>NC_091636.1:27847989-29047989 GCF_027580195.1 Bos mutus | reverse complement strand
AGCGTGGAGTCAAATGTGTCCAGTTTAACGGTCAGAGTGGGAGGCAGGGCCAGATGATGTAGGGCTTTCTAGCTCATGGTAAGTTTTTTGGAATTATTCTAAAAGCCATCAGAGGGTCCAAACGAGGACATATCTGATGTAGATTTTAAAAGGCTATATGGAGAACTAGAGGTACAAGGATGTGGAGACTAATCCAGGGGTGGCTGGCATCAGGCAGGTGATGGTTTAGACTGAGAAATGTATAGAAAAGATGGAGAAGTAGATGTAAATATTAGAAATCTATTTTGGAGATTAAACTGAAAGGATTTATTGTTGAAGGGGAGAGGGAGGCATCAGAGATAGCTTTCCAGTTTGGGCTTTAGTAACCTGGTGATGGGGGTGGTCACTGTCTGATATGGGGAAGACGGGAGGGTGAGATTTAGGGAGGGAAGACCTAAAGCTGTGTTTCAGGCAAGACTGAGGTGTCTGTGAGACATCCAGGGTCTGAGGCATGGGGGCAAGGTCTAGACCCGGGTGTGAATATTAGCATCGTAAGTATATGAATGGGATTTAAGTCTGTAGAAATGGGTGAACTCAGAATTAGAATGTGAAACTACCTTCTGAACAAAATCACCATTTTATGTACTTTAGTTCTTTTTAATGATATAACAACATTCTTGATATTTAGAACTAGCTCAAAAGCTGCTGGAGTTTTAGGGATCAATTCACTTCTCAAGCAGATCCCCACGTGGCCTCATAGCAACCAGGGGACACACTGAACCAGAGGGTGAGCTTTCTAAGTAAATCAGGCTTAGAGGGGGAAAATCAGAGAAAAACCATCAGTATTTTCCAGTGTGAAGTTTGTCTAGATACTTTGAAGTAAAGTGGAGTGAAAGTTGCTCAGTCGTGTCCGACTCTCTGTAACCCCATGGACTCTATGGTCCATGGGATTGTAATCTGGGCAGCATATTGATGGGCCAGGTCTAAGGGAAGGACTGATTAACGTGAGTGCTAGTGAGAATGCTGAAGTCATGTCAGTGCTGCACACACATGCACACGATTGTGTATGTTAAGACCAGCTTACCTCTCTAGTTTCCCTGCTTTTCTAAACATATTCCAAAAAGTCTTAGGTAAGTCACAACCCACGAAGAGTGAAGATCTCAGATAGATCTTTACACTTAATCATGACCAGTTAGCTTCTCCACAGGCTCCCTCTGCCAGCCTGCAGCTGGGGGTGAGGGCGGGGACAGGGCTGGGACGGCCGCCGTGTGGCGGAGGGGAGGCCGCTGCCACTGTGCTCTGCTGCCAACCTGCCATCTTGGGTGCCAGCTGGGACCCAGCCAGGACCCAGCTGCACAAGGCCGGGGAAGAGGGAGAAAAACGGGGGGAGGACCAACCAACAGGCCCCTGGATTAGTCAAAATGACATCACCAGTATCATTACCAACAAAGTGATCCCTGCCAATAATTTATGATTCCTTTACCGTCTCTTTCCCCCTTTTAGGTTGTATGACTGCTGCTGTTGGTGCTAAGTCACTTCAGTCGTGTCCGACTCTGTGTGACCCCATAGACGGCAGCCCAGCAGGCTCCCCCGTCCCTGGGATTCTCCAGGCAAGAACACTGGAGTGGGTTGCCATTTCCTTCTCCAATGAAAGTGAAAAGCGAAAGTGAAGTCGCTCAGTCGAGTCCGACTCTGCGACCCCATGGACTGCAGCCCACCAGGCTCCTCCGTCTGTGGGATTTTCCAGGCAAGAGTAGCAATGTATAAACTACTAGTTTCAAATGACTTATGATAATTCCTCTTTCTGTACTTAAGCCATACTTTAAAACAAAAGTATGACATTTGTTTCATTTTGCTCTCAGTGTTTAGAAACTGCTTCTTTTTCTTTAATTTTATTGTATAATCTTGCAAAAAGTTGTATGTTCCCTCAGTTGGTTTGCTCAGGAGCTGAGAGAAGCTTTACTCTGGTTTCGTACCTGGCAGGTCTAGCGCCTCTTCTTTCACAGTCCCCAGCTCTTTTGCCAGTTTGCTCTTTATACTAAACCTTAACTACAGAAAAAACCTAATAGTATTTTTATTGGAATGTTACATTATCACGTTAACTTGGGAAGGGCTGACTTTGTGAGCTTGTCTCTTCCTATCTAAACACTTGCCATATCTTTTCACTTGTTTAAGTAGAGGAATTTTGGGGTTTTTTTTTTTTGAGGATGAGAGATACTAGAGCCTACTGTTTGCCTGTGGGATGATTCGCAGTGAAGGCGAGCGACAGAGATGATGCTCAGAAGAAGGTGATACCACTTCTGGGCTCATGCCCTGGGCGGGGTCAGAGGGGCTGGGCTCCCAGGCTCTGGAGCGGGGCCTGCAGTCACCACAGCTTCAGGAGGGAAGCCTGAGAGGGGCGTGAGAGAGGGGCAAGGAGGTGTCATTGTGGCAGCAGGTCTCCTCTGATTGCTTCTGTTACCTCTGTGCGACAGGAAGCAAGGTCATCAGCTGAGAGTAAGGAATAGGGAGAAGGAACTGGATGCTTGAGGAGAAAGGAAAAAGAAAACCAAAAAAAGAGCTGACACCCATGAACACAGTGTGGGGAAACAAACAATGCAGAAGAAACGAGTTTTCCTAGAATTTCAGAGGACATGTCGTGTTAGAGGGGAAGTCTTTACATGCACATGGGGAAGTCTTACAGCAGGAACGACAGAGAGGTGGCCGGATTTCCCAGGCTCTGTAAGGAGGCGGCCTGCAGGGTTAAGGCACCAAGTGAGCCTCTGAGAGTGCTCCTGCTCCTTCACCTGAGTCCTGCAGAAACCGCACACTTACCACTTCTTCTGAGAATACATGTCTTTTCACAAATCTTGATAGATTTCCCTCTGTGGCATCCTTTAATATGTCTATTAGAGTTTTCAACATATTTGACTGGATATGGATCATAATCTGAATAAAAAGAAGAAACAAGAGAAACAAAACTGAGTCTGTAATCAGCACTGAGAAATGCACCCTGTGAGAGAAGGAAATGGCAGCCCACTCCAGTGTTCTTGCCTGGAGAATCCCAGGGACGGGGGAGCCTGGTGGGCTGCCGTCTATGGGGTCGCACAGAGTCGGACATGACTGAAGTGACTTAGCAGCAGCAGCAGCAGCATGAAACCCTATGCTTTTCATGCTATTTCCACATCATTTGTGTGCACAGGTTCAAAAGTGCTTTGAATGAATGCCCACCAGCCAAAAAACATGTTTTCCAATAGCTAATGAGAACACCACAGCTTTGGAACTTGTCACAAGGCAGAAATGGTGAGAACAGGGACCCTGGGGTCTGACACACTTGGGTTGGACCCACACCTGGCTCTGCAGTTACAGCTCAGTGACTCCTGCCAGGTGTTCGATCTTTCAATACCTTTTTTTGTAAAATGAGGAGAATCCCTTTACAGCTCACATTTTGTGTTATTGTGAACATTAAACATCAACACACAGGAGGTCCTCAGTAAACATTACTATTAGTTTCTTCCTCCTGTTTCCTCTGGAGTCAGAGAATATGACAATCAGATAATCTCATAAGACTGGCTCTGGGGCAAAAGATACCTTTACCTTTTTAATTTTTTTGGTTAGGAAATTGCAAGCATAGTGATTGTTCAAGCATAAAGTGGAAGCTGATTAAAGTCTTAATGAGGCCCTCCTATTTATATTATAGTTATCAAACTTGGTACTGTGCTTGGCTTTCAAAATGATACCACTAACTACTTTCCATCATATACAATTAACATACTGGAAAAAAAAGAACACATTTCCGCTGTACCCCATTACCAATGTTCATTGGTGTAATTTGAAGAATACAGTAAAGTTGAAAGAAAATGAGAATAATTCAGAATTCACCAACTAATGTTAACCATTGTTTATAATCTCATCTATTATCCTCCAAATCTATTAATTTCTCCAATTCTGCTTTTTGATCAATTATTATGAAATGAATACTTTCTCATAGCATCAGAAAGTTTTAGAAAAAAATAAAACCTCATTTTTTAATGATGAATGCATAGCAATCCATTATATAAATAATGCATCAAATAGAGCAATACCATCTTTATCAATAAATGTTCAGATATTTTAAAAAAATTGTTACTTTCTTAGACTTGATTCCCATAAGTGACATTATAAAATCAAAAGGTATAAACATTTTTAAGGCTCTCTATCTTTAGGAAAGAGATTTTCTGGAAGAGATGTTCCGTTTTTATACAAAACTAGCTAAATTTTCTTACTAGTCCATTTTATTTTCTTACTAGTCCATTTTATAATATTGTATGCTTGCGGAGCATACAGTCAGGATGAGGCGTTATTTTTGGTTCTACGGAACAGAATGAAATGACCTCAAGTAGCCAGCTCCAAAGGACCTGATTTAAGTTCAGTGTTCAGAACACAGGCAGAATTCTTCGTCAGGAGAGAACACTCCGGGGTTTCTCAGAGTCAGGTGGAAGCACTGCCTTTAGTCCAGACTGTATTTTCAAGGATCTTTGTACAACCAGCAGCGTGGGAAGACAGACAGTATTTAATGCAAAGCTGAGGGCAGGTACACTTACTGCCCATTTTAAAAGATTTGAGTTTTCCAAGTTCATGGTTCCTCTCTTAAAACATAAACCCCTGTGTGTGCAAGAGACGTATGGACCTCTTCATGTTGCTCTGTGGGAACTGGGCTCAAGAAACTGCAGCAAAAATGCTCATCCTCTGGCCGCTGCTCTTGCTGTGAGTAGTAAACCATCCTTCATCTCTTGGTGTCTCGTGTTCTCTACCAGCATCTGGGAAACTGTGGCAGGTTGACTTACTAGCTTGGAAGTGGAGTAAAATCTCCAAGTCTTAATAGTTCTTAAACAGTTTTGTTAATAAAAGCCAATCCCAATTTGGTTAGCAGTGGTCTGTCATGTGAAAGGCAAAGACAAGTCTATCTTGTTGATACTACATCTGCAGTGCCTGGCACCGAGCAAACCCTCAATGAGAAATGAGAAAGGGAGTGTAGGTCCCCGAGCAATTTGCAAGGGTAAACCTCCTGGAGCTCATGCTAGATACTTATCAATGATACGCATCTGGAAGATTTCAGCTGTTCTTTCCCAGTTTCTCTCTTGCCTCCAGCAGCTACCTCTGATTCAACAGGGATTTCAAGAGTGAGGTTCAGTACCTTGAACTGTATTGATGAAGGGCAACATAGATGAGGCAGTTACTGATGAAAGGCAGAGAGAAAATTTAGAGCTAGAAGCTTGTCTCAAACTGAAGTCTCAGGGTACAATTAGAAAAGCTAAATCAGGGTACAGTGCTTTGCTTTCATCTTATAGATTTCAAACAAAGGGCTAGGAAAATTGAATTAGCAAGGAGCAGGGGGAATTTTGGTTAAGTAAAACTACTCCTAGAACAGTTCCCGCCCCTCTGATTTTCTGAGACCTCAAGAAATGTTAACAAGTTTAACATTTAACATTTAACAATGTTAACACTGGACACCTTTGACCAAAAAAGGGAACAGAAGTCCTCAACATGCAGAAATTTGCATTTCTTTTTTCAAGTTTGCTATATTTGAAGTAGAACAGCATAGTGTGGTAGAGATTGCTAATTTTCTAACCAGTATCCATTTTCCTTTTTTTTGGTAACTGATGCCGTCATGTATAGAACTCAAAACTGTATCTCTCAGGTTTGTGTGCGACTAGATGTGACCATGGGATTAAGCTCCTGCTAGTAACATGTTAGTACAAGTTGTTGGGTGAGACATTTGGGAAAGCATCCTTTTTTCTTTTTGGAGGATAACTGCTTTACAATAAGGGACCAACTTCCCTGTCCTCCTGCATTCTCCTACTTCTTGCTGGGATAGATGCAATGGATGGAAGTCATGTGCTTAGGATGGTGGTGTGGAAATACACAAAGAGGCCAGGTCCCTGATGACATTATGGAATGTCATACCAGACCGACAGCGACCACCTCTGGTTTTCTACTTGGAAGAAAAGGAAAGCCTCTTATTTGTATAGACTTTTGTTACCTTTAGAGTCTGCCTTGCTTCCAATCAAATGTGATTCTTAAGCATATTAAGTGAGATGATGCCACAAAGGGTTTTATAAGAAATTATAATAGGTCCTGCCTCCTTTCCTACTTGGGCAGCCTAGGAGACTTCCCACCTGAGCTAGGACTTTAGGGTGGCCTTCGTGAGCAGAGAAACAAACATTAAAACATTCACTTGGGTTAGATAAATGATAAAAGCAGTGAAACTGACCCCTTGGAAATTCCCCTGCAGAGTAATTCAGTTCCAAAATGGATGTAGATTTCTACAGAAATGATTAGAATTCAAATAAAATTGGTGGAAAACTCCCCTTTGTTGGCCTCTGCTATTTTCAGACATATTTGGAAGGGAAAAGCAGTCCTCTGACATTGAGCAGCAACGCTCCAGAGGGGGCTATGGTTCTTTTGGGATCGTTGAGTTTAAATTCAGACGGAAGGTCAGGGTTAGCACGCATGTGCCTCGGTGAGATCACGTGCTCCGTCAGTTCTGTGTGAAACGAGCACGAGCTGGGAAATGGGAAACCAGGTCCTCTGGGCTGCATCAGCAGCAGGAGCAATTTCAATGAAAAGAAAATTAGGTTGAGGAGGAAGAATTAAGTAAGTTCAAATTCCAACTGGCAGCAAGAAAAGATTTTAGTCTAAGGCATGAATTTTTAAAGATCAGGAAAAAAAAAAACAACATCATTTATTTCTGCTGATACTCACTGAACAGACTCTCTGTTCAGCCTACTTGTCAGGTTTCCATTTCTGAATAATTAACAAATCGCCCTTATGGATTCTAAGTAGATGACTCAGCCTTGGAGAAGCTAGGGCCAAATAAATTATTTTTTAAAGACCTGTTCTAATAGCTGCCGCTGCTGCTGCTGCTAAGTCACTTCAGTCGTGTCCGACTCTGTCCGACCCAATAGACGGCAGCCTACCAGGCTCCCCCGTCCCCGGGATTCTCCAGGCAAGAACACTGGAGTGGGGTGCCATTGCCTTCTCCGTGCTCTAATACCAGAGACCCAAAATCTGAAAGATTCCTAAACATGAGAATGGCAACCATCTCTTTTCACCATCCCCAAGAAGAGGAAGCAGGCTTATATTGAAATAGGAGAAATTTACAAAGGACATTTGGAAGAATTGCCTGAGTGACAATTTTTAAACAAGAAAACTCTCTAAGTGTCTGGACAGTGGATAATACCATGACCCAGTTCATGGAGGGGATGATTCATTTTCAAGATCAATTCAAGGTTTCTTGGCGCATTTATTGGCTGTCTCCCCTGCCCGCTAGCTCCCCCAGGAGGAGCTGCTGGGCTGCCCTGGCTCACGATCGCACTCCCTACCATGCTCTGGATTTCTCTTCCGACTGAGACGGACACTTTAGCTCTTGGCAGACTTGTGTTTTATTTCTACCACGCCTTTCTCATTTGGGGGAAAAAAATCATTACTAGAGTCTCCTAGCAACTGTGAGAGTGAGCCAACGATTGAACAGATGAGGAATGTAAACTCAAGGACATGGAATATATGTACCAACAGCAGATTTCATTTTTTAAAATCCAGTCCTGTGTTCCCTTCCTTATGCAGGAGGAGCAGTTAGCTCCAATCCTAGATAAAAGGCACACAGTGCTAATCTCTGTAGGTCTGGAGTGGTGGGGAAACCCTAGGCTTTGTAGTCAAACAGATTTGTTTAATTAGCTGCAAGAAGAACCTAGGTAACGTCCTTACCCTTTGAATCTTCATTTTCCACATGTATAATATGGAGGAATACTGTTCTAACAACGTTCTATAAAGTAAACCAATAGATGTAAGTACCTAGCATGGTACCTTAGCTAAAATAAACGAAAATTCTGCCAAGCTCACTCCCATTTCTCACCAACCCTTAATGATCTCCCCACACTAACTTCAACTCTAGGAAAGGCTACTAACAATCCACGTAAACCTTCTCTCTCACACTGTCCTGGGTTTCTTTCCCACCTGATGCTGTGAACCACCTGGAGTCCTAGCAGTTCTGTGGCTCTCCAGTCATGAGATGAGTGCATCTGCAGCGCAGGCACTCTCTCTCAGAAGCAGATATTTACTCAGAGACTGAGAGCCATTCACATCTGGTAGTAAGCAGAGAAGGAAAAAAAAAATCACATATATGTCTGCTGAAAGATCTGGCTTCCTAGTCTGCTGCACTTATTGGCTCAAATGACCTGGGATTCTGGACTCTGGACCTTGCCATCTTGGACTCCCAGATCTGCTTCAGCCGAGAGCTTCACAGGCTGGCCCACAGTTTCTGCTCCGGTGCCCTGTCTTGGGCCAGGGCCTGCCTGCAGGAGGTGACGGCACGTCGGGCTGTCAGCACCCTTAGGCTTCAACACCCTGCTGCTATTCCTTCCTTGCCTTTTCCTGACGCTTCTTCTGCTTCACCACTGATGCCTTGTAAACTCATTTCTGGGACCTCTTTCTCCCTTTCTTATGACGTTCATCAGTTTATATCAGATCCATTACCAGGTTTTACAGATGAGCTCTTAACTGAGCACTGACACTCATCCCTGCTCGGGGCTCATGCCCTTTGCCAACCACAAGATCTCTGTTAGGGTATTTTTCTAATATTTAGTCTCTTCCCTTCTAAACCCACCTTTCTCTTTTTTCCAGGCAGGTTCTCTGCTATCACTGTCTCCATCTTTCTGGTTCCCTAGGTTCATCTTTCCCTCCTGTGTAAGCATTCTGAAAAGTAAATATGAGGTCAGATATACGGTCTTCTTATCTCAGACTTCTTGCTGGAACTTGTTACCCAAAATTTACCATAAAGGCTTATCTAGTCCTTTTCTTGAAAGTCATCTGGGCACGGGTCTGGGGGTGACATTTGAGGGTAATTATGAGCAGAACTAAAAGCATGGAAGCTTGGAATTCTGCCCAATTCCTATTCATAGGTCCTAGGATTCATTGCAAATAAATAATCCTTTTTATTTAACATATGTCATTTTAAACAAATACTACTGGTATTAGCAAACATCACTGAACACTGACTACATGCCATGCACTAACTGTGCTGTGCTAATTACTTTATATGCATTATTTATTCAATTCTCATAATGAAAGAAGGTATTATTACTAGTGTTATTTCAGACAAAAGGAAAAATGGGATTCATAGAGGTTAAGTACCTTTGACTAAGGAATCAGAGCTAGGAGAACTAACTAACTTGCAAACTAGAACCCTCAACAAAATTAATCTCCCAACAGAGAATGCCCTTCCCTCCACCCCTCCAGCCCACAGCCCTGTCCTCCTTCCCAATCTACTCAGCACCTCTCTCCTCCCCAGGCTTTAGCTCCTGCTGGCTGGCCCTTCCCTCCCCAGCCTGGAACACCACTCTGGCTAGGACCTGCTATCCCAGCTCATGGCATCTTGGTGTTCACACATTTCTGCTCTTCTGACAATGTTTTCCTCATCTTGGTCCCTTGATGTTTCAGGAGACTGTAAGTTCTAGGGGCTCTCTTTTCAACTCCCCACAACACAAACGTAGTCAGCATATGAGCAGGGCCTCAGCAGGGCCTCGCTGAGTGGGTGCTGTGTGTGTCTTTAACGGCAGGAGAGTCTCTTAGTCTTTTCATTGCCCCAAGAAGGTGAGGATGACTCACTGGGTAGACAGGCCACGGCAGGCTGGCAAAGTAAGAATGAGAACAGCGAGCATTTATTGTTTACCATGTTAGACACCACTTTATGCACTGTGGATATGCTGGCTCCATGAGCCGGGTACCATGGATAGGAGGTAGTCACACGCAGGCTTTTCTTAGAGTCTCAGTGAAGAGACCGCAGAGCCCATCCCCCGTCTCTCTAAATCAACAGCCTTCTGTAGTCCTGTGTTACACCTGAAGCATTTAGCCAGCTCTTCTGATGAGCATGTCTGTGTTTCCCACCTATTTCTAAACCCCCGGAAGCTCGTGCTGACTCCTTTCACAGGGCTCTACTATAACTTTCACACGGTGATTGACAAATGAACAGAATGAATAAAGACCTTGGGAGATCAAAAGTCATTTGTTGTACACAGACCCCCCCCCCGCCCCAAAAAAAAACCCTTTTATTACATTTCAAGCCTTACTTTAACCATAAAGAAGTTACTTACATTTAAATTAGTGCAGATTATGCTTTCTGGGTTCATGATTTGAGAAAAAATGGATATAGCTTTTGCCACCTGGTTCTAGAAGGAAGAAAAACAAGTCAGACCCTCAAGTCATATAAACATTACTCTGCTGTAATAAAGATGATTTAAAGATGTCATGATAGTCCTATCCATGGTGCCCCAGGGTTCTGAAGTCCACAGAGAAAAGAATGTTTTCTAGTAATCAAAAATGAACATTCTGTAAAATGTTTCCTACTGTGGCATATTTCTTAATGTTTTAACAACCTGCTTGACTTCCACTTTTTAGGATGGAGGCATAAAGTTGGCATGTCCCCTCTCTCATTGGAATGAGCTCTCAAAAAAAAAAAAAGCAACTTTGAGAAATAGAAATGCAAACCCATTTTTAGCCTAATTAGAACATAGCAGAAACCTCAAACCAAAGAAGAAGTTTGCATTGCCAAAAACATTGGAGCTGGAGCTTGGGTGAGCTCTGGACGGAGCAGTAAGAGGAGGACATGGCTGCATTGCCCAGAAGAAGTGCAGAGTTGTCCTCAAAAGTGGGGGCACAGCCGGAAGTACTCACTTTCTCTTTACAATGGTGGTAGGAGAGTTTAGGACTAGTAACGACATCTCTGGATCCTTTTGATGGCAGATGTGAGGCTAATTAAGAATTTACACAGATCAATGGAATAAGATAGAAAACTTAGAAATAAACCCATGCACCTGTAGGTACCTTATTTTTGACAAAGGAGACAAGAATATACAATGGGGCAAAGTCAGCCTCTTCAGTAAATGGTGCTGGGAAAACTAGACAGCTATGTGTAAAAGAATGAAATTAGAACACTTCCTGACACCATACACAAAGATAAACTCAAAATGGATTAAAGACCTAAATGTAAGACCAGAAACTATAAAACTCTTAGAGGAAAACATAGGCAGGACACTCGATGACATAAATCACAGCAAGATCCTCTATGACCCGCCTCCTAGAGTAATGGAAATAAAAACAAAAGTAAACAAGTGGGACCTGATTAAACATGAAAGCTTTTGCACAGCAAAGGAAACTATAAGCCAGGTGAAAAGACAGCCCTCCGAATGGGAGAAAATAATAGCAAATGAAACAACTGACAAAGGATTAATTTCCAAAATATACAAGCAGCTCATACAACTCAATACCAGAAAAACAAACAACCCAATCAAAAAGTGGGAAAAAGATTTAAACAGATGTTTCTCCAAAGAAGACATACAGATGGCTAACAAACACATGAAAAGATGCTCAACATCGCTCATTATTAGAGAAATGCAAATCAAAATTACAATGAGATATCACCTCACATGGGTCACAATGGCCCTCATCAAAAAGTCTACAAATAAGAAATGCTGGAGAGGGTGTGGAGAAAAGGGAACACTCTTGCACTGTTGGTGGGAATCTAAATTGATACAGCCACTATGGAAGATGGCATGCTACTGCTACTGCTAAGTCGCTTCAGTCGTGTCCGACTCTGTGCAACCCCATAGACGGCAGCCCACCAGGCTCCCCCGTCCCTGGGCTTCTCCAGGCAAGAACACTGGAGTGGGTTGCCATTTCCTTCTCCAATGTATGAAAGTGAAAAGTCAAAGTGAAGTCGCTCAGTCATGTCCGACTCTTAGCAACCCCATGGACTGCAGCCCACCAGGCTCCTCAGTCCGTGGGATTTTCCAGACAAGAGTACTGGAGTGGGTTGCCATTGCCTTCTCCATGGAAGATGGTATGGAGATTCCTTAAAAAACTAGCAATAAAACCACCATATGACCCAGCAATCCCACTCCTGGGGATATACCCTGAGGAAACCAAAATTGAAAGAGACACATGTATCCCATTGTTCACTGCAGCACTATTTGCAATAGCTAGAACATGGAAGCAACCTAGATGTCCATCAACAGATGAACGGATAAAGAAGTTGTATAGATACACAATGGAATATTACTCAGCCATAAAAAGGAACCCATTTGAGTCAGTTCTAATGAGGTGAATGAACCTAGAACCTATTATACAGAGTAAGTCAGAAAGATAAATATCATAGTCTAACACATATATATGGAATCTAGAAAAATGGTACTGAAGAATTTACTTACAGGGTAACAATGGAGAAACAGACATAGAGATAGACTTATGGACATGGGGAGAGGGGAGGAGAGAGTGAGATGCAGGGAAAGAGTAACATGGAAACTTACATTACCATATATAAAATAGATAACCAACGGGAATTTGCTGTATGGCTCAGGAAACTCAAACGGGGGCTCTGTATTAACCTAGAGGGGTGGGATGGGGCGGGAGATGGGAGGAAGCTTCAAAAGGGAGGGGATTTATGTATATCTACGGC
This sequence comes from Bos mutus, assembly GCF_027580195.1. NCBI lineage: Eukaryota > Metazoa > Chordata > Mammalia > Artiodactyla > Bovidae > Bos > Bos mutus. Next base: position 29,035,541 of record NC_091636.1, on the reverse strand, counting down.
TGATTCATGTTGAGGTTTCACAGAAAACAGCAAAATTCTGTAAAGCAATTATCCTTCAATAAAAAATAGATTAATTTTAAAAAATAAAGTAAAAAAAAAAAGAAAAAGAATTTACACAGATCACCCATATTAGCAGGAAACGGCATGTCACTTCCAGCAGCAGTAGGGAAGAGACTTTCCATTCAGAGTCACCTCCATGCCTATTCCCACTGGCCAGGCAGAAACAAAGCCAGTATAGAAACAAAGCCAGTATAGAAAACTCCACACATAAAGAAAACGCCTGCTACCCAAGACCACGGCAGCATGGCTCAGGTTTCTTCTGACATGAGTCTTCCAAAGATGTCTGATCTAAGAGAAACGTTTGTTCTTCAATGATGAATAACCAAAAAGGAACCAGCATGTGATCTATCTATAGACAATATGAGGGGGGAAAAGAAAGAAAGGATTACAGCAACAAAAAGAAAAAGAAAAGAACAGATGAAGAAATCCCAATGAAAACATGTTTCCATGGATATAAAGGTCAAAAATGAGAAAAATGAACAAGATCAGGTCACTCAGAAGTGGAAAAAAAAAATCAGGCAGGCCTCAGATTTCTCCATGGCAACATTCCACTCTAGAAGAGAGAACAATGCCAAAGAAAACCTCCAGGAAAGGAAATATCACTTCACAATTTTATATCTGACAAAACTGTAGTTTAGGTACAACAAAAAAACCAAAAAAAAAAAAAAAAAAGACAAATAACTTTAAATACCAGGAACGCAAGGCATAGTGTTCCCCTGAAGAATTTTTTAGAAGACACACTATGGACAGCCTTGGATTTAAAACTGTTCTCTGAGCACATTACGTAGCAAATGAATCATCTGAATTTTAAACTTTAATTACTTGAGAAAGTTCTCCGAGTGCAGCCTCCCTCACTGATTTTCCACAGGATTCCCCCTAGTCCCATGTGAACAGCAGCGCATGTTAGGCCCTCAGCTGTAAATGAAAATGCTCTCTGGAGGCAGAGGTATGGATGCAGGTTGCCATGGCACCACAGGCACTGGTCTCCTTATGAGGTATGGATGCAGGTTGCCATGGCACCAAAGGCACTGGTCTCCTTATGGGGACTTTTCTCTATGAGAGTCAGAGGGATAAAGAAATAAAAGCAGGAACACCCGAGAGTAGCCAAGCTTGCCCACCCCCAGTTCATTTGTGTATACCCCACAGCCTCACCTGGTTCAGAGCTAATGCCACTGCAAAACAGGATGCTCTCCTGGGGAGGATTTCTCCTTTGATTAGGGCTTCTTCTCTTAATGTGGTACAGATTTGAAAAGATTCAGGGCTATTCTGGGAAGACAGGATTGTTTGATAAATAAATGTTGCAAACCTTTAAGTTTAGTAAGTTGATTAGTGGTGCTCAGTGTTCCCGATTTCCTTTTGGAAGAACTTCCTGGAGCCTCTGAAGCCACTTAAAAGACTGAGCTCCATATCAAGCTCTCCGTTTACTATTTGTAAACAGGCTCAGTTAGCTACACATTAGCAGTTCAAATCTAAATGAACTCCATTTTTAGCTCTTTGCCAGTTTCTCTGATTGGGGGCTGCTCTCCCAGCAAACATTCGGATTACTTTTCATCCAGGCAGGCTGGTTTTCAGACACAGGTACCAGAGCAGACAAGCGTGAAGAGTCAGCCTGCTTCAGCCACGTTAGAGGACAGAGTAAAGCTCAGCATCACACAGAACTTTTCCCGAGGAGGTTTCCAATCCAAAAATATCCATCTTAAGTCAAATGTTTGGAAACATGAAAACTTTTTTGAATGTAAATCATGAAAGAATCCCAAGAAAACAGAACCCAAACAACCTAACAACATAAGCGATACACAAACTAGCGGGCAGCAGTGGCGAGACAATCCTCTTCCTTCGTGTTGTGGGTGGGTGAGGCTTACGACAGCAGCGTCAGCTCTGTGCCGACGTGTGTGTGCCATGACGTGATTCACAACTCAAACCCTAAAGGAACACCTGAATTTAAAGAGAAAGGAGAGCTCCCAGGATTGACTTGCAGTCTGCAATGGCTGACCAGTGTTTCAACTCGTCTCCCCACTGAATGAAATGAGGTTATTCTTGGAAAAGTCCTCTGGCCCTTCATAAGCAGTAGAGTTCAGTTCTCTCCACTTCAGTACATACTCAGGGAGGCATCTCAGAGAAGGGCAGGAAGCTGGGTGTCACAGTGCTGAGGAAGTGATGCTCAAGTGTGTGTTGCACTGGCCTCTGATTCACAGATCATAAAGTTGTGGAGTTGGAAAGGATCGTCTAACAATCTGGCAGTCAGCAAACTATGACCCTGGGGCCAAAGCCAGCTATGGCTAAGACTGGCTCTTACGTTTTTTTAAAAGGTTTGTAAAACTAAAGATGATGATGTGACAGAGACCATAAGTGGCAGAGCCCCAAAGTCTAAAATATTAACTATCTGGCCTTTTAAAGAAAAAGCTTGCTGACTCCTGAATCCAAACACTTCATTTCACAAATGAGGTAAGTAATTTCAAAACCAGTTCTTGCTAAAGTTGAGACTAGAGTTCACGATGTTCAGTTTCCAGGTTGGTTTCTTTTCCCTGAAACCAGCTGCCCCTCTTGCTTTGGAAAGTTGATACTGCTTTATTTTTCAGGGAATTTTTCAATACCCATATTCTGCCTTGCTTAGTGTTCCTTCATTTTCAGTATAAGGAGTTTTTGTTTAAAACAGCAAGAATGTGTACAATAATGCACAGAACCTGGGTCACTGTAGTATTTCAGTTACCATTTGTGCATTCAATAAGTAATAAAGAAATAGTCTATGTGCTAGAAACAATCCTGATATAGTGATGAGAATAGGGATCTATGTCATGCTCTCTATTATCGAAGAATTTATTTTAATGTCACATACATTTATTAAAGATCAGCTGTGAACCAGACACTGTTCGGTGCTGGCTATATGGTGCTTCAGGAGTCTACCCTCTATGGGGATGAACTGTGCGTCTACTTGGTGTATCAGGCAGTGTTACGAGTGCCATGTCTGTGACTACAAACAGAGCACAATCAAGGGATACCACAAGAGCTAGACGTCACTTCCAACTTAGTGATCACAGAAGAATTCACAGATGAGGAAGAAGCAGCCCTTGAGTTATCCCTGAAGGATGCCAAGACTTCCAGGGGAGAGGGCCAGACACGACTGGCCTGGTGATGTCCAGTGTGAGCAAGAGGACCGACTCTCCAGCAGAGCTTGAACCCAGCACACTGCTTCTTGCTCTCATTATCTGCACAAATGCCAGAGAAGACTGAAAGGTGATAAAATTGCTTTTCCCATGATAGGACTGTCTGGCATGGCTAACTTGGTTTTTCTAAAAATGAACATATTTAAAATGGAAATATCTGCACCAGATGGAAAACAGACTTCAGAGGAACCGAATTTTATTTGTAGAGGGGGAAGAAAAAATTAAATCCTCTGTCAAACACAACCCAAAATGCTCTAAAAGTTTAGGGAAGACAGTCTTACCAGTTTGTAGCAAATTGCAAAAGCAAGGACATAGGTATCTTTGTTGAACTTCAGATCTTGGTTTTTCATCTCAATCAGTACTTCCAATGCACCTGCCAAGAGCCAGGAGTGGACCGCCAGTGTTAAATGCATTAAGTAAGTTCAGAGTCCTCTACTTTGACTCCCAGAGTTCAATCTGTTTAGCCCCATGTATTGAAAAGTATGCTTCAGCACAATAAAAACTTTCAAAGTCATTTAATAGTTAACTAAATTGTAAAATAAATTATCAAATTATACAGGAAGAACTATTATTTTAAACCTATTTTCACTGCAGCATAAGTAAAAACCGGGGTGTTTAAGTCATGACATGATGCAGCATGGTAGCCGCATTTAAAGAATGGGGTCTCCATAATTCAGCCACTTATCAGGAATATAAGGGTCATTTTTACATGGCCTATTGTTTATCCTAATTGCTTTACCTGCAAAGACAGAATTTTTCAGCAAACATAAATTGTGATACTTACTTCTATATTTGCCTTTGATAAATAACATATCCATCAAAATATTGAATGATGTGGAGTCTGAGAAGAAACCTTGTAAATGCTATTGAAGAAAAACAATACAGTTTGGTTAAAAGTTAAAATTATTAAGAGAATACTTACACTGCATCTTCTCTGTCTAGGACTTGCTTTTGTACAAACTTCATTTAGCAAAAAAATTTAAGTACTGCCCACTCTTTGGGCATCATGCCTTTGGCAGTGGGCACAGTGAACAAGAGGCAAGAGACATGGCAAGAGATCTCCAGGTTTCAGAAATGCAGTGAAGAACGTCTTTATGTAGCGTGGCTCTGCCAAGCTTAGAGGAAAAGAACCAGGCTGATCAACCCTGGTGGGGATGGTCCTGGAACCTGGGTGGCAGCATATTAACGTGAAATGGCAGCTGGAAGTGTGCTTGAGGACAGAGGCAGGACAGGCTTGCACAACTATCATCCTCTTTTGGCAAACAGTACAGAGTTGATTATTTACTTTATGAAATACTTCACTGAGACAGTGGTTCTCAGCATTTTTAATGCCATGATAATGTGACACATGCTATTCAAATACACCATTAAATGTCCTGTGCCAGTCTGTTATTTTTTGAGAACCAATTAGCCAGACCCTATTCTAGGCACTGAGACTAAAGAAATGATGGACAAGACAAAGACCCTGCCCTAAACTCTAGGAGGGCTTATTGTCTACGGGGGCTTACATCCTGGGAGAGGAGACAATGAACAAGTGAATAAAACAAGCAAAAAATTAAAAATAAAATTCCAGGTTATCAGTAGAGGCCATGAAGAACAATGGAACAGGATAAGGGACAGAAAAGATGAGAAGTGGTCAGGAAGGCTCTCTGAGACAAGGAGACCTCAATGAAGTGATGCTATATAGAGCATTCCAGGCTGAGGCCATGGGCCTGACATGTCTGAGAAAGAACAGAAGGTCCAGAGTGCAGTGAGCAAGGCGGAGAGGGGCAGGACCTGAAATACCACGAAGGGCCCCTGAGGGCATGGTCAGGGCTCTGAGTTCTATGATAAGTGGGGTGGGAAGTCACCAGAGCAGCCCTGTCCATACGGAGAAAGCAAGTCTCAAGTGTGAGCCATGTATGTGACTCTAAATTTTCAAGTACTTTCATTTAAAAAAGTAAAAATAAAGATATGAAATCAGATTTAATAATGTTACTTAACCCACTAAATCCAAAACTGCAACATGTAATCAATACAAAACATTATTAGTGAGATACTTTCCATTCTCCTTTTTATGTCATTCTCCATTTTATGTCATAATGGATTTAAAATCCATCATGTACTTTATACTGCAGCACATGTATGTGTGAACTAGCCACAGTCCAAGGGCTCCGTGTACATGGGTACCTGTGGGTCGTGGCTACCTCCCTGGCAGCACTGCAGGGTTCTGGGTGGGGAACATAAGGCAGGTGGAAGCAGGATTAGGCTTTATGGCACGTGACTCAGATTCAGTTAATTCTACTGCTCTAGGAAGCTTAGGAGAAGGCAATGGCACCCCACTCCAGTACTCTTGCCTGGAAAATCCCATGGGCAGAGGAGCCTGGTGGGCTGCAGTCCATGGGGTCTCTAAGAGCCGGACACGACTGAGCGACTTCACTTTCACTTTTCGCTTTTGTGCGCTGGAGAAGGAAATGGCAACCCACTCTGGTGTTCTTGCCTGGAGAATCCCAGGGACGGGGGAGACTGGTGGGCTGCCGTCTATGGGGTCCCACAGAGTCGGACATGACTGAAGCGACTTAGCAGCAGCAGCAGGAAACTTAAACACATTCATGAATGCTTCATACTCAGGTAGGTTATGGAGAAGGCGATGGCACCCAGTACTCTTGCCTAGAAAATCCCATGGACGGAGGAGCCTGGTAGGCTGCAGCCCATGGGGTCGCTAAGAGTCCGACACGACTGAGTGACTTCACTTTCACTTTTCACTCTCATCCATTGGAGAAGGAAATGGCAACCCACTCCAGTGTTCTTGCCCAGAGAATCCCAGGGACAGGGGAGCCTGGTGGGCTGCCGTCTATGGGGTCACACAGAATCAGACATGACTGAAGCGACTTAGCAGCAGCAGCAGGTAGGTTAAAAAGAAAAACACTTTACTTCCATTTTCTTTTGGTTTCATTGTTATACTCATGGCTCTGATTTATTACAGTGAAACTTTGCTTTAATTTTAATAACAACAGTAACATATGCTTATTATAAAATAGTCAAATAATATAAAATATATAAAGTAAAAAGTGAGGATTTCATCTAATTCTTCCCCCGAAAACAGCAGTTTAATGTATATCCATCTAAATTTTTAAAACATATACACTATAATGTAAATATGGTATGTATATTTATCCTTTTAGGAAAAAATAGGTTCAAACTAATCCATACTGTTCTGAAGCCACCTCTTCTCAGCTTAGTAATATATTATGGTCATCTTTTTAATACCTGTGGTCCTTTAAATAGAGACAAGCTAAGAGTTAACATTCCTCCATGGATAGCAACTTTATATGAAAAAAAGTGAGAGGCAAAAGGACAACCTAGTCATAGAGATTCCTAAAATTATTAAAATGTCCCAGGAGGCCAGCCCTAGTCCCCTAATTTAATAAATGTTTCTGACCATGGATGGATTTATAATATCTCTGAGTTCATATAAAAAAGAAATAATAATACTGCCTACAGCCAAGCCAGGCTTCAGCAATATGTGAACCGTGAACTTGCTGATGTTCAAGCTGGTTTTAGAAAAGGCAGAGGAATCAGAGATCAAATTGCCAACATCCGCTGGATCATGGAAAAAGCAAGAGAGTTCCAGAAGAACATCTATTTCTGCTTTATTGACTATGCCAAAGCCTTTGACTGTGTGGATCACAATAAACTGTGGAAAATTCTGAAAGAGATGGGAATACCAGACCACCTGACCTGCCTCTTGAGAAATCTGGATGCAGGTCAGGAAGCAACAGTTAGAACTGGACATGGAACAACAGACTGGTTCCAAATAGGAAAAGGAGTACGTCAAGGCTGTATATTGTCACCCTGCTTATTTAACTTCTATGCAGAGTACATCATGAGCAACGCTGGGCTGGAAGAAACACAAGCTGGAATCAAGATTGCCGGAGAAATATCAATAACCTCAGATATGTAGATGACACCACCCTTATGGCAGAAAATGAAGAGGAACTAAAAAGCCTCTTGATGAAAGTGGAAATGGAGAGTGAAAAAGTTGGCTTAAAGCTCAACATTCAGAAAACGAAGATCATGGCATCCAGTCCCATCACTTCATGGGAAATAGATGGGGAAACAGTGGAAACAGTGTCAGACTTTATTTTTGGGGGCTCCAAAATCACTGGAGATGGTGACTGCAACCATGAAATTAAAAGACGCTTACTCCTTGGAAGGAAAGTTATGACCAACCTAGATAGCATATTCAAAAGCAGAGACATTACTTTGCCAACAAAGGTCCGTCTAGTCAAGGCTATGGTTTTTCCTGTGGTCATGATGTGAGAGTTGGACTGTGAAGAAAGCTGAGCGCTGAAGAATTGATGCTTTTGAACTGTGGTGTTGGAGAAGACTCTTGAGAGTCCCTTGGACTGCAAGGAGATCCAACCAGTCCCTTCTGAAGGAGATCAGCCCTGGGATTTCTTTGGAAAGAATGATGCTAAAGCTGAAACTCCAGTACTTTGGCCACCTCATGCAAAGAGTTGACTCATTGGAAAAGACTCTGATGCTGGGAGGGATTGGGGGCAGGAGGAGAAGGGGACGACAGAGGATGAGATGGCTGAATAGCATCACTGACTCGATGGACGTTAGTCTGAGTGAACTCCGGGAGTTGGTGATGGATAGGGAGGCCTGGCGTGCTGCGATTCATGGGGTCACAAAGAGTCGGACACGACTGAGCGACTGAACTGAACTGAACTGACCTGGTCAGGGTAATTGTGGAAGACAAATGAAATGAAATATGTAGACTGCTTAAGCACAATAATGAGGACAGGGTAAATATTCAGTGCATAATTACAAAAATAATTACTGTTACTTTTGCTTTTAGGAAAAGTAAATCAGATTATGTGAAAGCAGAAATTCTGAAAACAGAAAACCACTTGTCAACATAGCCTTCAGCCAGAAGTGAAAATACAAAAACAGGAGAGAAGCACAGGGGAAGAACGGAAAAGGCAGCCGCCTCAAACTGTCCCAACTGAACGCTCCTCAAAGGAGGGGATGTCGGTCCCGGTGGACATACATCCAAGGAGGGAGATACCTTGTAATCTGTACCTGCACCTCTTCCACACCTGTTCTCACCTCTGGACAAAGAAACCTATACCTCTCCATAGGCAGTGACTCCAAGGACACCTTAAAAACGCAGGGAAGAGCTCGTTCCCTCAACCTAGTAGCCTTTCTCTGAAAATCTAACCCAGGAATAATGTGTACAGAACAGCTGCCCTTCCTAACATCACTGAAAACACCCCCTCCTCAGCACAAGGAAATCACGGTGGCAGGGACAGCCACTGGGAGACAGTAACCTGGTCTTTGATGAGCTCCACTGCAGAGTCCTCAAGATCCAGCTCATAGCACAACCTCACGAAAAGCGGTCCAAACTTGTACTCTCCCAAAGTGATGTTCCTGTTCTCTGCATGGTACCTGGCAATCAAAATAATTCAGTGAGGCAAACGGTGGGACTGGGGAAAAGGCCAGACAAACTACGGCACGCACTCTGCTAGGTGCTGGGGACGCAGCAAAGAATGCAGTGCTCTCACAGTCTGGAGGGGAAAGCACAGAATTAAAGATGACCAGAAAATCCTGGAAAGCATATTAGGCATTTAAATAATCAGACAAGGTTCGTTAGAGTCCCACCACATACTCGAAGTTAAAAGAAGTAAAATACAGATTTTAATCATCCTCCCAAATTTACCAGCAACCTGCTAGGACTGAGTGTGAGCGTATGTCAGGGACTAGCAGGGGTCTTGCATCTGTAAACCCATCAGGATGGCACCGTCTCTTTCTGTGCTCCTGGAGAGGAACAAGGAAAGGAGTGGGGTGATGCTCCATCCCCCTCACATCTGGCTTTACCCCCATATAGGACGGCAGCAACCAATAGATGCAATTTTAAATCTAGACCTATCTCTCCTTTTTTCTTGACTCAGGGAAAGTTATATGTGAACTATAATCACCTAGCCAAACAAATTAAATGCAGCTTTGAAATTTTAGTTTTAGAAGATGGCTAATTTCAAAGACAGTGATGTTTTATATGTATGTGGCCTGGGATTTCTACAAGTAGCCAGTCTGCCAGTTAGAACTGCAGAACTGAAAGTTGCTCACATAGCTTTCCTTTCAAGAACCAACTCTTTCTGCTTTAGACACCGGGAAGACAATCTGGTGACGAAACAAGTAACTCATGATTACACGTAAATCAGATTTTAGGAAGATTCATTCATTATGTGACTGAATCCCAGATACCATGGGGAAAAGCTCTGATTTTTAACAAACAGAATATTTTTTAACCTTCTGCTGAAATCACTGAGGAAAGTCATAATAGCATTATGGATAGTCCATTCTAAACATATATGCTACCAAAGAGAATGATGACTGTACCTTTAAAGATACATTTCATAATCCAATTATAAAAGTTATAAAAATACTCATTGTTTCATGTACAGTTGTTATGAATTAACTTATCATATCAAAACATCAGGGGCTTCCCCAATGGCTTAGCAGGTAAAGAATCCACCTGCAATGCAGGAGACACAGGAAATGTGGGTTCAATCCCTGGGTCAGGAAGATCCCCTTGAGGAGGAAATGGCAACCCACTCCAGTATTCTCACCTGGAAAATCCCATGGACAGAGGAGCCTGATAAGCTACAATCTACAGGGCCACAAAGAGCCTGACACAACTGAACGACTAAGCACCAATGCACACTAAAACATCAAGCTGTATACCTTAAAAATGTGTAATTCATATATGTCATCTGAACCTCAATAAAGCTAGAGGAAGGAAGAAATAAATATTAAAAGGCAGTATGCTGCTACTGCTGCTAAGTTGCTTCAGTCGTGTCCGACTCTGTACGACCCCATAGATGGCAGCCCACCAGGCTCCCCCATCCCTGGGATTCCCCAGGCAAGAACACTGGAGTGGGTTGCCATTTCCTTCTCCAATGCATGAAAGTGAAAAGTCAAAGTGAAGTAGCTCAGTCTTGTCCGACTCTTAGTGACCCCATGGACTGCAGCCTACCAGGCTCCTCTGCCTGTGAGATTTTCTAGGCAAGAGTACTAGAGTGGGTTGCCATTGCCTTCTCCCAAAAGGCAGTATAGTTAGTGATTAAGGACTTTTAGACTCTTGATTCCAAAATAACATTTCACATCCCAGCTGTTCTACCTACTGTGTCACTATGAGCAAATTAACCACATTGTACCTCAGTTTCCTCATCTGTAAAATGGAGATAAGAAAAGGACTCAAAGAGTTTTTGTGAGGTTCAAATGAGATGATATGCCTGGCACACAGTAAGTCTTCCACATACGTTACCTCTTATAAAATGTAAGGCATGCTGAAGAAAATATCTTTAAATAATCAATGTATTTCAGTAAATAGTCTCAAGAGAGATGTGTATCAGATTAACAACAAAACTAAAATGAAAAGTTTCCCAACTTAAATGGTATTCACACTAATGAAAGTGCTAGAAAGTCACAGAGGTAATATGTCACCTCCTCTTGACAAGAGAGGTTCAAGTTCAAGGATCTAAGATCCCCTATAAACCAAACAGCACATGGTCAAAACCAGGAGGAGATTCAGTGGCTCCTTGTTTTTGGCTCAATAAGGAGCTCATGTTCCAGCTCATTGCTCTTCTTCCCCAACGAGGGGCAGCCTGTCTCAGAAAGAAAGAAAAGAGGTTGGTGAGGTCGTGGACCCCCACACCCCCCAACTCATCCAGCTGTCCACAGACAGAGGGAAAGGACAGCAACTGGGCAGAGAGTTACCAGCGTCAATAAAGGGATTATGAGTCACACACTACGCCAAAAACAAGAGTGGAAAGAGTGTTGAGAATGTTACCCTATTTTGTTGCTCTTGTAAACATCTGATAGCTTTGGCTAGTAAAAAGAAAACTGAGAGTAAAAGGAGCCAGAGGGTCTCAAATGATTCAGCTTTACGAAACTGAAATAGCAGATGTAGGTTTGCAGATACACTGTGACTATGAATTAGCATAATCCCTTTTGGAAAATAATCTGGCAGTTTGTATTGACAAGCTTTAAAAGGTTCATGTCTTCTGGTCCCCAAAACAAAGCTTTGCACATAGAGTTTGCTCATCATAGCACTATTTATCCTGGTGAAAAATCAGAAATGATTTAGACATTCAACAGTAGGGGCACAGTTAATTAAAATACCTAACCTATAATGGACTAGTGTATAGTCATGAAAATATGATTCCTAGAGTGTTAACAAGCAAAAACATTTATGCTACAATGCCAACTAGAAAACAAAATATCATGTTATATACACAGTAATAGCCACAACTATGTAAAATAAACCCTACCAAAACTGCAAAATCTTTGCATGAAAAAAAAAATTGGTGGGAAGACATATCAAAATATTAACAGTGGTTTCTTGGATGTGTTAGGCCCCAAGGATGGCTGCCATCAACTCCTCATGCATACTGCTCCATCCATCCGCAGGTAGAATTGTTTCCCTTTCCGCATGAATCAGGGGTGGCTAACTTGCCCTGAGCAGGAGAACGGGGTGGAACGAAAGTACGTGCCAGTGCTGGGCCGCTCTGCGGGCCTGCAGCTGTGTGTCAGTGCCTCTCCGCTGGACTCGGGTACTACCAGGGCGGGGCGGGGGCAGGCGTAGGGACACTGATGCGTCAGAAGGGCCAAGGAAGCCTTCTTGGACCTCCCAGCTCGGCCCACTACAGCTGACTGCAGTGCACAGGGGACTTCAGCCGACACTGTGAGAGCCGCCCAGCTGAGGCCAGCGCAGTTTCTCATTCACTCGATTGTGAGAAATAATAAGTGGTCATTTTAAGTTATTAAGTTCTGTTGGGGTTGGTTATGCAGCAGGAGACAATCAAAACCGCAGAATGTGTAGTATATTTCTTGTGTTTTCCAAATTTTCAATGAAATTTGTGTAATTCATGTCTCTTATAGACAAGTTTGAGAAATCAGAAAAGTACACATTTAAACAAACAAAAAATATATATAGTGTATAATTTCCAAAGAACTGTGGTTAACTTAGGGTGTATATTCTTACATATTCTCTATACGAGTAACTCGTATTTTTCTCTGTACAGTACAAGTGCAGGTCCATGTATAGAAATGTATCTTTAAAGAATGGTGAAAAGCAGCAATGAATCATTTTTAGAAATAAAGCCTGTTGGTTTGGTGACATCCTGGTCCCAGGAGACACCTTTGCTGGGTTTCCTAAGAGCAGATTGTGATTACACATGAGTTCCTTCTGACATGGGAAAGTTGATGACAGCTCAGAGACAGTAAAGAAACACAAGCCCAGAGTAGTGAGGCTAGTCAGGAGTCCACTGAAGTGTCCAAGTGAGAGGAGTGAGGCCTGAACTAAGACACAGGTAATAGGGACAGAGAGAGGAAGGCTGGGATGCGAGACACCAGGCAGTGGACCCAGGAGAGCAGATGAGATCAGGGGAAAGAAAGACTGGTCAGTATGAGAACAAACAGAGCAAGAAGAGGTCTGTGTACACGGAACGTGAAGACTAGAGAACATGTGAGTGGACTCAGTGAGTAGTGAGGCTGGTGATCTCCTGGGGCGTGAATTATCTGCTTTCCCATCTTCAGCACCCGGCATGTAGTAGGAACCTAAAAAGTTTTTGTTAAATGAATGAGTTTAAACATGTGGTGCTCAGGGCAGGCACCTGGACAAGAGACCTGGAAGTCGCCAGCGTAGAGGTGATAGCTGAAATCTTCCAGGTGTATATGATTGCTCAGGAAAGGGAGACAGTGGGAAGAGAAAAGGCTGGCAGTATTCTAAGGAAGTGCCTCACCTGTAAATGACAAGTTTAGCCAGCTCCACGTCGTCCCGGGATGTACACAAATGAAGCAGGGTTCTCAACTCCTCTTTCAGGATGAGCTTATTCTGGGTCAGTTTCTCTTCCAGGTTTCTCAAATAGGTTTCTGGAAGAGAGCACAGTGTGGAGGTGGCTATCACTCGGGCTGACTTGGACTGTTCAGGAGTCTGACCTCAGGGAGAAGGGGAGGCTGGAACCCAGCACCTTGCAGAGGCCACTGAGCGGGGCTCACGGCCACGCAGCTCCATCACTGGCTGGTCTTGAGCATCAGAGATGGTGTGTGAAGCAGCGCATCTGTGTCATAGGGTGCAGGCCCAGGCCTCACTCAGACTCCCTGCACAGTCTTTGGGAGCAGGAGTGCAGGAATGTGCCTTTTTCACTTACCTGGGTGACGCTTATGCAAAGTTTCAGAACTAATGTCCAAAGAGGCTTAGTCCAGAGAGCTGTATCCAAAAGTGACCCATGAGGAAAAAAAAAGTAACCAAGATATCCAAACCATCAGTTGGTAGGGCACCTAGCGGGAAAACTGAAAGGAAAATGTGAAGAGGAGTCACAGTGGAGGACTCACGATTCAGGAATGCCTCACATCTCTTCCTCTTGATTCAACTTCACCACTGTTTCATTCCTCCTGGTCCCTCTCTCATCAGTTCTTAGCAAGTGTGCCACAGCACTGCATAACGCAGAGGGCAAGCCTGTCCTCTAACAGCAGCAAACCGTCTTCTAGTGACCAAATCATTTCAAGGTGATCCCTTGTCCTGTATCTGAACCTACTGTGGAGACAAACACCAACAGGAAGCACTGTCTCTTGGCATTAGGAGGCACTGTATTCTTGGCAGAAAGTGGGGTGAGAGGCAGGCACCAAGCAAGCATCTGCTTTCCAGAAGGCAGGGCTGTTCTCACTATCAGAAGCTGCCAAGAAAAGTCTACAGGATTTGCTCCAAGGTGCAGAGCTCTGAAGGAATGCCACCTGAAGGAATGGCGGGATATACATTAAAACACAAAATTGGGAAGCTGAAGTAGATACTGTTCTCGATTTACTAGAAAAAAAAGGCCTCCTAGGTTTGGGTTAATGCAGTAGACTCTCCAATCTTTATTTGCAGGATCTTGTAATGGCTAAAGGTTTTAGAACTGGGAAGACATGGGCTGAAATCTCCCAGGTAGCGCCAGTGGTAAATAACCCACCTGCCAATGCAGGAGACATAAGAGACATGGGTTTGTTCTCTGGGTTGGGAAGATCCCCTGGAAGAGAGCATGGCAAGCCACTCCAGTATTCTTGCCTGGAGGATCCCATGGACAGAGGAGCCTGGTGGGGTGCATGGGGTCGCAAACAGTCGGACACAACTGAGGTGACTTAGCATGTACGCATGTGTGGGCTGAAATCTAGGCTTTGCCATTTGCATGCTATAGGGAGGTTTGGGGAGGCTTGTGAGTGAGACTTGATTCATGTGTAAAGTGAAGATCATGATACTGACCTCATGGGGTCACCCTGAGATAATGCGAGTAAAGTAAAGCCCTTAGCACACAGCCCAGCATGTAGTAACTGCCCAGAAATCACAGAGGTTATTATTCTTATTTCATTCTTCCGTCACGAGGATTTATTCTATTAAATATTTCTAAACAATTTCCAACCTAAAAAGATTTTAATAGGATGACTTTACATCTTGTACTTCTCAATATGTCCAAAATTTCAGCAAATGTAATTTGTATTTTAAAACAAACAATAAGATTTAGGTGCTTATTGTATATTCATATTCAGAGGTATCCTTCTTTGTGTGAGAGACACAGGGAAGGATAAGGTATGGTTCCTGCCGTGAAAGAGCTTAGAATCTATCTGAAAAGACAAGATACATTTACATAAAGGTATCTGAAAACACTGACAGAGTAGGTGACACGTGACAGTATAAACATAATAGGAAAGAAGAGAGAAATCAAGCAGCAGAAAGAGACCAGGTGTGGTGGACACACAGAAGCGGCAGAGGAGGGACAGGGCTGGGTCGGGTTGGCAGAGCTGACGGAGTTTGGCATCGCTGATGTGGGAATCAGCACGAGACACAGCATGGAACTGCAGGGGAAAGGTGGTGAGGGGAGAACGTGACTAGATTAACAGGAAATTACACTGAATTCTACAAAGGGTGAGATCGACTATGGAAGAGCTAGGAACCTGGGGGGAAGGGGGATGTTTGTATGTGATGTGGTCTATAAGACAGAAAGTACCACTGTGGGTCCTCATAATGAGGAAATGTGGACAGGATTTTATATGTAAATACTTGAGAGTGGAGTAGCGTGGCACTCATGATGCTAATTGCCTTTCAGAACATACGTATGACCAGCACAGCCTTAGAAAGACTATGACAACTGAGTAACAACTAGACTGTGACATGAAGCCCTAACTGCAAACTTTACAGAGCTCCAGGCGACTTGGGGTAAGCAGAAAAGGCTAAAGTCAAATCTAGGTTGAGTCTACCTAAAGTGGAGACTCAATTCTCTGTCACTCTTTATCTTCTTGTTCTGTAGGTGATTTTGTATAACAGTATGGTTAGCAGAGTTGTAAAGGAAGACTGGTTTCTGGAGGGCTGGACTGTAGAGATGGGAAGCAAGTGTTCATTAGGTGCTCACAACATCCAACAGTGAGAAGGAGGAAAGCTGAAGAAGTCAATAGAACATACAAAAGAGTTATTAAAAAAGAGAGGGGTCTTACTCTGTTTATAAAAGAATTCTAATTACTGGAGAAAACTCAATGTGCAGGACAAGAGGAAATGAATGCAACAAGATTTCTCAGATGCTGAAAGGGAACAGGACCGGGGTGGTGGTAGTGTTTTTAGCTCTTTACATAGAAAGTTTCAAACATACCTAAAAGTAGAGAGAAATCACCTCCCATGTGTTCATCACCCAGCCACAGCAATTATCAGTATTTTGCTAATTTTTTTAAAGAAACCTGTTTTAGACTACTGATTCTTTCAGCACAGACTGGAAAACATGAAAATACATCATACATTTTTGTTTCATTTGATTTATCTATAGATATGTATGTGTGTACTAGAGATGCAAGGCAAATTGTATTTTTTACTGAGGGTGGCATCAAAAGTCTGAAGGCCAGTCATGTGGAGCAGTTCTCCGACTTTACTGTGCAGACGAATCGTTTGGGGCCCAGGTTTGGCATTCCTATCCCTCCCTTACTTGCTGCTCATCCTTGAGCCTAACTGAGAGGCACTGATCTAGAGGACTGGATGCAGAGCTAGTTTCAGTATTTCTCTGGGGTCCTGGGAGAAGGGTTAAGAGGAGAATGGTGAAATAAAAGGTGCACACAGGGGCAGACTAGGAACTAAGAATAAATCATCTCAATTTCTTTTGAGATCCAAAGCCATTGAAAGAGAGACTGAATAGGGATAAAGACAGAGGAAAGCTGAATGACAGATCAATGAAAGAATTAAATAGATTTGATTACCTTTGGTGCCAGGAAGATTACATGCAACAGCCACCTTCTTACGTTGAAACTCCTTTAATTTCACAATACTGTCTGTAAGTAGGTATCTTTTAGCTAAAAATCAGAGAAAGTAAAATCATTTTGACTATTTTATACTTAGCAAATAACATGTGTAGAGTTTGACCATCTCTTTCTAATAACTGATCTGATCCTCACTAGACTGGTACAATTATAACAGTCACCCTCATAGGGAAAAAAAATTTCCAAACTACCAGAGAATGCAAATCCTCCATAAGTCTTATCTGTGTGTGTGAAAGGAGCTAATGATTGTGTATGGGGACAAGAATCTGGACTCCAAAAGACAGATAACAAAACAGGTATATCTAGATTTGGTTTAAACAGGTAGAAGCATATAGGATAGAAGTAGTAGCTATAGTGTGACCACTGGAATTCCCAGTATTGTCATTTTCAAAATGAGGAGCTGTGATCTCTCAGATTTGAACTTTCAGTATCCACTAGATACATCAGGATTCACTCACCACAACTTAGCAGAAATGAAGAGTTTGGGAAACATTATTTCTTTAAAATGCTGGGTTATGCATGAACTGGAGCATGGCCAAAGAATCGTCCACTATACGAACTCTGTGTACAACAATAACAGTGTAACAACAAAAATTGCTGCTGATTTCTATAAAGGTGAGCAGTGGTTACAGCAATTACTTAGCATCCTCCTTTGTTAATGAGGGCTTCCCTGGTGGCTCAGAGGGTAAAGCAGCTGCCCGCAATGTGGGAGACCAGGGTTCGATCCCTTGGTCGGGAAGATCCTCTGGAGAAGGAAATGGCAACCCGCTCCAGTACTCTTGCCTGGAAAATCCCATGGACGGAGAAGCCTGGTAGGCTACAGTCCATGGGGTCACAAGGAGTCGGACACGACTGAGCGACTTCACTTTCTTTCTTTCTCTCTTTCCTTAATGAAGAGAACAGTAGTTCTATCACTAGGTGGTATGACAAAAGGAAAGAATGTATGTAAAATGTAGTAAAGCCTGACACAAAGTGTTAAATCTTTTATTATCATTTGCCAGCATTGTCAAATTTAACTGTTTCCACAAAGATATTAAGGGATAATTCTGGAAGGAAATAAAGGAAGCTGCTCAGAGTCTTTCAGATTGTTATTTAGAGCTGGACTCTATAGTCTTAGACCTCCTCCCCTCCCAGACTCTACAGAACAGTAGGCCCAAGGCGGAGCGGGGTGTTCCCGGGAAGCAGCACAACTCCATCCAAGGAAATACTACAGCCCCAAGGTCAAGACTCCAGCCCAGCTGTCCTTTGATTCCCCGGCACAGGGGCGTCCACGACAGGCAGAGACCACCACTGCACACAGGAGCAGAGGGGGAAGGCATGCTCGGTTACTGTCGGCCAGGAGCTGGAGCGCTGTTATTTCTCCAAAGAGATGCCCACTGAGGTGTAAAGCTCCCTTCTGTCTCACCCAACCCCTACTTCAAGGCCCGAGGCCGCGAATACCTCCTAGAGGGCAGAGGCAGCAGGTAGAACCAGAGCCTCCCACCCAGTGATACACCAAACTTCGCAGCGCATGCAGCAGAAGGACTTGCTTCGGGGGCCGCAAGGTAGCCGCCATGCTGTTCCGGGCCGCACCAACTGTGGGAACCGGGGAGAGGGCGGAGCGTGCACCGTGACTCCGCCCCTTCCTCTGCCCGCCTCCCCCGGACCAGCATTCCTTTTGGCATGCTCCAAGATGGCGGCCCCCATGGTGCGGCGCGCGATCCTCCTGGCGCGGAATGTGTTGCTGCCTCAGCTCTCTCTGGCAGGTTGGTTGTCTGCTTCTTTCTTGGGGCTGCTTCTTTAGGTCGCCTGAGAACTCTGTTCCTTGAGTAAAAGGAGTAATGGACTTCTAAGGAAAGAAGAAACCACTGGAGGTGTTTGGTAGCACAGAAAGGGGAGATAAGGTCTCTGACCCATCTCCCTCCCTAAAATAGTGTTTTCTTATCCAGAGGTGTGAAGAGCAGAGCAAGTTCTGGTATGAGAACTTCTGCGGATGATTTCCGCGTTTACGTGTTCGGGTGGTGGTCTTTTTGCTGCCCCTCAAAAGCCCAAATGTGACCGACCCCTTTGCCTTCCCTGGGGCTGTGAAAATTTTCTCTCTCGCTGTTGTTTCTTTAGAGGGGTGTTATAAACGTTCTGGAGAACGCAATGGCACCCCACTCCAGTATTCTTGCCTGGAAAATTCCATGGACGGGGGCGCCTGGTGGGCTGCAGTCCATGGGGTCGCTAAGAGTCGGACACGACTGAGCGACTTCACTTTCACTTTTCCCTTTCATGCATTGGGGAAGAAAATGGCAACCCACTCCAGTGTTCTTGCCTGGAGAATCCCAGGGACGGAGGAGCCTAGTGGGCTGCCGTCTATGGGGTCGCACAGAGTCGGACACGACTGAAGCGACCTAGCAGCAGCAGCAGCAGCAGCAGCTGCAGAATAAACTTTCTCAACACCTGACGCGTGGCCAGACCCTGGTTTTCACTGGGTGGATGAATTTCTCATTATTAATCTCAGTTTACCTGATGACCTCGGGCGCAATTTGTTTGACCTTTCTTCGCCGAAGTTTTCCATTCAAATAGTAAATGCTAATAGTTTTGAAATACTTTGATACCTGCGTGAATGACGCTAAAGGACCTGCTGATGAAGACATTGGGAAAAACTTTTTTAATTTACAGAAGCTAAATCCTGACAGGTGTAACTGGTTATGTGATTCGGCTACAGTAATCACCATTGGTTTTTCCCATGCCTGTTACCAACTCTTTCTAACGTACCTCCTCTAGCCCCTATTCAAAAGAAACACATAGTTTTTCTCCACACATCTTTAAATATCAACGTGAAACCTTATCATTGGCCACCAGAAGTTTTCTGAGGATTAGCTGGTTGACCTAGCTAATGAAAATGTTTCTTGCCACACATTAAAGTAGTCTGCCCAGTACTTGGCACCTCAGTAAGCATTAGGGTTGTAGCTGTTTACTAGTGTGTTTACTTAGGGTTGTTACTAAATGCTTTTCAATTTAAACAAGACTTTGTATTGTTAATCAGGGAAAGTATCATAGTTGCTTGAAATGTTTGGGACCAGTCATTGTAACCAGGGAATGGGCATTAAATAAAGGTGAATTGAGAGAATTTCCAGTTACTGATTTGACCTAAGATTGAAACAGTGAACTTGTGATCGGTTATATCTGTGCTATCCCTCTGTCGTGGCCATGAGCTGTAAGTGGCTATTTCAATTAGTTTAAATTTAAAAATTCTGTTCCTTAGTCACATTGGTGGTGGTGGTTTTGTCGCTAAGTCATGTCTGACTTGCAACCCAACGGACTGTAGCCTGCCAGGGTCCTCTGTCCATGGGATTCTCTAGGCAAGAATACTGGAGTAGGTACAAGGGAAGCCCAACATTAGCTATATTTTAAGTGCTCAGTAGGCACCTGTGGCTAGTGGCCACTGTCGTGGCTAGCTCCTTTATTGCAGAAAGTTACATTGCACGGGCACTGGGTTAGACCACAGATGAAAGGAATCTTGAAATCAGGAACTGGAGACTATCAGGCAAGTAATATAAGATGTTACTGTTTGGTCAGTAAGTTGTGTCCATCTCTTTTGCGACCCTATGGACTGTAGCCTACCAGGTTCTTCTGTCAATGGGATTTCCCAGGGAAAAAAAAATGGAACGAGTTGCCATTTCCTTCTCCAGGAGATCTTTTCAACCTAGGGATCAAACGCGCATCTCCTGCATTGGCAGGCTGATTCTTTACCACTGAGCCACCAGGGAAGCCCCAAAATAAAATGTAGCCCCCAAATAAAATAGTACATTATTGACCTCTGGGGGTTTGAGAATGCTGATAAGGAGCTTTGCTTTAAGTCGTCAAAACATCTTAAACCATTACAGGATAAAAGAGGAAAAAATTCATACACACTCATGACAAATCGGTATTTGGAATACATTGGAACTTCCATCTGTTCTCCTTACAACAGATAAATAAAGGCAACTAAAATAATCAACAGGATGGAAGCAAGATTTATTGAGGTGAACCAAAAAAAGGGGTTTCAGTATAAGAGGAGGCTAGAGAAGGAAAGTTACCGGGCACTTACTACAGAGTGGACATTAGGCGAAGCACTTACTATTGTATATGTCCTTGTTTAGATTATGATACAGTATTTCCCGTTTTACATATGAAGAAAACTGCTAAGAGGCCTGGTGTAACTTGTTCAGATTTTCATAATATTTATGGAAGGCTAGGATTCACATTTAGATTTTGTGACTCTAAAGCCTATCTGTGTTCACAATCACCCTACTTCCCTTTGGATGGAAAACATGTTTGGAGACATTTTACCAAAAGCCAAATTAACTATACAAAAAACAAGTTTTTTATAAATAAGTATTTACTAAGCTCCAAAATCCTGGTCTTTGGGGGCAGAATTAAGTAGAGGAAATATTCATTTTTCAGTGGATAGTTATCTTTGAATATTGTTGCTCTAAAAGTTGACTGCCTAAAGGGTAAGCGTGTTCAAGATGGGTTTATCTGCTTGGGTGGCATGGGGTTAAATGGTCTGAGAGAGCTAAACTTGTGAAGCTGATAACATCCTATCCGCTTGCTACTTCAGTGTTGTCTGAGGGTCTGTTCCCACCCAAGGTGTGCTGAATCAGAATCTTCATTTAATCGAGATTCATATGCACATTAAAGTTGGAGAAGCTGATCTAGATTTTCCAGTTTCATTGTCCACTCATCATTCTTCCTGACTTCATGGAAATTCTTTCTGGTTTTAATGTTAATATACAGACCTCTCAACTACCAACTATCTTAGAAAGATGGATATCCTGATTTAAAAGGTTTACAGAAAGTCGAATGTCTGTCTTGCTGCTGCTAAGTCGCGTCAGTCATGTCCGACTCTGTGTGACCCCATAGATGGCAGCCCACCAGGCTCCCCCGTCTCTGGGATTCTCCAGGCAAGAACACTGGAGTGGGTTGCCATTTCCTTCTCCAATGCATGAAAGTGAGAAGTGAAAGTGAAGTCGCTCAGATGTGTCTGATTCTTAGCCGCCCCATGGACTGTAGCCCACCAGGCTCCTCCATCCATGGGATTTTCCAGGCAAGAGTACTGGAGTGGGGTGCCATTGCCTTCTCCAATGTCTGTCTTAAGGTGTAGTTATTTACTATTGTTGCTGTAACAAATCACCACAAATTTGGTGGCTTAAAACAACATAGATTTACTTAAAACAACATAGACTTACTGTTCTGTATGTCAGAAGTCTGGTACAGAGTCTTACTGTGCTAAAATCAATCAAGGTTTTGAAAGGGATGTATTCCCTTCAGGAGTCTTTAGGGGTGAATCTGTTTTTCTAGCCTTTCCCATATTCTGGAGACCACCTTCATTCCTTGGCTGATGGCCCCTTACTCAAACGTCTTCAAAGTGAGCAGTGGCAAGTCGGGTCCTTCTCATATCACTCTGCCTTTCATGTACCACACTAACAAAGTGTCTCCCTCTTCTACTTTTTAAGGACCTGTGATTACTTTGAATCCACCTGGGGACTTCTTGGCCATCTAGTGGTTAAGACTCTGTGCTTTCAGTGCAGGGGGCACAGGTTCAATCCCTGGTTGGGGAACTAAGATCCCACATGCCCCGAGGTATGGCTAAAAAAACAAAAACATTGAGTCCACCTGTGTAACCCTGGACAGTCTCCTCACTTTAAGATCAGCTGATGTGCTGATCTTAATTCCATGTTGTTGTTGTTTAGTTACGAAGTCATGTCCAACTCTTTTGCGACCCCATGGACTGCAACCCACCAGGCTCCTCTGTCTGTGGAATTTCCCAAGCAAGAATACTGGAAAGAGCTTGCTTTTTCCTTCTCCAGGGCATCTTCCTGATCTGGGGATTTAATTCTCTCATCTGCTGCATTGCAGGCGGATTCTTTACTGCTGAGCCACCTGAGAAGCAATCTTAATTCCATCTGTCACCTTAATCCCCCTTTGCCATGTACCCTAACATTCACAGGTTCTGGGGATTAGGACATGGACATTTTTGGGGGAGACATTCTGCCTACAACACTGGATAACTCATTACTGTGTTTGCCATTGGTTTCTATTAGGAAAATTTTCCACTTGCCAAGTTTAAATTCTTTATCCTTATACCCATTTCCTTTCATTCTATCCTCAATGGAGATAGAAAATGGTGTGTGCTTAGTCGCTTAGACAAGAATACTGGAGTGGGTTGCCATACCCTCCTCCAGGGCATCTTCCCAATCCAGGGATCAAACCCAGGTCTCCCACATTGCAGGTGGATTCTTTACCATCTGAGCTACCAGGGATGGTAAGCAAACAGTTAAAGTTCATATATTTGAAAGTTAGTGGGCTTATCTTTTGTAAATTTACTAGTTCTAATTTATTTTGTTTTCAGTCACGTGATCCCCTTGAAAAACCACACAAGACATTCTGGGACTCCTGTCTTTCCCCACCATCATCTCCCTGCTTTATGTCTCCCAGTACCAAAATCATGAACATAATTCTAGATAACTGTTTTTTCCCACTTTAGAATAAGGAGGACTGATGTCTTACACTAGAATAAAACATATGTTAGGAGAAGAAATGGAGAATAAGTAAGAAAATGTAATAACAAGCAGAGAATATATAAGTCATTGGTGTCCTGGAATATATAGCTTAACAGTCCCCTCCTTGGGCTTTCTTTAGCCTCTCTTCTTTTCACAGCTATTGTAAGA
The DNA here is from genome assembly GCF_027580195.1 of Bos mutus. NCBI lineage: Eukaryota > Metazoa > Chordata > Mammalia > Artiodactyla > Bovidae > Bos > Bos mutus. The sequence goes on along the minus strand of NC_091636.1, from coordinate 29,012,317 downwards.
CCTCCTCAGACAACCATTTTGCCTTTTTGCATTTCTTTTTCTTGGGGATGTTCTTGATCACTGCCTCCTGTACAATGTCATGAACCTCTATCCATAGTTATTCAGGTACTCTGTCTGACAGATCTAATCCCTTGAATCTATTTGTAAAATACGTAAAATCGTAAGGGATTTGATTCAGGTCATACCTGAATGGTCTAGTGGTCTTTCCCTACTTTCTTCAGTTTAAATCTGTTAAACTTCAATTTAATGCCTTACAAATAGCTGTGAAAAGAAGAGAAGCGAAAGGCAAAGGAGAAAGAAAGATATACCCATTTGAATGCAGAATTCCAAAGAATAGCAAGGAGAGATAAGAAAGTCTTCCTCAGTGATCAATGCAAAGAAATAGAGGACAACAATACAATGGGAAAGACTAGAGATCTCTTCAAGAAAATTAGAGATACCTTGGTATCTCTAAGATACCAAGGGTATCTTCATGCAGAGATGGGCACAATAAAGGACAGAAATGGTATGGACCTAACAGAAGCAGAAGATATTAAGAAGAGGTGGCAAGAATACACAGAACTACACAAAAAAGATCTTCACAACACAGATAATCATGATGGTGTGATTACTCACCTAGAGCCAGACATCCAGGAATGTGAAGTCAAGTGGGCCTTAGGAAGCATCACTACGAACAAAGCTAGTGGAGGTGATGGAATTCCAATTGAGCTATTTCAAATCCTAAAAGATGATGCTGTGAAAGTGCTGCACTCAATATGCCAGCAAATCTGGAACACTCAGCAGTGGCCACAGGACTGGAAAAGGTCAGTTTTCATTCCAATCCCAAAGAAAGGCAATGTCAAAGAATATTCAAACGACCACACAATTAACTCATCTCACAAGCTAGCAAAGTAATGCTCAAAATTCTCCAAGCCAGGCTTCAGCAATACGTGAACCGTGAACTTCCAAATGTTCAAACCAGATTTGGAAAAGGCAGAGGAACCAGAGATCAAATTGCCAACATCCGTTGGACCATTGAAAAAAACAAGAGAGTTCCAGAAAAACATCTGCTTTATTGACTATGCCAAAGCCTTTGACTGTGTGGATCACAGGAAACTGTGGAAAATTCTTAAAGAGATGGGAATACAAGACCACCTTACCTGCCTCCTGAGAAATCTGTATGCAGGTCAAGAACCAACAGTTAGAACCGGACATGGAACAACAGACTGGTTCCAAATCAGGAAAAGAGTACGTCAAGGCTGTATATTGTCACCCTTCTTATTTAACTTCTATGCAGAGTACATCATGAGAAACGCTGGGCTGGATGAAGCACGAGCTGGAATCAAGATTGCCTGGAGAAATATCAATAACCTCTGATATGCAGATATCACCACCCTTATGGCAGAAAGCAAAGAAGAACTAAAGAGCCTCTTGATGAAAGTGAAAGAGGAGAGTGAAGTTGGCTTAAAACTGAACATTAAAAAAACTAAGATCATGGCATCCGGTCCCATCACTTCATGGCAAATAGATGGGGAAACAGTGAGAGACTATTTTTTTGGGCTCCAGAATCACTGCAGATGGTGACTGCAGCCGTGAAATTAAAAGACACTTGCTCCTCGGAAGAAAAGTTATGGCTAACATAGCATATTCAAAAGCAGAGACATTGCTTTGCCAACAAAGGTCTGTCTAGTCAAAGCTATGGTTTTTCCAGTAGTCATGTATGGGTGTGAGAGTTGGACTATAAAGAAAGCTTAGCACAGAAGAATTGATGCTTTGGAACTGTGGTGTTGGAGAGGACTCTTGAGAGTCCCTTGGACTGCAAGGAGATCCAACCAGTCCATTCTAAAGGAGATCAGTCCTGAATATTCATTGGAAGGACTGATGTCGAAGCTGAAACTCCCAATACTTTGGCCACCTAATTCGAAGAACTGACTCATTTGAAAAGACCCTGATGCTGGGAAAAATTGAAGGTGGGAGGAGAAGGGAATGACAAAGGATGAGATGGTTGGATGGCATCACTGATTCAATGGACATGAGTTTGAGTCAACTCTGAGAGTTGGTGAAAGACAGGGAAGCCTGGCATGCTGCAGTCTATAGGGTCACAAAGAGTCGGACACGACTTGTGTCGGACACAACTGAGCTGACTGAACTGGGCTTCCTAGGCGGCTGTAGTGGCAAAGAATCCGCCTGCCAATGCAGGAGACATAAGAGACGTGGGTTCGATCCCTGGGTCTGGAAGATCCCTTGGAGGAGGGCATGGCAACCCACTACAGTATTCTTGCCTGGAGAATGCCTTGGACAGAGGAGCTTGGAGGGCTACAGTCCGTAGGGTCACAAAAGAGTCAGACGTGACTGAAGCATCTTAACACGTTCGTCCCCTCCTCAGCTTATGCTCATGGAGAGAAAAGGGCTGTACTTGTTTCCCACAGAAGGGAGTGATCTACCTGGTTTTAGAAATTGAAATTCAATTTGCATAGAAATGCTGTCGTAAATTATGAATGGGTTATCTGAATTGTGTGTTTTGGCTCTGTATCAGATTGTTAGAACATGCAGAGACCTTAAATGTCACCCAGCCAACTCCTTCACTTAAAACTACAGGGTCTGGTCTGCTCACTCCTGACCTGGTGTACAGCTGCACACCTAATGCAATGCATCAGTGCCATTGGATTTTATTCATCCTTCTTGACAGACACAGGAACGTAACTGACAATTTAGAACACCGTTTCTGTGAAAAATGTATTCTAAGTTCCAAGCATCTAGTCATTTATAGTTGCTATTTTTAAAAAATATCTTTTGATTTGGGAGAATGGCATTGAAACATGTATAATATCACATAAGAAACGAATCGCCAGTCCAGGTTTGATGCATGATGCAGGATGCTCGGGGCTGGTGCACTGGGATGACCCAGAGGGATGGTACTGGGAGGGAGGTGGGAGGGGGCTTCAGGAGTGGGAACACGTGTACACCCGTGGCGGATCATGTTGATGTACGGCAAAACCAATACAATATTGTAAAGTAATTAGCCTCTAATTAAAATTAAAAAAATATATATATATCTTTATTCCCTTTTGAGGCAATCTTTGGGAGCTTTTAATATTATTGCATCTTTGCTTAAGCTTTAGACCTCAAATTTACACGTATTATTCTAGTAAAGTCTGACTAGACTCCCTGCTGAAGACAAGGGAGGTGCTGGTTTGGGTATAAACACACACAGGTGTGTTTATATTTGTTTTAGTTGGGAAATGGATAGAGAATAACAGTAGCGTCCTAATGGTGTGTGTGATCAGCTCCCATGCCTTCTAGCTGTGTTTGGTTATGGTCTGCTGTGACCTTCAGGGAGCTGTCTGCCATTCATTCCTTTTCAATTTTTTTAAACAGCTTTATTTAGATTTAGTTCACATTCATCTAACGTGGTCAATTTAATGCTTGCTTAGTTTTTTTGTTACATACACAGGGTTGTGCAGCAGCTGTCACCACGATCAATATAGGAGATTTTCATCACCTGAAGAAAAAACCCTGTACTCATTAGCAGTCATACCCCATTTCCCCCAGGTTTTCCTGCTCCTCTACCCTCCAGATCTAGGCAACCAATACACCTCTGTCTCTATAGATTTCCCTATTGCCGACATTGCATATGGATGGAATATTGTAATATGTAATCTTTGGTGACAGGCTTCTTTTTCCTTAGCATAATATTTTCAAGGTTCATCCATGTAGCATGTATCAGTACTTCTTTTTATTGCTGAATAATATTCCTTTCATAAGAATATACCACATTTTGTTTATCCATTCATAAATTGATGGATATTTGCATCTTTCCCTTTGGCTATTATGAATAATGTTGTGTACAATTTTTTGTGTGGATCCGTGATTTCATTTCTCTTAGGTATATATGTAGGAGTGGAATTGTTGGGTTACCTAGTAACTCCATGGTAACATTTTGCAGAACTGCCAAACTTTTCCAGTGTGGCTGCACCATTTCACATTCATACCAGCGGTGTATGAGCCAGATTACATCCTTATCAACAGCTGTTGTCATCTGCCTTTTTGATCATAGCCATCCTAAGTGGATGTGTAGTTGTATTTCAGTATATTTTGCATTTCCTTAATGGGAAATGATATTAAACATCTTTCCATATACTTATTGGCCATATATTTATGTGTGTGCTATTTATATGTGTGTGTATGTTTTAGAAATGTTTGTTCAGATCCTTTGCCCATTCTTCTGTTGAGTTGTCTTTTTAAATTTTAAGTTGTAAGAGTTTTTTTTTCCCCCCTTATTTGTTGTTCAGTCACTCAGTCGTGTCCAGCTGTTTATGACCCCATGGACTGCAGCATGCCAGGCTTACCTGTCCTTCACCATCTCCTGGAGCTTGCTCAAACTCATGTCCATCGAGTCGGTGATGCCATCCAACCATCTCATCCTCTGTCGTCCCCTTCTCCTCCTGCCTTCAATCTTTCCCAGCGGGTCAGTTCTTCACATTAGGTGGCCAAAGTATTGGAGCTTCAGCATCAGTCTTTCCAATGAATATTCAGGACTGATCTCCTTTCGGATTGACTGTTTTGATCTCCTTGCAGTCCAGAGGACTCTCAAGAGTATTCTCTAACACTTCAGTTCAAAAGCGTCAATTCTTCAGTGTTGAGCCTTCTTTATGGTCCAACTCTCACATCCATACATGAGTACTAGACAAACCATAGCCTTGACCAGATGGATCTTTATCAGCAAAGTAATGTCTCTGCTTTTGAATATACTTTCCTTCCAAGGAGCAAGTGTCTTAATTTCATGGCTGCAGTCACCATCTGGAGTGATTTTGGAGCCCAAGAAAATTAAGTCTGTCACTCTTTCCATTGTTTCCCCATCTGTTTGCCATGAAGTGATGGGACAGGATGCCATGATCTTCACTTTTTGAATGTTGAGTTTTAACCAAGTTTTTTCACTCTCCTCTTTTACCTTCATCAAGAAGCTCTTTAGTTCCTTTTCACTTTCTGCCATAAGTGTGATGTCATCTGCATATCTGAGGTTATTGATATCTCCTGGCAGTCTTAATTCCAGCTTGTGCTTCATCCAGTCTGGCATTTTGCATGATGTACTTTGCATAAAAGTTAAATAAGCAGAGTGATAATATACAGCCTTGATGTACTCCTTTCCTTATTTGGAACCAGTCCTTTGTTCCATGTCCGTTTCTAACTGTTGCTTCTTGACCTGCATAGAGGTTTCTGAGGAACCTGAGATTCTGGGTAAAAGTCTCTAATCAGATAAATGATGTGCAGATATTTTCCTCCTGTTCTGAGTTACCCTTTCACTTTGTTGATTGTGTCTTTGAAGGATAATAAGTTTCATTTTCAGTTGTCATTCCTTCTTTCTCATTTCTTCCTTGAGCTCTTGTGTACTGAGCACTGTTGCGTGCCGGTCGTTGAACAGGCATCATCTCGTGGGTCACCCCAGATCTGGCTGGTTAGACTCCTTATTTACCCACTGGGTGCTCGGTACTCTTTGCTGTATGTGAAATAAGGGTAAATGTGCTGATCCAAGTCAGATGGAAATTTTTAGGACTAACTAATGATGATAAACAGTCGTTTAATGAGTTAAGCAACCATTCAGCAAGTATTTTGGGTTCTAAGAAGGAATTTTAAAGCTTATCTAGGCTCTTTGTCAGTGGAAACAAATGGCTCCTAGGTCTAAAGTATTAGGAACAAAATTAGCAGCAGTTTTACTAGTAATGTTAGAAATTTGAACAGGTTTTCTGCATTTTCTTCCTGTGAGAGGTTGAATGCATGTTGTCATGAACTGAATTGTAAACCTGTGCAATATTGGTTACAGTTTCATAGCATATCTTTAAATAGTCTAGTAAATGGAAAATGTGGCAAAGATACCCTTAATAAAAACAGATGTATAAATTGAACATGTATTGAAACCATGCCTGTTGAGGTAATTGTGTTTTTCCTCAGGTAAAAGATACCTACTTTCTGCAGCATATGAGGACAGCCGCAAATGGGAAGCAAGAGAAAAAGAAGATTGTCACCTGGGTAGGTACTCACCATGCTATTATATATGTCGTTTCCAATCACTCGATGTTTGTTACTATATATTCTTGAGATATATGTGAAATGCTTTAATAATAATCCAATCAAATAAGCATATTTTAAGTCTTAAAAAGAATTAGACTATTGTTTCACATGTGGCAGAATTATTTTTTCTTTCTTGTAAATTTCTCTTTCATTTTTGCCTTGACAGTCTCTCTGGATTATGTAAACATTATTTTGTCTTGTTTTCTGTTCATTTGATGCCGGGAGCCGGCAAGAGGCACTCCACTCGTGACAAAGGTCATGAGGAAGGAGGCTTGGCATACGCAAAGGTGGGATCGAGCCTCAGGAGTCCCCCTGGATATTCTTGAGCATCTACCCCCCAAAAAACCAGAGTCTGCCTACTTTATTGCTTTGTGCTCTCACCTCTGACTTTACTAGGGGCTGTCCCCCACCACCATCTCGCTCTCTCTGACCAAGAGTTAACTTACAGCTCCAATTAATAAAGTTCCTGGGCATTAGGAGTGTTTAAATCTAAACCCCTCAGATAGCTCTCTAACTTGCCTGACAAGTTTACCCGGACTCCTACAGCTATGCATACGATTGTTTACAGTCTCCCAGCCTAGAGAGGCACGGGAAGCTTAAGATATTCAAATAGCTTAGAGCCTCTGAGAGAGTTAGAAACTGTCAGAATAAAACTAGTAAAAGATTTCATTGATGAGCCAATGGTTGCTGCCAAGTTTCCACATCCCCTGTACTGTATCCTTGAATGTGTATTAATTAATATAGTTGGTATGTAGAAAAAATAAGTAGTGGTCTTGGTGTTAGCAACTTTAGATCCTTAAGGTAATAAATTCTTTCCTTTGTTGTAAACGCACTGCACCTCTGCCCTGTAGGAATGTAACTTTATCTAACATCTCCGGAGGATGGCGCCAAACCTTAAAATAATTACTCTTAGAGAAAATAAGTCTTACCGTTGACAAACCTTTGTTAAGAGTCATAAAATGTTAATAGGCCTTCTGGCCAGAAGATGATGTAAATCACCCAAACCATTTGTATACGATAAATTTGCAGGAAAGAAACCCTGGTTTTGATAAGGATCAAAGACCGCTGACTTTGCATCCCCTATTATCCTCTATGTGTAACTTAGGGTATAAAAACCCCTGTTGAAAATAAAGCTACGGGCCTTGCTCACCAAAGCTTGGTCTCCCCATGTCATTCTTTCTTTTCAATTTCTGGCCGAAGTTTCCCTCTGGAGCGCGGAGGTCCTCTGCGACCATTTATTTGCCTGGGCTTCTAAGACCCACTCAAGAAGGTGTCTAAGGTGGGGCACCTTCCGCTATTCTAGAGGGCGCCTGCGGCCTCCGTGGTCAGAGCTAACCTGGTGTCACAGGTTATATTGATTTTCCGCTTAAACCAAGCTACTCCGCCTCTTTTCTCCACTGAATTTTCCTACTGAGTTATCCTCATTCTATTACTCTTTATATCTTCGGTGAATATTTAAATAGTCGCCGACGCCGTCTCCCCTTGGAATACCCTGGATCAGCCGGGGCTGGACCTCGGCAATTTTTATCATATAGTTAGTTACCATGCATCCTGACTTTATTTCATCTGCAGAATCAGTCTTTATCATGATGGTTTTCCAAATTCATTAATACTTCCACATTTACTAATTAGTACTCAGTATTTACTGTAAACAGGAGGCCTCCCTTTTCTCCCACTTCTTGCTCTTTCTCTGTTTATTATCAATATAATCTTGTAAATTGCTTTTTTTCTTTTAATGATTCATTACCATCCTTACGATCATTTTGTTAGTCAGATTCTCCTGAACTGTCTCAAATTTGGCTAATAGAATCCCTTTCAAGCTGGCTCCCAGTGTTCCATCTTGTACCTTTCCTGCTGTAACCCTGAAATCAGTTTCAATTAACCCTTAAACAATGGGGGTGAAGGGCACCCGCCCTCAGCACAAAAATCCTCATATAGCTTCTAGGTGGTCCTCCCTATAAGTGGTTTCTTCCAAGCCAAGTTTCCATCTATGGATTCAACCAACTGTGGATCATGCGTGTAATCCTATAGTACACGTTTAGTGAAAGAAATTCATGTGTAAGTGAACCTGCACAGTTCAAACCTGTTTTGTTCAAGGGCCAACTGAATTTCTCCAAAGAGCGCTGGTTCCTTTTACTGGGGAATGGTATTAGAAACCAAGGTCTGTGCACTAGGCGTCCCCTTGCCACTGTGGAATTTTTGCGGCTTTGCCCATTTAGTGGACAGAGCTAGGAAAAATGTGTACACATACACACGTAAACATACGTGTATTCTCGTATATGTATATGAGCTTACACGTACGTATTTTACAAATCATGAGTTCGTTCTGAAACCTGAGTTCATCTCTCTGCAGAGCTCTTCCTTGCCTTCCTGTCATCCGTGTTTGTATCTTCCTTCTATACTGAACATGCTGCCCCCAGCAGGGCCAGTGTTTGTTGTGGCTGTCAGTGTCGGTACTGCCTGTTACCATTTCTGACTTCTACCCAGTGAAAAGTGAAAGTGAAAGGTGCTGAGTCATGTCTGACTCTTTGCGACCCCATGTACTGTACAGTCCATGGAATTCTCCAGTCCAGAATACTGGAGTGCTTAGCTGTTCCCTTCTCCAGGGGATCTTCCCAACCCAGGGATCGAACCCGGGTCTCCCGCATTGCAGGCGGATTCTTTACCGCCGATTCACCAGGGAAGCCCCTTCTACCAGTAATGTCCTACAGTCATTTTGACAGTCAAGAAAGAAAAAATACCACTGTGTATTCTGAAATGTCCTTGAGGGCCTTTTGGTACTCTTTTGGGAACCACTATTCTAATGATGAAAGCAACATGGGCTCAGTTAATTATATTGCAAAGCTTATTCTGATGTGCCATATATGAATTATATGAAAAGTGCTGTGGAAGTACAGAAATGAAGATGAAGAATTGCATAAAAGCTATTATTAACACTTTCCTAGGTATGAAGGGAAAATTAGGAAACAGCCATTATATTTGGTGCTTTGGTATGGATCAGCTCTGTTATTCAGAGACAAACCTAGGAAATATTGTCATAGATTCTTGAGTGAGCAGATGCTCTTTGCCAAAGAATAAGCATAACAGGAGGTAACTGTCTCCTCTCTGTTAAGATTAATGTACTTAGAAAAGCAGTACATACCAGCCACCATTTCCTGAATACTATCCTGCCAATAATCCTTTCTGTACATCCCGGGCCCTATCAAGTCAGAAGTGATTTTTTCCTCATCCTGTATCTTACAGCACTTTGTACCTTGTGTGATGTGGTCAAGAGTGTGCACTTGAAGTGAAAATGTCTGGGTGTTTTTCCCATCTCTGCCAGCTTTCAGAACCTATGTCTCTTAACTGGGTTCCTGTACCTATCAATTAGGGATGATGATAATGCCTGCTCCAGATCATACTCTGACATATAGTAGCTGCTGCAGAAATATGTGAAAGGAATAATTTGGGGTGTGAGGTGAGATGAGGTTTGGAAACTCAAACTGCTTGGAAAAAAAGAGGCTAAGACAATATTTTCTTCCTACTGTGTAACAATATTATTAAAACTTGCATTCATGTGTGGTATCACTGCACGTTTTCCTTAATTCTTTTTTTTTTTAATTTATTTTTGGCTGTGCTGGGTCTTCCTTGCTGCTTAGGCTTTTCTCTAGTTGCGGGAGCGGGGCGGGGGGCACTCTGGTTGGTGGAGCAGGTGTGCAGGCTTCTCATTGTGATGGCTCTTGCTACAGAGCCTGGGCACTAGGACGCACAGGCTTCAGTGGTCGCGGGTAGGCGGGGCTCCAGGGCTCTATAGCACAGGCTCAGTAGTTGTGGCGCAGGGGCATAGTTGCTCCGCAGCTTGTGGGGTCTTCCCTAATCTGGGATTGAACCCGTGTGTCCTGAACTGGCAGGCGGATTTTTCACCACTGAGCCACCAGGGAAGCTTCCAAATTCTGTATTTGAGCCTTCTGGCTGGGCTGGCAGGCGGATTTTTCACCACTGAGCCACCAGGGAAGCTTCCAAATTCTGTATTTGAGCCTTCTGGCTAGGCTGTGGCCCTGAGAATCAGGCGGTACACCTGGGACTGCATTCCCATGATCGGACAGTAGGTGGCAGTGTGACTCCTCCGGAGACCCCAGAAGCCAGTGGAGCCCGGTGTTCGGGCACTGCCCTTTGGGAAGCGTTTCCTTTTGGACGTGCGTGGAGGGCTGCCTTTGGCATGTGGAGCGCTCTGATTGGGCGCTGTGTTCTGGTGCGGGCTCGCTGATTGGGGGAAGGCGCAGGGGGCGATATGAGGCTTTTACTCCGCGCGTCCCCATTGGAGGGCATGGAGTGGGGTGCAGTGGATCGCGCTGCCGGGAGCGAAGATGTGTGGGTGTGGGGCTTTGGCTTCCCTCATCTTAAGTGATTTTGCTTCCACAAATACTGGCGGAGGAGACCTGGATGCTCTCGAATCACTGTGCAGCTGCGGTGCCTCTGTTCAGTCTCATTAATGGTTTTGTGTTAGAACTTTGAGTGAGGGATGATGGGGATCTGTCCAGTTTCCCTTCTGAGAGTAATTTATTATTGCGGAGGTCTAGATTAAAGCCAGGAGTGCAGTATACGTAATCTGGGGGCAGGCAGGCCATGAGTGCAGGCCGGGTCCTCTGACAAGAGTCGGAAGGCACCTTTTCGTCACTGCAGTCTTTGTGCTGGGCTCTGTGCTAAGCACTTCACAGGCACTCAACAGCAGGCTGAGGCAGCTGCTATTTCCCTTGGAGTTGAGGAAAACGAGACCAGATCCAACATTCACTTAGGGTTATACATTATTCTGGAGAAGAGTAGGCAACCAACTGCAGTAGTCTTGCCTGGAGAAACCCTTGGACAGAGGAGCCTGGCACGTTAAAATCCATAGGATCTTACAGAGTAGGACGTGACTTAAGCGACTTAGTACGCACATATATAGTATTCTTTTGTCTTTCTGCTCAGAAGTAGATTTCTTAGTGATTGCTGTAGTTATTTGCAACTCTGCCTGACTGTCTTCTCTTGCACTGAAGCAGTGGATCTCTTACTTTTAAAAAATATTTTTTGATTGTAGTATACTATATATTGAAAAGTGCACGAATTGTAATGTACAGATTGATGAATTATCACAAAGTGAACAAACTTGTGTAAAAGAACATTCCTACCGCTCCGGAAGCCCTTACTGTGGTTCCCATTCCCCTCTTCAAACCATTATTCTGACTTCTAATGAATGCCATAGGTTATTATTACTTTTTAAACTGTTTTATGATAGAAAATGTAAAACATACAGAGGTAGAGTGAATGGTATAAGCAATCTTCTTTACCCATCACTTTTATTCAACAGTTACTACCGCATGGCTAGTCTTTACTTCATCTATACATCTGCTTATTCCCCCATCCTGATCTTTTGGATGATTTTGAGACAGATCTCAGACAATATATCATTTTACCCATACTTTTTCAGTACATACCTCAAAAAGATATTTCTAATACTGTTGTAACACCTATAGTATTAATAATCATTTAAATATGAAATATCAAGTCAGTGTTCAAGTTTCCTTAATACTGATACATTTTTTAATGATTATGCACATAAGGTCCAGGCAATGCAGCTGGTTATGTTTCTCCCCTTATCTTACCTCTTTTTAAGTCTTTTAATGGAAACATGCCGAGGTAGAGAGAATAGTATATAATGAACCCCCAGGGTCTGTCACCCAGAATCGTGGTTATCAATTCCCTGCCAGTCTTGTTTCATGAAGCCCCTACTACCTCACCAGATTACTTTTTCATAAATTCTTGTTATCTGATCATTTTATACTTATTTTGATATAAAAATAGGTAGGATTTAAAATATACATATATAACTACACTATCACTCATACCATTACTAAAAATTAGTAATTCCTTAACATTATTAAATATTTGCTCAATTTCACATTTCCTCAGATGTCTTATACACTTCTTTTTAATTTATAGTTTGTTGAAATGGATTTCAGATAAGGTCCATACATTGCAATATGTTGACATGATTTTAATCTGTAGGTTTCTCTTCGTTTATTTCTTGAAGAAAATGAGTCTTTTGTAGTTTCCCACATTCTAGATTTGCCGTTTTCATCCTTATGGTGGTATTTAATATGTTCCTTTACCATCCTTGTAAAACTGGCAATTGAGAGAAAAGCTTGATCAGATTTTTTGTATTTTTGTTTTTTCTTTTGACATGAGTACTTCATAAGAAGTGTCATTTACTGTTGTCAGGAGACACACAGCATTTGGTTGTCATGTTAATGTTAAAGGCCATTTGTGAGCATTGCTTAGATCTATTTCATTAGAAGCTGCAAAATGTTGCTATTTTATTTCTGTAATTTTGTCCTCATTTATTACCCAGAAAATTTTTGTTAAAGAATTTCTTTTCATCAGCAGTTTAGTTATCCTGAGTTATAGTTTGTATGGAAGAGGCAGCTTTGGAAATAATTAATTGACCACCTGCTGCTGCTGCTAAGTCACTTCAGTTGTGTCCGACTCTGTGTGACCCCATAGACGGCAGCCCACCAGGCTTCCCCATCTCTGGGATTCTCCAGGCAAGAACACTGGAGTGGGTTGCCATTTCCTTCTTCAATGCATGAAAGTGAAAAGTGAAAGTGAAGTCGCTCAGTCGTGTCGGACTCTTGGCGACCCCAGGGACTGCAGCCTACCAGGCTCCTCCATCCAGGGGATTTTCCAGGCAAAAGTACTGAAGTGGGGTGCTGTTGCCTTCTCCAGATTGACCACCTACCATCCTCCAAAGGTTGTCAATGAGGGTTTTAATTCTTTTTAATAGCATGAATTCATGGACTTACATATTCCAGACACTTTAATCCATTGCAGTTGATATTTTTTATTGAAAGAGCCTTAGTTCTTCAATTAGGCTCTGTAAAGTCCTGGGAGTTCTTGAACTTTACAACTCAGATCAGAAGATTTCCATTTTAGACTGCTTCTGTACTTTGTCTCTGAAATTTCATTAGCTGTGCAGATCTACTGGGGAGATATAGAGTGAAAGTTAGCAACATCAGCCAGTTAGCAGCTGTTGAATTACAGACTGGGGCTTGCAGTAAATAGGATTCAGGACAAATCATGCTGAGGGTCTCCTGGGGGAAGTCCCTGGGTTCCATGAGATGTTTGTTCGCTCACCCTGCCAGGGGCAAGGGCCTAGGTGACTTGAACTGAATTGCTTCTTGAGCCCTACTGAATTAAATATTTTATTTCTGATATTTTCATTTGATAAGTAATTATTAAGTAAGGGATACCTTTTAGTGTTAGTTACTGCCTTTTTGTTTCTGGTTTTTTGTTTTTGGCAGGAAGGTAGGGGAGCAGAATTCAAGTTGAAACCAAGCACTGTGACCATCTCTCAAATTATCTAGACACTTCTCTCATTAGCTGAGGTTTAGTTTTGCTGTGTCATTTCAGCTGTGGAGCTTTTTGGCTTGTTGCAGTAGTTTTCCAAATCCTGCTCTTGGAGCTTGATGGAGATTTTCTGAGGACTGCTTTCCTGTTCGCATATCTGTGACATATATTCATTCACTAGATTTCATAATGACTGTCTGTTGACAGTTCTAGAGGTGGGTCTGGCCTGTGTACATCATCTTCCTTTAGTCTTAGTATATGTGTGTACAAAGCTTGCCTTCACATTTTTTCTGTTATTGTTTTATAGCTTCTGGTGACAGACAAATAGAAGAAAATCTAAATATTTATATTCAGAATGGTTCCTAGGTTAATTTTTCCTAATCCCTTCTATTATTTCCATACATGGTATTGGTCATCTCTCCCTATTTTTCTTTTTTAAATGTGGGAAACAAAAACAGTTTCAGCCTGTGCTTTCTAGATCACTTCTTTTAGGAAATAAAATAATAACTTGTATCTAGTTCTTTAAGAATTATATAAATTAGATAAGGTATGCAGATGGTCCTACATCCAGAAAGAGCTTAACATTGACTGAATGGTTAACATTGATGTACAGTTAACACAGAAATCATGAAAAACTGAAACCATCTAATAATTTCTCATCTAAATCTCCCAGAGTTCAATAGAGGATCCATCCTTCCTTCAGAGACCTTCCTCATCCAACTTTGACCCAGAGACTACCCTGCTTTATAAGAGGCTTCTTTCCTAGCACATCGCTACTATAGATTTTATGATCATTAAAAAGATTATCATTTTCTTTCTCAGAATTTTATAAAATTTGAAGCTGTGTTACTTTGATGTACACCAGGTTAAAATTATCTTCCTGAAAAAATGGATTTTTGATCATTATGTAATGACCATCTAACCTGAAAAAGAAAAGCTTTTTACTTTAAATCTGTTGTGTCTGATATTAATATAGCTGCACCAGCTTTCTTTTGGCTACTTTTTTGCCTAGTATATTTTTCATACAGATATTTTTAACTCTTCACATGTTCATATGATTTATATAGCTGGATTATGTATTTTTAAAACTGATCTGACAATTGTCATGTTTGTAATTGGAAAGTTTAGTGCATTTACATTGTCATTTTATGATCAGTGGTTTATTTGGATTTATTTCTGCCATGTTTTGTGATTTGTCCCATCTTTGTTCTTTTTTTTCCTATCTTCTCTTCAATTAGTTCTGGTATTTTTGTTTTTTGCATTTTCCCCCTCCAAAAATTATATCCTCTATTTCTACTCTTTTAGAATGGTAGATTTTACCATTCTAACTCTACATCTTTTAGATGATTGCTTCATAACTTCCAGGGTACATATTTACCTTAAATTCTAGGGTTAATCACACTCTGCTGTCCTTTAGTCCCATCACATAACCCCCAACCATATGTTACTAATATTAAAGTTTTGTCCTTTAAAACATGTAAACACATAAGACGTTATTATTTTAAACAATTTCCCTCAGACCGAATCAATTTTATTTACCTAGCATTCTTTATAGCATCTCAAGTCTTTTTTAAAGGATCATTTTCCGTCTTCCAAAAACACGTCTTCTAAAAAACACAACTTGTAAAAATCTTCTTTAGTGATACGTGTTGCTAATAAATTCAGTTTTTGTTTTAAAATGTCTATTTTTCCATTAAACTTAAAAGATAGTTTTGTTGGATGTGCAATTCTCTTTTGATTGTATTTACTCCCAGCATGTTGTTCTACTGTTTTCTCTTGTTTCTAGTGAGAAAGCACCTGTTGGTATAGTTGCTTTTCTTTACCTTCTGGCTTCTTATTCTTCAGTTTAAGTGTAATGTATCATGGTGTGGGTTTAATTTTACTTAATTGACTTGAGATTTTTTTTTGTTTCCTGAATCTGAGAATAGGTGATTTCTATCAGTTCTAAAAAACACTTGGCTATTAGCTCATCATGTACCAACTCTCCCCATTCTCTTTATTAACAATGTCTTCTGGAAATTCAAGTTCATGTATTTTAGACCTTACTATTCTATTTTCTGGGCTTCCCTGGTAGCTCAGCTTAAAGAATCTGCCTGCAATGCAGGAGACCCCAGTTTGATTCCTGGGTCAGGAAGATCCCCTGGAGAAAGGATAGGCTACCCACTTCAGTATTATTATTCAGTAATTATTATTATTATTAGTATTCAGTATTCCCTTCCTGGGCTTCCCTGGTGGCTCATATGGTAAAGAAGCTGCCTGTAATGTAGGAGACCCGGGTTTGATCTCTGGGTTGGGAAGATCCCCTGGAGGAGGGCATGGCAACCCACTCCAGTATTCTTGCCTAGAGAATCCCCATGGACAGAGGAGCCTGGCAGGCTGCAGTCCATGGGGTCACTGAAATCAGACACAACTGAGTGACTATCAGCAGAGCATATTCTGTTTTCTATATCTCTTAATGCCCTTTTTATACTTTTCGTTTTTATTAATCTCTGCTGCAGTCTTCTTCTGTCTTGTAATTCCTTTTAGATCTTTCAGGTTGGTAATTCTCACCTTACTTGTATCTAATCTGCTCTTTAACTTGCTGAATTTCTTTTTTACAATTTTGTCAACATGTTATTTACATAGACTATACCACACATACTCACAGTGTGCATTTTGACAAGCTTTGACATATGTGTGTGTGCGTCTGTCCCTGAGCTCATCGCGGGTCAGGAGGAGCAGCACGCCTGTCGCCCAGCCCCACGTCTCTCCTCCTCCTCTGTAGCCCTCTCCTGCTCTTCCTGCCCACCTTCCCAGGAAACTGCTGGTATTGTTTGTTATCGTAGATTAGTATGTATTTCCTATGATTTTATGTAGTAAAATCAACTCTCTAAACCCCTTAAACCTCAGTTCTCAAGTTGGTGTGTCTCACAGGGCATGGGAAGTGTGGATTAGGGCCTCAGGTGTGAGGCTGACCGTGTGGCCTAGAATCCTCAGGGGACGGCATCCTCGCTGCTTCCCTTTGCAGGGTCTGTTACTTTCCACTTCACCTTCTCTGCTGGTGTAACCCTAGGCAGTCCAGGCTTTACCCAATGATCTGTGAAACAGCTTCCCACCTTACAAAGGCCTTGGTTCTGTCCGTGACCTGAAAGTCATTGAAACCACAGCTGTGTGTCAGTGGGGTCAGCAAATGCTCAGATGACCGCCTCCCTCAGTAGTCCCTTAAACACACAAGGCTTGTGCTTCCGTCTTGCCTTTAGCCTCTGATGATTAGATTTATCTTCTTGAAAGCTCAGTCATATATTTAACAGTTTTTTTTTTAACATTTTATTTAGATGTTTTGTTTTTATAGTAGGGAGAATTTTTTTAAAGCTCTTCAGTCCACCTTATTGCTGAGATGGAATTCAGTTTAATACCATCATCTTCAAACTTAGCAGCAACATCCAAGACTTGTCTTGTGTTCCCTCCATGGTAGTTCTCAAACTAATTTACTCAAGTGCTTGCCAGGCTACCTCACAATCTCCTGGGGCTTTTGTTTAAAAATTTGTGTTTGCATGGTCTCATCTCAAATCTATGGAATTAGAGTCGCCTTCTGGGTGTGAAGCCTAGGAATCTGACATTTTAAAGTCTTAAAGCCTCTCAGGGTTTCAAATCCTTAACCAGGATTATACTTCGAATAGTGTGGGGGTCCTCAATAAAATCCTTTATGTCCTTAGACTATCAGGGATTTTTTTTCTTCAAACAAAAACAACAGTTTTATACTAACATAAATTTCATTTTCTAGACATATTTCCACATTGTCTATACAGCTTTAAGTTTTGTTAAATGAAGGATTCAAATTTCAGACCCATTTTTCTTTAGAGTCTTTGTTGACCTCAACTGTCCACTGCAGTGTGTGTTCCTAAGGAGCTGAGTGACAGGCAAGAAGGCATCTTCTTTGGCACATCCCTTTGAATAAAACCTGGGCATCTGCTGGCCCCTCGCTGAACTGTGACGTGTGGCTGTGACTGTCGAGCCCGCCGTCCAGAAGCCTGTGGTGTGGCCCGCTGCAAGCCGCAGCTGCCCTGGCTTTTGTGGCCATCCCTGCTCCGTGCAGTTTTCTGCTCCATCCGTCACGCCTCTGCTATCATGTGAGGTGGTTGGTGCATATTATATTTAGCAGTAAACCTTTCTCTGACTTACAGTATGCAGATATTATTCATCAGATACTGGCTCTACAGCTGTTGCCTTTTTTGAGGCCCCAGTTGATTTCACTTGACTGAAGCTATCTTGGTGTAAAAGATTAAAGTGGAATCTTGACTCTACACTACTGAAGCCACCTCTGTCCAAATGTTTAGCTGCATACTGTGCATTATATGAAACCCACGAAGAAATGGAGGTTATTTCAGTTCGGCCAGTAGATCCAAATCCTGCATTTTTTTGGTTAAAATTTAAATTTTGAGTAAAGGGAGTTGATTCTTTATATTGCCTATCATCTCAACATAAGAGCCTTGATTATGAAGAGATCATAAAGATTTGGTGTCTTGGGAGTGCTGTTTAATGTCATTCTGTGAACAGTTAGATTTAACAATATTAGTTATAACTAATATACAATACAATATAGTATAGTATAATATAACAATATTAGTTATAACTATAACAATATTAGTGTGAAGAGGTTTTAGGGACTTCTTTGTATGTGTGTATTTGTGTTTTAAAATTTTTAAATCACATGGTTTCAACCCCTTTAAGATAGTCATAAGAAAAATTAGTAACTTTTACATCATATCAGGTTTTAGTGGTTTTGCAGAGTTCCTTTCCCCTAATATCTAGAGTCATTGAGAGCATTACCCCAGGGAAAGAAAAGAGAAAAATACTGGTTAAGTGCACAGCAATAGGTCTTCAACAGATACTTAGCATTTGATTGATTCCCTGTTGCCTTTTTGCTTAATATTAATTTCTTTCACCAGGGAGAAAAAAAAATACTTGGAACTCCAACTTTTAGAGTTGGCTCGTGAACAACATGGGTTTGACCTGTGCAGGTTCACTTGTACGTGGATTGTTTTCAGTACAGCTTTACACGATGCAGGTGGGTGGATCCTCAGATGCAGAGAGCCAGCTGCGGGACTTGAGCATCCGCACGTTGTGGCATCTGCAGTGGGAGCTGAAACCAGTCCATGAGAGTGCCAAGGGGTAACTCTGCTTCTGTTTTCTTCCTCTCTTTCTTTCCTCCCTTTCTTACTGCCTTGCTTTATACCTTTTATTTATTTACTTAAATATACTGACTGCCTTTTATAGAACTCTTGCAGGAACTGAGAATATGTCAGTGAATTGTAAGTCCTAGCCTTCATGGTTTTTACTTCTAAGTATAAAAGACAGAAAAAAACAACAACAAACATAGACCAGTGTGTGTGGGCATTTGTAGATCACAGAAAATATTCTGGATTTTATTTTATTATTTTGTTTCAATATGCATTTGTTTGGCTGTGACAGGTCCATTTGCCGCACTTGGGATCTTTTTGGTTGCAGCATGTGGGATCTTTGGCTGTAGCTGGTAAACTCTTAGTTGCAGCATGTGGGATCTATTTCCCTGACCAGGGATTGAACCCAGGCCCCCTCCATTGGCGGCATGGACTCTTAGCCTCTGGACCATCAGGGAAGCCCCTCTGGATTTTATTCCAAGTGTCATAGGAAACTTTTGG
Organism: Bos mutus; assembly: GCF_027580195.1. Taxonomy (NCBI): domain Eukaryota; kingdom Metazoa; phylum Chordata; class Mammalia; order Artiodactyla; family Bovidae; genus Bos; species Bos mutus. Next base: position 28,993,247 of record NC_091636.1, on the reverse strand, counting down.
CTGGCTGAGACAAGAAAATAACAGGATCTGACTTATCTTTTAAGAGGCTCAGTCAGACTGCCGTGTAAAGATGGGGTTGTAGGTGTGGGGACAGTAGTTCAGGTGACTAGTCAGGAGGTGAGAGGTTAGCTGTGGTAATGGAGAAACATATAACTTTCAGATCTAACACTTATATGATTTGCTGGTACGTGGTTACAGAGAATGAAAAAGAATGGAATCAACAGTGGTGCCTTAGTTTTTGGCCTGAGTAAGCCAGTTAACATGCGGCCATTTCTGAGATGGGAAAGGTTTGGAGGAAAGCAGGTTTGGAGTGGAAGGTTGGAGAATTAAGAAGACAAGCAATGTTAAGATACCACAGGAAATGTCACCTATGCAGTTGGAAGTAAAAGTCTGGAGTTACAGGCAGAAGTCAGGGTAGGCACATACGTGTACAGTCAGTAGTCTGTAGATGATGATTAAAGCTATGGGGAGGGAGAGAATGAGATTCCCATGGAGCGAGCAGATGGTGTAGAGTCTGCTCCTCAGGGCACGTCAGCATCAAGAAGTCAAGAAGAGTACCTGCAAAGGAACCCAAGAAAGAGAAGGAGAACGTTTCATGAAGGATAGAATGGTCAACTGTTGTTAGAGAAAGGTCAGGTAAGATGAGGATGAGAATTAACCACTGGATTTAACAAAGCGGAGGTGAACTTTGGTGTCAGTAGAGTGAGGAAACCAAAGCCTGATTTGAGTGGGTTCAAGAAAGGATGGAACTAGGGAAGTGGTGACACTTGTATTGGGGAAGACTCCTTGGAAGCAGAGCAGAGAAGTAGCTGGAGAGGAGACAAGAGGAGGTCACAGGAAGTTTTTGCCGTTTTTGGTTTTTGTTTGTTTAGTGAACTACATCCTTTGTTTAGGAAAAGAAGAGTTGAGGCAGAGTCTGTGGATACAGATGCTGGTAGCCTGGTAGGCCTGATAGCATAGGGTTCCCATGATTGCTTCTGTTTTATACTGAGGGAAATAAGACACAAGCCGTGAGCTGAGAGAGAGAGGAGAAGGGCAAGGAGCACACACACTGTTAAGTTCTAGAAGCAGCGAGAAGGCATGAAATAATTATTTTGGAGAGTATGTTGCCTGTTATTCTAGACCTTTTTAGACTCTGAGATAACAGTGTAATCTCAGGAATACCAAGTGTGTGTATGGATGTTCTGGTAAAAGGAACCAGAATAGGAATAGTTGAGGCTGAAAATCACTTATTGTAGCCAGAGTGCCTTGCCGTCTGATTTGTCCAGGGGATGTGTAAAAGTCATTTCATAAGTTCCAACTGAAAACATTTTTGAACAGTTGATGAAAGTGAAAGAGGAGAGTGAAAAAGTTGACTTAAAGCTCAACATTCAGAAAACTAAGATCATGGCATCTGGTCCCATCACTTCATGGGAAATAGATGGGGAAACAGTGGAAATGGTGTCAGAGTTTATTTTTTTTGGCTTCAAAATCACTGCAGATGGTGATTGCAGCCATGAAATTAAAAGACGCTTACTCCTTGGAAGGAAAGTTATGACCAATCTAGATAGCATATTCAAAAGCAGAGACATTACTTTGCCAACAAAGGTCCGTCTAGTCAAGGCTCTGGTCTTTCCAGTGGTCTTGTATGAATGTAAGAGTTGGACTGTGAAGAAAGCTGAGCGCTGAAGAATTGATGCTTTTGAACTGTGGTGTTGGAGAAGACTCTTGAGAGTCCCTTGGACTGTTAGGAGATCCAGCCAGTCCATTTGAAAGGAGATCAGCCCTGGGTGTTCATTGGAAGGACTGATGCTAAAGCTGAAACTCTAATACTTTGGCCACCTCATGCAAAGAGTTGACTCATTGGAAAAGACTCTGATGCTGGGAGGGATTGGGGGCAGGAGGAGAAGGGGACGACAGAGGATGAGATAGCTGGATGGCATCACCATCTCGATGGACATGAGTTTGAGTGAACTCCGGGAGTTGGTGATGGACAGGGAGGCCTGGCATGCTGCAATTCATGGGGTTGCAAAGAGTTGGACACGACTGAGCAACTGAACTGAACTGAATATCAGTTTATTTATCTGGTTCAAAATACAGAAGGAACGAATGTGTAAGCAGTGAAGAATCTCCTTTTCTTGGCCACTACCGTCTAATTCCTTTCATTGGAGTCTGTCAATAATAACAGACTTTCTTGTGTCTTCTTCCAGAGATATTTTACGGGTCCATTTTTAAAAAGCTAAATCTATGCTGGGGTTTTTAAAACAATCCTTTCTCCAATCAAGTAAATATTAAAAAAAAAAATTATACTAATATTTCTCTATTCTCTTTATTTATTAAGAATAATTTTTAAAAAGAGCATCCCTTTTAATACTGACTTCATAATGTTGACAGCCATCTGGCAGGAGCTGCATTTGTTAGATTTTTCTTTAGAAATATGTATAGTTAACAAGGTTCTTTTTGCTTCTTTGTCTTCACAGCTGATCTAGCATCTTTGATGGATAAAACGTATGAGAGAAAGCTGCCTGTTAGTTCTTTAACAATATCACGGGTAAGAAAACTTATATTTTCAAGGAAGAAAGAGAAAGAAAGCAAGAAAGACTGTTTATATATATGAGGCTGTGTAAATAAAGACCATCTTTTATAGGAAATATTTTTCCAGAGTATCTTATGTTTTTATAATTACTAATAGATATTTTATGATGAAGTAGTAAATTTCTTTGACAGGAACAAAAGATAATAAATTTACCAGACTCTAATGTCAGTGATCAGTGTTGTTTATTTAACTTAATTTTTCCAGGATACGATATGATACCATCATTTTTTTCAAAGTTGATATACTTTTCAAAGTGGTAGTATTCACTTGTTAATATTGGAAGTAAATTTGGTAGTTGAGAAAGTCTGTAAAAGACTTTAACTTTAGGCTGCTACAGAGCATTAGATGGGAGAATAATCTTAGGCTAGGAATCAAGAATAGAAACTGATCCATTGACCGTTACTGATGAGCTTCTATGCCAGCTGTTTACTAGTTTCTTAACATCGTCTCACTATTCTCATAGCAGCCATGTAAGATAAGCATTGTTGTCTCCATTTTGCATGTAAGGCTCAGAATGATGACTCTCCCAATTTTACATAGTTCATAGGTAGAAAAATTGGGCTTTAAACCCAGATCTCTGTGGCATTAGAGTTCTCTTCTGTTGCCTCCCAGAAATCGACCTGATCTTGTCTTCATGAATTTCCTTTGTGACATGGGGCAACTGTGGCCTCTCTCAATTTCATTCAGTATGGAGACAGTAGTATCTTCCTCACAAGGCTTATGTGATGCTAAATTGAGATCTTAGTTGTGAAAACTATTTGTAGAAATTAATGACACCATAAAATTGAAAAGATTGTTAAATCGATGAGAGGAAAAATAAAGAAACCATCATCCCTTTTAGTCTCAGTGCTTTTTTCTGCTCCTTGATACTTTCCTTTTAGTGGGCAAACTGTTTAGCTTGATCATAACCTAGTAATTTTCATGTTGGAGAGGAGCTGAAAGACCAGTGGTTCATCCCTTATGTGATGGATGAAATCTCTGGCCGTAATGCCTGGTGTTTGTTTAGGCTGCACTTGAGAGTTTAAAGAGCTTTCACAGAAGAGCTTTCACGTACATTTTCTGGTTGGAGCTTCATACTCTTCAGCACAGGTGCCTTTATTCTGTTTATGCAGACAAGCAACCAGGATCCAGAGAGACTGTGTCATCTGTTTATGCCACACAGCATGCAATCAGGAGAGCTAGTTTTCAGTCTCGGGTCCTGTGTTTGAACTATATTTTATCCGCTCCTTAATAAGATTTCTAAATAAAATCTAGTAAGTCCTCCAAAGAGGACTCAGAAGTCTCTCCTCTTTACTCTCCTCTCCATCCTCCTGAAGTCTTAACTTTATTCACTACATCCATTATTTCCTACTTCATCCTTTTTGCCTCTGAGTCTTTAGAGTACAATTCATCCCCAGGCTTCCCTGGTGGCTTAGGCAGTAAAGCATCTGCCTGCAATTCAGGAGACCTGGGTTCAATCCCTGGGTTGGGAAGATCCCCTGGAGAAGGAAATGGCAACCCACTCCAGTATTCTTGGCTGGAAAATCCCAAGAATGGAGGAGCCCAGTAGACTATAGTCCATGGGGTCACAAAGAGTTGGACACCACTGAGCGACTTCACTTCACCCCCAGAAGAGTCTTTTCTGTTTCTCAGATTTAGAGTTAAGGAGCACACTGGGGTATTTTGGGGGTCAAAAGGAGACTTGGTTGGTAGACAGTAATAAGTTGACTGGTCCGTAGCAGAACCAAATCAGATAGGAAAAATGGATGTAAGACCAAGTTCTCTAAATTTGGATTTTCCTCTTTTGGGTCATGTTTTTTCAGCCATTAGAGTCTTCATCTTCTAAACTATTGTGTTTCCATGTATTTGGAACTTGGAAAACAGAGAAAGTATCAGGATTTAAAGATAAAGGAAAATATCAGTGACTAATTGTAGAGTAGGAAGAGCCCTTTCTTGTTCGGAGCGGGGTTTGTGTTTAGTTTTCAAACAGTTTTTCTAACCAAGGATATTCTACATATAGAAAAAGAGAGGCCATTGTAGATTCTTGTTGGTATTAGGATAAAGTGGTATGAAGGGTGGAGCCATAGTACATGAACCCTGTCCTAATAAAACGACTGGTTTATCTTTAAGGTCAGTATGTGACTTAGGCTCAATATATGACATAATTTGTATTCAACCAAGGGTTTCTTTTTCCGTCTTTCAGTTTGTGGACAACATTTCATCTCGAGAAGAGATAGACCATGCAGAGTATTACCTTTACAAGTAAGTTTTTCATTTCATTTGACTATATTCTCATCCCTTTTTAATAATGAAAGATCATAAGTGCTGTATATAATGTTCAGTATCTTGCTTTTAAAGTTTGTGCTTTGGCGATCTTTCCGTATCAGTGTTCAGAGAGGCTCATCTTTTTTTTTATAACTGCAGCATATTCCATACTATGAATATGTCACGTTATTTACTTATTTTTGGCTGCGCTTGGTCTTCATTGCTGTGTGTAGGCTTTCTTTAGTTGTGGTGAGTGAGGCTGCTCTTTATTCTGGTGTGCAGGCTTCTCACTGATGACTTCCCTTGTGGGGCACAGGCTCTAGGCATGCGGGCTTCGGTAACTGCAGCACGCGGGCTCCGTAGCTGTGGCCTGTGGCCCTAGAGTGTGCAGGCTCCACTAGTTGTGGCGCACGGGCTTTGTTGCTCTGAGGCACGTGGACTTTTCCTGGACAGAACTGAACTCGTAACCCCTACACTGGCAGGTGGATTCTTATCCACCATACCACCAGGGAAGTCCCGAGTATGTTATTTAAATCAGTTCCCTACTGTAGGGCCTTTTTTGTTGTTTTTACTTTTTGTATGATGTACAACACAGCCATTAATAATCTTTTACATAAGTAATTTTGCACACTGTTCTCATAAGTATGTATATTTAATATATATATGTAGATGTAATGATAACATATGTATTGACATATATACATATTTAGTTTCAATAACTTTTGCCAAAGCTTGCCCAATAGAGGTATTTTCATACTACTGAATTTTTGTTACTGATAGGAGAACAAAATTTGTCTATCTATCTCTTCTCTCCCTTTTTTATTTAGCTGGAAATATACTTTTTAAGCCCCATTCAGCACCTATTTTCTTTATTTTTTTTAATTTTAAACTTTATTTTATGTTGGGGTATAGCTGATTAACAGTGTTGTGATAGTTTCAGGTGAACAGCAGAGAGACTCAGCCATACACTTACATGTATCCATTCTCCCCTAGACTCCCTTCCCATCCAGGCTGCCATGTAACACTGAGTAGTGCTCCATGTGCTATACAGTTTATCCTTGCTGGTTATCCATTTTAACTATAGCAGTGTGTACATGTCCATCCCAAACTCCCTGACTCTCCCTTACCTCTGGCAGCTGTAAGTTCATTTTCTAAGTCTGTAAGTCTCCTTTTGTTTTGTAGGAAAGTTCATTTGTATCATTTCTTTTAGATTCCAAATGTAAGAAATTCAGGTGGTATTTCTCCTTCTCTCTCTGACTTAATTCACTCAGTGTGACAATCTCTTGGTCTGTCCACATTGCTGCACATGGCATTCTTTCATTCTTGTTAATGGCTGAGTAACATTCCATTGTATATATATACCACATCTTCTTTATCCATTCCTCTGTTGATGGACATTTAGGTTGCTTCCGTGTCTTCGCTGTTGTAAACAGCACTGCAGTGAACACTGGGTGTATGTTTCTTTTTGGATCATGTTTTCCTCCAGATATATGCCAGGAGTGGGATTGCAGAGTCATGTGGTAGCTCAATCTTAGTTTTTTAAGGAGTCTCTATTCTGTTCTCCATGGTGGCTTTACCAGTGTACATTTCCACCAGCAGTGTAGGAGGGTTTTCTTCTCTTCACACCCTCTCCAGCATTTATTATTTGTGGATTTTTTGATGGTGGCCATTCTCGCTGGTGTAAGGTAGTTTTGATTTTGCATTTCTCTAATAATTAGCAGTGTTGAGCATCTTTTCATGTATCTCTTGGCCTTATGTACGTCTTCTTTGGGGAAATGTCTGTTTAGGTCTTCTGCCCATTTTTTGATTGGGTTATTTTGATGCTGTGGATGAGATGGCTGGATGGCATCACCAACTTGATGGACATGAGTTTGAGTGAACTCCGGGAGTTGGTGATGGACAGGGAGGCCTGGCATGCTGTGATTCATAGGGTCGCAAAGAGTCGGACATGACTGAGCGACTGAACTGAACTGAACTGATGCTATTAAGCATCATGAGCTCTTTGTAAATTTTAGAGACTAATCCCTTGTCAGTTACATCATTTGCAAATACTTTCTCCCAATCTGTGGGTTGTCTTTCTGTTTTGTTTATTGTTTCATTTGCTATACAAAAGCTTTTGAGTTTAAAATTTGTATGGTGACACATAAAAGACGCTGAATAGCCGAAGCAATCTTGAGAAGGAAAAATGGAGCTGGAGGAATCAGGCTCTTGGCTTCAGACTATACTACAAAGCTACAGTCATCAAAACAGTACGGTACTGGCACAAAAATAAAAATATAGATCAGTGGAACAGGGTAGAAAACCCAGAAATAAACCCATGCACCTATGGTCAATTAATCTATGACAAAGGAGGCAAGAGTACCCAATGTTAGACAGACGATCTCTTCAATAAATGGTGCTTGGAAAACTAGACAGCTGCATGCTAAAAATGAAACTTTTTAAAGATTTTGTAAAGATTATTCTTTAACACCATACACAAAAATAAGCTCAAAATACATGAAAGGCCTAAATATGAGACTGGACACTGTAAAACTCCTAGAGGAAAACATAGGCAGAACAGTCTCTGACATTGCAATAAGTTGTTTTTTTTTTTTTTTTTTTGATCCATCTCTTAGAATAATAGAAATAAAAACAAAAATAAATGGGACCTATTTAAGCACTCTTTTCAGCTAACACCATTCCAAAATTTTTCTGCGTTGCTGCATTTGCTTCGTTCTTTCTCACAACTGGGAACAGTCCCACTGAACCTCAGGTGTACTCACTCCTGTGTACAAAGAAGCATGTCCATTCAAGTACCATCTGTACCACTAAAAACTGGAAGGACCGAAAGCTCATTATGTGAAAGATTGATCAAATCAATTATTTATTCTTGTAGTTGATTTTTCGTCTATCAAATAACTGTCGAAGTGATACCTTAAAACTGACTTTTCATGTGATTCCTTACTGTGATTTTTAAAGCCTGATTTATGATTTGTCCCAATTCCTAGGCAGCAAGAAAAGATTCGGACTGAAATTTAAAATGTTTCCAGTAAGCGTTGCCTTAGAAGTTCCATTTGATCTTAACTCTGTTTTGATCAAGAGAGTTTTCAGTTATTTCCATCTGGGTATATTTTTTAAAGCCTTCTTTAGATTAGTGAAAATGTTTCCAATTTTTTCATATGTGATATTGCTAACTAGCAATGAGACTTCTTTTTTTTCTTTCTGAATTGGGTAGATTCTACCATCATTTTGGTGTTTTCTATTTAAATATAAATCTCAAGTAGATGAGATTCCTAACCTTAAAAAAAAGATTTTAAGTCTCAGATTGCCTTTCACAGTGTCCTAAGTTTAAGTTCTAGGCCCTGAAATCATAATTGCAAGTGCCTTCCTACCCTTCCTGGGCTTCCCTGGTGGCTCTGATAGTAAATCTGCCTGCCTTGCAGTAGACCTGGGTTTGATCCCAGAGTCAGAAAGATCCCCTGGAGAAGGAAATGGCAACCCATTCCAATATTCTTGCCTGGAGAATTCCATGGACAGAGGAACCTGGTGGCCTATAGTCCATGAGATTACAAAGAGACATGACTGAGTGACTAACACTTTTTTCCTACCCTTCATTAAGATAAACACAAGTGAGTTCCTTGGTGAGAGCAGGGAATCCACCTTCCTTTAGTGGCTCTTTGACACTGTAGGGCTTCTTTGGTGGTGGTTTTTGTCTGTGGTGAAAGCGGCATCTGGGCTAGCACCTTTGTTTGCTTTGTTCCTGGGAAATGCAGAAAATAGTTCCAATTTATAAAAGGAACTATTTTTAGAATTCTATTCAGGACATAGTGCCATGGTCTCAGAAGAAATATGTCCCAAGTTTACCTCTGCCTCTGAAGCATAGAACTGATTTCAGCATGTATTCACTGAGCACCCATCGTGTGCCCAGAATTTATCCAAAGTGTTGGGCATGTAGTGATGAATAAGTTAGACACTGTTCTTGTCTTCATACATTAAAGTTTAACTGAGAAATTTCAGTCCTCCCGAATGGCCTTCTTGATTAATTCTTCATATCACATCCAGTTTTGTGAAACCTGGAGTCTAATTGAAAGTCACAAAATCTCTATTTCCTATTTTTAGTTAGGTCATGTAGGATACTCTTGTTTTTGTCCATCTTAAATCTAAGCCATTGTTTAATTTGACATTCCATCCTTTGCTTAATCAAAACTAGTGTTCTCACCATGACTTAATCACTCTTTTATTTCTGTTCTTTGTCCTCCCATTGCCATGAAAATACAGCTCTATTTTACTCAGCTTTTTTTTTTAAAGAAACATGCTTGTGACTTGATGATATTACTGTTGTCTGTGTGTGAGACTTGGTACAGCACCATAAAGCTGCATCAGCTTTAGATGATGGAGGTTGGCCAGTGTTCGTTCATCAGCTAAGTATCATCTGCTTTCCAGCCTTAGAGGATATACAAAATATAATAATGCCTCAGCAGAGTTACAGGTCAAGTTATGAACTCTTGGGGTTTCTCTCCTTTAATTGAAATCAGGAGTGTTAATCCTGAGGACCCCAAGAGCCTGTGGGATTTCCAGCAGTCTTCAGCATGCATGGTTGCAGTGCCTAGCATTTTGACACGGTATCATCTCGGAGTAAACAGTGGACGATATGGAAACATAGGAGCAATTAACAGTGGAGGATATGGAAACATAGGAGCAATTTATTAATCCTGCAACTAACACTGTCTTGCTGACTGGCCTGGAGGATTTCTCATTTCCCAGGAGGTATCCTTCTTGAGGGGAAGGCTGGCTGCCGCCTCTGCCACTGGTGCAAATCATTTCCTGCCTCAGCCTGTAGAGACCAGGCTCTGCAAGCAGAGTGTAATGGCTGCATTGCCACATCTTTGGTGATCAGATCTTCCCAGGGATTACATGAAGTCTGAGAGAGGTGGAGAAGTTTGAAAGCCTGGAGTGGTCCATGGAAAACTGGTTGAGCATCTGCCGTTAAGTTGGACGTACAAGTAAGCAGTTCCGAGCCCCACGGTTCAGGGTGTTTCTGACACATGCCAGTGTGTTAACCATTCTCTCGTCCCAGCAGAGACTCAGCCTTTGACTCTCCTGAAGTTTAAAAGTTTGGGGGCGTCAACATTAAAGAGTCCCAGGCATCTTTTAAGGAGACGTACAGAGGCTGCTCTTTAGATTGTGCGAAAGTGAAAGTCACTCAGTCCTGTCCGACTCTTTGTGACCCTATGGGCTATACAGTCCATGGAATTCTCCAGGCCAGAATACTGGAGTGAGTAGCCTTTCCCTTCTCCAGGGGATCTTCCCCACCCAGGGATCAAACCCGGGTCTCCCACATTGTAGGCAGATTCTTTACCAGCTGAGCCACAAGGGAAGCCCAAGGATACTGGAGCAGGTAGCCTGTCCCTTCTCCAGCAGATCTTCCTGATCCAGGAATCAAACCGGGGACTCCTGCATTGCAGGCAGATCCTTTACCAACTGAGCTATGAGGGAAGCCCCAGATAGCAGGAGGGAGAGCAAATACTCAGTTACCCCTGTTTGGGCCCCAAGCCTCCTCTCTGAGGACCCACAACCTTTTGACCAACTTCTGCGCTGCTACTTGTAAGTAAATACAAATACTAAGGAAAGAGAAATCATGCTTTAAACAGAATAATGTGAACTAAAGATAATTAAGTCAGTTAATTCTAGGAGCTGTATAGGTGGAGAATAAAGATTTTTTTTTTTTTAATTTTTTAATTTTTTTTTACTTTACAATATTGTATTCATTCTGCCACACATCAACATGAATCCGTCACGGGCGTACATGTGTTCCCCATCCTGAATCCCCTTCCCACCTCCCTCCCTGTACCATCCCTCCGAGTCATCCCAGTGCACCAGCCCCAACCATCCTGTATCGAACCTGGACTGGCGATTCATTTCTTATATGATATTATACATGTTTCAGTGCCATTCCCCCAGATCGTCCTACCCTCTCCCTCTCCCATAGAGTCCAAAAGACTGTTCTATACATCTGTGTTTCTTTTGCTGTCTCGCATACAGGGTTATCGTTACCATCTTTCTAAATTCCATATATATGCGTTAGTAAGAAATTTTTTTTTCAAAAAAACTTGATAATACGCTACAACAAACCCAAGAGTAAAAATGAGTAAAATAGTAAAAAAGCTAAATTGAAGTAAATAAAATATGAAAGCTAAGAAACAAGAGAACAAAACCTGCTAAGAACTGTTGGGCTGTGCAAAATAAACATGATTAAAATAAGAGAATAAAAAAGTAAAAAGCAAAATAAATCAAGATAAGAAGGACTTGACCTGGGGATTTCATAACCTGTGTATAATGTGGCTGGGAGGTTAGGACAGCAGGCACAGGCCTGCTGTTGCAGGATACTCTCAGCAGGCTGAGTGATCAATCCCTTCATGAGTGGCTTGCAAACTGTCCTCCAAGGAGCCCTCGAGCGGGTCCCTCACAGGGGCCTCGGTGCGAGGCTGGGAGAGCAGCAGGCTGTGAGGGTCAGGCCAGGCAGCTCTGCCCCCAGCCCTTGGCTGCTGCTTCAGCCAGAAAAGCTGTGCCTCCAGCTGCTTTATGGATCATGTTGGCGGGAGAGAATTCAAGGGGGAGGTCTGTGAAGCTAGATGAGAATAAAATTACATTTTTATTTTCACTCACCTTCCAGTAATATTTAGCATTGCTGTCCGTTGTGAATATTGACAGCAGACTACAGTACTGTTAGCAGTGTCTTTCTCATCAATAAAGATTTTTTTAATATCTTTTTATATTGATTTTCTTATATCTCATTGGATTTGTTGCCAGAATCTTGACAAATTATGCTCGTCACTGCCTAGGACTTGCATTTATAATTAACTGTTGCTGGCTAGTGTTATTTCCTTTATTAATGGAGAAGCACATGTGACCATATCTCAGGGACTTTTTAATGTTTTGATAATTCTGTTTCACTATAACTGGTTTCCTTGATAATACTGTGTTTAAAACATTATGAGAAGGTGCCATCAGACTGCCTGAGAGTTCATGCTGCAAAAAAATGTTACAAACCTTACTGTGAAGACCTGTTACTTGGATTTATTCCTGCTGCTTCCCCTAGGCCTTTTGAAGTTTTCTAGTTCTTTTTTTTTTTTTTTAATAATTTTACTTATTTATTTTTGGCTGTGCTCGGTCTTTGTTGCTACACTCAGGCTCTGTCTGGTTGCGGCGAGCAGGGGCTACTCTAGTTACAGTGCGCAGGCTTCTCGTTGCGGAGCACAGGCTCTAGGCACAAGGACCTTGGTCGTTGCAGCACACGCGCTCAGTAGTGCGGCTCACGGGCTCCAGAGCACAGGCTTAGTAGTTGCTTCACACCCTGTGGGATCTTCCCAGATCCGGGATCAAACCCCTGTCTCCTGCGTTGGCAGGCATATTCTGTACTACTGAGCCACCAGGGAAGCCCCTGTTGAGAAGAAGCCTTTCTTCTCTTATTTTAAGTTAAGCCTCCTAGAGTTAGATAGGCATATGGGTGACATGTGGGAAGTGTAGATACAGGCGGTCTCTTGTCTCCCCACTGGAGCAGAAGAGGTCTGGGGAGGCCCTGAGATGCTGTCCGAGCAGTGCTAGGACGGGCTTGGGCAGGAGCACCTCTGCTTGACTGTGGTGTCATCACCTCTGCCCCACTCCAGCCCCAGGTTGCAGAGGAGCCGCAGTCTTCCGCCCACAGTAGCAGCAGAGGTTGGCGGCCCGGAAGAGAAAGGTGAGGGCACAGCCCAGCACAGGACAGCTGAGAGGAGGAGGCTGCTCAGTGCTGGTGAGCGTGAGAAGGTGACTGCCAATCCATGCTCTACATGTGTTAAGTACAGTTTTACATGTCCCATGTCAGTAAAAGGAATTCAGCAAATTTTTTTTCCCCGCCTTGGGCAAAAGATTAATTTTTGCTTTCTGCCCACATGCCCTCTCATTGGCTTTTGAAGGAAAAGGGCTGCCTACCTTTTGCCTTACTATTAATTTATAGTGCTGCTAAGAATCTGATCTGCATCTTGATTTGACTGACTCAAGAGACTGAGGCATGGAGATTCACTGAGCACACTCAGCACAGAAGGTGTGCAGGTAAGCCATGTCTGTCCTGCAGTGAGAAGGGAAACCACAAGGGCGAAATGTCAACAGCGGGACAGGGCTAGAAAAACCGAGGCAGTGCTTTCCCAGCGCAAGAATCGATAAGGATTTCAGATGGGGCTACAACTTATTTTTAAGAACACTGAGGCAGAAAGAATCCCGTGGAAACCAGAGTGGTGAGGCAGCGTGTCTCTCCTGGCCGCCTGATGAGCAGTTCTGCGCTCAAGACCCTCCAGGTCAGTGTGTGCTGCCCACGTGCCGACGGGCGAGCCCTCAGGCAAGCTGCGTGTCTCCCTTCCAGGAGGCAGAGCTGCATGTCGTCGGTGAAACTGTGGCACCAGTAAAAGGTGTTGCTTCCATGGTTTATAACAAGCTTTAACAGTGGCTGTATTAGTATTTGATTACTACATTAACAGAATGCAGAACCAAGCCATAAAACTTCCTTCTTTCTGTGAGACATCCTCCTCTTCACTGAGGATGTTTGCAAATTGCATTTTTAAAGCCATATTTAGACTTTGAAATCATTTTAGCACGGTGGCAGTTTAGAGATGCATGAAATTAAACTTGCTTCTTTTACTATTCATGCATCAATAATCTAAACTGATAATTTAATCTGCAACATAAATGGTTAGTCCTGAAGGATAAGTGATAGAAATTTCTAACATTGACTTAGCATTTTATATTTTAAGAATACATTTTTTAAAAAGGTAGCCTTTCGGGTTTTAGCAAAAATGTCGGGAATGCCGCATTAATTGTCACACAATAAGAAAAGATCTCTGCAGAGCTCCATGAAAAGCTCTGTTTTTCTCAGAATGCAGCTCTCTGTTGTCATGGAGAGTGGCGTGCCACCCATTAATGAGAGGAAGTCAAGGTTGCGTGGCAGGCAATGTGCTGCCAGCATTTTCATCCACGCTGTACCTGGGCCTCAGGCGTCTTTCATCCATGGCTTAACTGACCTGGCATATACCAGGCGTCCCCAGTTGGAGACGGATGGCAGGTCAGGAACAGCTGGGGTGAGGCAGATGGCAGCCTGCACGTCTCCAGGTCCCAGGTTGGCAGCCAGCCTTGAAAAGGAAGGACCAAAATAGCTTCATTTTTCAATAAGCAAAAATATCCACATGGTTCCTTAGAAGGTGAGTACACTACCCCAGGCCTATGTTGTAAGAATCCATTTCTGCCTGTAGGAAGAGGGGAATGGGGGAGTTTATTAGGAGGGAACACTGTTCATGAGTTAAGCAGTAGTCATTTTTCTCTGAGGGCATAGAGATTGTGTTTTATAGCACTAAAAGGAATTTTAAAATCTTTCTGTTAGCATACTGCCAGATCTCATCATGTTTGAACATTATTAAGGAAAAAGCAAAGAGCTCAAGGGGCAGTAAATGAGTCTTAGAGCATTTTTTATAAACAGTTTCATACTTTAAATTGCCAAGTGCTTTTTGCAGTTCTTATTTGCTCATCCTTACCGCAGGCCTGGGAGAGAGTTAACTGTTAATGGCTCTAATGTTAAAGGATACCAGATTGTTAGGAGCATCGTCCACACCTTGCCAAAGTCCCGTGGAGACTCCACTCCTGACTTTGCACTTCTCTCCCTCTACTGATCTTGTTTTTTCAGCCTGGAGCCTGGTAATAGGAGTGTGGAGGTAACCTTCAAGGGTGTTTTCCTGGCTTTGGCTCTGACGTTCCACCCAGCTTGCCCGGAGTGATCTCACACATTGCTCTCTGATTTCTCTGCGGTAATGAATGGGTCCCTGGAGGCCCTTAACCTCGGAGTCCAAAGCAGTCCCTGTTGCTGCCGACGTCTGTAGACAGGTCTTTGTAGAGACTTATGCTTTCATTTCTTTGGGGTAAATATCTATCTACATGTGGTAGGCGTACATTCCAGAGTGTTCCTACCATTGTCCAATCCCAACAGCAATTCCAGGGCCTCCATATTTTCGCCAGCAGAGGTGACCGTGCTAGCGTGTGTTTAATGGTATCTGACTGTCGCTGTGGTTTTAATTTGTGTAAATATTTGCCTGATATTGAGCATCTTTTCATGTGCTTATCTTCAGTCCTTATCTGTTTAAATCTTTTGTCACATCTTTTATTGAATCATTTGTTTTCTTATTGAGTTTTGAAAACTTTTTCTCTTGTAATTTTATTTATCTTTTTATTCACTAATACTATTTTTCAAAGAGCAGTTTTTATTTTTGATGGAAGTCCAGTTTGTTATTAATAGTTTTTTCTTTTCTAAATTGTACCTTTGGTGTCAAATGAGAAATCTTTGCTTCACCCAACATCACAGATTTTTCTCCTGTGTTTTGTTTGAGAAGTTTTATAGTTTTAGGTTCTATGATTAGGCCTATGATCCATTTTAAGTTATTACGTTTTTTAATATGGTATGAGGTAAGGGTCCAAGTTAAATTTTTGGCATAATACCTAGTCCTGTCAGAACCATTTGTTGAAGACTATTCTTTCTGCACTGAATCTATTCTTTTTGCATCTTTGAATCTTTGTCAAAATCAATTGAGTATAGATGAGTGAGTCTCTTTCTGAGCTGTTTTGTTCCTTTGATCTTTGTCCCATCTCCTGTCTTTCTCCCCCTTTGGCTGCTCTGTACAGCATGTGGGATTTCAGTTCCCTGACTAAGGATAGAACGCATGCCCCTTGCAGTGGAAGCATGGAGTCCCAACCACTAGAGCGCCAGGGATATGTCTCCATTGTCTCTCTTGATGCCAGTGCTACACTATCTTTATGGCTGTTTTTTATAGTCAGTCTTAAAATTGTAATGTAAGGCTTCCAACTTGGTTCTTTTCTTTTTTCAAAGTCGTTTTACCTAGTCTTTTGCATTCCATGTCAATTTTAGAATCACAGTGTGTGTCTGTGTATGTGCGCACATACATACATAAATATTTTATTAATAATAAGGAAATTAGGAGCAAGATCAATTCCAGAAATATGTATTGAATGCCTAGTATATGGTGATGGTTTAGTTGCTCAGTCATGTCTGACTCTTGTGACCCCATGGACTGTAGCGCCCCAGGCTCCTCTGTCCATGGGATTTTTTAGGCAAGAGTACTGGAGTAGGGTGCCATTTCCTTCTCCAGGGGATCTTCCTGACCAGGGATCAAACCTGTGTCTCCTGCGCTGCAGGTAGTCTACTGCATTGCAGGCAGATTCTTTACCTGCTGAACCACCAGGGAAGCCCAGTATACATTTAGAAACAAGACAGAAATAAGACAGCGGGAAGATTATAATGGGTATGAAGTGAGATTGCTCTTGTGAAAGTCAGTAATCACTCTTTTTCCATTGAAGACAAATTTAAACTGTCCTGACAGAATTTCGGATTTCAAGTCTGTAAGACAAATGATTCTCATCTCTGTTTATAAAGGAAGTTCCGAAGCCAATAGAAGGTTTAAGAGAAGTACTTTTTAATTTGCCAGAACTGTGGTATGTTCAAAGGAAGGATATGAATCACTACAATCAGAAGGTTTATAAATTGGCTGGGGATAACTAGGTAAAATAGAGTGGGGTGAGAACTAACTTTATGGGGATTTACAGGGGCCTTCCCGGGAGTAAGGCAGATTATAGAGAGAATAGCATGCTGGCAGCATCATACATTGCTCGAGGATATGTAAACTGGTACAGCTTCTGTAGAGAGAACTTGGGCAACATTCCCTGACAGCTCAGTTGGTAAAAAAATCCACTGCAATGCAGGAGACCCTGGTTCGATTCCTGGGTCGGGAAGATCCCCTGGAGAAGGGAAAGGCTACCCACTCCAGTATTCTGGCCTGGAGAATTCCATGGAGTATCCATGGGGTTGCAGAGTCCATGGGGTCACAAACAGTTGGACATGACTGAGCGACTTTCACTATCAAAATTATGAACACACATATCCTTTGACCAATAATTTCACTTCTCAGAACTCCTGACACACTGCATACATGTGGAATAATACCCGTTACAAACAGATTATGTCCATCAAGGCCTGTGTATATTAGTTTTTCAAAAAGTACTTTTAAAAAGAGCCTCAAGATTATTTTCTGGAGGCTCAGACAATAAAGAATCTGCCTGCAATGCAGGAGACCTGGTTAGATCCCCGTGACAGGAGGATCCCCTGAAGAAGGGAATGGTAACCCATTCAAGTAGTCCTGCCTGGAGAGTTCCATGGACAGAGGAGCATATTTTGGGGGCCTCCCCTGATGGCTCAGATGGTAAAGAATCTGCCTGCAATGCAAGAAACCCAGGTTCAATCCCTGCGTTAGGAGGATCCCCTGGAAAAGGGAATGGCAACCCACTCCGGTATTCTTGCCTGAGGAATTCCATGGACAGAGGAGCCTGGTAGGCTGCATTCTATGGGGTCATAAACAATCGGACACAACTGAGCAGCTAAGACTTCTGCAGGATTGTTAGTTGTCAGTAGATTCTTGAGCAGTGTGTATGATAAAAGTATTTCAAGAACATTAGTAACAGTAAATTTTGGACTGAAAGAGATTAAATGTTGGAGGGAAATTTATTGTCTATACTTAAGGTGATAAAAGGCCTGTCTTGTAGTAATTGACAGTGGAAATGAAGAGAGATATTTTGCACACAAGAAGGAAAAGTCAATAGGATTAGTGACAGGATGAATATAGAGTTAGAAAACAGGGAAGGTCAAAAATGAACTGAAATTGAACCTCAGTTAATGAGGAAATGTCTGGTACATTGACTGTACCAGTATTGTACAAAGTATTGGAAGTACCTTTAGCAGACAGCAAGGGGGTGGGTTTTTCTTTTGCCTCTTCATTGTTCACATATCTATTTCCAGGTTTGCTGCATCACATCTTATACCTACTGGCCATAGACCTTTGGAGACAGGACAGCTGCAAAACATACCTGCGTTAGGGCCTGCCTGATATCCTGGTACTAGGAGAGACTAGGTGCTCTCTAAAGTCCTGCTAACTCTCAGCTTCTGAGAAGTTAAGACTTAGGAAGAGTAACCAGTTGTTGCTGTGTGACAGGTCTGAGCTCTAGTTGTGGAATAAGGCTGGACTTCAGGTTCAGGGGCTCATCAGCTAGACCAGCGTGCCTCTTTGTGCTGGTTCTTTTTCTTGAGGCAGTCTAGGTAATAAACCAGAATACACAGTGAACACTAAATACCTCTTAACAGAGTGACCTGAATTTAACTAAACCCAGAAAAACCAAACATATACAGAGGTTCACCAGTTAAAAATACATAGTCATGGGGGAAGAAGTGCTGAAAAGACCCTGAAGGAATCACAATGGGAGGAAAGAGTCAGGACCTGTGTTTTCAGGACCTGTTTCCTGGGTTGATGGGTTACTTGGAATTAATGAACTACCTGGACATCAGCTTCCTAGATGAGCAAATGATCCTGGATCCCTCTCAAGGGACCTTACATATCTGAAACCTGTATTTCTCAGTCTCACTGATGCAGAGATGTAGAAGTTGCTCAGTCATATGCGACTGTTTGCAGTCCCACGGTCTGTAGCCTACCAGGCTCCTCTGTCTGTGGAATTTCCCAGACAAGAGTACTGGAGTGGGTTGCCATTTCTTTCTCCAGGGGACCTTCCCAACCCAGGGATCGAACCCAGGTCTCCCACAGGCAGACACTTTACCCTCTGAGCCACCAGGGAAGCCCATAGAGATGTAGACATTAGAATTTTATTACCAGGAGCTTCATACTTTAAAAGTATCAGTTCAGTTCGGTCGCTCAGTCGTGTCCAACTCTTTGCGACCTCATGAACAGCAGCACACCAGGCTTCCCTGTCCTTCACCAACTCACAGAGTTTGCTCCAACTCATGTGCGTCGAGTCAGTGATGCCATCCAACCATCTTATCTTCTGTCGTCCCCTTCTCCTCCTGCCTTCAGTCTTTCCCAGCATCAGGGTCTTTTATAGTGAGTCATTTCTTCGTATCATGTGGCCAAAGTATTGGGGTTTCAGCTTCAGCATCAGTCCTTCCAGTGAATATTCAGGACTGGTTTGATCTCCTTGCAGTCCGAGGGACCATCAAGAGCCTTCTCCAACACCACAGTTCAAAAGCATCAATTCTTCAGTGCTCAGCCTTCTTTATGGTCCAACTCTCACATCCATACATGACTACTGGAAAAACCATAGCTTTGACTAGATGGACCTTTGTTGGCAAAATAATGTCTCTGCTTTTGAATACGCTCTCTAGTTTTGTCTTAGCTTTTCTTCCAAGGAGCAAGCGTCTTTTAATTTCATGGCTGCAATCACCATTTGCAGTGATTTTGGAGCCCAAGAAAGTAAGTCTGTCACTGTTTCCATTGTTTCTACATCTGTTTCCCAAGAAGTCATGGAACTGAATGCTATGATCTTTGTTTTTTGAACATTGAGTTTTAAGCTAGCTTTTTCACTGTCCTCTTTCACTTTCATCAAGAGGCTGATCCTCTTCACTTTCTTCCATAAGGGTGGTGTCATCTGCATATCTGAGGTTATTGATATTTGTCCCGGTAGTCTTGATTCCAGCTTGTGCTTCATCCAACCCGGCATTTCACATGATGTACTCTGCATATAAGTTAAATAAACAGGATGACAATATACAGCCTTGATGTACTCCTTTCCCTGTTTGGAACCAGTCTGTTGTTCCATGTCCAGTTCTAACTTGCTTCTTGACCTGCATACAGTTTTCTCAGGAGGCAGGTAAGGTGGTCTGGTATTCCCATCTCTTGAAGGATTTTGCAGTTTGTTGTGATCCACACAGTCAAAGGCTTTGGTGTAATCAGTAAAGCAGAAGTAGATTCAGAAGTAGTCCCAGAAGTTTTTCTGGAACTCTCTTGCTTTTTCGATGGTCCAATGGATGTTGGCAATTTGATCTCTGGTGCCTCTACTTTTTCTAAATCCAGCCTGAACATCTGGAAGTTGTCAGTTCACGTACTGTTGAAGCCTGGCTTGAAGAATTTTGAGCATTACTTTGTTAGCATGTAAGATGAGTGTAATTGTGTGGTAGTTTGAGCATTCTTTGGCATTGCCTTTCTTTGGGATTGGAATGAAAACTGACCTTTTTCAGTCCTGTGGCCACTGCTGAGTTTTCCAAATTTGCTGGCATATTGAGTGTAGCATTTTAACGGCATCATCCTTTAGGATGATGACTGAGCCACAGAGACTGAGGCAGACCAGCCTTTGAAAGTATAAGGTTATAGTTTTTGTTTAGATTCTCATTCAGAGCCTTATTTAAATAGTTGAACTGAAGTTCAAATACTTTAACCAGGAATATCAACAGAACAGCTAACAGATGTAAAACTAAACAGAAAGGATAGGGAATCACTCATTCTCTTCCAGATTTGGGAGGCAGGCTTCTTCATTTACCATCTTACCTGTAAGTTCCATTGGCACAATTCTTGGTATGAAAGTAGGGTATTCGCTCTTGTTTTCCAGGGAACTAATTTCTGTACTGTATATATTTGACATTTTCCTATCATTTTTGTCTGAAAGGCCCACAAAAATTCCTTGTGTATACATGGGATTTAGAAAGAGAGGGCTAAAGTTGATCTATTCCAATAGCTGCAGAAACCTCTGCAAATTAAACCTAAAATCTCCTATGTTCCTATAACAAGATATATCCAAAGTGTTTTCTACAGTGTAGAGTCCTTTGAGCTAAAAATCTATTTACTGGCTATTTTCATTAGCTATGAAGTCATAATTATGGTGCCAGGAATTAAAGCTATAGGACAGAGAGAAAGTATAACTGAACAGATTTCATTTATTAAACAAAGAGACTTTGGTATGGTTTTGTATTGAGGTTTAGATTTAAAGATAATTAAGATCTTTTCAGGAGCTGGTGCAGTATTTAAGGGAGAGATGAGTAAACAGAAGCTTCAGGAAGAGATTTTTGAGAACAGAGGTTTCAGTTGATTGCATCATGAATTTTGAGGTCAATAGCAAATGAATTCCCAAGTATTTCCAAATCCTATGGGTGTAGACAAGAGAACATTTGAGAAACTAGACGTATTTGATGTGCATTCTCTTTAGTGCTCTTGGCTCCTGTCATTTCCATGCCAGATTTCCTGTTACATTTGTTATTTTTTTCAACCAGGCAAGAGTCTATTTTGAAATCTGTTCTTGTTTAATATAAGTGCTGATATTAAGACAAATGTGTCACTAGTTTTGTAGCTCATGGTGGGCAAAGCTGGGACTTAAACCAGGTCTTCAACACCCAGCCACCACAGCACATGAATACTGTGTGTATTGCATGCTGACTGTTTTACAGCTCCATGATGGATGCTGCTCGGAGGGGAAACTTAAATCAGTCATTAGTCTCTATTGATAAAAGCCCAGGCAGAGTTTTGATGGGAGGGACATCCCAATTATTTGTTAAAATGAGAACTTTGTGGAATTTGTACATATAGATCGTTATAATCCTCCATTTGCTGACTTAATAGCGGGTAGTAACCGGTCACGTGTGTGGCACACTTCACGGTGTTTTTAGACTCAACCATGATGGACTGCTGCTTTCTGAATGTGCTCTCTACTCTGTTGTCTTTGCCCCTGTTTTTCCCTCCATTCTCCATCTCATCCTGCAACAGCCTGTCTGTTAAGATCTGTCCTAAATCCTGCTGCGTCCATAAACTTGCTCTGATCTTCATCGTTTGTGATTTCTCTGACCCCTTCTATAGAATGTTCTTTTATCTTTTCAGGAGTGCTTATTTAGTTTTTTTTTGTTGTTGTTTTTGATTAATCAAAGATATGTTCTTATTTTTCTTTACTTAAGAAACAGTATAATATATTAGGTAAGAACATGACCTCTCTGGAGCCAGTCTGTCTGAGTTTGAATACAGCTGTCTATGAACTGTATGATTTGGTGACTTACATTCTCTGTCCCTCAGTTTCTTCATCCACAAAATGGGGATTAAAATAGTGCCTGTGATTTAAGATAAGTGTATGAGACTTGAAGAAGTGAATACATTCTGAGGTCCTTAGAACAATCTTGGGACAGAGAAGGTTGATGTTCAATTAACTAGGCTTTAGTGTTGGTTTCACTCAATTGCAGCATCTTGAAGAACAGGAACTGTCTCTTTCCCATACTTCTCTCCTTAGGGAAAATGTACTTTGACTCTAGTTTAGATTTCTAAGGTTAATATTCTCCCTCCATCTTCACCACTGTCACCCCCAAGGACATCAAGGTAAAAAGATTATCATGGCTCAGGGGTAGGGAGGAATAGATGCTTACAGGAGTATCTGTGAACAAACAGGAGTAGTTATACACCCAGATTGAAAGGACATCACATTTTTTGGAAAGCTGTCTGACCCTAAAATAGGAAGGGCTCATATATATACCCATATTGCTTAAGCTTTACAGCAACTGAAACCAGAAGAGGGCAGCAGAAAGTCACCTGCTTCCCATCTGTGGTGACAAGGAGCCACCTAAAGAAGGTGATTTCCCATTAGGGACAACCTGCACCAAAACTGATCTCCGATAAGATGTTATTGAATTGCCAATCAAGATGCAGATTAGACATAAAAAGAGAACTGTGTTCTGAAGGCTGGGAGCATGACAGAAAAACATTAAACAGTGAAATAGAAACTGAGGGACCCCTGCCAATGATTTTAGCTCTGATACCTGTAGTACACAAGAACAGCTCAGAATGGATTAAAGTGCTCAATGTTGTCAGCGTTCTCCAGTCTTTATTTTGTTTTATTTTACTGGTTTTTTTCTCCCCCCCCCAGCAGTGGAAACTTAAGAGTTTCTCTTTATGTAGTCTGTTATTATAGGGAAAACCAGGCTAACCCCTGTGGCCTTACAGGATAGGTTAGAACATGAAAAATTTGCCATATTTTTGAAAGTATATTTTGCTTATGAAAAAATTACATACTTTTTTCAGTTTTTATGGGGAAAAAAATCACTCACTTATTAATGTGCTTCCTACCACACTTTGCTACACCTTTCATTTTATTTGTTTTAAAATACTTAGCACTAACTCAGCTTTCAGCTATAAATTCAGTGTAATTCCAACTAAAGTCTCAGCAAAATTTTTTTTGGAACCTGAGACGATCCTAAAATTCAGTGAAAGAGTAAAGGGCCAAAAATACTAAGACACCTTTAAGGAGGTTAAAGATAAAATTATTGCTTTTCAAGGTAGATAACAAGAATTAGTAGGAAGCTACAATAAATAAGAATGAGATGTAGGATTAGACTTAGATAAACAGACTGGTACAACAGAATAGAGAGCCCAGAAATGTATTTGTACACATGGAAACTTGAGGTGTTTTATATGTATCACAGGAGAAGGACTAGTTAATAAATGGCATTTGAACAATTGATTATATGAAAAAAAGTTAATCTCAAAACATAAGTGCACACACATTTTTTTAAAGCTAGTTTAAAACTTAAATGGAAAAAGCAAAATATAAAGCTTCCATAAAAAAGTATAGGAACATATTAATATTTGTATGACTTTTTTGAATAAGACAAAAATACTGATAAGAGATTGATGAATTTTAATGAATTAAAATTGTAAAGTTCTATATCACAAGATATATATATATAGCTATATATAGCTATAGCAAATTAAAAGACAAACCAAAGACAAGGAAAAAACTCAAAATGTGTGTAACTGGCAAAGATGAGAATACATCTATAGATCGATAAGGTAAGAAGATAATAGAGAAATGGGTAGAGGGTATTAATCCGCAATTCACAGACTAAAAAATCCGAGTGGGCATTAAATATATGAAAAGGTGCTCACTGATTATTAATTCTGTTGCAGATTAAAATGCTACATATTCTCACACTTATCAAATGTGAAAATGAAGAGTTTTAACACTATTAATTGTGTCAAAGAAAAGGAGCAATGGGAACTGACTGACGACTAGTGAGAGTTAAAGTCGTATAGCACCGTAAAGAGCCGATTGGCAACGTAAGGTGGAAGTGAGGATGGCATGGTCTTCTACTCGGGATTTCAGTAGTTTGATTGGACTTGCATTAATTTTACAGATACAATAACATGGAACATTGCTTCCTTTATTTAGCACTTCTCTTTCAGTAAACTTTAAAAATAATTTTATTTGTTTATTGATGACTGTGCTGGGTCTTTGTTGCTGTGCGGGCCTCTTCTCTAGCTGGGGCGAGCAGGGGCTGCTTTCTAGGTGTGGTGTGCGGGCTTCCCATTGCGATGGCTTCTCTCGTTTCGGAGCACAGGCACTTGGGCACAGAGACTTCAGCAGTTGCAGCTCCCAGGCTCTGAGCACAGGCTTGATGGTTGTGGCGCATGGGCTCACTTGCTCTGCAGCACGTGGGATCTTCCCAGAGCAGGAACTGAACTTGTCTCCTGCATTGGCAGGCAGATTGTCTACCACTGCGCCACTAGGGAAGCCTTGATGATTTTCTAATTGCATCATTCTGTCTGTATTTCAGTTAGCATTCTCTTGTAAGAAAGAACTTGTTCTTTCCCTTCATTTATGTATGTATTCATTTATTTCTATCATAAGGGCTCTTGACTGTATTTTACTCAGTTCTGATCCATTACTTAGTAATATTTCGATTGCCAAATTGTCCCAGATTTGGTCAGTAGGAGACCATCTCTCTTGTGTTGTTCTGTTACGTCTCTGTCGTTCTTTGAGCATTTTCTTATTTTCTATCACAGGAAGATATTGTAGTCTCATCTTATACTTTACCTGCCCCACTCCTGGAATTAGCCAATTTGCCAGAGTCCTGGTTCTTTTTAGAGCAGAGTGGTATTCAGAAGTCAGTATCTGGATGTCAGCTGTGCTCATTGCTATTGGAGTGTCATTGTACCCAGGGATTCTCGGTGGTCACAGCTAGAAAATCAATCTATCCAAGTCTAACAATTCAGCTTTCATTTTGGTCTTACCCTTTACCTTATTTTGTAGCTCCCTTCTGACAATAAATAATCCTGTTCTCATTATTAGTTATTGGAGATGTTTTGCAGATATTTTCTCCTAATATAAGCTTTTCTCTTTAGTTTCTTAAAGGTGAGCTTTGATGAACAGACATTTTTAATTTTGATGAAATCTAATTTGGCAGTTTCCCGTGGTTATTGTTTTCTGTGTTCTAAGTAGTATTGCCTGTCCCTTGTCATAGATACTCTTCTGTTTTCTTCTTAAAAACATTGTAGTTTTAAATTTAAGTCACAATTTAATTTTATATCTCTAACTGATTCTTTGTATGGTATGAGATAAGTGTAAGCATTCATTTTTTCCATATGAATTTTTCTGTTTTCTCTCTTCTTTTCCATTGATTTGTCTAATTGATTCAGATGCTAATACATTCTTAATTACGTGTCCTGAAGCCAGGGACTGTGAGTCCTTCAACTTTGTTCTTTTTTCAATATTATTATGGTTATTTAGGTTCTTTACTTTCCATATACTAGAATTAGATTGTCAGTTTCTGTTACACAGAATTCCTGCTGAAATTCTGATTGGGATTTTGTTAAATCTATGGTCAGCAATATGCTTGTTGTTGTTCAGTCACAGAGTTGTGTCTGACTGCGGCCCCATGAACTGCAGCACACCAGGCTTCTCTGTCCATCACTATCTGCCTAAGTTTGCTCAAACTCATGTCCCTTGAGTCAGTGATACGATCCACCCATCTCATCTTCCGTCGCCCTCTTCTCTTCTTAGCTTCAATTTTTCCCAGCATCAGGGTCTTTTCCAGTACTGTTTCTACAGATATAGAGGCTGTCATATGGATTATCTTCTCCATTCTGTTATAGTACTGAATTACTCTGATTCTTTTTTAAATGTTAATCCACCTAGCATTCTTAAGATAAATGCCCAAGAATGTATTGTTTCGATAGGTATTTAGTTTATTAATATTTGGTAGACACATTTGTGTCTTTGTTGTCAGTAATACAGGTCTAAATTTCTTTGCTTGTAACATCTTTGTGTGGTTTTAGCATCAGGATTAGATGATGTCATAAAATGTATTGGAAAGTATTTTCTCCTTTTATTGTCTGAAATTTTTGTATAAGATTTATATTATTTCTTCCACATTTGAAAGTATTTACCAGTGAAATCATCTGGGCCTGGAGTTTTCTCCTTAAGAAGATTTTAAATTATAAGTTAACATTTTGAACAGATACATAGCTTCTCAATGGAGTTTTATTTTGCATTTTTTTTTTTTAATTGGTGAAGTTGACCTATTCTTACATGTGTAAGTGTTCACATTTCTGTGAACTTACCTTTTATCCTGTCTTTCTGCTGAGTTGTTGGTCTCTTATTGATCTGTAGGACCTCTCGATGTTAGGGAATGACCTTGAATTGATGAATATTTTTCTTATTACTTTTTGGGTTTGTTTTTTAATTGCTTTATTTTATGATAGTTTCTGCTATGTAGACATTTTAATTTTTCATGTAATTCATTTATTTTTATGGCTTTTGCATCAGACTAAGAGTGGCACTCTGTCTCAAGAAATTTTTCCATATTTTCCATCAGTGAATGTATGCTTTTGTTTTTCATGTGTAAATATATAATTCATCTGGAGTTTATTTTGGTTTAATTGTGTGAGGTACGGATTCATACAAACATGGGCCCCCTCACATGCTTAAAGCAAATGGCTTCCTAATTAACCTAATGCCATTTATTGAATAATCTTTTTTTTTTTTTTTGCCTAGTGATATAAAATGCTGCCTTATCGTGCCCTAACTTCTTATTTCGGTTTGGCCCTGTGTCTAAACTTTCTGTGTTGTTCCGCTGATCCACCTTTTTATCCAGTAGCATCACATTTGTTTTAATTAAAAGTCCACAATTCTCTCCACCTCTGTTCAACCTCCATTATTCCCTTTTTCCTGTGTTTAACAACCTTATTAACTGAAGTGTCTTTGAAAGACCTTATTTGAATATAAATTCCATCTTTCCTCTCCCTAGTAGAGAGGCTCAAGTGATGGTTGAAAGTCTCAGACATGTGACCAGGACCTCAAAGAGCATTTAGGGCATCTGTGCAAATAAGAAAAAGACTGCCTCTTCTAGGTGGATAAATTAGAGAAAAGGCACCTTTTTCTGAAAGGTGCAACCTTGTACTTGATTACGCAGTTGCTAGGGCTGATTTAGTCCCTGTTCCCACCTTTGGGCCACTTTACAAAACAAAACTGTACGTAACAATCTTGAAATGCACTGCACCATATAAATAATGTAGTCAGTGAAAGAATTAGCAAGAAAGCACGTGCGGATTCCTTCCCCGTCTCCTCCTTCCCATCTGAGCTGTTGGCTCCGGAGCTGGCTAGTTACATCCCTCAGTAACGTGCTTCCTTAAGTGAGAGTGCTGGAGACTGATCACACTGACTCCTGGCCTTCAGGAATGCTCAGTCAGATTGGGATGAAGTTGAACAAACCTCTCAAAAGTCCATTTGACTACCCATCAATTGGAGTGAAATTGTGGGTCATCAAAATAAAGGTCAAATTATAATTACTTTTTATCTGTGCAAAAGTGCATTGTTACCTCATTTTTTGTTTATCATCTTAATATGAGAGCCTGTAAACATGAGAGGACAGACACTGATTTTCCCTTCTTTTGTAGATAAAGGATGTAAGCCAGGGGAGAAACTTCTCCAAGGTCAGACAGCTAGTGAGTGACAGCAGATGACCTTGATCTTAAATCTTTTGAAGTGCTGATTCCTCCTCTCAGCCTGGAAGAACACTTATTTCCCATATCACCTAATCTCATAAAAGCATTACTTGTTAGCTCCACAAACATCCAGGCACGTTTAAATTTAAATTAACATGAAATTGTGGTGATGTATCTCATCCTCCTGAAAGTACACTCTGATATATCAGGCTCGGTATTCATATCACCTTCCATAGTGGTGCCAAAGCACTTGCCTTCCTATTCAGAAACACTCATGGGGTAAAGAGGATACTAGAATCTTCTTAGGGACAGAG
Organism: Bos mutus; assembly: GCF_027580195.1. Lineage (NCBI taxonomy): Eukaryota > Metazoa > Chordata > Mammalia > Artiodactyla > Bovidae > Bos > Bos mutus. The sequence continues at coordinate 28,965,516 of NC_091636.1, read as the reverse complement.
GCAAAAGTTGCCCGGTATTTGTTTTGACTTGCTAGTATTTGTTTCTGTAAGCCTCTGGGCTTTGAGAAAATTGAAAGAAAGAATGATTTTTATATTCTGTTGTAGTCCAGTGATAAACTGTCATGTTTATGATTCCAGAATTTTATTACATTTTAAGAAGCTTCCTTTTAGATCTCTTTCCAACGTAAAAAGAACATTTAACTCTGAATTGAATATAGGTTTGAAAAACAATTCGGGAAACTCCTGAGGCTAGTTTACACGCCCATGTTAGTTGAGGTTGGAATCACCGTGAAAGTAAGTATTAATGCTTCTGTGTAATTTTTTTTCCTCTCTCTTTTCTAGGTATTACTTTTCTTTGCAGAGTGTAATCATTTGGGCTCTACTGTTAGATCTTTTTGGCCAAGTGCTTGGTAGTGATTCACATGGTTGACCTGGATATTTATTTGGAGAGTGGCATCTGAGCGCTTTATTTTTTTAAGATCTTGGTATCTTATTACTGCAATATACTACAGATTCTTTTTAATTTGTTTTGATATCTGCATCTTTGGCAGCAGTACATTTGATTTTGACTGCAGACATTTTTGACTTTGGACAAACTGTGCTTCTGGAGAAAAACCAATCTAAGGTGAACTTTTTAAGGATAATGACTCTGTCTTATTTGATTTTGTATCTCCAGCACTTACCTGTGCCTGGAACATAGTTGAGCCTCAATAAGTATTTGCTGAATAAAGTGCAAATCAAATTAATGTCATTTAAAACTCTGAACTACAGACACTTTGTCTTCCTCTGAACGCATTGTTTGAGCAAGTAAGGACATATATTCAGGCAATTACAAATAAATTTCATTATGAAACAGAATATCAGTGTGGGAAAGTGGTGCGGGTTAACAGCCCTGGACTGCGAGTTCCGTGTGGGTCCATCAAAATGATTTTTATGTTCTGATCCTTGTCAGGTCAGCTAGCCTTGCTGATTTCAGTTTTCTCATCTTTAAAGACAAAATCATGTAAAGCAGCTATACTCCAGTAAAAATTAAGGAGTACAAAAATTTTTTTTAGGTCATGTAAGAATCACTCAGCTCATATGTATAGAAATGCTTTGGAGACATTAACGCATTCTGTAGGTACAGAGGGACACCAGTGTCCAGATGGCTTTCCCTAGAGCTCTGAGCCCTGCTTTGAGAAGGTTTGGGGGCCCTTTGGGCTTACATTTCAGCATGTTTTCTACTGTGAGGAAAGGTTCATGAACCTGATGGTAACACATAGCACATTTCTGACTCCTTTTTTGCTGTAGGAGTTCCTTCTCCTGTAGTTCAGTAACATTTTCTTTGTCATTTCTCTGCCTGTAGCTAGGAGCTAAGTTGGCAGCAGATTCACAGAACGCGAGAAGACACATGGTGCCACTCTGGGGACGTTCTTTCAAATCCAGGCCACGGGAAGTTGCTGTTCCGCCTCTTTTTTGGGGCAGCCATGTGTATACTCCATCTCGGGGTCTTCGAGGGAAGCTGATACAGCTCCCCCTCTGTCACATCAGGAGCAGGTCAGAAAAGGAAGGTGAGGGTCTTCCAAGTAGGAGGTGGCGGCATTGTGGATATCTAATTTTCTAGCTGCAGTGTCTTTTCAACTCTGTGAGAATAATAGGTCGGTCTGTATCCTCTCTCAAATTTTCACTCTCTTCTACTGTTCTTCATGATGTACTTTTAATATCCTCGCATCTGTGGTTCACTTTTTAGCTTCTTCACCAGCGCCTCTTCTCCCTTCACATTTTGTGCCCTCTTCTCTTTGTTCTGTGTAATATCGTCCTAAATCAAGCTCTAACCTGTTTCCTATTTCTGCTGTTTATATTCAAATTTTGTTCATGGCCAACTTTCAAAGAAGAGAAAATATTATTAACAAATTTCAAATTAGAATCCTGCTTTCACTTTAATAGTCTAATCATTAGTTTAAAATAAGATATTTGACCTTAGTTAAATTCATAAATATTATAGTCTACTTGAAGTCATATTCTTAGTTTTTATAACAGAATCAGGCCTCTTTTCCAATTAAGACACTGAATAGTGCTGTGTTTTACAAGTTGTATTCATGGCTCCTTCGATTTGCAATTCCCAGTTGTAAAATAGAGATCATCATTCACTTATTTTATGACTCGATGAAGTGTCTGTCCAAGTAACCTTTATTAAGGTGATAAAACTGTGTGACTCATATATTCTCATAGTCATCAGTAGATCTACTATCATATACTAGATGTGAAGTTAGAAGAGGAATAAAATGATTACCCAAGCCTTTCTACCCACTAAGGGTCATTCCTCTTCTTCGTGCCACATATTTCAAAAATAGCCCAGACTGTTTGTATACTTTGGTTCCAACCTAATTTTCCAGCCAGGTATCACTAATCCCTAACATATAGCCTACATTTATGGAATTAACTTTCCTGGCTCATTCAGTTTTGCTTAATGAGTACTGATTGTATTTGATCTGTAAATTGGACCCTGCTCTTGCCCTAGGCATTCACTTTTAAATGTCTGCCAGATCCCAAGTGTTCAAACTCCATGATGCCATTTCAGATCACTCCAGCCAGTAGTAACCCTTGACTTGCCCACTGGTAGAAGTTAGCTTGCATCACTCAGGTCACACTGGTCACACGGGACCTAGCTCTGTGATATTATCAATTTGTTGAGATTGTCTGCATTTTGAGTACATCTTGTCTAATAAAACTTGATAATTAACAAAAGACCTTAAAAAGTATTCTACATGTAATAAGTGTTCAGTAATTGCCTATTAAATAATTGAGTATCTGTACCTCTTCTTTCATGAAATCTTACCTTGATCTTAAGCTGCAAGATGAGAGTCATTTTTTTGCAGTTCTCACAAAGAAGTGCCCTGAATTTCATTTCTGAGCTCTCCTCACAGTCTAGTTGCTATTCCATCTTACAATTCTTTTCTTCTCAAAGCCAGCCACCTACCTTGCTTTTGCCGTTGTCTGACTAACTTCTAGTCCATCCATGTTGCTGCATGGAATGTTATTTCTTTTTTATGGTTAAGTAATATTCAGTTGCTTATATGTACCACATCTTTATCCATTCCTCGATGGGTTTCTTCTTTGTCTTGGCTGCCGTAAATATTGCTGCAGTGAACATTGGGGTACGTGTATCTTTTCATATTATGACTTTCTCTGGATGTATGCCCAGGAGTGGGGTTGCTAGGTCATACGGTAGTTCTCTCTTTAGCTTTTTAAGGAACTTCCATAGTGTTCTCCATAGTGACTGTACAAGTTTACGTTCCTACCAACAGTGTAGGAGGGTTCTCTCTTCTCCACCTCTTCTCCAGTGTTTATTATTTGTAAACTTTTTGGTGATGGCCATTCCGATCATGTGTGGGGTGATTCTTCATTGTAGTTTTGATTTGCATTTCTCTGATAATTGGTGCTGTTGAGCATCTTTTCATGTGCTTTTTGGCCATCTGTATGTCTTCTTTGGAGAAATGTCTATTTAGATCTTCTGTCCTTTTTTTTTTATTGGGTTGTGGTTTTTTTGTTTTTGTTTTTTTTGTATTGAGCTGCATGAGCTATTTGTATATTTTGGAGATTAAACCCTGTTGGTCACTTTGTAAGTGTCTCCTATTCTGTGGGTTGTTTTGTTGACGGTTTCCTTTGCTGTGCAGAAGGTTTTAAGTTTAACTAGATCCCATTTGTTTATTTTTGTTTTTATGTTTATTATTCTAGGTGGTGGATCAAAAAGGATATCACTGTGATTTAGGTCAAAAGATATTTTCCTCTATGAGTTTTGTAGTGTCCAGCCTTGCATTTAGGTCTTTGATCCTTTTGAGTTTATTTTTGTGTATCGTGTTAGAGATTGTTCTAGTTTCAGTATGTTATTTGCATCTGTTCAGTTTTCCCAGCACCACTTATTGAAGAGACTGTCTTTTCTCCATTGTATATTTTTGCTTTCTTGTCATAGATTAGTTGGCCACAGGTGTGTGGATTTATTTCTGGGCTTCCTATTCTGTTCCATTGATCTCTATTTCTGTTTTCTTGTGCCAGTACCATGCTGTTTTCATTACTATATTTTTGTCATATAGCTGAGGTGTCAGGGAGTCTGAGTCCTCCAGTTCCATTTTTCTTTCTCAAGATGGCTTTGGGTAGTAAGGGTCTTTTGTGTTTCCACATAAATTTTAAAAGTTTTTGCTCTCTTTCTGTGAAAAATGCCATTGGTAATTTGATAGGGATTGCATTGAATCTGTATGTTGCCTTAGGTAGTATCATCATTTTGACAGTGTTGATTCTTTCAGTCCAAGAAAATGATACATCCTCCCATCGGGTTTCTGTCATCTTCAGTTTCTTAGAGTTTTCAGAGTAAAGGTCTTTTGTCTCATAAGTAGGTTTATCCCTAGGTATTTTATTCTTTTTGATGCAGTGGTAATTGGGATTGTTTCCTTAATGTCTCTTTCTGATCTTTCATTGTTTGTGTACAGCAGTGCAAGTACTTTCTGTGTATTAATTTTGTATCCTGCAACTTTACCAAATTCACTGAGGAGCACTAGTAGTTTTCTGGTAACATCTGTAGGATTTTCTGTGTATAGTATCATGTCATCTGCAAAGACTGACTGTTTTACTTCTTTTTTTTCAACTTGGGTTTGTTTTATTTCTTCTCTGATTGCCTTGGCTAGAACTTTCAAAACTATTTTGAGTAAAAGTGGTGAGAGTAGAGATCATAAAGCAGCCTTCCTTCATGTGCTGAGCACATGATCATATGTTACTAATTGAGCTTCTTTACAAGCTTTTCAATGGATAGTCTTTATTTTCCTCATTTTATAGGTAAGAAAAAGGAAAATCAGAAGAAATTAAGTAGCTTGCCTAAAAACACACAACAGCTATCGAGGAAATAGCTGGCAATGAGATCAAACCCAGGTCAGAGAGTTGAAGCCTGGCCATTTAACCATTATGCTATTTTCCTCAAATAGAGGTTAGTGAGTATAACATGTATGAGTGTATATGTTTGAACTTGCTGGCTAAGAATTTATACATATGGCAGGTAACTTACCCCTGGTCCTACCACTGTTGATGTCTGCTCTTGGCAGACATTCCTCTTTTACCGTGGGCTTATTTCAGTTGTCATGACTTCACCTTAGAGTCTTCAATATAGCGATATAATGATCATTGCTGGCAGACTGGAAATAGCCTACAAATGAAATCTCTGTTATACTTGTCTAAAGGCCATGGTGGAGTGTAGGGTAATGGGCAGTGGTCAGGAAGGAAGTCAGACAAGAACTGTGATTACTATTCCTTGTTTTGCTTTGTGGTAGAGACATTGCTTTATAGCAGTTCTCTTGATACTGGTAAATACAATATGTATATCACAGCTACTGCTGCTGAAAGTGTTTCAGTTTTTCCACTCTTACTCTACTCTCAAGATCTAGTACAAAAACGCAATCCAAGCATCTACAGTACACTAACAGTTTTTTTTGGTCTTTTTTTTTTTAACGAGTCTGTAGCAGGTGGGTAGTTTTTTAAAGCACAGTTTCTTGATCAGCATTATAATTACACTAGTGTAGCAATCTTCAGAAGCATGTGAAAGGTGCCACTTTAAATGTAAATACTTTCGTTAATTAATGCAAAAGGTAATATGAAACTTGGCATTTTGTTGCCCTGGAAACACAGCCCAGCATTCCATGTATATTTTGAACTGCTCAATTACTTGTAACAACATTTTGACTACTTGACAATTAAACTAGATTCTGATACATATTTTATTATGCAGTGATTTTACATTCTGTCAGTGGATATTCATTTTATCTCTGTACTATTTTCAGCACAAGAGAAAAACATATTTTTAAAAAATGTAGGTATAAGGAGCAGAAGCCTTCTTCCCTTAATGATTATATTGTGGTAAACTTTCCTGTCCATGATAGACACTTTGTAAGTGAAACCTTGTTTGACTCAGAATACAGCAGCTGAAAAGTTTGTGTGATTATCTTCCGATTACACGTCTGTAGTTAGAAAGAAGAAATAAAACGGTAGGGGAAACAAAAATCAATGCATGGAAGACTGGATATATTACTAACAAATATATGTCTTGGAGAAATGTCTCCTTAGGTCTTCTGCCCCCTCCCCCCCTTTTTTTGAGCTGTTTGTATATTTTGGAAATTAATCCCTTGTCAGTCTTGTTTTCTCCCATTCTGTGGGTTGACTTTTGGTTTTGTTTATGGTTTCATTTGCTATGCAAAAGCTTTTAAGTTTAATTAGGCCCCATTTGTTTATTTTTGCTTTTATTTCCGTTACTCTCAGAGACACATCCAAAAATTGCTATTTTGCCTATGTCAGGGCTTCCCCTGTGGCTCAGCTAGTAAAGAATCAGCCTGCAGTGCAGGAGACCTGGGTTCGATCCCTGGGTTGGGAAGTTCCCCTGGAGAAGGGATTCTGGCCTGGAGAATTCCATGGGCTGTATAGTCCATGGGGTTGCAAAGAGTTGGACACGACTGAGCGACTTTCACTTTCACTTCACTTATGTCAGAGTATTCTGTGTTTTCAGCTAGATTTTTTATTACCTCCATTTTCACCTGAGGTCTTTGAATATCACTGAAGTGATGACGATGAAATGATATATTCACTAAGATTAAAGAAAGCATGAAATCTGTTGTCGCCCTTTGCTTTTTAAACCTCTTTCAAAAAAACAAGAAAACATGGTAGGCTTCTATATATCACACAGTAAACATTGGAGCTTTTTAGAACAGCAGGTCCACTCTCTCAGATATATGGGCTTTCCTTGCATTTTCTCTGGTCAGAGTTCTTCGGGTTTTTTGTTTGGTTTTTGCTGTTGCTTTTAATTTTTATTGGAGTACAGTTGATTTACAGTGTTGTGTTAATTTCTGCTGTATAGCAAAGTGAATCAGTTATACATATACATACATCCACTCTTTTTTAGGTTCTTTCCTGCGTAGGTCATTACTGAGTATTGAGTAGAGTTCCCTGTGCTATACCATAGAGCCTTATTAGTTACTCATTCTGTGTATAGTAGGTCAGAGTTCTTTGCTATTATCTCTTTGTTGTAGGCTTTTGATCTTTGAAGTGCCATGATAGCAGGGACTCTCCAAGTCTTTGACCTTGTAGACCAACTCCTTGGGTGGATAAGCAGTGCATTCAGTGACTCTAAATAATCACAAAATCCCATCTCAGCTGAGATAGACAATTCTAAAACGTCTTCTCTTCACCACCAGCACTCCAGCCCACCCTGGATAAATAGTAACAGTAGTGAACACTGCTGTGTTTGGAGTGTCACAGAAATCTAGTTTGTATTCTCCCCACCACAGCTTGGGATAAAATGAGGCACATGAATCTACATGGAAACAGTGAAACTACTATTCACTTGACTCAGTTGATTTGGGATTATGGGTGAAAGTAGCAGGCGCAGTGGTCAGTCCCTCCCTAGCAGCCCATAGCGAGAGAAGAGAAAGGCCTATCAGCGCGGGGGTGTGGAGGGGGTGTCCGTATTCATTTTCGTGTAGGGAGAATGAAATAGTCTGTTTGTGGACCTTCAACAACAGGGTTATGTTACAGAGTCATAGTCTTATTTCAACTGTTCAAGATAATTTAATTTACAGAGCTAGAAACTATGTCAAAAGGAATAAAAGACTTTCCCAAAGGCATATAGTTATTTATAATGGAGTGTAGTTGTATGAAGATTACATCAAAAATCATTACAATTATAAGTAGAATTGGATAGGAGGTAGGGAATCAAAGTTTAGATACCTTGTGGGATACCTCATGGGTGATTCTCCTTCCCGTCAATGGGTATATAAATAACAGATAATTGCATATGTACTGTATTTATTCTTACATTTATATTTCTTTTGGAAATTATCTTTGGTACTGCCTTTAATCCTAATCTTACCAAAAATGACATGTCTGGTTGTTCTGTACAGGAACACACTACAGTATCTTACAAGTAATGTCCTCTAATGATTGATGGATGAATGCATTAGACTTTAAGAAGTCTTGTGTTTTCATCTTGTTCTTGAGATCTGATACTATACTCAGTATAGAGATGCTGAGTACAGAACTGGTGGACATTATTACAGGAAAATGAACTTTGCAATAGACTCAAGAGCCTAGAGTCATAGCCATGGCAGAATTCCCTCTCCTTTGTGAGGCTTCTCTCTGCATTGTTTCCACTCCACCTCACGCATATATTTCTGCAGTTCCACCCACTGCAGTGACTTAGCATTGGGACTGCTGGGAGAAGAGAAAGAGGGCAGTACATTAAGGCTCAGTTAATATAATTTACATAATAAAATTGTCAAAGAGATCTCGGCCAAGTTTACATAATTGGTCCAAGCTCACTTTGCTTGTAATGAAGAAAGTGAAAGGACTGGATGGATACTTTGAAGAGCCCCTTTTCAGCTCTCTGTTTTTCTTACAGGATGCCTTGCCACTGAGTCAGCATGGGCCCTTTCTCCTACCTACCACCCCTCTTAAGTTTTATTTTATTCATTCTTTTATTTATACTTTTAGGTATTTAGGTATTTTTGGAATGGCTATAGCTCTGCTTCTTAGCTATAAAATGCATATTATTCCATTTGATAGCATTTTCTTATGTGTGAATATATGTGTAAACCTATAAGGAAATAAGCCACGTAGTTCCATAGTGCATGGAATGTATCAGATATACATGTCTGTGCTACCATTAGATGCATGTAGTCATTGATGGGATATAATAGCAAATGGTGACACTTGATTGTCATTAGTGAATAAGAGTAGAAATGCTGGGATTGACGGGCTTGCCAGGCATCTATTTATAATGTCCCATTCCAGAAGCAGGAAACAACAGTGGCTTTCATTCAGTACAATTCATACCAAATGATTGTATCTCTAACTTCTGAAATCACGAGTCAAATTTTCTAGCCAAATCCTCCTCCTTCTGGAGGGTAATCTTAATTAGAATAGACCTCCTGTTCTGTTGTTGATAGCCACTAGAGATGGTGGCTCAGCTGGTAGAGAATCCACCTTCAGTGCAGGAGACCCAGGTTCTACCCCTGGATTGGGAAGATCCCTTGGAGAATGTTCCAGCAACCCACTCCAGTATTCTTGCCTAGAGAACTCCATGGACAGAGGAGCCTGGTGGGCTACAGTCATTGGGGTCACAAAGAGTCTGACACGATGGAGCGACTAACATTTTCACTTTTCTGTTGTTGATACTCACACTGGACCATTTAGAAACTCCAATTATTGATAGAAAATTAAGAGACTTTGTCCCTAGAATCACCTAGTTATGGTACCAGGCAGTATGCTCAGTTGTCAAGAGCTCTGAAGTCAGACTGTCTGGGTTTAAATTCTGGCCTTGTTTTATATTAACTGTATTTCCTTGGGTAAGTTATTTAACCCTTTGATGACCAGGTTACTTATCTGTAAGATGGGGAACATATACTTAACTTATATCGAGTTGTTCTCATATATAAATGAAATAATCTTTAGAAAGCAGTACAGTGACTGGAATAATACAAGAGTTCAAAAAATGTTGGGTACTGATTTTTTTTTTAATTAATAGTATTTTTTTGCGGGGGGCGGGGGGTGAGGGGAGCACACTGCACAGCTTGTAGGGTTTTAGTTCCCTGACCAGGGATTGAACCCAGGACTTCAGCTATGAGAGTGCAGAGTCCCAACCACAGGACAGCCAGGGAATTCCCCACGTCTCCTACTCTTATTTCAGATATATATGTGTACATTGAATGTATATCAACAAATGTATTCCATTTAGACATGAAAGACAAGCTCTTCTCTATACCAAATCCTGCAAATTTCTTTGATTCAGTGAATAAAAGTGATGTTCACATTTCTTGGCAGCAGGTCCTTCGCTGAAGAAGAGAATAGGGTAACCAGAAAACAAAAAATCATTAAAGCATATCAAACAGCAGTCCTGACTTTTGAATGACCTAAATTCACTAAAGTTGAAGTTTTAACTCAACCCTTCGAGTCATTTTTATTCCTTGAGTTAATACAAAATAAAATATTCCCAAAGACATGTCTTGTGTGTAATGTCACATCCCATGCGGCCTTTGCACAGAATGAAAAGTTCAGTCATATTTACTAGAGGAAGAGGTGGCATTACGTGTGATACCATGCTGTAGTGCAAATGGTTCTCCACAGTGTGCACGGAAGGAGATGCTTGTTCCCTATTCTGATATGCTACTGAACTCACTAAACGCTGACACGTTTCTGTTTGTTAGACTGGGCTGCCCCTCCGTGTAAAGCAGTGGTGTCCACACATAGAGTTTCAGGAAGAGGGGACTGGTGTTTAGCTTTGTGTCTCTAAAGATGATAAGTTTGAAGACAGTTATTATATTTCCCAGGAAGCGAGGCTGTGATGGGATGTATGTTCTCAGTTTCCCAGGCTCTCTGCAGACGTGCTCCAGGACATTGCCACAGAGGTTCCTTGATGCTCTGCTGAGCTTCAGCCTAGGTTGGATACTGGTTATGTTGGTTTCATAATCTTGTGTGCTCCAGTCCTTAAGACCCTTCTTGACCCTTTTGTTATTGTTTAGTCACTGAGTCCTGTCCAACTCTTTGTGCACCGTGGAGCACGCCAGGCTCCTCTGTCCTCCACTATCTCCCAGAGTTTGTTTAGATTCATTTCCGCTGAATCAGTGATGCTATCCAACCATTTCATCCTCTGCCACCCGCTTCTCCTTTAGTCTTCAGTCTTTCCCAGCCTCAGGGTCTTTTCCAGTGACTCAGCTCTTCACATCAGGTGGCCAAAGTATTGGAGCTTCAGCTTCAGCATCAGTCCTTCCAATGAATATTCAGGGTTGATTTCCTTTAGGATTGACTGGTTTGATCTCTTTACTGTCCAGGGGACTCTCCAGAGTCTTCTCCAGCACCACAAGATGTAGGTAAAATGTTTTATTTTTTAAAAAATCAGAGCAGACAAGGTACAATGAATATGGCTGAAGTTTTATGCTTTAAGAACTTACTGCAGTATTATATAATGTACTCCTCTATAAGTAGGAATTTGCCAAGCTTGATTTACCTATCTTTCGTTGCTGAGAGTAATCCTGAATAATATTAACATGTGATTATCCTTTCTCCCCCCAGGAAAAAAAGAGGTAATATTCAGGGATTGTACCTTAACAATACTGTTAACCCTTAGCGTACCATCCATGTGGGAGTCCTAATATGTGTGCACAAATGTTTTCAATAAAATGGTTTAGGTTGAGCAGATACAGTACTGTGATTTCTTTTTGGCCTTTGTTGAAGGATATTAGAGTTTAAAGAGTTATTAAGAAACTTTTTTAACCTTTTGTTTCATAATTTATTGAAAATCAGAAAGGTTAAGTATCTTCCTCAAGATGTTTGTTCCCATCTTTTTTAAACAAATGAAATATACTTGAATGCTTTAAGTACATTTTCTTTATCATCATTACTTTTAGGGTATATAATCTGTTGCCAGCCACAGAGAGCTCAAACAGCCTATAGAAGTCTTCTGATAAAATGTGACAGATTGAACATATGTGCTTGACCCTATTCCCTACCAAAACCTCCACAAATATGACAATAAAGGGTAAAAAAGACAAAAACCTACAAAATAAACAGAACGAGAGAGGAGGCAACAGTGACCAAATTTTGAAAGCTAGAAAACAGATGAACAGAAGATAAGGAGCTTCTTAGCAGAAAGAGAAAGCTACAACTTAAACTGGCAGGAGAAGAAATCCAAAAGCAAGACTGTGTGCCAGAGGACACTAGAAAGGCTCATAAATGAAAAGCAGCAGGTACTCTAAAGAAGAGATGTGGACAGAACCAAGACAGGTGGGTTGACTAGAGGTTTTCCTAAGAAGCAGTGAAATGCCCAGATTGTTTCTCTCAGTGCCTAGCGAAAGATTGATGGTTTTCTTTCTGGAGAGTTGAGGCAGAAAGACTCTGGACTTGAGGGTGCAAGGCTTATTTTGCTTCTCAGAGAGGAGACTGGGAGAGTCCTCTCTGAGAGAACTGACCAATGCAAGAGAAAAGACCTATGCATTCCTTGGTGTGGGAAGCCCTCAAGAAAATAATGCTGCCAGGCTACCCTCCCCAAAACATGAGATTGGAAGGTAAGAACCTGTTTTCCTCATTCCTACATTTCTGCTGTGCCAAGTTAAAATTTAGTGCTCAGAGTGACACTTCTTTTTTAAAGTAGGCTCTAAATGCAAAGCTGGCTACATCTGATGCTTAGCAACAACCAGCGGTCTGTTTCAGACGCTATAGGAAAAACCACCTGTGTTGGGTTCCTTACACGCTCTTAGGCAAGATATTTATCTTCATAGTTCCGAGTTCCTACTCTGCAGAAAGGAAAAAGTGTATAAAGTACTTACGATAATGCTTAGAACATGCTAAGTGTTCAGTACTTTTTAATGAATAACACTGTTGTTCATTATCATCTTCTCATCATCCATCTCAGTAATAGTTAAAGATTTTGCACAAACTGACCCAGGAAAAGGAAGTGTCTCTTCAGTGTGACTCATTTAAAAATAAAAACAAAAACTGAGTATTCAAAAAACCAAGTGCTTTAGTATGTTGTAGCCTTTTATAAGCATTCATTCCTAGAAATAAAGTTAGTATAGTAAATATATAGCATAGATATTGCTAACAAATCAGACTTTTCCTAAGGTTGTATGGGATTATGGGAAAGTCCTGCTGCTGCTGCTGCTGCTGCTGCTAAGGCACTTCAGTCATGTCCGACTCTGTGCGACCCCAGAGTCGGAAGCCCACCAGGTTCCGCCCTCCCTGGGATTCTCCAGGCAAGAGCACTGGAGTGGGTTGCCATTTCCTTCTCCAATGCATGAAAAGTGAAAGGTGAAAGTGAAGTCACTCAGTCGTGTCCGACTCTATGCGACCCCATGGACTGCAGCCCACTAGGCTCCTCTGTCCATGGGATTTTCCAGGCAAGAGTACTGGAGTGGGGTGCCATTGCCTTCTCTGGGGAAAGTCCTAGAAATGATCAAATTTTGTGGTTACTTTAACAGCAGCTTGCCCCATCTTTCTAATTTTTGAGTTTAACACAGGATTCTGAAACACAGTTAATAGTAGCTAGTTGTATGCACAATTTCTTTTTTTTTTTTCCACTGTGAGAGAAACTATTGTGTATTTGCTTTTTCCAGATATTCCACTAACTCAGTGACTCTTAACTGCCATGTGTCTGTTGTCAGCTGCCTTGTCCAGGTGGTCAGAAAGGACTGGTGTTGCCGTTGGGTTGGGACCGAATGGGAGCTTTCAGTCTTACCCTGTCGGGTGACCAATAGAGGCCCGCGGCTGCTTGGGGGCGAGGTTGTGGGCAGAGGTTTCAGGTTAGGCAGTTGCTCAGTGGCAAATGCATGGCCTTGTTGCCCTTTTCTACTCCCTAGATTTAGATGGGTGTCATGGCCTATGTAAATACTGTTTCCTTCCTCTGGGATTCTGCCCCACGCACAGATCTTGCACCTCTGCGTGTTTCAGTGTATCTTCAGTAGGTGTCCGTGCTGCTCAGTTGTTGACGCCAGCCACAGGCTGCTGGGCACTGAATGGACAGAGAACTCTAAGCAGAAACTCTGTTGTGCTGTAACCCTGCATTGCCAAGCTCATGAAAACCTGTCCAAGGTCCGGAGAGCGCTAATTAGGTAACTAACTCCTCATTAGGTCACCCCAGACTCCCTTCTTTCTGCCGGGACATTTTTCTGTCATAATTAACATCAGATATGCTGCTACTAGTCATTGGACTGAGCGGCATACGCTGTTCTGGTTGGCTTTGAGCCCTTGGGATTGGAAAAGCCTCTCTCTTCTCCCCCCGGTTCGCCTTTCAGCTCCTCCTCTGAGACAGTGTCTAGACAAGCGAGGGGTCAGGGACCCTTCCCTCTCTCACTGAGGCAGCCCCTCCCGCTCTGTTCCATCCCTGTTGGCTAGCGGCGGTCGGCTATTTGCCTCACATGTGCCCAGCGCCGTGCAGGTTGCGTCCTGTGTGGAGGGAACCAGTCCTGAGAGCTCCCGTTTAACTCAGGGGCGCTCGGCATGGCCCTGCTCTCGGTCACCCTGTCCAGGCTGTCTGAAAATGCTGTTGCAGCCATTGCACTAAGCAGTTCACAGGCCGTGTCTCTTCAGTCCTCATTTCAGGCCCACGTTGTTTCACCTGAAGTGGGTACAACTTTTATTCATGTTTTACAAATTAGAATCCTGAAGTTTTAGAGTTTGTTTCCTGGGTTATAACACAGGAATGGGGTGTGTCTGCTGCCTAATCTTGTCTCTCTACTACTTCTCTACTACCAAAGGCCATTCTACATCAGAAAGGCCACATTTAAGGCATGAGTAAGAAGCACTAGACAGAATGCCATCAAGTGCTGTATCAGGCACCTGTTGTTCAGTGGCTAAGTCATGTCGGACTCTTTGCACCCCTATAGACTGCAGCACGCCAGGCTTCCCTGTCCTTCAGTCTTCCCTGTCCTTCACTGTCTCTCAGAGCTTGCTCAATTTCATGTCCATTTAGTTGGTGATGCCATCCAACCATCTCATCCTCTGTTGTCCCCTTCTCCTGCCTTCAGTCTTCCCCAGCATTGAGATCTTTTCCATTGAGTCAGTTTTTCACACCAGGTGGCCAAAGTGTTGGAGCTTCAGCTTTAGCATCAGTCCTTCCAGTGAATATTCAGGACTGATTTCCTTTAGGATTGACTGGTTTGATGTCCTTGCAGTCCACAGGACTCTCAAGAGTTTTCTCCAGCACCACAATTAGAAAGCACCAATTCTTCGGCGCTCAGCCTTTTTTCTGGTCCAAGTCTCACATCCATACATGACTCCTGGAAAAACTGTAACTTTAACTGTGTAGACCTTTGTCGCCAAAGTAATGCCTCTGCTTTTTAATATGCTGTCTAGGTTTGTCATAGCTTTTCTTCCAAGGAGCAAGCATCTTTTAATAACATGACTGCAGTCAACTATCCACAATGATTTTGGAGCCCAAGAAAATAAAATCTGTCACTACTCCAACATTTTCCCATCTGTTTGCCATGACGTGATGGGACTGGAGGCTGTGAACTTAGTTTTTTGAATGCTGAATTTTAAGCCAGCTTTTTCACTCTTCTCTTTGAGCCTCATCAAGAAGCTCTTTAGTTCTTCTTCACTTTATACCATTAGAATGGTATCATCCGCATATCTGAGGTTGTTATTTCTTCCAGCAGTCTTGATTCCAGCTTGTGATTGATCCAGCCTAGAGTTTTGTAAGATGTATTCTGCATATAAGTTAAATAAGCAGAATGACAACATATCACCTTGTTGTGCTTCTTTCCCAGTTGCATGAAACAACCAGTCAGTTGTTCCATGCAAGGTTCTAACTGTTACTTCTTTACCCACATACCAGTTTCTCCGGAGACAGGTTAGGTGGTCTGGTATTCTCATCTCTTGAAGAATTTTCCACAGTTTGTTGTGATCCACATAGTCAAAGGCTCTAGCGTAGTCAGTGAAGCAGAAGTAGATATTTTTTCTGGAATTCCCTTAATATTTCTATGATCCAGCGAATGTTGGGATTTTGATCTCTGGTTCTGCTGCCTTTTCTAAATCCAGCTTTTGTACATCTGGAAGTTCTTGGTTTACATACTGCTTGAAGCCTAGCCTGAAGGATTTTGAGCATAACCTGCTATATCAAGTAGATTATGACAAAAATAATTCTTGCTGTGTGCATATTTCTACTCTGCTTGGTTCCAAAAAGGATTAAAAGTTGTCAACATACTTAATCCAATTATCCTTTGATTTCCATAGTAAACCAGTGATAAAGGCATTATCCCCTCTATTTTGCAAATGACAAAACTGACTCTTAGTGAGTCAGAGTCAGGGCTGGGCTCCAGTCAAATACAGAGAGCAGTCACCTACCTTGTCAGGGATTTTCCTGGTGGCATTGCTGATTAGTTTCCACAGTAAAGTGGTATCTGAGCCACTCTCACGTCCCAGATAACAGAAATTTTATTGTTTCTGTCCCTACCCTTTTGCTCCCAGAATACCAGACATACTACTGTGGTTTGGCTGAGGTCTCTATCAGACAGGCCCTTGAATACAGAGTTAAAAGGCATATGCAGCCTAAAGTACTCAGCACAGGGCACACCCCTAGTTAATAAAGGTGTAAAAGCATGCCCTAGAGTGATGTTCACCAACTTTCTTCCCCTGGAAAGTGGAAAGAGGAGGGTATAACTTTATATCTGTAATGTTTTATTTTTAAAATATATCCAAAGAAAACAAAAAAGACTATTGGGAAGAGGAGAGAAACATTGAATTTACTTTTCTATTGAGAGGTGATTTTCAGAAAATTGAGTACCATGTGTTATGAAGTAGTCATTGTTATATAAATGAGGGATTGCAGTATGATGCTTATAAATTGCCTTCTGATGCTTGTTTTAGATGCTTACAAGATGCTTGGTTTTGGTAATCCCAGTCTAGCCTCTCTAAAGGCAAGAAGCCTCTTTGCTTATCTTTGTCACTCAGTGCTCAGCCAAGCATCTCCGTTCTTTGTAGGCTGGTGAATGATCATATGCAGAAGAGAGCATTTTTGCCCTCACCACATGCCCTATTCTGTTGGAATAAGTGGTTCTATATAGGTGCAGTAGCGAAACTATTCTCCCTAGTTTAACACTCAATTTTTCCTTACTTATTTTCCTTAAAAAAAAAAAAATTTTTTTTAAACTAGCTCCCTTGCTTTTTGCCACAAGCTGGAATCAAGACTGCTGGGAGAAATAACAACCTCAGATATGCAGATGATACCACTCTAATGGTATAAAGTGAAGAAGAACTAAAGAGCTTCTTGATGAGGCTCAAAGAGAAGAGTGAAAAAGCTGGCTTAAAAGTTAGTGAAAGAAAAACTGCGCCTGTTCACTGAAGGCTGCACACACTGTGGCAGCCATGTCCCCGTGCATCGCCTACAGCTGCTGCAGGTGAATTTGCATTTGATGTGTGCTCGTAAAGGATAGGCTCCCGCCCCTTCCAGCTCACTGTAATTGTTCAGCAGATGAGCTAATGACGTTTAGGAAGCTAGGAAGCAAAGATATTTTCTTAGGTTGTTTCCCTCTTCTGTCCCACAAAGCACAACAGCCACGATCTGGCACATGATCAATGGACCCAGCCCTTTTTAGGATGCGGGAGATGCATCCCCGAGTCTGTGGTTCACAGTGACAAACAGTGGAGACTTCTGCAATGATATTTTGCCTCCCTGATGTTCAAACTTCTCCAGTTAAGCCTGTCTGGAATCTATTTAACTGTTATCCATCAAAGTTTTGTTTTTTTTTTTTTTTAAATAAGAGGGGGAGTGAGTGGAACCAGAGGAAAGACTGTCTTTGCCAAGATGCACTCTCCTCTCATGACTCATCCTTAGAGAAGCAGAGGGACTTTGAAAAGCTGTCTGCAGTTGCATTGAGACAGCTCTCTCCTGGCACTTTGAGTCGTTTTAAAAAATTTTCCCAGGCAATAAAAGATTTTGTTCAGATTGTTTATTCCCTCCTAGTGGGCCAGCATAAGAGCTTTTGTTTAACTGCAGTGTGGTGGTTGTATGGATGGTTTGTTTTTGGAGTTTTATCAAGAAATTAGCTTCTCCCTGTTCAAAATTGGGAATCATTTTTATGATTGTTATCTTGTTGCATCTGGTCATTCTTATATACTAAGAATTTTCTTAGTATATTGTGTTTGTACAATTTCAAATGTTCCATTATTTAAAAGTTTGGTTTTATATATGGGAGTGCTGCTGCTGCTAAGTTGCTTCAGTCGTGTCCGACTCTGTGCGACCCCATAGATGGCAGCCCACCAGGCTCCCCCATCCCTGGGATTCTCCAGGCAAGAACACTGGAGTGGCTTGCCATTTCCTTCTCCAATGCATGAAAGTGAAAAGCGAAAGTGAAGTCGGTCAGTCGTGTCTGACTCTTAGCGACCCCATGGACTGCAGCCTACCAGGCTCCTCCATCCATGGGATTTCCAGGCAAGAGTATTGGAGTGGAGTGCCATTGCCTTCTCCATGGGAGTGCTAGTTTGAGCTAAATAGAGTAGGTGCTTTTTAAATGCAGTCATTCTGATTTTTATTGTTTGGCAGCACAAGAAAGAAGGGACACTTTTATTCTCTTCCCTTCATATATAAATAAAGGTGTTTTAATAATTGGTAGATTAAGGCTTCCAGAAAACAGTTGGACTAACAAACCTAAACTTCTATTTTCAAATTTCCTTTTTTTTTTTGCTGCAAAAAGTGATTGTGTTCTTTTAGGTTTCCAGAAACTGGCAAATAATTTCTTAATATCCTTGTAACCACTCCCAAATCACTCCCCCTTTTTTGAAGAGAAAAACTATCTGTTCAAAGAATTGCCACTTAACATGGGTTTGAGACCAAAAATAAGTTATGGCGGTGAACTATTTGTATGTTTATGATGCTTAGCAATAATTTAAGGAGTAAAAGGAAGTAACAACATACAGAAACAATTTGTGATTTATAGAAAAGTTACTTTGAATGGCTGACTCTTAGATATAAATTGAATACAATGAAGTATTCGTTTGATTAAAAAAAATCCTTGAGTAAAAAAATCTCAATGCTGAAATTTTTATTATCCTACAAAACTTGATCTCCGGTTAAAATCTACTTTTAAGGACCTTGGCTTTAATTTAGTGATTGTATCCTTTCATCTTGAAATTTTAGATGCCAGTCTGCAAGGTCTGCAGTCCTCATAATAGTCTGTGTACACTGCCAGAGCTGAGCGAAGTGATACTCACCTGGCAGGGGAACGAGGTTAGCGGAGTAGAGTCGAGTCAGGTGTGGGCTGAGTGGAAGCTTATATCTTTGAGTCTCTGTTCACTTATTTGTATCACGGCCACTTCTCCAGTTAATAGAGATGTGTAAATACAGTATGATGTTTTAACAAGTGGATTAGGCATATTCTTCAGTCATTATAACATGAGAGCTGGAAGGAGTTTCAGGGGTCTGGCCTGGTTGAGTTCCAGTGTATTTTGCTTGGCCCATACAGTTTTCAAAAACAGTACAGCTAGGAGGCTGCTTTGCTTGATAATAATACAAGCAGTTTTATACATATTGTCTTACACGATTCTTCATGAACTTATATTGATAGTAACTGACTAGCCCCTGCAGACATGTGAGTTCATGCATAATCCAGATAATCCTGCTCTTCATCTTACAATTATAAGAACTGAAACCCCAAGGATCGAGTGACTTTACAAAGTTAGACAGCTGGTTCGGGTCAGTTCCAGAACTGTTTGACAGCCTGAATATTTTATTTTTTTAGTAGGTTAGAGACCCTTGTCACACTGCAGAGATGTTTCTGAAAGATGTCCTACAAATGAAAGAATTGAAAGGCAGCGGTAGAATAGCAAGTAAACAGCCTAGTTTATAGGACTGGAGTTATCTGGCTTATCTTGGGAAAATCATTTCATCCCATTGGACTCCAAGATTCCTCATCTATAAAGTAGAGCAATTAGACTAGATTCACATTACACAGTACAGGACTTGATAAGTAGTGACTTCTCAATAAATCATTCAGTGAACAGGGGGTATTGAAGGTGCCTAGATTCTCTAATTCTATATGAACTTTCCTTCCTTCCCCATCCCCAATTTACTTGGCCTAGATGGCTTTCAGAGTCTCTTCCAATCTTGAGAAGAGTCTTAAGTTTTTTATTTAGAACGTGTGTGTGTGTGTGTGTGTTGGGAAGTTCTTTGAGCCTGTGTACTCGTGTTTTGGTGTGTGTGTTTATGTGTGTTCGGAAGGTCTTTGAGTCTGTGTACTCCTGTTTTGGGCTTCCCCGTTGGCTCAGTGGTAAAGAATCCACCTGCCATGCAGGAGACATGGGTTCCATCTCTGGGTCAGGAAGATCCCCTAGAGAAAGAAATGGCAATCCACTCTAGAATTCTTGCCCGGGAAATCCCATGGACAGAGGAGCCTGGCGGGCTACAGTCCACAGGGTCGTAGAGTCGAACACAATTTAGCAATTAATCACACACACTCTCTCTCTTTTTCTCTTTCTCTCCCTCTCTCTCTCTCCTGTTTTTGGTTTCAATCTCCCATCAGCTTGTCTGTTCCCTGAACTTATTGCAAGGAGACAGCAGGGGGCAGAAGTGAGGAGTAGATGGCTTTCCAGAATGACCACATTTTATTCCACTTCTCTGCCATCTCTGAACTCCTCCTGCCTTAAATAAAAAGGCAGTATTTCCTCCTGGCTTCATCTGTTTATAGGCAGGATAATACTTCAAAACCAGAGGTGGATTATTGTTTCAAATGTAAATATTACTTATGAGTTTCAGCATACATTATTGGTATCCTAGAGGCCTAGTCACTATTGCTAAATCATCAAACACCTACTGTTGTCGAACACACAAAAAGAGAAAACTTGTCCTCTGCCTTTGCTTAAAGGTTTAATAATTTCTTTACCAACTGAGCTATCAGGGTAAAAAAAAAAAAAAAAAAAAAAAAGGTTTAATATTGAAGTCCGTAGAGCTACAGAAATAGAATCTAGCTATGAACTTGAGTTGTATAGCTGGAAGGAAATCCAGCCTTACCTTTTCCTATAAACAGAATCTTTTGAGATTCAACTTTTCCATGTGTTAGAGAATCAAAATGTTTAAAGTACTGAGATGCTTTTCTTCTTTATTAAAATATATATATATATATATATATGATTCTTAAGATACCCTGATTAGTGCTGAGCTTCTCTTCCATCAGAAATATCCCAGAAGAGATCCATAATCCCACACACAAAAAGATGTGTAAATCTGCTCAACATCAGCTTAACTCTTTTCTGCTTTTACGCTGGTGTGCACCGTCCCCTGGGCCAGGCCTCTCTGCCTGCTCATTTCTTTGGTGGCAGACTTAATCCTGACACCTTCACTAAGCCTAGAATACTCCAGAAATTCTAAATTCCATATTTTGTTTGTTTTCCTCCTTTTGCTTCCACACCTCCCCCTCCCTCAGCACTCTTCAGATACACAGCCTACCCCTGGTTAATTAATGTATGTGATTTTCCTGTCTTTCGTGATCATATTATTCACTATTTTGCAAAAGTTATGTCTGAAGTTCCTAGCCAGAACTTTAGAAGACATCAGGAAATGTTGACATCTTTTTAAAACTGGCTCATAGATTTCCTACTGAAAACCAAAAATACTTGCCATATCTCTGTCCAACTCAAGCCTGTTCCCACAACTCTATGTGTTTTCATAAATAGGACTGGATCCAAAATCCAATTTTTTCAGCTTCCTGCTGTTCTGAGAGAAAGGCCCTCTGCCTTTAGCTTCACCTCGCACTCCACCGTCTCAGGCGTGAAGCTAATCTGTGTGTCCAGCTTGCAAGTGGCTGGAGAAGCCCCACCAGACCCTTCTGGATGCAGTCTCACTGACAGGTCAGTTGTTGGCCACAAAGACAGACACTGAATGGTTTTAGGACCTTCGCCAGGAGGGCACGTCAGCAATCACCGTGAATAATTTTTTCTTTTCCAGTTCTCCCTGCAAATAATCCTCACCTGTTAACCATATTCATCACCTTTTGGAGGCTGATAAAAACAGTAGGCTTTAGACAAAGAGCAGTTGGCTTCATCTGACTGGCTCCTGTGCTTTGTAAACCATGAGAGAAAGAGCAGCAAAGCATAATCAGGCTATAGGTTTTCTCTTTCTGTATCTGAAAGGGCTTCTCTGGTGGCCCAGTCAGTAAAGAATCTGCCTGCAATGTGGGAGACAGGGGTTCGACCCCTGGGTTGGGAAGATCCCCTGGAGGAAAGCATGGCAACCCTCGCCCGTATTCTTGCCTGGAGAATCCCCATGGACAGAGGAGCCTGGCAGGCTGCAGTCCGTGGGGTTGCAAAGCGTCAGACTGAGCAACTAAGCACATCAGAAAGGAAGAGCTGTCATCTTTAAGATTGTTTGAAACTAGAGGAAACTGGGTGGACCAGCAGGGATAAAATACAAATCATGTGGTACAGTGTAGCTACTTGCTAAATATTTACTTGGTGAATGAGAAATAGGTCTTTTATATTGAGTGATGTCAATCTGGCTAAACAACAGCTAGATCAGAGAGAAGACAGAATAATTTGGGGATATAGGTCCTATTTGTCCTTGCATGGATGTGGAAAATAGAGTATTTCTCCTAGAGTAGTTTCTCAACGTGAAGTGTAATTTCATTATTATCGGGTGAAATACAGGTGACCTTGTTTTTGAGCTCTGGGTCTGACAAATTTAGATTTCGACTTTGATATCTAAAAAGTCCCTCTGTTATCCATCTTCACTTTAAAAAAAGTGTTATTGTGCTGCATTTATTTAGCACTCCACATTTGTAAAATTCTATGCTTGTGTTATTCTCTACCAAAAATCCACTTACTTTTTAGAGTGGCAGACAGGGATATCAGCTGTCTAATGGCTGTGTATAGGACTCAGAGGAAACTACTTGTACACTGAGTTTTAATTTTTTCAAATTCTGTTTTGGAAATTGGCAGAATGTAAATTACAAACTAACAGGGATTGCTTTTCCTCATAAAATTAATAACTCTAGGGTCAGAAATTAATAACTCTTTAGGAAGTATCTATATAAAATTTGCCTAAATTAACCAGCAAACCCCAAAGAGGCTGACTCTAAGCGAGGCATTAAGAACTTTTCGGGGTAATAAAACTGTTCTTACAATGTGACCGTGGTGGTGGTTATGCAACTGGATGCATTTGTCAAAAGTCACAAATTCACTGAAAAGTGTGAATTTTACTGTTTGTATGTTATAGCTCTATAAACCTGTTTCTTAAGAAAAAAGTGTTAAAACTTTTTTTAAAAGGCATTTTTATCTGCCTCAGAGGTAGATAATAAATTCATTGAAAATGTACAAGTCCCAACTGATTCAACATTTGGCAGGGGAATGTTTTGGAGGAGATTCTTGCTCTTGATGCATCACTTCATGAATAGTCAGGACATTTTTTGAAAGTTAAAATTGCCTGAAGTTCCCTTATGAAAATAGGAATCTGGGATCTCAAGCAAGAAAGTAGTTTTAATCTAGAATATGGACGTCTCTGTTATCAATTCCTATATTAGACTCCTCTATTAACCTTGCAAACATTTGACAAAGATATAATAGTCATTAGAAAACTATTGCATCAAAACTTGGTTTTATTTGTGGTAGTTGAGGCCAACTAATAACTGATGAAAGCAGGATTTCCATCAGGATGCAAAAGAAAGTAATTATCCTAGTAGAATTAGAAAGTGGATGGCCATGATTGAATCAGATTCTGGTTTGAATAGTCACAGGACACTCTCTTGCGCATTGGTTCTAGTTCAGGGAAGCTCTCAAAACCTTTCAATAGTTACACACTTTGTGTCATTGATGAGATTTCCAGTCTACACTGAAAGCCCTGGAACCAGCTGTGTTTTCTTCCTGGCGTTCTTCCTGTCCTCCTTTTACGCCAGCCCCCACCCCCCCCCCACCCCCGCCACCACCAAATCTCCATGTCTACCCAGCTCAGGGGCTGAGGTGTCCATCTGTAAAGCCTGTTGCCACAGGATACAGAATTCACTCGGGAGGAGGGAAAGCTGCATATGTATGTTTAAGGATGGTGGCTCTCATAATCAGATAAATGTTGTGGAAAGCTTGCTCATTCATATGGAAGAGCCAGCGCTGCAGCTGAATGGTGGGGCAGCGGAGCTCCAGGCTCTGGCATCTGTGCATTAGTCCTGCTAAGCCAGGAGCGCTTTTATCTGTGATACTGAAGGAGCTGAGGTGCATCACCACTTAGGCCTACAACAGTAACCTTCAGTTGAACTCATAGAAGGCAATCTATGGCATTTTTTTTAATAATGAAATTGGTTACACATAGGAAATCCAGTGTGACTTGTACAAAAAGTGAAGTCCCTCCTATGTAAATCATAATAAGTGTCTGGTGTGTTTCTCTTCACTCTCAACTTCACTTACAGAACTGCTCTCCCCTTCTAAGGTATCTCAAAGGGTAGCAAAGACTTTTGCCCCATGTCATGCATGCAGTGTGACTCTGCTGTCCTTCCTTCCTGGTGACATCAGTCTTGAATGCGATGTAGTGATGGCAGATGCCCTGAAAAGTCCAGAATGTTGCTTGATTTTTGAGGACAGGAAGCTTCTCACTACCTGCTGTTTGACTGGCCTGGGCACGTTCTGGCTTCACCTGGAAATCCCGCTTAGCACTGTGGACAGATGTCTCTTCAGCCATAGGATACCAGCTTTGGGAACTAATAGAGCCAGAGCTTGGGAGCACGCTTCATCCTCTCCTTCTCCTTCTTTGTGTCCCTTCTTGCTTCCAAGAAAATATTCACATCCATAGAATTGTCGAGTCTGCTTCTGTTTTATAACTGGGAAGCTCAGAAGGTCTCTTGTGTTTGTGAGCACAAGCCTTGTTGGGGTTATTTGGGTTGCATCTGTTTATCTTTTCCACACTCACACGGTTTGCCTAGCTTGGCAGCCTGCTGGTGTGGACAATAATAAAGCTTCTGTCGAGGTGAGCAAACAGCTGATGGCATGGGGCACAGAGGGGACTCCTACAGTGGCTGCCTGTAATCTGCCAGGCTGGTGGTCCCACCAGGCAAGAACAAAAGCCAGTCTGTTTGCAGGCAGTTTGGAAAATCAATGTGTGTGTTGTGTTCTTGTCTCTTTGCCTTTCCCTTGGCTGAAAGGGAGCATGCTGGCCCGGCAGTTCGCAGAGTCGTTCCAGGCGAGTACCCATTCCAGAGACTTACCTGGCTATCGTATTACCACTGGCAGGTCTGAAAAGAGCCTGAGTGTTTCTGTCTGAACTGCTTAAAGAGTCACTGACAGAGAATTCTTAAACTCACCATCCAAAGTTGGACCCATCTCAGTGCTCTGAGTGGTTTGTATTCTAGACGGTTAGATAAGTTGTGTGCTTTTTTTTTTTTTAATGCTGATGAGGACTTAAAAGGAGTTTACTTGTTGCCTGGCTAGGAAATGTAGGAATGGCACTTTGAGCAGCGTATGTCATAATATGTGTGTGCCTAATGTAATATATGTTTGCTTCTTACTCCTAAATTGATTTCATGTTGTCACTTAGTTGAAAATGCCCTGGTCACGGCTGTCTGGATTATTAGGACTCACAGAGCAGAAATCACACCAAGTAGCTGGGCTCCAGGATGGGAAAGGGAGTTGGCTTAGTGAAGACCCATGTGAGACTGTTGACACACCTTCCAAAAGGAGATGATTATATTAGCTATGTGAGGTCTTGAGTAACTTTGCCTTTAGGCTTCTAAGAAGTAAAGTGTGACAAAAGATTTGAGAAGAAAAGACTTCTCTGTTTCTCCACGTGTTAAAAGTTAGCCTCAGAAGGTTAGCGAAAGGCTGTACACAAATTTTCATCTCAGCTTTAAAGGTCTGTACTAGATCCTGTCGATCTTTGGTACTCTTTCAAAGCCTGAAAATGGTCTGCTGATCGTGAATAAAAGAAAAGGGTGTTTGGTTGGGTATGGTCATGGTGCTCTTATTTTAAAGTCCATCAGAAAGAAAAGAAATAACTTTAGTGGTCAATGGAGACAACCTAAAGCAGAAGATTAGATTTAAATGAGATTTAAACAGTCTTGGGTGAAGGAGGTAATTGACAATTTTTTGTTTTTGAAGGAAAAATAGACTGAACCTAGCAACCACTATTATCAAAAACATCTATAACATCTAGCAGCACCCTTTCCATCTTTAGCATTCATCATGTCCCCGCCCCTTGTTTTATTGTTAAACTGGTTTATATGGGGTTGGCCAAAAAGTTCATTTGGATTAATGTGAAAGATGGTACAGAAAAACCTGAACAAACTTTCTTTTGCCAACCCAATATGTTATTTTTGTTGCTGTTGTTCAGTTGCTCAGTCCGACTCTTTGTGACCCCATGAACCGCAGCACACCAGGCCTCCCTGTCCATCACCAACTCCCAGAGTCCACCCAAACCCATGTCCATTGAGTCGATGATGCCATCCAACCATCTCATCCTCTGTCATCCCCTTCTCCTCCTGCCCTCAATCTTTCCCAGCATCAGGGCCTTTTCTAATGAGTCAGCTCTTTGCATACTTCAAAGTATTGGAGCTTCAGCATCAGTCCTTCCATTGAATATTCAGGGTTGAGTCCTTTAGGATTGACTGGTTGGATCTCCTTACAGTCCAAGGGACTTTCAAATCTCTTCTCCAACACCACAGTTCAAAAGCATCCATTCTTCAGGTCGTAGCCATGGTCCAATTCACATCTATACATAACTACTGGAAAAACCATAGCTTTGACTAGACAGCCCTTTGTTGGCAAAGTAATGTCTCTGCTTTTTAATATGCTCTCCAGTTTTGTCATAGCTTTTCTTCCAAGGAGCAAGCATCTGTGGTGATTCTGGAGCCCAAGAAAATAAAGTCTGTCACTGTTTCCATTGTTTCCACATCTGTTTGTCATGGAGTGATGGGACCGGATCCCATGATCTTAGTTTTTTCTGAATGTTGAGTTTTAAGCCAGCTTTTTCACTCTTTTCTTTCACCATCAAGAGGCTCTTTAGTTCTTCTTCACTTTCTGCCTTAAGGGTGGTGTCATCTCTATATCTGAGGTTATTGATATTTCTCCCGACAGTCTTGATTGCAGCTTGTGCTTCATCCAGCCTGCATTTCGCATGATGTACTTTGCATATACGTTAAATAAGCAGGGTGACAGTATACAGCCTTGAGGTACTCCTTTCCCAATTTGGAAGCAGTCTGTTGTTCCATGTCCAGTTCTAACTGTTGCGTTTTGACCTGCATACAGTTTTTCCAGGAGATGAGTAAGGTGGTCTGGTATTCCCATCTCTTGAAGAATTTTCCACAGTTTGTTGTGATCCACACAGTCCAAAGGCTTTGGCCTAATCAGTAAAGCAGAAGTAGATGTTTTTCTGGAACTCTCTTTTTCAATGATCCAAAGGATGTTGGCAGTTTGATCTCTGGTTCCTCTGCCTTTTCTAAATCCAGCTTCAACATCTGGAAGTTTTCAGTTCATGTACTGTTGAACCTAGCTTGGAGAATTTTGAGCATTACTTTGCTACTGTGTGAGATGAGTGCAATTGTGCGGTAGTTTGAACATTCTTTGGCATTGCCTTTCTTTGGGATTGGAATGAAAACTGACCTTATCTAGGCCTGTGGCCACTGCTGAGTTTTCCAAATTTGCTGGCATATTGAGTGCAGCACTTTCACAGCATCATCTTTTAGGATTTGAAATAGCTCAACTGGGATTCCATCACCTCTACTAGCTTTGTTCGTAGTGATGCTTCCTGAGGCATTATTTTTGTAATGAGATTATAAATGCCCAAACAGGGAATTTATAATTCTAAAATAGACCATAGAAGTTAGCATAATGATCAGTGTTGATTAAAACTCTTTTGTTATTTGTTAAAAACCTATCATGGGCCACAAATTGTGTCAAGGACCAAGGAATCAGTGTTGAGCAAGGCAGTGATCCCCGCCCCCCTGGTTGCTGTCCAGGAAGCCTTCAGGCTACCAAGGAAGCATCCCCATCTTTAGGCAATACAGCTGGTATTTCACTTGACTTTAAAAATTATAGTAATAATAAAATTAGCTTTTAATTGGTTGTTACACTTAAAATCTCAGATTTTTCAGAGTTAACAAGGAAGGAAGCTCAATTAGCTCAGCTACTGATTTTAAAATGTGAGGGAAAGCGTGAAATACTAAAAGATATGTTTTCATTTCTATGCAGAGGATCTCATTAGACTGTATCTAGGGCACTTATACAATGGCTTTTCTCTGGCCAGGTCACTCTCATCTTAAACATAATTTGACATATTTCTATCTCTCTGCTTTTAAAGGGGTTAATTCTGTAAGGAAAGATCCAGTGAGAAAAACTTTTTCCAGCCAAATGAAAAGCATTCAAAAGACTAGACAGGGGTGCATGACTAAATCTAAAGAATATCTTCAAATCTTATTTTTGTCAAATCTCTCAACAGATCACTAATAAACAGCCAAAATTAAGTACTACTTCTCACTTGCTCTCTTTCTCTCAGCTTTTACTTTGGCAGAAAATCTAGTCAGCAGGAAACTATCCCAATACCAGATGGCAGGAAATAGCAGGTGGCAGATTGAATAACTGGCCTCTGAAAACCCCCAGTATTAGCCTGTAGCCCCAACTCTCAAATATGGCATAAAATTCTTTCACTTTAAGTTTTTGTCTTGCCTTTTGTTTTTACAATAAGAAGACAAATTGACTTTTTTAGTTTTGTGGGGTCCAGAGATTGACCTGCTTCCACTTCCTGAAGGTTCAAAGAAAAGGTGCAGACTTGAACTGACATGAGATGATGTTTGAGGAACCGTCCAGGTGAAAACAGATAAGCAGCTAGAGGACAGCACCGCCCTTTACGTGGCCTCCTCACGCCCGTCGCCCCTCTCCTCCTGTCACTCAGCCTCATGGCACAGGCCCTAGGAGCAAGCAAAAGCTGCTCCAGCCAATGCGTGCCAACTCGTGGCAAGACTAGCATTTGAATTCCCTTCCAAGTTCCATTCCTTTGTGGGAATACTGGTACTGTATACACCTCAGCTTGGACAGCTTAGGCCTTTAAAAACCATGTGGGGAGCTGCAGGAAGCAAGAGGAGGTAGACCGAAGCGCTGGAATGGAGCTGTATGAAAGTCAGAATGACTGTGGGTCCTGGAGGGCCTGAATGCTAAATTTTGCTCGTTTTTTTTTTTTTTTTTTTTTTTTTTCAATTCACTGAAGAGTGTCCCAATCTCCCCTAAGTGCATCAAGAAATAGCAATGTAACTCACAGCTGATTTTCCTCTAAAATTGCTGTGCTGTTATAGTTTTCATTTTTTACTTCATCTGTTTTAAACCTCTATAAAGTATGAGCTTCCATTGTTGTTGTTATTCAGTCACACAGTTGTGTCCGACTGTCTGTGACCCCGCGGACCGACCACAGCCCACCAGGCTCCTCAGTCCATGGGATTCTCCAGGCAAGAATACTCGAGTGGGTTACCATTTCCTTTTCCAGTGAGCTTCCATATCTGTCTTCTAGTAGAGCATATTCCTGAAATCATTTTTCATAAATCTCATATTAAAACAAGATGTTGAATTAGGGAATATAAATAAGGAGTAAAATTTTTATAATATTTTTGTTACTGTTATTTTGCCTTCTCTTTCCCATTTCAGATGTTAATGAGTTTTATCCTCAAGTTTTATTAGCTGTTGGCCTTCCTGACTTTAATGATCATCTGTAAATTCCTCAGAGGGGGACCTGCTGATGGAACATGGATTTTGGCATTGACATCTAAGAGTTAAAGCCAGTTTTTTCTCTTCTTGTGTTTTATTTAGATTTCGGCACAGTCCCAACTGCTGGTACTTGAGAAATTGGACTATCCACACCTGGATTAGGCAGTGTCTGAAATACGGTGCACAAGACAAAGCCTTATATACCCTTGTAAATAAGGTGAGTGGTTTGCTGGCATTTGCAGCTTATTCTCCTCAGTTTAGGCAAGATGGTGCTTGTACCATTACATGTTCCATTACAGTACAGCAGAGAATAGTACAAGAAATAGCTTTTAAATTTATTTGCCCTCAGATAACAGAATGGGAAAGACTAGAGATCTCTTCAAGAAAATTAGAGATACCAAGGGAACATTTCATGCAAAGATGGGCTTGATAAAGGACAGAAATGGTATGGACCTAACAGAAGCAGAACATATTAAGAAGAGGTGGCAAGAATACACAGAAGAACTGTACAAAAAAGATCTTCACGACCAAGATAATCACGGTGGTATGATCATTCACCTAGAGCCAGACATCCTGGAATGTGAAGTGAAGTGGGCCTTAGGAAGCATCACTACGAACAAAGCTAGTGGAGGTGATGGAATTCCAGTTGAGCTATTTCAAATCCTGAAAGATGACTCTGTGAAAGTGCTGCACTCAATATGCCAGCAAATCTGGAACACTCAGCAGTGGCCACAGGACTGGAAAAGGTCAGTTTTCATTCCAATCCCAAAGAAAGGCAATGCCAAAGAATGCTCAAACTACCGCACAGTTGCACTCATCTCACACGCTAGTAAAGTAATGCTCAAAATTCTCCAAGCCAGGCTTCAGCAATGCCTGAACCATGAACTTCCAGATGTTCAAACTGGTTTTAGAAAAGGCAGAGGAACCAGAGATCAAATTGCCAACATCCGCTGGATCATAGAAAAGCAAGAGAGTTCCAGAAAAACATCTATTTCTGCTTTATTGACTATCCCAAAGTCCTTGACTGTGTGGATCACAATAAACTGTGGACAATTCTGAAAGAGATGGGAATACCAGACCAACTGACCTGCCTCTTGAGAAACCTATATGCAGGTCAGGAAGCAACCGTTAGAATTGGACATGGAACAACAGACTGGTTCTAAATAGGAAAAGGAGTACGTCAAGGCTGTATATTGTCACCCTGCTTATTTAACCTATATGCAGAGTACATCATGAGAAACGCTGAGCTGGAAGAAGCACAAGCTGGAATCAAGATTGCCGGGAGAAATATCAATAACCTCAGATATGCAGATGACACCACACTTAAGGCAGAAAGTGAAGAGGAACTAAAAAGTCTCTTGATGAAAGTGAAAGAGGAGAGTGAAAAAGTTGGCTTAAAGCTCAATCAGTATTCAGAAAACGAAGATCATGGCGTCTGGTCCCATCACTTCATGGGAAATAGATGGGGAAACAGTGGAAACAGTGTCAGACTTTATTTTTCTGGGCTCCAAAATCACTGCAGATGGTGACTGCAGCCATGAAATTAAAAGACGCTTACTCCTTGGAAGGAAAGTTATGACCAACCTAGATAGCATATTCAAAAGCAGAGACATTACTTTGCCAACAAAAGTCCGTCTAGTCAAGGCTATGGTTTTTCCTGTGGTCATGTATGGATGTGAGAGTTGGACTGTGAAGAAAGCTGAGCGCCGAAGAATTGATGCTTTTGAACTGTGGTGTTGGAGAAGACTCTTGAGAGTCCCTTGGACTGCAAGGAGATCCAACCAGTCCATTCTAAAGGAGATCAGTCCTGGGTGTTCTTTGGAAGGAATGATGCTAAAGCTGAAACTCCAGTACTTTGGCCACCTCATGCAAAGAGTTGACTGATTGGAAAAGATTCTGATGCTGGGAGGGATTGGGGGCAGGAGGAGAATGGGATGACAGAGGATAAGATGGCTGGATGGCATCACTGACTCGATGGACATGAGTCTGAGTGAACTCCGGGAGTTTGGTGATGGACAGGGAGGCCTGGCATGCTGCAATTCATGAGGTTGCAAAGATTCGGACAGGACTGAGCGACTGAACTGAACTGAACTGAACTGAATCTTTTAGAATGGAGCTGGTATAAATTAATCAGCACATTAAAAATAAAGATTCCTGTAGCTGTGGCTTTTCAAAGCATAGTGATTTAAAAATGGAGAGGTGAAAGGAAAAAGTAATCCAATCACAGAAACTCTGTTGGTGGTCGTTTCATTCTTGATCCCTAAGTCTTGGGGTTTTTGCCTAGTTTCCTTTGGTGACGTTAGGGTAAAAGACATGACCATTTTTCTAGAGTACAGTCTCCGGAACATTCATATCTCTTACACGTTTTTGAAAAGACAGACTTCCTAGATTATTCAGAGCATGTCTTCCTAAGTCCCTCAAGCCCCAGAAGCCCCTACAATTAGGTCTTTCTGAATGTTCACCCAACAGCTGACTCTTCATTCCCCTCTTAGTATGAAATAAGGACAAAATGAACAAAAGTTAGAACGTTGTTATTGTGAATCTCAAGCCACAATCCTGGTTTGACCCATAATAAGACTTTAATAATATTTCTCTGAAACTGTATTATATCTGTAGTGTCATTGAACCTTCTGTTTTTTAACTCAAAAAGAAATACTAAATTTGTTTTTGGGAGTTTTTGTTCCTATGACTTACTTGGTTACCAGCTTAACTTGATACACGTTGCAGACAGATTGTGTGTGAGATGTTGGGTTGGGTATGGCATTGTCACAAAAATGGGCAACATCCTATCCTTTTCCTGGGGAAGCTTATAATTTGATAAAGTAGATAAGCAGGTTCACTAATAAATCTACTGTTTCTATCTTACTTTTTATTGTTACTAGTCTTTTAGTGAAAAACACACCAGACAGAGTCAGAAGAACCAAGCTATAACAACATAAATTCTACCAGTTGTTCTTAACTTTATGCAAATAGGGTTCCCTGGTATTTCAAATGGTAAAGAATCTGCTTGAAGTACAGGAGACCTGGGTTCAATCCATGAATTGGGAAGGATCCCATGGAGAAGGGAATGGCTGCCCACTGCAAGTATTCTTTCCTGGAGAATTCCATGGACGAGGAGGCTGGTGAGCTACAGTCCATAGGGTCGCAGAGAGTCATACATGAGTGATGAACTAACACTTTCACTTTAGGCAAATAGTAAGTTTATTCTTTGGGGTCTTAGGTTTTTCAGCTCTAAGTCAAGTGAGGTGTACCAAATCAGTGATTTCCAACCTCGGCTGCCCATTAGAGTCATGTAAGAAGCTTTTAAAAATTATAGATGCTTTCTCCACCCCCAGGATTCTAATTTAATTGGTCTTTCTGGAACCTAGGCATTGGTATTTTTTTTAATTGGTTTAAAAAAATTTTTTTTTTAGATTTTATTTTTTTAGAGCAATTTTAGTTTCATAGCAAAATTGAACAGAAGGTACAGAAATTTTCCATATGTTCCCTGTCCCCACACTTGCGGGGACGTGCCTCCCCCATTATCAGCATTTCTCATCCAAGTGAGCCGTTTGTTACAGTAATGAACCTGCATTGAAACACAAATCACCCAAAGTCCGTGTTTACAGTAGGGTTTACTCCATGGCTTTGAACAAGGTATAATGACCCACGTCTACCATTATTGTATCATACAGGCTAGTTTCCCTGCCCCGCTCCCCAGCCCCTGCCCCCTGATCCTCTGTGCTCTGCCCATTCCTACCTCACTCGTATCTTTTTAAAGCTTACATGTTGATTTTTGCAGCCAGGATTGAGAATCACTGACCAGTTGATTCCTAAGTTTCTTTTCTTCCAGCTTTAATGATTTATCATTCTAAAATATTTTGTTTTTACCCTGCCTTAGGGATTATTGCAGACTGAATGACTGCTTTGATCAAGTTAAACATGGCTGCAGCTTTTAAAACAGTAGCTTCTGAACGTCTTTTTTTTTTTTTTTTTTGTATTTCAGCACATTTGAGGCATTCTGTATAGTCTGCTAGTAATAGTGACTCAGTTCAGCAGAGACTGACAACTGGGATTTAGGATTATCAGAATTTCTCAAGGAGGATGAGTGTAATTGGAAAAAAAATTCCTTGGATGTTTCTGGTGGTTGATGGGAGTGGGTAATCCTACTGAGATAAGAATTTTAAATAAATATATAACCACAGTTTAGATGATTAGTTGTCAGACTTCATTGTGCATGAAAATCACACAGGAAGGCACTAAAATCTCAGGTTTCTTGGGTCTTTAAAAATTCAGAGACAAGAGATAACAGATGCCGGCAAGAAGAGGGCAAAAAGGGATCCCTTATGCACTGTTGGTGGGAATGTAAATGGGTACAGCCAGTATGGGAAATAGTATGGAGATCACTCAAGAAATTAAAAATAGAAATACCATATGATCCAGCAAATCCACTTCTGGTTATATATCCAAAGGAGGTGAAATCACTGTCTCAAAGAGATACCTGCAACCCCACGTTCACTGAAGCATTATTAACAACAGCCAAGCCATGGAAACCTGAGTGTCCATTTACAGGTGAATGGATAAAGAAATGTGTGTGGGGTGGGGAGGCAGGGTGAACCTGGGTCTCCTGCATTGCAGGCAGATTCTTTACTATCTGAACTACCAGAGAAGCCTGTACATACACATACAGTGGGATATTTAGCCATTCAAAAGGAACAAACCTTAAGAGCATTATGCAAAGTAGAATAAGTCATTTAAAGAAAGATATCTCATGATCTCACTTATGTGTGAAATCTGAAAAGGCAGAATTCATAGAAACAGTGTAGAATAATGGATATCAGGGTCTGGGGAGGGAGACTGGAAATGGGGAGATGTTGGTCAAAGGATACAAACTTCCAAAGATGAGTAAGTTCTGAGGATCTAATGTATAGTGTGATGACTGTAGTTAAGAGTACTATATTATATTCTTGAAAGTTGCCAAGAGAGTAGATCTTAAATATTCTCATCACTGCCACCAAAAGATGATCGTTATGTGAGGCAATGAATGTGTTAACTAGCCTTATTGTAGTAATCATTTTGCAATATATATGCATGTTAAATGATCATGTTGTACACCTTAAAATCACACAATGTTACATGTGAATTATATTTTAATAAAGTTGGGAGAAGAGCACTCTAAGGACCAGAAAATGCTGCATAGTGTGATTAATGTGTGCCTTCTCTAAGGACTCCATTTTTGTGTTGATATTCATACTTTTTTAAAAGAATCACTGAACCAGTGGAATGTGGTTTTTTTTATATTCTTGGTTTGGTTCAGGGTTTTTTAAGTTATGATGAGGTGTTAGAATTGAGCTTTATTTTTCACATCAGTTGTCTTGTATCAGACACCCACTCACAACTTTCTCACCCTGACCAACAGTTCCAGTTACCAAGCTGCATGAGTCACAGCTTCTATTTCACTGTCACAGATGCCGTAAAATGATAGTCAGATATTTTAAAGCTAATGGGAACAAATTTTTTTCCTGAATAATACATAGGCATATATTATAAACTGAACTTAATGAGTTTTTTCTCTTACTTTTATTTTCATTGCAGGTCCAATATGGTATTTTTCCAGATAACTATACATTTAACTTACTGATGGATCATTTCATAAAGAAAGAAAATTACAAAGGTATGAAATCAAACCAAGGTCCATTTATAATGGATCTACCGTTCCCAAAGGGAAGTAAATATAGGCACTTTTACCTTTTTTTAATTTCTTAATGACATCTGTATATCACTCTTTCAGTCAGAAATAGATATGCAGTTGATTGACCTTATCGGGTGGCCAAATAGGAGACTCCTATCCAGATCTTCTTTCCTCTGAGTTTCTCAAATTTATTTCTTCATGTCTCTTTGGGCAAAGGACAGTGAATTTAGTTAATGCAATAAAGCTCCCTGAGCTTCCACAGCTAGTTAAGGTTATATTAATTCAGCTGTTAGCTTGACTTTGTTTTAAGCACAATTTGCTAACTTTGTTTTACTTACATCACAGTTGTTACAGCATGTGAAGTGTATAAGCATAAAATCTTATACTGGAGAGAGTAGCATGCTCACTATGAAGGGAAGTCATTTTACCTCCATAGGCTTTTGTTTCCCTGTCTCTGACGTAAGTGCAGTGTTCAAACTGCCATACAGTTGTGCTCATTTCACATGCTAGCAAGATCATGCTCAAAATCCTTCGAGCTAGGCTTCAGCAGTATATGAATCAAGAACTTCCAGATGTCCAAGCTGGATTTAGAAAGGCAGAGGGACCAGAGATCAAATTCCCAACGTCTGTTGGATAATAGGAAAAGCAAGGGAATCCCAGAGAAACATATTTCTGTTCATTGACTACGCTAAAGCTTTTGACTGTGTGGATCACAACAAACTGTGGAAAATTCTTCAAGAGATGGGAATACCAGACCACCTTACCTGTCTCCTAAGAAGGCTATATGCAGGTCAAAACGCAACAGTTAGAACTGGACATGGAACAACAGACTGGTTCCAAATTGGGAAAGGAGTATGACAAGGCTGTGTATTGTCACCCTGCTATATAAGTTAAATATAGTTTATATGCAGAGTACATCGTACGAAATGCTGGGCTAGATGTATCACAAGCTGGAATCAAGATTGCTGGGAGAAATACCAACAACTTTAGATATACAGATGATACCACCCTAATGGATGGCAGAAAGTGAAGAGGAACTAAAGAGCCTTTTGATGAAAGTGAAAAAGCTGGCTTAAAATTCAACATTCAAAAAACTAAGATCATGGGATCTAGTCCCATCACTCCATGGCAAATAAATGAGGAAAAAGTGGGAACAGTGACAGATTTTATTTTCTAGGGCTCTAAAATCACTGCAGATGATGACTGCAGCCATGACATTGAAAGATGCTTGCTCCTTGGAAGAAAAGCTCTGACAAACCTAGACAGCATATTAAAAAGCAGAGACATCACTTTGCCAATAAAGGTCCATCTAGTCAAAGTTACGGTTTTTCCAGTAGTCATGTATGGATGTGAGAGTTAGACCGTAAAGAAGGCTACGCCCTGAAGAATGGATGCTTTTGAATTGTGGTGCTGCAGAAGAGTCTTGAGAGTCCCTTGGACTGCAAGGAGATCAAGCCAGTCAATCCTAAAGGGCTCAACCCTGAGTATTCATTGGAAGGACTGATGCTGAAGCTCCAATACTTTGGCCTCCTGATCCAAAGAGCCGACTCATTGGAAAAGACCTTGATGCTGGGAAAGGTCGAGGGCAGGAGGAGAAGAGGGAGACGGAGGATGAGATGGTTAGATAGCATCATCAACTCACTGGACATGAGCTTGAACAAGCTCTAGGAGATGGAGATGAAGATGAAGGACAGGGAAGTCTGGTGTGCTGTAGTCCATGAAGTTACAGAGAGTCAGACAGGACTTAGCGACTGAACAATAACGACGACAAAGTGCATCGGTGATCTCTTGAGTTTTCTTTACCCCCAAAATCTTGTGGCTCCGTGGAACTAACCTGAAGTGGCTCTTACCTTCATCTACAATAAGGGGGGACCAAGGAAAGAGGGGGATTGTGGCAGACCCTACAGAGCAGTCAGGTGGAGCCCTGCCAGTCTCCATGGACGGGGAAGGGTGGTACAGCACACTTGTGCTCTTAGCTACACAGACAGGGAAGAAGGAAAGAGGAGGCTGTGCCATTGTGTAAAGATACACCCTGGCTTCCCCTTCCACCATCTCATCCTCAAGCTTGGTTCTGAGCTTTGCCTGTGTTATGGTAGTCACTACCTCAGAAACACGGATATGGACTGGTGGTCATTTTTCCTTTTTGACGCCTTGATTCCTGTCATTGAGTTACATCCTTCACCCTCAGCCTTTTCCATTGCATTGGGATGCAGTGGTTAGGCTGGGCACCCAGGACCTCTCTGCTTTCTCTTCTCTCTCATAAGACTTGGAGCTGTTGACTGCCTAAAAATATTTGCTGTACATTATTTTTTTTAATGCTTATTGTCCCTTGTCCATTTTCATTCCATTTTAAACATGCATTTCCTAAATTGAACTAAAATTAAAGATAATTTTTAAAAGATAATTCTCTTTTGCATGTTTCATCTTCCATTCTCTGTGAACATCACATTTTAAAATTCTTACTAGTTTATCACTGGAAAATTATGTAGTAGCAGTTTTCTCTCTTCTCTCTTGTTAAAGGAAATGTTGGAAGGGTAAAAGGAGTTTGGGGGTTCCCCCCTAAATTCAGAGTAAATGATGTTGAGAATTTTTGTAAATAAACTTCTGATGAAAATTATTGGTGTTTATGGCAAGAAATTAGAAAATATTATACTTTTGTTGTTAAAATAGGAAATATCAAAGTACATAAATAATTATGGATGAACAGGAAATCTTATATAGGTCAGTCTAATTTCACTTCCCAAGCTGACTGAAATGAATATAAATTAGAGATGAATTTTATTTATTCATGTGTAATTTTGAATTCAGTATTGAACAGTTGGCAAAACATTTTTCTGAACTATATTTTTAGCTTTAACTTGTTCTTTTAAAATACTGGTTTGTTGGTAGGGTAGGGGACTGTTTGTTTGTTTATGTCTCTTTCAGGCGCTTTTTTGCTACTGACTTACTGGGTGACTCCTCCCTGGTCTGCCTGTCCATTTCAGTTTACCCATTTACAAAAAGAATATAGAAGTTCTTGCATTTGACCTCATTTAGAACCATGACAACACATAGAAAACCAGCTGGCTAGCCATAGCTACAAATGAGTGCTAACTCTTATAATTATGAGTATATGCAAAAACCGTTTAAAAGAGCAGCTGTTATTCAAAACATTATATGCAGGCACTGTATTTTAAACCAATGTTAACATCTCTGATTTAACAACAAATAATAAGGGAAAGAAATTATTTGAACTTGATTTTCTTGGCTTCCGCTTATGTTGTGGAATATTGAGGGGAAATAAATCAGATCTTGCTGAAGATCTGGTCTGTGATCAGCATTCATGTGGAAACAAGAATCTTCTGTGTTAAACTCAGGGACTTACAAGTTATGAATATGCATTTCCTTTCCATTCTTTCAACTCTTTTAAATTGAAGCTGATTGTCCTTTTCGTAGTCATCAGTTTTCTGTCTTTGAAGTAATACCTAGGATTTAAAATTACCTTTAGCATTCGTCCTTTTTTTCCCAAAACAGAAAGAAGGTTCCAGAACATACAGTGGGGCATTCCGCCCAGCCCTCTCCATCTCTTCTTACTAGGGTGACCTGGAAAATATACTTGCCTCCTTTCTGTATGCCTTAACTCTTCCAGCTGGTGGACATGCTGCCTTAAATTTGCTTCACAGTTTATGAGGCATTTTCATATGTATTATGTTGTTGGACTGTCCAATAATCTTGTGGAATCTATGGAACAAATGGTATTTTATCATCATGAAGGTGATACTGAGAAATCAAGTGGTTTATTCTGTGTCCTTGAGAACAGCGGCACAGTAGCACCTGATTTACTACCTAGCAGTATGTACAATAGAAGCTAAAGACAGGGGAAAGACCTGCTTTACAGAAGAACTAGGACCACAGCCCATGTTTAACTTCATGATTCTTTGTATTTTTCTATCATGCCTCACTTTTTGAGTGCTTATGGTGGTGTTAGTGGTAAAGAACCCACCTGCCAACGCAGGAGACATTAGAGACGTGGGTTTGATCCCTAGGTCAAGAAGGTCCCCTGGAGGAGGGGATGAAAACCGTCCTGGAGAGTATTTTGCCTGGAGAACGCCATGGACAGAGGAGCCTGGCGGACTATAGTCCATAGGGTCACAAAGAGTTGGACACAGTTAAAGTGACTTAGCATGCATGCATGCATAGTTAAATACAGATTTGATGATGTTACCTAATTTGCTAATTTTTGCATTGATCTTCTTGTCAGATGCCTTATCCGTGGTTTTTGAGATCATGATGCAAGAAGCTTTCGAAGTTCCTTCCACCCAGCTCCTCTCCCTCTATGTTCTATACCAGTGCCTGGCAAAGAAGACAGACTTCAGTGTAAGTGACCTGTATTGAAACAGTACTAAGAGCCTTAGAGAAGCA
Organism: Bos mutus; assembly: GCF_027580195.1. Lineage (NCBI taxonomy): Eukaryota > Metazoa > Chordata > Mammalia > Artiodactyla > Bovidae > Bos > Bos mutus. The sequence goes on along the minus strand of NC_091636.1, from coordinate 28,926,287 downwards.
AGCAGCAGCTGCTCAGTAGGGATGTGGGGGCCAGAGGAAAGCCCTGCCCTCAGCATCTGGGAAAAGATACCTGCTGTGAAGCCCTGTGACCCTGCACGACCAGGAATGAGTGTTCACCCATACATTTTAGGTCCTGGGTTCTAACAAAGTGGAATTGAACGTTCTTCCGCTTGGAAGAATCTCAAGTGAAAGTCCTTATGTACATTCTGAAACATGAGCTACGCTGAGTGCACTTCACACATTCAGAAATAGGTAATTGATGATCAGTGAGAGCTGGATGTGGCATGCCAATGAAGCAGTGAGGCAGCTAGCTTTAACCACAGCTTCTGGTATTAAATTCTGGTTGTTTATTTTGTGTCAATATTTTCCTAAGGTTGCTCTGGGTCAGTCCAGAATACCAAATTTTGGTTTCATCTCTTCATTGTTGTTGCTTAGTCACTAAGTTTTGTCCGACTCTTTGTGACCCATGGACTGTAGCCCTCCAGGCTCCTCTGTCCATGGGATTTTCCAGGCAAGAATACTGGAGTGGGTTGCCATTGCCTTCTCCAATTGTTTATTGCTCCCCTAAGAGTAACAGCAGTAATAACAGTAGCTAATACTTAAATAGCACTTACTTTACACTTCCTGTGTTCTTGGTGTTTTAGATTTATTCATTTCATCCAATCCTCTCACCTCCGTGCAGATGAGAACACTAGGGCATAGAGATACTGCATAAAGTGGCCGAGCTCATAAGTGATGAAGCCAGGCAGTCTGGCCCTACAGACTTTGCCCTTAACCTCAAAGGTAACCTCAGAAAACACTGCTTTGGGTAGAAACTGGAAAGATCATCTACCCTAGCCCCAATTGTAAAAAATTTATGGTGTGTTTTGTTTTTCTAAAATGAATCCTGCGGCATACCTCACATTCATTAGTTCATTAAATATATTTTGAGCAACTGCTGTATTCCCTGTGTTTCAAGTGCTCGTTTTACGATGGTGAACAAACATTTCCTGCTTATAATCTAAGAAGAATATAGGCATTTAAAACAAAACATGGAATTCCCTGGTGGCCCAGTGGTTAGGACTTGGTGCTTTCACTGCCCTGGCCCAGGTTTAGTCCCTGTTTAGGGAACTAAGATCCTGTAAGCCCCGTGGCGTGGCAGAAAAGAAAAATTTAATAAATAAAACACGTGACTATACTGAGCACTATAAAGACTGTATGGTAGAGAGTTTATTTTTATTTTAAACGTAAGTTAGGGAAGACTTCCTTAAGGAAGTAATGTGAGTACAGAGCCGATAGCGTGGGTAATCTTTATTGATTGCCTCGAGGCCGTGTTGATCCAGAGTAGGCTCTTTATTTTTGTTTTGCTTTTCTGATTGTAAAAGGAGCTGTTATTCACTGCCCCAGATTCAGAAAGGAATGAAAAGCACAAAGAGGAAAACCAGAATTGCTTATAATTTCACTGCCTAGAAATCTGTTAACATACTGGGCGTTTCTGTTCTGCATTTTTCATCAAACCAATATCTTTTCTTTACAAAGTCAGAATTATCATGGAGCTTTAGTATGATTATTTTGTTTCTTTTACCTAATGTTATAGCATATTCTTTTTCCCTCTTGTGTCATTAATGCTCACATTTCTGCATACAGTAAGCATTGCTTGGCTACACCATGACCTGCTGTATTCTGTTTCAGTGGGAAGAGGAGAGGAACTTCGGTGCCTCCCTGTTACTCCCAGGCCTGAAGCAGAAGAACTCAGTGGGGTTGAGTTCCCAGTTGTACGGCTATGCACTTCTTGGTAAGCTGGAGGGCCTTACTAACATTGTTCTTCACGGATAGGAACTGATTCCTTCTTTTACTTCTTAATAAAATTATAATTTGATTTAGACTTGTGAAATTCCAGTACAGCTTTCATTTTTAGACATAAAACTGGACTTTGATGGCCTTATAGTTATTAGGTAAGACAACAAAGTGGGATTTAAAAACCTTTCGCCACTGGCAAGGTGAGAACTAGTTCTGATGGCTCTTGATTATATTCAGTGGTAAACAGTGTGAAGAAGCGATAAAGAAAGGAAAGTTCTGGTCCTCCTTTGGGAGAACCAGCCAGTAGACTCTTCCCCGGTATTAAAAAGATCTTCCTGTCTCTTTAAACCCAAGTCCAGGAGGAAAAACATTGAATACATATTGTGGGTATTGTTTTCAGGTGAGGGAAGAGGATTGCAGAGAGTGGCCCTGTGGGAGCGCACAGAGGGACGTGCTAGTGCAGTGTGAGTGTGCCATGCACAGGGCGGCGGGCTTTGCTTTAGAGCCCAACTGCATTGAATCAGACAGGCAGCAGGGGAGGGCCTTTTGAGGAGCGGCCTTGGCTCTCAGCAAACCTGAGCACATAACATTCAACCTAAGTGTGCATCAAATGTGTCCTGATTTACAGAGTTAATTAAATTCATATTATTTCATTAGCCTTCCATGCTCTCTCCTACCTTCTCCTAATCATATACTATGTCTGCCCTTTACCTTTGTTTTCTGAAAACCATCTAAGTTATAGCAGTTTGACTGCTTTTGGAGTTGATCTTCACCATCGAAATGCAGTGTGGCGTTCTCGGGTGCTGATCCTGGTAGAAACAGACTCAGAGGAGTTCACTGGGCGGCTCTCAGACTAACAAAAGAGTTGACCACTCTTTTTAAAAATCACTTTTTCCAGTGATCATGGGAGTGCCAGCATCTCTTCAGGATCTTGATTTCAGTTCTTCTGGATAAATACCCAAGAGTGCAGTTGCTGGCTCATATGACAGTTTATTTTGTTTTGAGGACACTCCCTATCGTTTTGCATGGCAGTTAGTGCCATTTTGCATTCCCACCAATAATGCACAAAGGTTCCCATTTCTCCGTACTCTCACCAACACTTGTGTTTTGTTTCTTTGATAATAGCCATCCTGTCGAGTGTGAGATGATATTGTACTTTTGATTTTGGTTCTGATGGTTGATGACATTGCTCATCTTGTCACATGTCCATTGGCTATTCTGTGTCTTCTTTGGAAAAATGTCTATTCAAGTTCTTAGTCTGTTTTTAAATCAGTTTATTAGTTTTTTGTTGAGGCATAGGTGTTCCTTATATGATTTGGAGATTAAAATGTATTTTATAAGATTATCAAATAAAATATATTGTGAAAACTAAAAGAAAAATCATTTTCTCTTACCATCTACTTTTGATATTAATTACAAGTTTTTGCATTTACCTTCAGAGGAGCACTCAGGAATGTATCACTGCATGAATTGTCCAGGAAGTTGTCAGGGCCAAGAAATGTACTTTGTCGTTCCTGATTCTGAGCAGAGGCCTGAGTGCTTTGAATCTGGCAGCATCAGATTCAGATCCCCCTGCTCTCAGCGTGTCATGTGCGGTGTAGCCTCGTTTACCTCCAATATAAGCAGCTTCCCGGAACGTGACTGCAGCCAGCCCCAAGTATCTTAAAGGTCTAAAATTAGCTGTCACCTGATGAGCTTTGTCTGTTTATGTTCCACTACAGCTTTCCCAAATCCTCCTTCCCGGGAAAGATAAGTGAAGGTAGATTTAAGACCCAGCAGCTCAAGGTGACTTTGGTTGTTAGTTCAGAGAACATCTCTATTCCCCCAGGAATCCCAAGACAGCCTCCCTCCTCACTGGGGGACCCTGCTGTCAGCCAGCCACATCTTCAGCTCTAGTTACGATTGTTCGAGGTTCCAAGAGAAACACTCATGTCCTGAGACCCACAAGGATGACAAGGACTGTATAATTAAAATGCTGATGCAGCTCAACTAAAAGAAAGAGTAAAGTGAGATTTTCTTCTTCTTTTTTTTCATAAGGACAGTCAGTGGACTGTTTTAGAGCATTTTTTAAAATGTCAAACATTTCCTGGCAAGGAAAGTTGTCAGATGTTGGCACAATTTTTCAGTGTAAGAAAGTTGTAAAATTTCTTTTTTGGAGCAACATTTTGTCTTGAAACAAAAGTCGTATTTCAGTTGTTTGCTTTGTTTTATAAGGGTAGCTCCATTTAGAGGCGGGCTTCCCAGGTGGCGCTAGCATTCAGGAACCCACCTGCCAATACTGGAGACGTAAGAGACATGGGTTCATTCCCTGGGTTGGGCAGATCCCCTGGAGAAGGGCATGGCAGCCCACTCCAGTATTCTTGCCTGGAGAATCCCATGAACAGAGGAGTCTGGTGGGCTGCAGTCCATGGGGTCGCTCAGAGTTGGGCACAACTGAGGCAACCTACCATGCATGCACGCACACTACTTAGAGGCAGATATGGCGACCTCTGTAAATTTCCCTCAGCCCTCGCGATAGTCACCAGCAGTCCACATGAAAAAGTAAAAAAAAAATAAGTCCATACAGTATTGAAAAGTATGTACATTGACTTTTACCACGTTTTTCATCATCATTCTGAAATGTCCTTATTCACTGAATGGGATGAGTCTTGGTAGAGATTTGAAATGATCCTCCATTTCTCAAGCTGCCAGCTGAGTATTCACTTGTGTCTTCAAGTCCTCAGTCTCAGACGTAGTGGGAAGCCACGGCTAAGCCTTCTTCATTGTTCTTTTTGGGCACAGGGAAGGTGGAGTTGCAGCAGGGGCTGCGGGCTGTGTACCATAACATGCCCCTTCTGTGGCGGCCAGGCTACCTCGACAGAGCCCTTCAAGTGATGGAGAAGGTGGCCTCCTCCCCAGAGGATGGGAAGCTGTGTAGGGAAGCGGTGAGTTACCCAGCCCTGATTCTGGGGGATTTAGCATCTCCTGTCCCTTATAAGTCAAGATGTGGATTTGTTTTCCTTGTCTCCCCCAGCCCCACCTTCTTTATCTCTATAGATTCATGTATTTACTCAGTTGAAAAGGAATGAAAAAACCACATTCTCAGTGTTACTGACAAGCACTAGAAAATAAGATTCACGTTGATTGTATAGTTCACTGTCTGGGAGGAAAACTATTCTCCCAAGAAATTCAAACTGAGTTCAGTAAAATACTGTTTATTGCCCTCCACCACTACCACCACCAAAGTAAAATCTCAGTAGAAGCTCAAAAGACATGAAGATTTTATTTTTTACTTTTGGCATTTCTGTATCTTCGTATAGTCCTGTGAGACTGACTACCTGTCAGAGTTTTCCTAAACTCTCAAGAAATGAGTTTAGGCAGTAGACGTGGCGCCATCTTTCTTTCTTCCCAGTAAATCATTCTGTGGTGAATGCATGATGCAGAGGAGGTCTGGACCAGCTGTCCCTTTCAGAGTTCTAAGGCTTTCGGTTTGTCCAGACTAGGACCCTGTCCTCCCATCAGCCTCAAAGCTCATCCCCCTTGGTCACCTCGGGCTCTTCATTCTGCAGAGTTCCTAGACTTAGCTCAAGCCATGGGAAAACATGTGGCAAGCTTACGCCCGGTAGGGAGTCATAGTGCTTGCTTCTGTTTAAGCAGCTTTTGTAGCCAGAGTCAGGCCTCAAAGGACATCAGTTATTTCGTTAACAGAGTGTGAAAGCTGACTTTGAGCTGTTTGTTTAGCCTTGACCCTATCACTCAATCTCACCCCATGGCTTCCATTTTGGTCTCAGGATACAGAAGTCTCGTCCCTCTACTGGCTCCTTATTACTAATGTCTAGTGAGTCATTATGTTCTCTGTGAGACATTTATACCAAAGCATACACATTTCTGAATATATATTCATGTTTTAACCCTGCTATAGTCAGTACTAGTGATTGAAACACAAAATTAGACATAAATGCTCTGCCAGGGAAATACTTACTGCATTTTGAGCCAGACTTGCATTCTTTGTGTTCTGACTTCATAGAAATGTGATTCAGATGTCAGCATTGAATGTGATATGTGTCAGGTTTGGGTATAATGTATTAGTGGCATTACAAAGCCTTGGAGTCTTTTCTGGCTTTTTGTTCTGAGTTGACGTGGACAGAATTCATCAGTATCATATGGGTATTAATGCTGGCCTTGAGGCTGTTTCTGTCCCATCTCTGATGATCAGGCCCTCCTCAAAGGAGGTTGCCCCAAAATGAAGGAGGTAGGGGAGAGGGGTCAAAACAAAAAAGAAACCTTCTGTTTCATAATTTACTTACTTTCTAAGTCACAGAAATCCCCTCTTACAATAAATTTCATATATGCTGTCTGGTCTTTATCAACATATATATATATATATAGATTGGCTGATCCCTAATCTCTGAATGTCCTGTGAGTTGAATTTTTCTCTGAAGGAGGCCCCGCCAAATTCAGAGGCTTTATCGTACTTTCAGAATGGCCGGTTGTTGGTTGTGGTCTGTAGTGGTTTTTCTTTCCCGTTCTTCCAATTCCAAACCAATTAAGGAAGAAAGACATGGAAGGGATGGTTACTTCATTGCCCATCGGGCATAATTCCTGGATTCCTACCTGGCTGATTAAAAGTGAAATCAAAAGCCACTCTGCTGATTCACTTACACAGATAATTCTGAGTTTGCTTATTGTTCCATTGTTTTGTACTAAGTGTTCCATGCCATGTGACAAGGTGTTTCTACTGTAAAATTACATAACCATTTCTGGTTTCTATAATTTAATAAGAGAACTCTTCTCGCGATTTTTTAGGTCCCAGGCTTCCCTCCCTTTCCCTTCTCCAGCCTCCCTCCCCAGTGCTCTCAGGGCCACAGGGTATTTAGTCTCTGCCCCTTTCTGCTCCACAGCTGGGTGTGCTGGACAGGGCACTGAAGGCTCTGACTGCTCCGGCCCAGGAGTCTCCAGAGGAGCAGCCCCAAGAAGGTGAGGAGAGCCCGGCGTCAGAGGAACTGATGGAGCAGCTGGACGTGGAGGAAACCGAACAGTCCAAGCTTCCCCGATACGTGGAACGGTATGAGGTGAGTCAGGGCAGAGTCGAGGCCCCTCAGCTGTGTGTGAAATGTGCTTCTCTGCCGTGGTGACAGACAAGCAGTCCTGTCATGCATCAGCGTTGCACAGAAGGGCATTGAAAACTGTCATCAAAAATCATACTTTTGTCTCTTTACACAGGAAGTGGTCTGAAACAAATGGAATTTTTATACCCCTTTTTGTACTTGAGCGAATCGGTCACAGTTTTGTTCCCTAAGGCCACATGTCATTACCTACCACTCATCTCTGACGGGCGGGTAATAGCCTTCCTTCCCACAGCAAGCACCTGACTGCAGCCCTGGGTGAAGAGGAGCTGGAGATTGAACCCTCTCGATCTCCAGAAACCCAAGTAGAAACCGCAAAGCCTCATTTGAGTATGATGGAGATGAAATGCAGGTATCGTCTCTTGCTCGGCTTTGTGGCATGTGCTAAGGCCCCTGGAAATGCCGTCTGGGCTCCATGGACAGCGTCAGCAGGTTCCCACTGCCGTTTTTCAGGAGCTCTGGCACTTAGGCTGCCGTTAGTGGCCTTCAACTGTGTGTCTCAAAATGCTCTGTGGTTAGAGTCAGGGAGGAAGAGCCATGTTCAGAGTTTAAACCCCTGGCCTCTTCCTTGCTGTGTTTCTCATCTGTCTAGAGCAAAGCAAAAAAACTGTGCTGCCTGAAGGAGAATTCATCATGTGAAGCAGAAAACCTCCCTCCCTCCCCGCTGACCCAGGGTGGTGTCCTTTTGGTCCAGAGGAATATACACTTGGCTAGCTGCCACATTTAAATCTTTGCAGGAATGGAGCCAGCTTTGGGAAATCTGTTTCCGCATGTTCTAAGAAGGATTCTGGGACTTTTGGCTGTTTTTCCCAGTCTTCTCTAAGGTCATTGCTCAACTCCCCTCCAAACTGAAAAAGGAAGGTTAATCAATGTTTTCAGGGTACACAGAGAATTAGCGGCTATGTTAAGAATTTACATACTTGTTGTTTCCTCTTAACTTTGCAGGTTTAGAAAAGCTAAAAAGCAAAAAACTCTGCATAGCCCCATAGGTTACCATTCACCATATTCATATTGTCCACTCCTAAAACTTACAACCTTTTCCTTGTTTCTTATATCTTTAATTTCAGAAAATAGAGATCTGTGTCTGCATTAAATTCTTAGCCCTTGCTCTTCCACAATCCTTTTTTTTTTTTAATTCACAAAAAGAAAAGAGGCCAGTATTTCTTGACTGCTTGCTGTGTGTTAGACACTTTCTTTTCTTCCTGGTGCCTGATTTTTATTAGTCCCAGGTAATCTGGGGTTTATTTTTATATGACTGAACCATCACATGAGGCCTTTGGCTGCTGCTTGAAGCCCATGGACCCTTCCTACCTTTCAGCCCCTGCTGTTAGAGCAGGCCTCATCACATATGCCAGTAAATTGCATTTATTTTGTGGAACATGGGATACGTGGTATATGCTAAATCTGGGGCCATAAGTGGGTCTCTGATCTACATCTTGAGGCACTTAAGTAGATTAGTGGTTTTAGTACTTTACTCCTCCAGAAATATTACAATAGCAACCAAATCGAGCTGCCATTTCAGATGGAGCCATAAGCAGTCAGAATGTCAAGGCTGACCTTTCATGAAGCACAGCACGGGGAGGCTTATAATAGTGAAAGCACTCACGGGAGCTGTTTAGTATGCCATTAGTAAGAAAGCCTTGACATGACTTCCGTCTTTTGAAAGGAAAACTGTTTAGGCAAACATTTATCCCAGTTCTTCTAAAGGAAAAGCTATAGATGGGTTCACTCCATTTTATCAGCTGCTTCTACCATTTTGTTTGCATCTTAGGGTCCTTTTTCATGGGGTTTGCTACTTGGTGAGAAAGGAAATGGAGGTTCTTATACTTTTGCAGTCTTTGTGGTTTGAAACAAATTATACAGAGAATCACAGCATATGGAGTTCCATTTACTGTGTGTGAGTGAAGGGGAAGAAATCACATGTGGGGCATCTTAGCAGAATCGCTGCACTGAAAGCAAAGAGCAGAAGCTATCGGTGCCTGGATGAGAGGCAGCGTGACAGGCTTCCAGTAAAGTACCTTGTCCTGTGAGCAGAATATGTGCAGATTTTGCAATGACTTAATCTCTTCTCTCTTCCTCTCTCTATTTTTCTTCTTCCTGCCCCTTCCACATCTCCTTGTTTTTGTTTTGTTTTTGCCCTTTGTTCCAACAGGCCTTACATTCTAAGCTGCAGGCTCTGGGCAAAGTTGAGTCCGAAAGCCTTCTGACCCTGACCACCCAGCTTGTGAAGGAACAGCTCCCCACCTGTGAAGCAGAGGATATCGCCACCTATGAACAGAAGCTGCAGGAGTGGCATCTGGAGCTGGTAAATCTGATTGAGAGAGAAAAGGAGATGAGAGAGAAGGCCAGGCTCAAGCACGAGGCTCGAAGGGCAGCAAAGGCAGCTGCCTAACCAGACCCCACAGGATCTCCCCAGACCGCCTCAGGATTCGCGGTGACAGCAGCCTCAGTGTCCTCTGTCCACTTGCTCCTGTTCTTAAAGCACACCCCCATGGTACCGAAGCCACGTTGTTCACACATCAAGCCACATAATCACCCACCCAGACGCCAGGAAGGCTGTGGAACCGCCAAAGTGGCAAGTGGTCAGACCGAAGCCACAGCTAGGTATCCTATCTAAGGGCTCTTGAGGCTTGTCGTGGAGTTCCTGGGAGACAGGTCAATTTTGAGCCTTGAAAGTCCCTGGTACTTAGCAACGGTAGTGGGAGAAGACGTGACTGAAGAACCCAGTCTCAAGCACAAGCTTTTGAAGGTTTCTCTGTCCCCCACCGACTCCGCCTGCGTGCGCTGAGATCTCCCTCCCTGGTCTCCTTAAGTGCAGGCTCTCCTCCTGAGCTTGCCCTTCCCAGACCTGAACTGGGAGAAGTTCAGTACAGGAGCAGGCACAAGACCTTCTGGCTTTCGAATTTCAGAGACCCCAGTGGCATGTAAAAACTCTGGAGGATAGAGCTAGGCCTGGCTCCGCAGCCTCCCTAGCTTGGCTCCCCTCCATGCTGGGGTGACATACAGCTTGTTGTCTCAGCTTCCCATCCAGTAGGTAGAGTGAGTCTTCTGTACACACATGCACAGCTTATGAACACACATTTCAGTTAGAGGCTGGAGAAACTGAGAGGTGGGATGGGGCTTGCAGTGCGTTGGAAATGCGAATGATGATAAAACTGTCAGGAGGTGGAAAGTTCCTCCCTGGGGTTTCCCTGTGGAAGGTGTCAGTGCAGCCGTGGCTTGCTATGTAATTTTGCCCTTGTGTGTACTGTATACTTTTATACAGGATTGTGCTCTTTTATCAAGAACCTGTGGAAATAAATGTTCTAGGATCATGTGGTGTATTCTTTGTCTTCACAGTAAGGGAAGGGAGAGGTAGGGGATTTTGAGCTACTATGATTTTGAACAACATATTTTCAATCTTCCTCTATCAGACTTGGCATTTATGGTAATAAAAACCACCACCACCACAACAAACATCCGTCAAGGAGGCCCTGAGCACCAACTCCAGCAGGCCTGTGAGGGAAGCCCATTTTGAATGAGAAAACTACTCACTTACAAACTAACTAATATGGGGTCAAGCTCGCTCGTGTTCCCTCCATACATACCTGCAGTCAGCATCCGACACAGGGCCTGAGACTTGCTCAGGTAGAAGATCATGACCTAAAGTCAGTGCTGACATTCCAATTTACCGGGGGACTTTTTCAGCCACTCCGTTACTTCATCAAGAGGCATGAAGCATCTGGTTGATAACTTCAGCTCGTAGGTTTGCCTCCATTTTCCTTCTTATCTATCCCTGTCCCTGTCGCACTTTACTTCCAATCTACAAGAAACCATGTCCCCGTAGTCAGAGCCAGCCCGCCAGCCTCCTGTCACTGATCCAAGATCTTAGAGCTGGAAGTCCCATCTCCCTTTGATCACGTGACTCCTGCTGAACCAGCTCTTCCTTGTACTTACTTCCTACCTGCAAACCCTTTACGCTGTCACTGATCACCACCTGGATCTCCAAAATTCACACCTTGCTTGCCCTCCCTCCAGTCTGGGTCCCCTGGGTTGGCCATCCCACGGATGCATCTCTATAATTTCTTCTCTTTCCCTTTATCCAGGCCCATTTGCCATGCACAGATCTCTGTCCTTGGAGCCACATGTTAGGGTTGAATTGTGCCCCCCCCCCCCCACCACCACCACTATTGAAAAATATGTTGAAACCCTGACCCGAGTGCCTTAGAAACTAACCTTAATTAGAAATAGGGTCTTTACAAAGATATTCAAGTTAAAATTATAAAAAGAATTTTGGACAAAAGATAGAAGGAAGGCCGGGTAAAGACTCCCAGGGAGAGGATGGCGACATGAAAGGAGTGGTGCACCCACAAGCCGAGGATGACAGGCCAACGCCAGAAGCCGGAAGCGGCGAGGAAGGCTCGTGTTCCGGAGCTGTCAGAGCGGGGCCCTAGCATCACGTTGCTGTTGGACTTCAAGCCCCCAGTACTGTTCTGTTAAGTCACTCCGTCTTTAGTCTTTTGTTACAACAGCCACAGGAGACTGACACAAACTGTTTGTTTTCTGTCTGCTTCTGACCTACTGAGTTTGGTATACAAAGTTGTGAAATCAACCTGACTGGTTTCTCTACAGGTTTACAGATGTCCTCTCAGCTCAGTAGTCTTTTCATTTCTCTTACTAACTCTCATTTTTACCTCAATAGCTTTTCAACTGGGTCTGCTTAAACCCCAGACCCTTGCCCCGCCAGAACTGTGAGCAGATGTTCTTGCCTCCTACTTTATCAAGAAGACATAGGTCACACAGTACAACCTCACAGCTCCCTTATTTCCGCAAGTCTACAGTCTTATCCAGGATTTCCTTCCCTTCCAAAAACTAAAAAGCCATTATCCTGCCATCAGTCAAAGCTACCACCCTGTCATTCTCCTTCCTTTTGTCTTCAGACTTCTTAAAAGGGTATCTCCACTTCCTGGTTCATTGCAGGCTCATCAGACCCTGAGGATTTGGCTTTCATTCTGCTGCATCTTAGCTGCAGTGATCCTCTGCCGTCTGCTCTGTTTAGCACCCCTGATCTTCCCCATAGAGGCTCGGTGACTATAGCGGGCAGTCTGTCTCTGTTCTGACATGGCTTTCCCACACAAGCGTTTGTGGCACATGCTGTGTGCTGGGCATCATAAGTGAGAGCCATGGAGTCTTCACAGATGAGTCAGCATTGGACTCTACCCTCAGATAACTTATATTCTAACAGAGGAGGCCAGCGCAGAGGCCCTATCATGCTTGATGGATGATGGTGGTTAGTTTACTGAGCAAAAGTGCCTTTTGATGTATCTTGGATCTTCTGCTTGACATAATAAGGGAGAGGTTGAAAAAGCCCTGCCCTTGATAGACTAGTAAGTATCATTAGAAACACAGAGTGCTGTGGGTGTTCACAGGAAGAGCACTTCAAGCCCAGAGTTGGGAAAGCTCTAATGAAGGGAAATCACCATCATCTGCCTTGTGCTTTGATGAGTCACATAGGTCTGGCTCATGCTGTCCTGGGGCAGATATGGTCCTCATCAGCCCTGTGGAGTCATGTAAAATAGATGTTCAACAGAAGTTAGTTTAAACTGGACTGAAATGAACAGCCCACACCTACCCTGCACCTCCCTACCATCCCCACAAGCAAAAATAAGAAAAAATACAAGAGAAAGGCAGATTGTTTGAGTAAGAAGAAGCAATAATGAGGTACAGATACCTTCGTCTCCTCTCCTTGGGGATGTGTTGCCTTGACTCCAAACTTTGCATTTTGTCTTCCTCACTCCTGGCTGGCTGTGGATATCAGATATGCATATAGGAAAGTTGTCGATTTTCAGTTCAGTCGCACAGTCGTCCGACTTTTTGCCACCTCATGGACTACAGTACACCAGGCTTCCCTGTCCATCACCAACTCCTGGAGCTTGCTCAAATGCATGTCCATCAAGTCGGTGATGCCATCCAACCATCTCATCCTCTGTCGTCCCCTTCTGCCACCTTCAATCTTTCCCAGCATCAGGGTCTTTTCTAGTGAGTCAGTTCTTCACATCAGGTGGCCAAAGTCTTAGAGTTTCAGCTTTGGCATCAGTCATTCCAATGAATATTCAGGACTGATTTCCTTTAGAATGGATTGGTTGGATCTCCTTGAGGTCCAAGGGACTCTTTTAAAAAGAGTCTTCCAACACCACAGTTCAAAAGCATCAATTCTTCTGAGCTCAGCTTTCTTTATAGTCCAGCTCTCACATCCATACATGACTACTGGACGAACCATAGCCTCGACTAGACAGACCTTTCTTGGAAAAGTAATGTCTCTGCTTTTTAATATGCTATGTAGGTTGGTCATAGTTTTTCTTCCAAGAAGCAAACATCTTTTATTTTCATGGCTGCACTAACCATCTGCAGTGATTTTGGAGCCCGAAAAAATTAAGTCTGTCACTGTTTCCATTGTTTCCCCATCTGTTTTCCATGAAGTGATGGGACTGGATGCCATGATCTTAGTTTTTTCTGAATGTTGAGTTTTAAGCCAAATTTTTCACTCTCTTCTTTCACTTTTATCAAGAGGCTCTTTAGTTCTTCTTTGCTTTCTGCCTTAAGGGTGGTGTCATCTGCATATCTGAGGTTATTGATATTTCTCCCGGCAATCTTGATTCCAGCTTTTGCTTCATCCATCCCAGCATGTCGCATGATGTACTCTGCATATGTTAAATAAGCAAGGCTTTGACATACTTCTTTCCCAATTTGGAACCAGTCTGTTGTTCCATGTGCATTCCTAACTGTTGCTTCTTGACCTGCATACAGATTTCTCAGGATGCAGGTAAGGTGGTCTGGTATTCCCATCTCTTGAACTTTCCACAGTTTGTTGTGATCCACACAGTCAAAGGCTTTGGCGTAATCAGTAAAGCAGAAGTAGATGTTTTTCTGGAACTCTCTTTTCCAATGATCCAGTGGATGTTGGCAGTTTGATCTCTGGTCCCTCTGCCTTTTCTAAAACCAGCTTGAACATCTGAAGTTGTCAGTTCACGTATTGTTGAAGCCTGGCTTGGAGAATTTTGAGCATTACTTTGCTAGCGTGTGAGGTGAGTATGATTGTGCGGTAGTTTGAAGATTCTTTGGCATTGCCTTTCTTTGGGATTGGAATGAAAACTGACCTTTTCCAGTCCTGGAAACTCAGCAGTGGCCACTGCTGAGTTTTCCAGATTTGCTGGGGATATTGAGTGCAACACTTTCACAGCATCATCTTTTAGGATTTGAAATAGCTCAACTGGAATTCCATCACCTCCACTAGCTTTGTTCATAGTGATGCTTCGTAAGGCCCACTTGGCTTCGCATTCCAGGATGTCTGGCTCTAGGTGAGTGATCACATCATCGTGATTATCTGGGTCATTAAGATCTTTTTTGTGTAGTTCTGTGTATTGTTGCCACCTCTTAATATCTTCTGCTTCTGTTAGGTCCATATCATTTCTGTCCTGTATTGTGCCCATCTTTGTATGAAATGTTCCCTTAATATCTCTAATTTTCTTGAAGAGATCTCTAGTCTTTCCCATTCTGATGTTTTCCTCTATTTCTTTGCATTGATCACTGAGGAGGGCTTTCTTATCTCTCCTTACTATTCTTTGGAACTCTGCATTCAAATGGGTGTATCTTGTCAATTTTGCAAATAATCAAACTAGTTTATCAAAGTTATTCTTTCACTCTGAATGAAATATTGGTAGCATATTACTGACTCTAGGAACACTATACTGCTAAACTTCTTACAGCATACAGGGCAGCCGCCATAACAAGAACTGTCCAGTCCACAATGTCAGTAATGTCCAGTTTACAAACCCTGCCGTAAGGTATGCAACCTGGGCATCCACAGGAATTTTTGCAGTAACATTGATGAGACCCAAGAATAATGTTTATGTAAATGGTTCATTTACAAATGATGTTTCTTAGGCTAGAAAAATCATTATTTGTCTCTTGTCTAACTGTATATGATTATAAAATATGCAGTGTCAGAGGGTGGGGCCATTATCCCTTCAGATAAAAGTCCGTATGCTACTGCTAAGTCACTTCAGTCGTGTCCAACTCTGTGCAACCCCATAGACATCCGCCCACCAGGCTCTCCCGTCCCTGGGATTCTCCAGGCAAGAACACAAGTGGGTTGCCACTTCCTTCTCCAATGCATGAAGGTGAAAAGTGAAAGTGAAGTCGCTCAGTCGTGTCCGACTCTTCACGACCCCACGGACTGCAGCCTTCCAGGCTCCTCCATCCATGGGATTTTCGAGGCAAGAGTACTGGAGTGGGGTGCCATTGCCTTCTCCAAAAGTCCGTATGGGCAAGGATAAATGGTAATTTACAATGTCATGGTAGTTTTGGGTGTACAGCAAAGTGATTCAGTTTTATATTTATATGTATATTTTTCATTATTAATTCATTATAAGATACTGAATATAGTTCTCTGTACTATACAGTGGGACCTTGTTGTTTATTTTATACATAGTAATTTGTATCTGCTAATCCCAAACTCCTAATTTATCCCCCTACCTCTTTTCCCTTTGGTAACCATCAGTTTGTTTTCTATGTCTGTGCGTCTGTTTCTGTTTTGCTAGTAAGTTCACTTGTATCATATTTAAGATTCCACATAAAGATCCCACACCTAAGTGATACCGTGCAGTACTTGTCGTCCTCTGACTTACTTAACACGACAATCTCTGTGTCCATCCGTGTTGCTGTAGATGGCGTTATTTCATTCTCTTTTATGGCTGAGCGGTATTCTGCGGTGTGTATGCTTACCCCATCTTTATCCATTCATCTGTCAGTGGACATGTAGGTTGCTTCCATGTCTTGGCTGTTGTAGGTACTGCTGTGAACATTGGGGTACATATATCTTTTCGAATTTGACTTTTCCTGGTTATATGTCCAGGAGTGGGATTGCTGGGATAATAGGGTAACTTTAGTTTTTTAAGGAGCCTCCACCCTATTCTCCATAGTGGCTACACCAATTTACATCCCCACCAACAGTGTAGGAAGGTTCCTTTTTCTCCACAACCCCTCCAGCATTTATTTTGTAGACATTCTGATGGTGGCCATTCTGAGTGGTGTGAGATGATACCTCACTGTAGTTTTTATTTTCATTTCTCTAATTAGTGATGTTGAACATCTTTTCATGTGCTTATTGGCCATCTGTATTGGAGAAATTTCTCTTCAGGACTTCTGCCCATTTTTTTATTGGGTTGTTTGGATTTTTGTTATTGAGCTGTACAAACTGTTGTATATTGGAAATTAATTCCTTGTTGGTTGCATCATGTGTGAATGTTTTCTCCCAGCCCTTAGGTTGTCTGTGCTTTATATGATTTTGTTTTCTGGGTTCTGTACCTGGAACTAGGAGCCTTGAGTTCCATGAAGCTGCTTCCTCTCCGGAGTCAGCAGAACCTGACACCATTGCCGCCAGTTGCGTGGCTGAGAGGGGGAAGAGTTTGGAAATGGGTTCAAGCAAGCTTTGGTTTCAGTGAATCATAAAATGTGGTGTGATTTTCTTTTAATTCAGAGGTTGTTAATAACCTTCAAAGATGAAATTTCAAACTGAAAATGATGTTTTGAATCTTACTTTAGAAAACATGGAGAAAAGTGCTTTTCAGCAAGCAAAGTGATGTTAGGAAAATCACCTTTTATTCCAAATAACAGCTTCTTCATTTAATAATAACCTTTTCCTCCCCCATTGATTTGGCCTTTTCGCTTACATTGCAGGCTGCCCTGAGGATGTTATTACCTGTATGGTAACAAGGAAGTCCACACTAAGGATGGTAACAGTACCCCCTGAGATTGTGGCATTTATTACTGGGATCTTGGTTTAAAATAAAACTCTTAGGTTGTGTATTTATTATGCATAAACGTGAGAATTCCAGACCTGAGCTGGACATGTTTAGAAAGTGGTTTATCCTTAGAAAAAGCATCTGAAAATAAATTCCATTATGGGCTTTAAATGGTAGATCGAGGACTTAGGGGAAGGTTTATAAAGGATTTATAAAAGGGACACTATATCCTCTGATATACCCAGGGGTAAGAGAACTTGCTTTGTGTTTTGGTTTCCAGGATGCTTCATCTCTGCAGAGTTCAACATTTCAATTCTTAAAATGCTGAGGCTAATGTGCCTAAGATTGTGTGTGGAGTAAGCAAGAATGCTCGTCTCCTCAGTCTGCTGGACCACTCTCGGGTGTCAGTGTCTCCAGGCTCCGAGTCACAAGCAGTCCTGTACCCATCTCGATTACACAAATTGTACTTAATAACTCTTTGTGGATGCCTGTTCATACCTAATTAAATCCTCTCTAATCCTTATATAATCCTGCATGGCAGAGATTATCACCCTCATTTTGCAAAGGAGGAAACTGACTAATATGACTTGCCTAGGGCCACACAATTAACGAGTGGCAAGGACAGTGTTTGAATGCAAGTCTGTCTAATTCCAAACCCCTTTCATACAACCACCCCATATAATCACTGCGCTGAGCTGAAACTAAGTGTCTTCTTTCATTCAGTCATTCAGCAAATATCTATTGAACATCTAATATGTGTCGGGAATGGCTAAAGTAGTCACTGAGGATATGGAAGGGAACAAAACAGACTAAGATCCCTTCCCTTGTGTTTCTAGTCTATGGAAGGAGATAGATAATGAGTGTATATGCCATGTGGTGACACAGAGAAAGCAAGGAAGAGGGAAGGAGAGTTCAGGTTAAGTGGCAGAGCTTGCAGGCTAATGTAGAGTGGTGAGGGAAGGCCTTTTTGAGAAGATGACATTTGAAAAGAGACCCATGCAGATGAGGTTGAGGATCTTGGAGTCTGCTGGGCAAAAGCATAGTAGACAAAGACACCAGTACTAAGACCCTGGAGAGAAGCGTGCCTAGAGTGCATGAGGAAGAGCAAGGCCCATATGGCTGGAGCAGACTGTGGAAGTGGGGAAGCCAAGGGAGATGAGGCCAGAGAGACCAGGGCTAAATGAAGGGATGGGTGTTGAAGGCCTGCTGCCCGCTAGTAAGGACCTTGGCTTTTACTCCAAGATGAAAACCACAAAAATTTGAAGGTTTTGTGCACTGGATGGCATGATATAACCTAGCATTATTAGAGGATTGCTCTACTCTAGGTGCAATGAAAAGCATAAGCTTGGAGGCCAAAAATAGGAAACAGGAGACCAGTCATCCAGGGGAGAAATGACTGGCCTGAACAAGGGTAGCAACAGTGAATGTGAGAAGGGGTTAGATTGAAGTGTCTTGAAGGCAGAGCCCACAGAATTTCTAACGGGTCAAGATTTTTGACTTGAGCAACTGGAATGAAGTGTGTGCCACTTCCTGAGGTGGTAAAGCCTAGGAGGAGAAGCAGTTTGGGGAGACTGGGAATTTATTTGGGAGTATGTTAAATTTGATTTGGGATATTTTAAAGACCCTACTGGACATCAGAATGGAGCTTTTAATTAGCAGGTGTATGTATGAGTTTGGAGATCAGAGAAGTACAGACTAGAGACAGAAATTATAAAAGCCATCAGTTGACACACAGCATTGAAATCCATGAGACTGCATTTAAAAGTAGCGTGCATGATTGGTTTGAGTGGGGCATAGTCGAAGCTGTGAAACAGAACTGTGCCTGTTTTTCATGCCTTATGATGATGTGCCACCATCTGTGAAACATTGCTGGTAACCCCCAGAGAATTAGCCAGAACTGCTTACATGGTTGGCGGGTAAAAGAACCCACCTACAATGCAGGAGACATAAGAGACAGAGGTTCGATCCCTGGGTGGGGAAGATCCCCTGGAGGAGGAAATGGCAACCCACTTCGGTATTCTTGCCTGAAAAATCCCATGGACAGAGAAACCTGGTGGGCTACAGTCCAAAGGGCTACATAGTCAGACACGGCTGAGGGATTCAGCAGCAGCAGCTCATATAAAAGGAACTGACTGACCAAAACTCAGTCTGCCTGTGTGGCTCCAGTGAACTGCCAAGAGGTACAGTATAAGCTCAAAGAGGAAATGGTGGAATCCAGGATTACTCAAGAGACCAAGAATTCATGAGTCAAGAGTGTGTTGAAAGATGACTGATTATAAGGACAGAGAAGCATCTAGAATGAGCAATACATTTTTAAAGAGAAAGAAAATGTAGTCTTAGTACTGTAACAGAACTTTGTTAATTTGCCTGCAAAATAGGAGAACAGCAACTGAAGAAAAGCTCCCTTCAAGGTACGATAGAACAGGACCAGCTGGCCTGGTGGGGGCAGAGGGGCGGCATAGAAACACATGGAGGGGTTCAGGTTGGGTGGCCAGCACTGGGGGCTCTCTGGGAGGGAGGGGTCTCTTGGAGCTCAGGACTTCCTGTGCATAAACCAGGGCAGTCCTGGGCAAACCGGGTTGCTTGGTCACTCTTAAGTTCAGGCCAGAAAGACTTCCTGGAACCCAGTCGTTTGGCAGTAGAATAGAAAACTTATCTTTGTTTAATCTGACAGATGTAATTAAAATCTCTTGGTCATGATTTCCCACCCTGAGCATTCACATGCTTAACCTTTTAACTTCTGGAGGGATTTCAGAATGCCTTCTGGCATACAGCAACTTCTACCCATCTACCAGCCTCATGACTTGGAGGCACAGTATAAGATTATAAGGAGTATTTGTGACAAATGAACATCATTATGACTCCAGACAGGCTGCAGTGGGCTTTTGAGGCCAAAGGACCATCTCTGAAGACAGACAGGACTAAGTATTGGCATGTCACTCTGTGGGCATGTCTTCTATGGAGGGAGTTGAGGTGTTGGGGCCTCCCATCCTGCATCCTGCCATTCTGGGCAGTCTGTGCTTCCCAACATGCCCTGAGCCTTCCTCTGAGCAGTTGGGCCTGGAATTTGCTTTGTCTAACACACTGATACACGTGCACCTGGCCTCAGTTTAGCCTCACGTCTGCTGGTTTTCCTACAGTCACCTACACTCATCCTTGGATTTGGAGAGTCCCTGTCACTGAGACCAGTTAGGGAAGGACTTTACGTTTTGCTCACCTTTAAACAAACCCCACTTTCTTCCCACCGCTGGGTATGGAGTAAAGGTATAATAATCACTGAATGATTAAAGGGAGTCCTTCCTTTTTATTATTATTTATCATCACGTTTCCTAAACAATTTCTAGTTCCAAGGTGTGAACCTAATTCACAGCATATTATGTTATACAGGGTTTATTCTGTAACTGAACAAGCGAAGATACAATGACAGAGTGTGATGGCTTTGTAGAGCTCCAGAAAGTCAGCCCTTGGAGGAATCATCCAGTTTGACCATCTTGTCAAATCTTCTCATTTTTTACAGGTAAAGAAAGAAATTCAGGACGGATTAAGTGACTGAGGTCACACAGCCAGGTATGGCAAACCTAGGAATAAGAACTTGGTTTGGGGGTTTATATTATAATTTAGTAGGAAACCCTCTCAATATCCTCCTTCAGCTACACTGCTCTATCTACTTTTTCTTTGTGAGCAATAATTTTAACTCTCTCTGATCTTCCAGTTTCTGTCCCCAAGGTCCTCTCGGGCTTAGCTATAAAAGATAACTCAACAGCAGTTGTTGGAGAAGGCAGTGGCACCCCACTTTAGTACTCTTGCCTGGAAAATCCCATGGACGGAGGAGCCTGGTGGGCTGTAGTTCATGGGGTCGCTAAGAGTCAGACACGACTGAGCGACTTCACTCACTTTTCACTTTCACGCACTGGAGAAGGAAATGGCAACCCACTCCAGTGTTCTTGCCTGGAGAATCCCAGGGACGGGGGAGCCTGGTGGGCTGCTGACTATGGGGTCAGAGTTGGACACGACTGAAGTGACTTAGCAACAGCAGTTGTAAAAATAGTAGCAGGGCCCTCTCAGAAGTTTACCAAAAACCAGGGAACCCACTCTGCAAAGAATATAATCACCCTCGTAAAAGAACCCCCGACAAACGCACACCTCTGTGGGCAGCAGATCCCAACTCTCCGACGCGCCCAACAGCAATACACAGCCAAAGACAGCACAGCACACACACCCACTTTTGTATTTTTATTGTGGAACTGATTCTTTTTTCTTTTACATCAAATATCCTCAATGGAAGAGGGGATATTGCACACAAATATCATAAAAGCACTACGTATTACTTTCACTGGAAACTAATTTTCTACATTAGATATGACTGGATAGGATAGAAGTGATGCAGGATTATAAGACGTAATACCATACACAGCTGCGGACCGACACAAACACCATTCAGGACGAGAGAGAGGAGTGGGAGGTGCTTCTCGGCAGGGCCCAGGCCCCACCCTCCCGGGGGAAGGGCCGTAGGGCCTTCTGCTGGGCAGCCTGGTCTTAAGGCCCCATCTCAATGGCTCCTTTTTTGGGGGGAGCGCCAAATGAGTACAGAGAAGCTGTTTATTTTTCCCTTCCTTTTCAGTTTTTGATGCTGCCTTTTAAAATGAATAAAGTCACAGATTTTTTTTTTTCCATAGTAAATAGTTTTAATACCAGGTGAATAACCTAATCGCCTTCAAAGAAGTGCTCATCCCTAGGCTGCTTTTGGTGTGTTGTTCAGTTGGTTAAATGATAAAAAAGCTTTACAGTTCCTTTCAAATGGAAACAGGATCGTTTCTTCTAAATCTGAAGTGCAAAAAAAAGTTATTAATCTAACTCACCATATCATTACTGAGCAAGAACCTCCTGTGACAGGTGACTAAAGAGGCAAGAAAAGCAATTTCAGAATTGCAGAACAGCTCCTGAGAGCTGAAATTTGGTAACAGGGAAAATGGGAAGTGGTAAAATTTCCATTAGCAAATGATTAAACCTTATTAAATGAGTATTGGAAAGCTCCTAAACTGTGTAAGCTATTGGAGACACTTAAAACATTCATATACACTGGGGAAACCATTCACTATGATATGTAAGGTTAAAAAAAAATTTTTTTTGAACTCCATGGGAAATGGCATATAAGGGCTGGGGGAGGGGTGAAGGGGAAGGTCAGTCATTGTATCCAGTCCCACCACAAGACTGAGAAAAGCATGCACAAGGATTGGGTTTTGAGAAACGGGATAGAATTAGTTAAAATTGAAAATGGAGGATCATCTCTAACATTTAGTCTCTGTAGAATTTTAAGAATACTACCAAAAAGGTCATGATCATGAGTGCTATATCTCGATGGAATCCCATCATTTAAACAGAATGTAAATTCCTTCCACTCAAATATTCAATCTATACAATTGGATTACATAATCAGTATGAATAAAGCTCCTAGAAGTCTGTGTCAATCTTTAGCTCTCACCATGAATGTACATGGTACATTGTGATGGCTGTTTCTAAACTAATTGTGTATTTATGGAACTAGCAAAATTAGGTTAGTCACACAGGTAGGAAAGGTGTCTGGAAGGACAGGAGCAACCTATAATGTAAATATTGGTTTTCCTGTGATATTTGGGCTCTGTGGTCATCACTGAGAATAATGGATGGAGAAAGGTACTTATCTATTTAAAGAGCCAGCTGATCAGGGACAGCTTTTGTGTATTTTTTCCACTAAATTCCAAAGCAAAAAAAGAAAGAAAAAGAGTGGGATAGAATGGTTATATTTGAAGACTGGCTATAATTCTCCTAAAATGTTTGGTTTTTTTCTTAAAGCAAAATTATATACATGGTAAATTAATGTGGGAAATTGGAAAACAATTCCATCTTCTATCAAAGAAAAATCAACCAGAGGTCTGAATTTGGCAAGAAGGCTGGAAGTCTCTTTCTCTTCCAATGAATTCTGTGAACCAACTTAACAACTAGTTATTAAGAATTATCTTGAGTATCGTAGGTTGGCTCTTAAAACACCTTTGAAGTAGATGAGTTTATACTCATTGAAATCCATTTTTGTCAATGAGTTTCCTATCATGTGTTCACTTTTTGTACCCTTAATGCATTGTTCTTAAGGACTTCCAAGAAACAGGGTAATAAATAAAAGCTGCATTTCTAGAGAAGCCTAAAAAAAATAGATTAATTTTTTAAAAAAATTAAACATTTGAAAAATGTAATTCACAGCATTAAGTAGACTGCATTAGGTCCTCAGTGAAGGGACCCAGAAGAAGCATTGTTTAAACCCTCATAGTAGTTAGCAGTGCAAAACACACACTTATCAGACAAAAATAAACTAAAATGTTAATTCTGAAATAAATAACTACATAGGAAATAAAACGAGGTGATTGTTGACTACTCCGTAGGTCTTAAGAGTCTGCAGGAGACACAAGGCGACAGAGCCCGGAACAGCTGTCACCAAAAAGTTTGCCATATCTGAACACTGGGTGCGCTGATCTGCAACTTGAAACTTGACGTCAGTTTTAATCATGAACTGGCTTCCCAGGTTCACAGTTCAGTGATAACAATGATGAACATGATCTCTGAACTCTACATAATAAACCATAGGAGCTGGAAATTCATTTGCTTTCAATGAATTTTTTTTCCCAGAAAAGAAAATCCCAAAGCAAATTTTTGCTAGGATCCTTTGAACTTGTCTTGGTTCTTTTACCTCATGGTTGAAGATCTTGAAAGAAGTATGCAGGATACCACTGGGTGATGTACTTGTAAAGGCCTAGAAAAGTTTAGCCATTCTCCCCCACTCTCAAATAGCACATACCCAGATTTTTGTTATGGGACTCAAGGGGTGGGAGGTATTACTATTCCTGGTAGGATGGACTTTTAATAAATATTACTGCAATATCAGACTTCAGTTTCACCAGAACTTCAAAAAACACTACTCATTTTTTTGTCTTACAAAACACTTAAAAAAAAAAAAAGGACTGTCACTTGAAAATTTTCTGTGCATTTTCCTGTAAATGAAAAAATCTGTTAAAAAGTTCATCTATGAAAAGTTCCCACATATCTTAAAAAAAAAAAATTCTTCTGTACACTTGTTCCCATAATTATGCTGAAATTAATGGAAAATTAAAAAAAAAAAAAAAAAGCCACTGTAAGACAAAGGAAGCTAAATACTGTACACTTGCTGAGAACCTCTTCCACCATTAAGATTCATTGTTTTCCCAGTTCTGATCATAGAAGCCATTTTAGTCTTGAACTTGCAGTAGTAAAGAAGCTAAGACAGGCTCAACTTGTTTGGCTGAGGGGCCTGAGGTGGTATTCAACACAATGCTCAGCATCAGACTGTTGCACCAATCAGGTAAGCTCCAAGTACCCCTCCCACATGCACACACATGCTCCTGTAACTGGAGTATCTATAATCCTACACGGATGTTTTATAAACTTGCTGTCTCACATTAAAAAATAAGTGCATCAAGTATCTTTGTACATTCAAGTCACTTCCTAAGGCAAATTGTCTACCTGTGTACTCCCAACTGCTTTGGTATTTGCTTGTTAATTGGGGTGGACTTGGGTGTCTCCGCATGCAGGTTAATTGACTCAGAGTGGACTAGCTGTGTGCACAGATGCTGGGAACATGCCTTAGATCAATCTACTTGTGTGTTTGAAGAGTCTGAGAGTTCTGAATGGGGTTCAAACCACTTGTATGTCCAGTCTACACTCCCTACACTATGTCAGTGTGCAGCCTTCAAACTGAAGGAGCTTAATTAAGGCGTGAAAAATCTCACATGCCCTCATAACAAGTGTTGTTCTTTTCTGTTTTCTTCCAGCCAACTTGTTTTAGGAAATTAAGACCCTTTTTGATGACTCAGACTGCCACAAGTTACAAACTTTGCAGACAACAGAATAGACAGAAAATGCAGACGTGACTGTTGGTTATTTTCTCCTCCCTGCCCCACCCTGCTCTCTTTCTCTCTGGTATCTCACCAGCACTCTTTACCATTACATCTCCTTCTCTTGCATTCTTTTTTCCTTCTCATTCTCTCTCTCTCTCTCTCTCTGTCCTGTGTTCCCTCTCTTGTGCACGCGCACTCTCTCTCTCTCTCTTTCTCTCTAAGACAAATGCCTCTACCTTAGCAGAAGTCAGTTGGGTTTGCTAGTGCATGGTTTCCAAATGTTCAGCAGAGATGAACTGGGGTAGGTAATTTTGCAGTAACTTGAACCCTAGTGTGGGAAGACTGCTACTTCCCTTAGCAATCAGCAAAAACTGAGAAATATTAGTGACTTGTATCACCATGACACAGTATAGTGTTTGGCAGGTAACAGTTCAGCGACTTATTTAGATGAATTGACGTTTTTTTTAGAAAAGGTGGTTTCAAATCGAAGAATTTCTGGAAACAAAGTTCAAATCCTGTGGTGCGGCTGACCTTGGTTGTTACAGTTCGATCTTGCATGCAGGGAAGGATTCATCTTGCATAACCACTGTGCTGCTGCTTGCTAAAACCATGATGTTGAGGTCCTGCTGTTTCTCATGGGTCTCCTGGTACCATTCCCTCATCACTTCTGAGTCATGAGTCGGGATCAGGGTCACCTGCAGGGAGAGAGAAAACAGCTGCTGAAGAGCAGAACCAGAAATGAGGTGGGGAAAAATAGAACAGCAGTAAGGTATTAATTAGACCATTAGAAAAAGAAAGGGAAAGAGAAAAATATTCTATTGTCCTTAGAAAATCCATAGGACTTTCCAACTTACATTTTCTAGGAACCAGAATAAAGCTGCTAAAAAATTAGTTTTTCTGGGGCAGTTGAAGACTAGAACCAAAAGCAAGTCATGACTAGCCAGTTAGTTCATCTGTATCAGTTTTCAATTCTTTAGCATTATGAGAAGTTCTTCAGTTAAGGTGGAATTTCTTGTATTTTCTTTAACACAACTGATGTTTTACATTAAAGATATTGCATATTTAAAACAAAGGGGCTTTAGTTATTAATGCAGCCGAAAACCTTCTAATTGCATGTTAACTAACATTTCATCATGAGATCAAAGATTTATGTCTTTGTGTGTGTGTTTGGGGACAGAGGAGTGGGGTGGGTAAGTGATTACTAGCTTAAATTCTACCTAGTATTCAGTAAGAGGCCACTGAGTGCATTAGATTTCATATGATGAAATAACCAGGATTTCTATTTAACATTATGCAAATACAGTTTACTAGATCACTATACAAAACCGTAAGTAAAACTTAGATAAAATCCATAACTGAAATAATGAGTGGTTTGTGGCTCATTACGATGTTTGGGTGTTGGGAGTGTCCTGCTGAGGACCATTTTCAGCAGTGCTCCTGCAGAATCTCATGTGGACAGCTGATTTTCTAAATGGCCATATCTCTAGCTTTTGTCTACTTGGGAAAGACAAGTAAAAGCTAATCTTTATCCATCTCACATGGAAATATGACACTTGGTTACGCTGGTTAATTTTCTTGGTATATGAACGGTGTGTAATCTTGGGCCCACTCTGCAGATTATACTTTAGGGTGGTAAAGTGGCCTTCCTCCAAGTCCATGGTGGCTGGTGGCGCGAATGCTTTTAGACCAGCTTGTGTGTGTGAAATCCACTTTGTCCAAGTGCAGCAGGCCCCGTGGGCACCTCATGGGGATCCACGGTGGTGCCTCATTAAACACGATCCCTTCCTGCTGCCTCTGGACACAGCTCCACGTGTTGTGCAAACACCGTCCTGGAACTCTTACCTGCATGTTGCTGCCCCACTGGGCTTTCCCTTCCAGCAAGGCATCCAAGACAGCCCGGCTGGGCTCCTCAGCAGCAGGGTCGTTCCCACTCACCACGTAGTAGGACGATCTCACTCTCTTGAAAAATTCAACGTCGACATTCTTACTATTGCTATGGTTGGGAATATAGCATAGGTCCAGGTACACAGGGGGGCCTGGGGGCACAGCTGAGGGCTTGGACGTCTTGGTGGTTCCTGGCCCTTCAGTAAACAAATAAAAACAAAGAGAAGGCCAGGGTCACAAAAATGCAAAGAGACTCATCTGTCCAGCAGACCTTCCCTACTTATTCCCCAGAAGGCGCTCTGGGACATGGGAGTGGGTGTGGGCACTCCCCTCTCTCACAGAGGGCATTTGACACTGGCAGTCTGAGACAGCATCACTTGACTGTTTACCATCTCAGGAGAAATGAAGAATGGGGCGTTTCCCTTAAACACATTAGCAATTAAGAAGAGTTGCCAAGGCTTTCCCCAAAGATAGAACTAGACGCTAACACTCCTAAAAGAGCTGCTAGTGTGTCTTTTAATTTGAAATGTGATCTAAGAAATAGATTTTAAAGGACAAAGGAAAGCATCTGCATTTGGTAAAGCATAGTTAAGTCATCTTAGTAATTCATGTTAGGATTTCATTTAAAAGCAGTTTGGCCCACAGCTGAATATTATTATCCCCTCACATTTGATCTAGCCAGTAGTCAGATCTTAATGTCATATGATCTCCAAGACCCTCAGCACCTCAGCCTCATGCATAAACTGATGAAAACACTGTATTCTCTCCTTAGGACAGTCCTCTAAATGGTAGACGTCTCTCCTTAGACAAGACTAGATACCAAACTTTAGCAACAGGAAGGTTCAGAAAGACTCTGCTTTCTCTAGCCAATCAGAACATACCGGACTGAGGTAAGGGGTAGGTATGTCACAGCCAAAATTCCCCCCAAGTCAGAAAGCCTGGGCAAAATGAAGGTTCAGATTAATCTCAGTTTCTGGCTACCTTGTTTCTAGAATTGGCTTTCTGATTTGTTCTAATCAGAAGGTTGAAACATTAACAGAACTAGCATTGTAAGGCAGTGGTTCTTCCTCCTGGCCACATGATTAGAATCACTTAGCATGCTTAATACAGATGCCCTGGCTTCAATGGCTGTGGTAAGGCTTCACTGACCAGGGTACCATCACTTTTTAAAAGCATCCCAGCCAATGCTAATGTGTATCTGGTTTGAGACCACTGCTGTGAAACCACTTAAAATACTAGCAGGATCCTCTAAATTTAATTCTCTTGCCTTTCTCCATGGGATGTATAGAGACTGCCATCCCACAGTCAAAATCAGCTATGAACTGGTTTATTTTTATTTTGGAGGGCAGGGGGTAGTAAGAATCAGCCAAACTGGTATTTGGATAAACTGAATCATTTCATGAATAGATTAACCAGCCATTATAATGAACCTATGCTAAAAGTCCTAAACATATTCATGTGTAAATCTCCCAAAGAATTCTGACTTGTAGCAGAGGTTTGTGAGTTACAGTTCATCTAATATTTTTAAATGCCTGCAGTTTCCACTTGCACCTTGAATCACTCCCGTTGACACCAAATGAACATTGCTCATAGAAGCCCAAACTGAGAGAACCACTGGAAGTTGACCCAGGTTTGTTTTAAAATTAATTAATAGTGCAGTTTTGTCTTTTAAAAAAATCTGTTGGGAAAGCATCCTCAATGTAAATTCAAATTAACTCACTTTCCCTCAAAATTATCTTTAAATGACCAAAAAAAAAAAAAAAAAAGTGATAAAATCAATTGTGTGGGCTATAGTGTAAGTTTCATGAGTTTGGTAGCAAATTTCAGTTGGGTTTTTATCTGTTTGAATTGATTTCATGTTTTCTCCTAAGTGCATGGTCACTGTCAAGTCCTTTAGATCAAGATTTATTATCTGGTGGCTCTATACAAATTCTAAGCATGAACAAATTCAGTTTGTTTTCTATGTGCAAATAAAAAGAGGAAATCTGATATGAGTCTTGAAATTGATGCTTCACGTTGCCTAAAAGTAAAAACTTGTAACTAGTACTTCCTAAAGTACTAAATACTGAATTTTAGAGTTTCAAAGGTTCGTCTATCAGATTTTCCATAATAAATCAAGAAAGTGTTGCTTATTTTTTGCTTTACATGTTTGTGAACTGTGATCTAAAACCTTCAAGTAACTATGTAAAGCAAATAAAATATATGAATTCAAATCCCTGTGATTGTTTTGAAGCAACAAAATGAAGCTGGATCATCAGAAACCCAGATTCATCAAAAACCCAGATCACTGCCGAGAACTTGATAAGTCTAAGAACCTGAAGTCAGGGATGCTTGCTCTTGCCAAGTTGAATTTCGACCTAAAACAAGATGTTGAGTCTGTATTAGTGAGGCAGTGTGGTCAGAATGGAATAAGTAGAGTCTTGGATGCTCTTTTCTCAATCTGTACTGGGTACCCAGTGGTCAGCTGACCTCACTGGTTGATTAACCAGAGCACTGCCTTGAATGAAGATGCATCTCCAGCCAAGTGATTTTTTTAATTTAAAAAATGTTATCATTTTAATTAAAATATTTTTACTTTTAAAAATGGAACCTAAACCTTGGACCTATGATGTTTATTCCAGGCTTGCCTTGGAACTCTAGTTCTCCCTAGGCCTGTGGGAGCTCCTGGCTCATGGCACCTCAGCTTGATTCTGGGGCCAGCATGGTTGAAGCCAGTGTCAACAGAATCTTCCTGAGGAGCCTGAAACACACATCTTTGGTTCTGAAGATTCGGACAAGGCTGCAGTTTTGCAAAAGGGAGCAAACCCAGGGGCCGCATCTGGGAAATCAGAGCTGCCCTGGGCTATATGCTGAGCTCCCTGCAAGGCCTGTGGGCTACACTGGGTGGGTCTCCCTACCTTGTGGCAAAAGAAAATGGTGAAAGGAAGGAAGGGCACTAAGCTGTGCTCTCTCACCTCCCCAGTACAAAGTCAGGGGGAAAGGCAGAGGCTGTAGCTAAAAGTAGAATTGCAGTGTCCTGTTCCAGGATGCCAGCACCTCCCACCTACCTGCAGTTGCCGTCTTCACCGATTTGGATGTGGAGGCATTGGCGGCATTCTTGGTCTCCTTGTCTTTCTCTTCCCCACGTGCAGCTTTGACCTCAGGAGTGGTGGTAGTTTTGGTTGCTTTTTCCACAGATTCTTTCTTCTTAGGAGAAGCCACTTTGGACACCTTATCCGAGGATTCCTTCAAGGCCCCTGGCTTGGGTGAAGCCGCAGAGGGCTTGGACTTCCCATCACCCTTCTTGACAGGTGAGGACGACTTGGTCTTGGTACCAGGCTTTTTGGTCTTGGTCTTCTCTTTCAGGTCTTTCTTCAGAGCTTTGCCCAGGTTCTGCTCGATGGCCAAGGCCTCCGGGTCCATCATGGACACATCAGGGTGGCGTGGAGAAGGGCTACGGTCCTGCATGGGGGCCGGAGGTGGATCCATGTGTTTGTAGGTGACGGTTTTATCTGTGGGGATGGTTTCCGACTCATCTTCAGAGTCAATGTTGGCATCAGCTGTGATGGAGGGGCACTCTTCAGTCTCTGGAGGGACATCAGAGTCAGTCTGGGACGGGGCGGACTCGCTGACTGAGGTGGGAGGGGTTTCATCACATTGTCGGCCCTGGGGCTTCCCTCCAGGGGGTGGCGGGGCTCCTCCTGACTGGGTGAGGGGCTTTTCCGATTCTTCAGTTGGCTCTTCACTGGCAAACCACTCGAGAGGATTGGGATTAATGAAGGAGGGTGAGAGCTCCGTCTTGGGATGCTTGTATTCGCAGGAGGACACAAGGCATAAGTCCACATCCTGGCGAGCCTCGGAGGGGGACTTCTTTTCTGCTGTGTAGCACTGGTCTGAAGTCTCATAGGCATATGAAGATACCTGGGGGGCTTGAGTGATTTTCTCTGGGGTCTCATAACAGTATGCGGAGGCATCTGGGGATCGAGTGGTTGTTGTTGATGTCTCGTAGGAGTAACTTTCAGACTCAGGGAAACCGGCAGTTTTCTCAGTGGTCTCATAAGAGTAGCTGGAATCCCCAAGTGTGTGGCCGCCCTCTTCAGAATCATCATAGCCATTGCTGATGTCATCCAGGAGCCTTCGAGACCGCTCAGCCTTTTCGTAGCTGTAGGCACTCACTTCAGGGGTCCTTATGGTCTTCTCACTTATCTCATATGCGTACCCAGACTCTTCCGGGCTCCGGGTGGTCTTTTCAGTAATCTCATAGGCATAGCCACCATCTTCAGGACTCTTGCTGGCCTTCTCCATCGTCTCATAGGAGTAGCTGCTGTCACATGGGGATTTGGTGACGCTCTCAGTCTTCTCATAGTAATAGCCACTCACATCTGGGGTCCGGGTGGTTTTCTCATAAGCCTCATAGTCGTAACCTTCTTCATCTGGAGACCTGGTCGTTGTCTCAGGCTTCTGATAGGCGTAGCTGAAGTCTCCAGGTGTCTTTCCTCCAGTATCCTTCTCCATGCCAGGTGTGGTCAAATCTCTATTCAAGGCTAGATGGTGCGGCATCGTATCAAATAACATGGAGGCACGGAAGCCATAGGGCTCTGCAGACGCTGCATCCATCGGTGGGGGAGAGGCAGTGTGGCACGCTGCTGTGCTCTCTTTGACTGCAGAGGTAGAATCTGAAAGACTAGGGGAATACAAAGGAGAGGATTCTCTTGGGGTGAGTGGAGAGATATCAGATTTAGGAGAGAGCTTCTCAGCATCCAGACTTTGCACTTTTTCAGAGGTGAGTGAGGCATATAAGGATATGTCTCTGGGAGGAACAGCATCAGACAGAGTATCTTCTTGGAGAGGAGATGCTATCTGAGAAGGGGTGTGAGCAGAAGAGGTGGATGGGGAAGCCTCCACCTGAGACACCGAGATGAGCTCAGAGAGATCATTATCTTGGGTGTAGGACGGCTCCTCTGTTGGTGGGATCTTATGGGATAAACTAGAGTCCTGCATGTCAGAAGGACTGTAGTCCACCTCAGTGGGCCCGTTTTCAGTGATATGAAGCATGCCTGCACCCACTGTAGGGTGATCGGGAGACTGACGACTGAAGTCCATAGCAAGGGAGTGCTCAGGGGACTCCTGGCCAAATTCAATAGACATTGAGGATTGTTCTGATCTGTGATCTTGAACTGGAGTCTGAGACTTGGCTGTTTTAGGGGAGAAGTCTGGTGGAGAAATTGACATTGGTCGTGGGCATTCTTCTTTTGATGGAGACATTTCTGTTTCCTGGAAAGTGGTAGGCGTTTGCACAACAGACACTGAGAGAGAGTCATCTACTTCAGTGGAGTGTGGGGATCCAACCTCAGCGTGCAGTGAGGGAGACACGTCATCTGTCGTTGGCTCTGGGAATGAGCTGGTAGCCACAGAAGCTGTGGAGACGGAGGCCACCCCTTCCATATGAGAGTATGTGTCTTCAACTACCCCCTCATCGACAGGGGTAGCTGACTTGTCTGAGACGGTGCCTTCAGAAATGGACATCTTAGTGTCTTCTTTAAGAGATCCAAACTGACTGACATCTATTTGTGTAGGAGAAACATCTCCTCCTAACTTCCTTTCATCTAAGGTCAGTCCTGCTTGAGAACTCATGTCTTCAACATCATCAATTTTCTTTTCTTGACCAAAGTCTTCCTTTATTGGTATAAAATCTGTGCTTTTCCGTTCCTGTTTGTCTTGGAAAAGACCAGTGGAAGTCATGTCAGAAACTGGACTTATTTGGTCTGGAGAGGCTTCTTTTTCATCCTTTCCTTCAAAGGGGCTTTCGGTACCTCTGCCAGGAGCCTTGTCATCTGCACTTAGGAAACTTTCATATGCAGACTCGGATCCAATTAGGGGAGGGCTCCGTAATGGAGACAAAACTTTTTCAATAGGAGATTCTGAGTCAGGCACAGGTTCATCCATGGGGCTTATGGAAGCCCTTTCACTTTCATCTTTGGCATCACTGAATTCAAAGCTCACCGGGACTGCTGCTGGTTTTTCAATGACCTCTGTGGGAAGATGACTAGACTTCTCTTCAGTTGGAGATTGGTAGTATGGTGTGTGGCCAGCACTGCCAGTCACAGACTGAGATGGAGACACCACTTCCAGGGTCTTATCCTCAGGACTGGCACAGTGTTCTTCCACTACTTCTTGGGTCACCTCAGGAGACACTGGGACAACTTCTGCTTCTGCTGAGACTTTAATCTCATTGGGTGTCAGGGAAAAGTTCACGCTACGTTCACCCAGGGGGGTCTTTTCTATGGGTGATGGCGGAGATGGACTCAGGGATGGGCTCTTGGGTGGACTGAGTTTTTCATCCAAAACTGGTGAGATGGTGTCTTTCATCTCCAGCGTGGCACCAGCTCTCACATCTTTCTCTTCAGAGTAGTAGGCCTCACGTAGAGCAGATCTGCTGAATTTGTCTTCCTCCATGGAGGAAGGTGGTGAGATGGTGGAGGCTGAAGCATTGTAGTCCCTCCCATCAGTGGCATCTGTTTTTGACCCATCGGAAAGTCCGTTGAGAGATGTCACAGCAGGTTTGGCATATTCCTGAGAATACAGTGAAGACTCGTATTTGGTGATGTTTACAAATTCTTGAGACGGGGACTCGGTCTCTTCATTGTTGGTCTCGTCACTCATCACGTCTCGGGGAGTAGACATCTCATCCATGGGGGTGGGCTCGCTGGATATCTCAATGGTAGACTGGGTGTAGCCGGAGGTGGCCGTGAATTCTTCAGGCTGGTCTTCCCGATTCTCCTCGTCAGAGGCAGTGGCCTCACTCTCCGAGCCTCCAGGTAAAGTCTCGTCGTGAATAGAAGAGGCAGGTTCTTGGACGGGAGACTGGGCTCCCACAGGCTTGGGGGCCATGGTGAGGAACCCGTACTGGGCCTCGGCAGCCTTGTCCACCACAGCCCTCACGTAGTCTTCTGCTTCCGCCTTTTCGGGCTCGTAGTCTTCCTCCCTAGCGTCCTCGGCTCTGTCCTCCTCTTCCGCCTCCTCCTCAGACTGCTCGGCCTCTCCCTTCTCCAGGGCCTCGTCCATGTCTTCTTCGGCTCGGTCGTCACCACTGGCCACAGACTCCCTCTTCTCCTTGACGTGCGCATCCGCCTCAGCCTTAGCACTCTCCTCCTCCTCCGCCAGGCTGTGCTTGGAGGTGCTCACACGCACGTGGTCCTCTGCGTCCTCTTCCGGTTCCTCCGCCTCTTCAGTTTCTGCCTTCTCTTCATAGTCTCCGGTCTCAGAGGACTCCTCGAAACCTGCACCCTCGTCTTCAAATTTTTCGGTGTCCTCCACCCCCTGCTTCTCAACGGGCTCCAGCTCCTCGGGGGTCTGCTCACACTCCCCCTCCCCTTCAGTGGTGGTGATTCCCTCATCAGGGGACTCGGCGGGGCCTTTGATGACTTCGGTCTCTTTCTGGATGACATAGGCTTCGACGGGCTCAGTTTGCTTCAGTTTCTCTTCATCTTCGATCAGCTCCAGCTGAGGCTTGATGTCTTTCGCGACGTCGACCTCTTCAGCCTTCAGCTCCTCAAAGTCCTTGGTCAGATCCTCGGGGGAGGACATGAGGGACCTCTCGGCCTCAAGTTCTTTGGCGGGGCCGGTGGTTGCTAACCCAGCCACAGCTGCTGCGGCAGCCACGGTGCCAAGGGCTGCGGCCGCAGCCTCTGCAGTCTTGCCTTCCTTCTTGACCACTTTAATCTTCCCCTTCTCCTTTGGTTTCCCAGCAGCCACTGCCTCTTTCTTGACAGGCTCTTCCTTCTTGGGTACTTTTGGTTTTAATGCAGCCGGTTTTTTTGCTTCAGCTACTGGAGTAGGTGATTTCTTTGTGTCTTTAGGAAGTTTCTTAATTTCTTTTTTGGGCTCCTTTTCCTCCTTTTTAATTTCCTTCTTTTCCTCCTTCTTCACTTCCTTCTTGGCTTCCTTGAGTGGGGTTTCTTTCTTAACCTCTTTTTTGATTTCTTTTTTCTCTTCTTTCTTGATTTCTTTTTTGACTTCCTTTTTCACCTCTTCCTTTTTTGGTTTTTCCTCCTTCTTGACAGGTGTTTTGTCCTCCTTCTTAGCCACTTCTTTCTTTGGCTTTTCCTTTTCCTTCTCCTCTTTCTTCTCTTCGGCTTTTGGCTTTGTCTCCTTCTTCACCGTCTTCTCCTTGGTGACTTTGGGTTTGACATCTGTGCCCTGCTTCTCGGCGCCCTCAGCTTTGGCCGGGGGCAGCTCTTCTTTGCTGGGCGTCTCCTTTTCTGTCACTGGAGGTTTGGTCTCGGTTTTCACAGGTTTGTCTTTTTTCACCGTCACCTTTTCTTTGCTTTCAACTTTGGGTGCCTTTTCCAGCCCTTTTGTGACTTCAGGGGTTTCTTCTTTTGACTCCTTTCGCACGGTTTTGCTGGGGAGTGGTTTTGCGGCTGGTTTCAAACTCTCACGGCTGTCAGCCCTCTGTTTCAGTTTTACTTGTTTCACGGCAGGGGTGGCCACCTGGCCCGTGAGGTCCTTCTGGGTGGCCAGCGGCTGTTTCAGGAAGTCCAAATGTTTGAGCTTTTCCAGCCCTTCCAGGATATTGTATTGGGTACTGTTGCCAGGAAAGAGAACTCGGATGATCTTTTCTGCAGGGTTTGCTGGATGCCACACGATCAAAGATGAGACTGATGTTAAGTAGGAAATTGGGATGTCTATTTCTTGACCGTTAGGCAAGATTAGTTCAGCCTTGTCTTTGTTGGTGCCAGTCCACTGCTGCATGAAATACTGCATCTCCTTGCTGCTCTTGACTGGGTTAAGCACATACATCTCCAGTTTACCAACTCCCATTTTTTGGAAAAGAATGACAGGATCGATGGTATTGCCTACGCTTCTGAACAGAGGTTCTGGCTTCATGGACAGTTTGTTTAGGTACTGGAGAGTGAAGCAGGCTTCTTCTATGCTTCTCTTCATCTTGATGTTTGGCTCTGGATTTTTCAGATTTTCAGGTACATTGAGAAATACAACTCCTAAGTCGGGAGAGATGAGGTTTTTCATCCAGTCACTATTGGTGGTGGAGCCCTGGGACTGTTCCTCCTCGAGCTCTGCGATTTTCCGTTGGAGCATGCTGTTTATTCCAGGCAAATTGTCATCCCCAATGTGGGTGAGCAGGATGGAGTCCACTCGGTCCAAGTGTCGGATGAGCTTCCAAAAGCAGGATTTTCTTTCTGAGCCTCCGTTGATGAGCATATTGAATCCATTCACTGCAAACAGTGCAGAGTCGCCCCTCCCTCCTGGAAAAATGTAACAGCAGGGCTTGGAGAGCTTTAGAAATCCACCTGATGTGGGGGGTTCTAGGATGTCAAAGGGAGACGGGACTTCCACAGATTCCGAGAGATATTCGGTAAATTCAGAAAGTCCTTCCATTTCTGGCAATATAGATGCTGAGTTGAGTTTAATATTGATGAAGTCTTGGAGATTGTGTCTGTCAAGATTGGAGTTTTTCCAGTCCCCTTCTTCGGGACAGAAAAGGGTTAAGCTGGCTTTGTTGGCAGGATGGGTGGTACTCAGTAATTCCCCAATCTGGGATTTAAAAAACAAATCATAAGAAAAAAAGAAAAGGTTTAAGTGACTGTCATCACTGATCCAGCCCCTCCATCTATTACTAGGTATTACAGGACCATTGGATGCACACAGGGCAAATGTCAGGTGTTGGTAGGTAAATATTTCCATACTGGTAAGCTAACAGCCTCTGTCCTGACCGCTCCTTCCATTCCCTTCTGCCTTCTCCCTGCCCCCTCCACCACCTCAGACCTCGCCACCATCTGTTCTTGCCCCGCAGGGGATCTTCAGAATTCTGCTCCACTTCTAAGGCCAGTGACTGTCTGGATGATCAGTGCCTATGTGGTTATGAAACACTTTGCACAGCACCCCTGGGTACTTGCCATGCAAAAATGCCCTTTAAAAAGTAATAAACTATCACAGGAGAAAGTTAGGTGAGTCATTTCACCACTGATATAAAATGTTTCTTATATTCCACTGGGCCTGGCTAAAAGGACTGATGACACATTAAAAGAATTTAGATATAGTGCACATGGTGTCTATATTTAGAATTTGGTAGGTAGAGAAGAAAAAAGTTTAGTGGCTTCTTTTCGCACCTTGGAGATAGGAAGTTATAGACCACACATTAATACAAAAAACTACTGGTTCTGGCATCAGTTCACACTGTGTAAAGCATGAGTGGTTCATCCAGCAGACTTTCTGCAAATACAGATACTCTGAAACCATGATGGTTAGAGCAGTTGGGTATTACATGAGCAAGTAGCCAGATTTGTCCCCAATTTGCTCCCGTTTGAATCCAAGGTGGGATGTTCTGCTCCATTCTAACTCCTATTCTTTTCAGGGCAAGCCGGGCCTGAGTGGCTAAAATCAAATTCGGCTAAGAGGTGCGGCAGGTAAGGATATGATCCAGCTGTGTACAGGTGGTATTCAGTCACTGACTCTTTTTATGTGAAGCAGGTAATCACCAAGCTCAAGCAGAAGGTAAAAGGATTTAAGGAATAACTCTGTAACCTTTGGCTCTTCACCTCTACCCAGAGAGCTTCTATGAAACAAAGGAAATGACTCCCAAAGAAAACAAGGCTGCACAGAATTCTTAGGAAGTCAAGGGCCTTAAAAAACAGCCAAGAGGCTGGTGAATGTAAAACTATGATGTACAAGAGAAAGCACAAAAGAAAGTCAGCAGTGCCCAGAGATAGAAAATCCACTTCCTTTGGAGAAGCAACAGCGCACTATGCACAGGACAAGAACCTAGCCCGTCAAGGAGACGGAGAGGGTCCAGGAGGAGGAGGAGAAGTAAGTACTATGGCCTTGGACCAGCCCCCAGAACTGACTTCCAGACCTGTGCCAGCATGCACGCTGGAGAGAGGGGGCCCTCGGGACAAAGACTGGGTGTCACAAGTGCCCGTTCAACCAAGGAACAGATGAGAGCAACGAAGAAGAGCCGACAACATGTGAAGTGACAAGGAAACCTGTGACTATGTCTTAGACTTGGAAACTGAGGCTTTCTCTGAAAGGATTTGGCAATCATCATCATAGTAAATGGCAGCTAGTAGAGCCCATTATACCAGAAGTTCCTGAACAGGAGAAAACACATCTTCTCTCTCTCTGTATCTCTTTATCTTTGTTTCCCCAGTATACCATCAGGTTCAATAGATGCTTGCTGAACTGTGCTGAACTTGGCCAATTCAGTACATGCTGTCCTCCTGAAGTGGACATTTGGGAAGTGACCACAACCCAAGAGTACTTCTCAAGAACATTGGTTGCTACCCCCCAACCTTGTTCTTACAAAAATGGATGGGAGACAGGACTGGAAGAAATACTGCTCAGAGTAAAGATAGTCTTTTTTGTTAATTGCCTTTTCTAATTAAGTGCAGGCATACTGGAAGAGGAAGGAAGATACAGGAAATAAGTGACTATGCAGATAATATTAATGAAATAAGAGTGCAATTTCTAAGCCATACCCTACTAACTACATTTCCTTTTGATTAGATTATGTGCTTGGCTAATGAGGAAATACAGCAGACAGCATATCTCTGGGATTTAGCAAGATGTTTCAAAGGATCTCTGAACATTGTGACAATAGCTGAACTTATAGCTGCTGGTTTGCATCAACCTGGAAAGGGGTCTGTGGTGGGCTCATTTATGTCCTGTTGGTACTGACTTGAATGGTGGAGGCAGGCTTATCAGATCTGTGGATAGCATGAAAACAGGAGGCCTTGGAAATGTGGGATGGCAGAATTAAGACATTTAGAAAAGCTCTTGACTTTGGAATGATGATGGCTAAGTCAACTCTTAATGGAGGCATTCTAAGGGATAAATGTAAAGTCTAATAAACCAGCTGGGAAAACAGGATTGGGAGAGGGGGGCGTATCAACAATATCCATAGAAAATACTCAGGGATTTTAGTTGATAGTGAAGTGCCTTTATCATAAGGCTTAAAGCAGCTTAAATTTCAAGGCTCCTCAGTGGTCTGGTCCCCTCCCAAAGTCCTGTACTTAATTGTGTATCAATAATTTTCTTCTTTTTCTTAAAGGGAGCTCCCCAAAAAAATTATGTTAATTACAGAGCTCCTCAGAGCCTCCCTTCTTCATTGACATTTAATTGTGGATGGTGATGGTCAAAAGTTACTTTTAGACTTATTGAAGATTGTATTGAAAACTATAGAAGTCACTAACTCTCACAATCCACAGAGTTTGGTATCCAGTGTGAGTCATAACGTTTTAGAGAAACTGGACAAAAACAAACTATAATTGCTGGTTCCTTCTCTTTGGCCTCAGCCTCTAAATGCTAGACCTGGGCCCCTTTCTCTGCTCACACATTTCTCCCTTTAGATTATGTCATCTGTTTCTAATGTGCTGATGGCTTCCACATTAACATCTCCAGCCCACTCTTCATTCCCCAAGCTCTGGACCCCTGTATGTAATTGTCTGGTAACAGTGCCAAGACTGAGCTCCTGAATTTCACCCATCTCCACCCCTGTGCCTCCTTCCTACCACTGGACAGTGATGAGAGAATATAAGGAACTTTTAATATCTTGTTTTATGAAGAACACTGAGGAGAACTGAGAATGATAAA
Source organism: Bos mutus (assembly GCF_027580195.1). Lineage (NCBI taxonomy): Eukaryota > Metazoa > Chordata > Mammalia > Artiodactyla > Bovidae > Bos > Bos mutus. The sequence continues at coordinate 28,887,248 of NC_091636.1, read as the reverse complement.
TCTGGAAGGCGAAAAAATTGGCAGTAAAGGGTGTCTAAGTCTAAGATCTAAGACACTGTCAGGTGGAAAAGGGATCACATTCCTTCCTTGAAGATAGGATGAGACATATAAGGAAAAACTTTCCAACAGAGAGACTGAAAAATGTCCCCAGGAGATGGTGACTTCACCATCCTCAGTTTGCAGGAAGGGATGGATTAGCCAGATGACTGTTCTATCTGTAGGTTCTGGTTTTGTAGTTGATCTCCAATGACTAAGACTCTGCAAAGCTGAAGCTTAAAATGTACCGATAATTCTGTTATTCAGCCCATTTATTTTTAGCTATTCTTGTTTTCTTTTTTTTTTTTAAATGTGTCATTTTTGTTTTTGCCAAATTATGTTTCTGGTTTCTCTGGAGTGACTGGTATGTTTCAAGGACTAAGTAAAAGGAACAAAAGTAGACACCAAATGGCCTTTAAGATCCATTAGTTATTGAGTCATTCTGGCCTCAAAACCTTTTCCCAAGGCAACAATAGGATCAGAGCTCTAAAAAGCTGCTAACCATTGGCCTAGTCCCATGGTTTCCAATCCACTTTGGCTATGGCATCCTTCCTCCAAAGTCCAGAATGCAAAAAAAGATAAAGGCCCAGGTGCTTTGGTTGGAACAAGGGGAAGAAAGTAAATTTAACCCTATGTATTCCCCTTTCCCTGTCTTCCCGCAGCACCCCGATACCACTGACCTAGTCTGTAAGGGAAAATCCTAGAGATCTTTTCATGTGTGTTAAGCAGCAATGTTCACGACACTGTGCCTTATTTAAAGACATTTGGGGTCCAGATGGGTGGGTTGTGATGCCTCCGGATTTAAAATTCCAGCAGTGACAAACCCTTTCCTTTACATATGTCCCCAATTCTATTTTACTGCCAAAAAAGACAAACCCGTGACACAGGGGTAGAAACTGACCTGAAACAGGAATGCAGGAGCGGCACCCACGTGCACATAAATAAGCTGAGGGTGCCGGCCTGAACCCAACATGGGGAAGCCAGTCAACGGCCCGCCTGCACGTGGCACTGGGCCCCGGGGCTGGCTCCAGGCCCCGGCAGCCCTCTCTCTTGCCAAGGTGCTGACGGCCTGTGTGACCTCTCAGCTACCAGACAAATCCACAATGTGAACCTGGGGACACAACCCTGCGAAAGATTCTGACGTTGCGGTGCTCACCCACCCATCTCAGGGCAGTGGGCAGAGGGAGACAGTGCCCTGCCGTGGGCTTCTCAATGCCACGAACAAGGTTGTGCCGCGCCTTTCCTAGGTGTGGACGCCACAGATACAAGACGATCAAGACACGCAGCCTGAACTCCAGCAGCCCTGGAGGAAGCCAGAGGACAGCTCTGCAGAGACACAGGGCGCAGGCCTCCCTTGTGAGGTGGGAACAGTGGGACCAGCTCTGCGGGTGCCCGGGGCCCTGCCTTGCCGTGGGGAGAGCCTGGGCTATCTGCCTTGGGACCCAGATGACATCACAGCTTCTGAAAGCCGGAGCTTCAAATGCCAAGTAAAATGTTCCTTTTTATTCCGACCCAGTGAGCGGAGAAACACAGTGATGTCATCCCACCAGTCTTTTTACAAAAAGCCTCCAGGTGAGCCTAATGAAGCTGGGCAGTTTATTTACAGCTCTTGCCAGTGATGGAAAGTACACAGAGAGCTCTCTGATTTGCAGGGCCAAGGAAGATTAAATGCAGAAAGACAGATGGCCCTTCCCAACACCCCCGAGACTAAGAGGCCGCCCTCTCAGGAAGTTCTCAGGAAGATGGTTTTAAATAGATGCTGTAACTCCTCCTGTCAGCACGTCCCTCGCCCTCTCCCTGTAGCAGTCTGCTATCAGCTATGGGTAGCCCCAAGCGGCTATGCTGACAGCCCTGAGTTGTTGCTCTAACTAGAAGACAGAGGTGCGTTATTTTGGAAAGAGAAGTTTCCTAACCAGATAAAATTCTCAAGCAGAAATAACCAAATTAAAATATTTGATCTGATTTGACCAAATAATACTATCATCCTGTTAGTTTCAATGCTTCATCATGTATCACCTTGAGTAAGATATACTCGTTAGATGTGTTAATGATCAGGCTTCAGTCCAGCTACTCTAACACTCTTTCTCTTGGGGCATGGACGTGTGCTATGGATGCACCCCATTTTCCTACCTGCCTCCTTTCTTGGGCTACTCAAGCAGCCCAAGCTCAAATACTGGAGCCAGGCATTAAGAGAAATTAGAAATAATTTGACCAGGAGAAGTAGGTTACATGCACTGAAACAAGGCAGTTAAATACTACCCCTAAAGAGATCTTTGGAGTGCTCTTTCAGAAAACAGGCAACCTGGGCTTTCTTGTGGACTCTGTCATTCTGAGTTCCTCCATCATCTCTGCCATCTGTAAAATGATGACTGTTCCAACCCCCGCCTCCATCGGGCAATCAGAATGGTTCCAATTAATTATATGGATGAGTGCTCTAAATTCCTCTGGTGATGAGCCACAGGACCCTGTACCACGTGGTTTTGCTTATTTCAAAGGAGTACCCCATCCCCTCCTCCTATCTCCCGTGAATGCTTTCAAAGATCAGCCTAAGGCGACAGCAATAACCAAGCAACTGTAAAGCGAGGATACTCCCAGACAGGAGCCTACCTCTTGATCGGTGAAAATCTCTATGAAGTTCTGGAAAGAGAAAGAGCCGGACTGGAGAATGAGCTCTCCGGTGTTCTCAAAGCACTGCCCCGTCAGCACGAGCAGCTTGTGTCGGGCGGCATCCGTGATCATTAAGCGCACCTGAAACAAAGCAGGGGAGCGCTGAGCTGTGCTGGGCACCGGCCTCCCACCCGCAGGACCGGGCTGGCCCTTGGAGCACTTCAGGTTCCTAACCAACAAGAATCTCTCACTTCCCGGTCTTCACACTGCCCCGGGGTGTTGGACAGAGCCAGCGCCTGCGATCACCAGCTGCCCACGAATGCCCTTTTCCAAGTCTGGCTACAACTGAGACAGTAGCAGTAGCTGACTTTCTCCCCTCGGTTTCCGTGTCTTTTCAAAGCAGTCTCCACAGCTGGCAATCGTTGGTTGCACAGTTGTGCCTGCTGGCAGCGTGCAATCTGTGAGACACGACACTTCACAGGCTGACTCACCAAGTACAGGGCAGGTCCCCCAACTGCTGCCTCAGGAATCAGAGGGCTCCAAGGAAGGCCCAAAGGCAGCCCCTCCCACCCAGGACCCCTTTCCTGCCAAGCCGAACACCAGACACTCAGCTCCAAAAGCGGTCTCCACTGGCATCAGGAAGGTGCCTGACACTGAACTTGAACATAGACAAAAGGCCACCCTGATTGGGAATCTTTAAACAGACTTGTGAACCATTTGCACAAAAGGACTCTCTGTTCTTTTAAATGGCAGGGAGCCAGCCTGTCCTTCAGCAGAACCACTGCTCCAAGCACCAAGGTTATACGTTCTAAGCCCAACTCAGTTCAGCACAAAGTGACTGGCAGGCATCATGCAAGGCACTACGGGAGGGATGGAAAGTAAACAGGACGTGACCCACTGTCCCCACGAACCCCACAGTCCAAGGAACCGCACATGTACCAAAGTCATCGTTCCAGCCCCATCTGCTCCACAGGTGAACCTGGGCTCTGCAAAGAAATGCCTTATTTTTTCCTTCTCCATTTCTCACAGGCGATGTGCCTGTACATACATTCAGCCTCCAGCTTTTTTCCAAGTTTTATCTACTTTCTGATTCTAATAGCCAGGGAGACCACGAGAGCATCATTTGCCTCAATCTTGTACCTTCATGGATTGTCAAAGAGGTCCTGCTCAACCAGAGAAGATGACATGGGATCAAAGCAGGCTATGTGACAACAGCCAAAAGGGCAAACAACCCAAATGTCCATCAACTGATGCGTGGATAAATAAACGTGGTGTACCCATACACTGGAATAGTATTCTGTCATAAAAAGGAAGGAGGTACTGATACAGTCTACACGTGGATGACTCTGGAAAATACTATGTTAATTAAGTAAACCCAACACAAAAGGCCACAGATCGTATGATTCCATTATCTGAAATATTCAGAACAGGAAAATCCATAGAGGTAAAAAGCAGATTAATGGTTGCCAGAGGTTATGGGGGGCTGGTGACTGCTAATGGGCTTGGGATTTTGGGGGGTGATGGATATGTTCAGGAATTAGATGTTGATGACAGTTCCACAATATTATGACTATACTAAACTCCAATGAACTGCATACTTTAAAAGGATGGATTTTATGGGTGTGAACTGTATCTCAATGTAAAAAAAAGAAAACAATCTACAGTCACAGAGATGCTCAGTGTGGGCAGAAGAAAGGCCGTGGATAGTGGAGGTGCCTGGGTCTGCGGCTGTTCTGACACCCAAGAAGCAGTTCAATTTCAAAGGTGCCAAACTGCAGGCAAGGCCCTGGGAATGGAGATGCATCACTTCCTCTGGGCCAGGGGACCTAAGATTCTCGGTGTTAGCCTACTGACCTTACAGTAGGCTCTGAAATACCCAGTTATGCTCTCTGGCAAAAGTTTTATATGGTGGTAATAAAAACAAGAAGAACGGCCAGCATTGATGTTTTGGTTGCCATGTGCCATGCCAAGTTCTAATCACACGACACTTCTGGACACATCACTAAATGCAAGCGCTATTATCATCTCCATTTCACAAAGGCAGAACAGAGACAAAGAGATGGTCAATAACTTGCCTGTGGCTACTTGCTAGTGGGTGGCAGAACCCAGGCAGTCTGGCGGCAGAGCCCATATTCCTGACCGCTGTGCTATCCTGCATTTCAACCGTGACCAGGGGGTGGGCAGGATGTGCTGAGAAAGCTTGTGTCTGAGAAGCCTTTTTTCTCCACATTTGGGTCACAGCCGTATCAGCCTGAAGGCTTGCGTCTAATCAGCCTGCGACATCCCAGCCAGACTCCGTACCAGCAGCACACCCTCTGGGTACCCCCAGCATTCCACACCCCTCACCTCTACAGAACCCTACGGTCTGGCCAGCGTCCTCCACTCTGTCCTGATCGAAAGGGGCAGTCTCAGGTGGTGCTGATGCAGAGAACCAGCCTTTGGCCAGGGACACAGACGCATCCCTGGACCCAGCACTTGCTTCCCCCCGCCTTGTCCCTCTTCACCAACTGCCCCATCCCCTCTCATCAGCTGGGGCTCTGTCCACTGTGTGAGGCTCCACAGATCCACATGCTTACCTCAGTGCTGACGGCTTCATCTGAGGGGTTGATCAGGACCACTGTTTCTAAAACGTCACTTCGGTGATGAAGGATCTTTTGTCCTGCAGGCACAGAAACACAGACAAAAGAAGAGACCTTTAGCTTTTTCCGGATTAAAACCACCCCGCCTGCCTCTGGGACAGCAGAGGCATTGCCGCTCAGGGCACCAGGATTCTCCGCTGTCCTGGGAAACACAATGGGTGTTGCTAAACAAGAGCGTAGGCCCGGCAGGCTCCTCCCGAGCTGGGTCTGTGTGGTCTGAGGCTCCGCCGGCTCTCACAACCCTCTAGTTGTCAGGCTTGATCGCCAGGCTGCCTGTGTGTGAAGGGCGGGTTTCATCTGAGACAAGGGGTGGATGCCAGGAAAACTCAACGGGGCTCTCCACATCCCCTTTCTCATGGTAATTGGGGATGTTTCTCCATATCAGCCTTTCTTCTGGTGAGAACAGTGCTGAGATTAATTAGGAGCCTTACTGTGAAATGAATGACATCCAGAAACCCAAGCTAACAATTAGCCCAACAAGCAGAATGGCTGTCTGAGGCGAGTTATAGACTGCTGCAGTATTTATTCATTAATTCTCTCCTAGAAAACTACAGGAACTGTGAGCAAATAAAGACGGAAGAACAACTCTCCCTCGGGACAGGGTGGGCAAGAAAAAAGCAAAGCGGATGGAGAACATGAGGCCAAGGTGATGGGAGAATGAAGGAGCCTGTCTAAGAAGGGCTGAAAGCCTTGCAGGACTTTTGGCTCCACATCCCTGGCTCCCCACACCTGAAAGGTGTTAGGAACAGCACGTGGCTGAAACCCCTTCCAGCAGGGGTGGTCTGGGACCTACGGATGACCTCCTACAAGCCTGTCCTTCCTCAGACAATGAGATGAAAGGGACCAGGCAGATGTGTGGTCAGGGTGGCTGATACACGCACCGCCAGTGGGGGACGGAGCAGAAGGGTGTCCCTCAGCCAGCCAGCTGGGAGACGTGGCTGGGGGCAGACGAGGGAGGACAGCGAAACTCTGGTGGCAGGAGGAGACGGGGTGGAGTCTGAGGGAGACACGCCAGAGGACAGAATGACCGAAAAGCAGCTGCTTTCCAGGAAAACATCAACCGTTCCTCAAAAAGCTAACACAGAATCTCTACATGGCCTAACAGTTCCATTTTTTGGTGGATTGAAGTATTAGGTTGGCCAAAAAGTTTGTTTGGATTTTTCTGTACCACCTTATGGGAAATCCCAAATGAACTTTTTGGCCAATCCAATAAGAACTTGAAAAGGTACTTGTATATCGATGTTCATTGCAGCCTTATTCAAGATAGCCAAAAGGTGGGGCCAACCCAAGTGTCCACCAGTGGACGACTGGATAAGCAAACAAATTATGGTCTCTCCATTCAATGGAGTATAACTCGGCCATAAAAAGGAATGAAGTTCTGATCGTTGAACCAACATGAACCTTGAAAACATGCCAAGTGAAATTCAGTAAAGGACAAAAAAACTATATGATTCCATTTACATGAACTACCTAGAACAGGCTAATTCACAGTCAGAGAGCAAATCAGAGATTCCCAGAGGCGGAGGAGGTGGGGGATGTGGAGTTACTGCTTCTTGGGTACAAGTGTCTCTTTGGAGTGATGAAAAAGTTTGGGGAATAGCAATGATGTTGCATAACACTATGAATGTAACTAATGCCATCTAGAAATGGTTAAAATGACAAATTTTATATTTTTTGTATATTTTTACCAGACATTCTTAAAAAATAATGCAGTGTATCAAAACCATTGAAGAGCACACTTTAAAGGGGTGAATTGTATGGTGTATGAATTTAATCTCAACAAAGAGGTTAAGAAAAACAGCAGCTTTAGTTAGGGCTTTTTTGCTTTATATCATCAAGTACCAGAAGTACAACAGAAACAGAACATGTTGAAATACTTGGCACCATCACACTGACAAGTCCATCCTCTTCCATGGTCTTACCGTTGCTAACAGCTAATATTTACCAATGAACCCCACATTACAAATGGAAGCCCAAACTAAACAATAATGGTGTGAGGCACTGTCTCAAGCACTTCACAAGTACAAACTCATTTAGTCCGCAGACGAGCTCTGTGATATAGGTACCACGCTTATCTCCTTGTACTGTTGAGGACGATGAAGCCTACAGAACTAGCCCCAAGTCACAGAACTAAGACGTGGTCAAGCCAAGCCCTGCACGCAGGCTACTGAGTCCGCCTGGAAGTCCGCCGTTTGGAAGAACAGACATGGCACAGACACTGAATGCCAGGGGAGAGACTGGCACTCAATGCCAAGTGGAAAATCCAGAGGAATAAAATCAGATGTGCTGAAAGAAGTAAGCGTTCAAAAAGCATTAGGAGAAGAACACTGGCAAAAAGAAGGGGGGAAAGGGTGAAGACAGAGCACCCACAAAAAAGGGTAAAGTTAAGGCAAAGTATATGATGCTTCACTCCAAACGCATGAACATGAAGAAACAATGTCACACAGTTTGAACAGGTGAAGGACTGAGCCTCGAGAAAAATAATTCAATTAAGCCATGGGAAAGAACATTTGTTTATCACGAATGCTCAAGTCTGTAATTTTCTGGACATGGCTTTCTGGCTTAGTTGTTTTTGCTTTTGACAAGCATGTGCATTTCAAGCTAAAGCAAAAGAACATCAAACTGAATAAACAAATCATAAAATAACCAGAAAAATATAAAAACCCCTCCCTTTTCCAGGTCCTTCCATCAGTGGCCTCCTTGAAACAAAGACTTCAGGAGCTTCAGGGACACTTAAGTGGAGATAAAACTAGGCAAAAACTTAAGACTAAGGAGAAGTGAGTGTTCATCTCCTTGATCTGACTTTTTGACTCTTCTGTACCCAAAGCCTCAGAAAGCATGTTACCAGGGTAGGACAGTGGTCATGGCTGTGTTCTGCAGGAGCCCATAAAAGCAGATTGAGCAAGGCACCCAGAAGCAGCTCCCCCTGCAGAGCTCCTCTCTCTCCTAAGCGATCTACACAATACCCAGACCCTGCAGAGCACGCCCTTCCCAGGGCAAGTCTAGGCACAGCCCAGCGCCACCCCCTCCCGCCATGAAGACCTGATGCTGAGCTCCCCGGAAGCAGGTTCTTACCATCCTCAAGATGCTCCTCTCCTCTTTGGCTTCATCACTTGCAAACAAAACAAACGCCATGTGACAGCTGCCATTTACCTCTACTCGGTCCAAGTCAGTTTGGGGGCCTGTTAGCTCAGGAATTCAACCAAGGGAGGTTTTTCTGCCCATCTTTGGAAATACTGACAGCAGTGACACAGACACGCACCAAGATGCCATGGCTGCTTCTTCAACAAAAGCCTTTTTATAGGATCAGATTTGAACGAAGGAGGGGATTTAGAGAGAGAAAGCTTCGAGCTCTCGTCACGGCCAACTGTTGGCCAGATTCTCGCCCCAGACGACCGGTGACATCACCAGGGGCCGGGCCTTCCTGGCATCTGGTGAACCCCGGGCCCGCACCACACCCCCACCCCATGCCAGCTCTCCTGGCGGCAGGCGGCTCTGGGCTCAGGCTGCTGGGCTGCTCACAAAGTTGCATATTTGGGGAGTGTTTCACCCTGGGAAACAGGCCAGGCATTCTGAAGGAGAGGCCACCACCCTCGCCTGCAAAGGTCTCATTCAGCTGCTTCAGAAAAGAAGTTCCCAGGAAAGAGAGACAGCAGGGTGGCAGCCTCTTTCAGCCCCCAGAGCCGGCATTCTCCAGAAGCAGCTCACGGGGACCGTCAGGGGCCCAGATGGATAGTTAGGTCTCCTCAGCCCTCGTCTCGGGGAAGCAAAAGCAGGGGTTGGAGATGGACCGATGGGGTCACTTATTACTGTGATAAGACAAAGTCTTTGAGGGCTTCCCTACGAAACTCAGGGCAATTGTGAAGGCTCCGTCTGGGCGGCAGGGAGGGGCTGTTATGTGACAAAAAGGGGTCTGCTCCACCTTGGAACCAAAAGAGGAAGGCCCAGGGACCCCGGAAGCTGCAGGGCCCTCACACACAACGAGACTTTTGTCTGTGTGCTCCCAAAGGCTCTGCTTAAGCTCAGTAGGCCTGTATGTTTCAGCGATTGTTGGGCCTTTTTTTAATTACTGATTCTGACTGATTATGTCTTTTAAGGATGGGCTGCTTCAGTGGTTTGCATTTGACTATATCCAGGTGATGCTGAAATCTTTGAAAGCAAAATGTCATTTTCTAGATATATAATTTTTAGGATGCTTATAGGGTCTCGTCTCCACAGAACTAATACTCATCTAAAGACACATACACACACACACACACATAGGCTCTCTCCTGGTTTCAGAAAGGGCCGACTATGGCTAAATTTAAAAACACACGCACCATCTATCGAGGCACAGCCATTACCAAGCCCCATAAAACCGGAGAGCCCTTTCACCTGCACACAGCTGGCCCTTCTCGCTCACACACCTCGAATGTCGGCCCCAAAACAGCGGCCTAGGAGGCTGCAGCATCCCTGATGCCAGAGCAACGCCAGCGACAGTCTCAGCAGCTGCTTAATGAAACAGCCGAGCACAAAGGATGGAGTGCCGGCTGAGCTGCAGGAGCTCTGGGGGGCAGCCCTTGTCAAAATAACAACTTGCAATGCTAAAACCTCTCAAACTGTCTTTAAGAGCATGACAACTGCATGTCTTGAGGATGAATATGTAATTTCCACTTCCATTAATGCTCACAATGCAGAACCTTATCCCGACAACTTGGCTTTTCCTAAAAAATGAACAATTGCGAACATAACCAAGAAATGGGTGTGAAGAATCAAGACTGCTTCCATACCCGTTCAGTATGGAGTGGGTGACGAGGAGGGCCCTGCTTTCCTGATACAGGTGGGTCAGGATGGGGACGGGCCCTGCATCCCCGATACAGGTGGGCCAGTGATGGGGACAGGAGGAGAAGAGGCCTCGGCTCACAAGCCCTGCCATTTCCACCTGCAAGTCCTCCAGCTCCTGGCCCTGGGAAAAACCAGAATGGACTCTTGGGTTACTGGTACCGGCACTTCTGCAAGGCCATGAGAAATGATGCCTACCTATCACAGGGGTGCCCATGGGAGGACTCAAGCATTTTGCCCTTTGGGTGCTGGTGCCTTGTCCACTGAAGTGATAGGAGCAGACACCCTGCTCCCCTCTTGAGGGACCAAACATTCGAGGTCTCCTGACTTGCCCATGGCCTCACAGACAGTACAGGAGAGCAGGCCTGGGACCCGTGTCACACGCTGTGCTGCCTCACGGCCAAGGCTGGACACAATCCTCTTCTCCCTCTCTTCCCAATCCACCTTGTCCAAAATAAAGGTTTTCAAGTCATGATGCCAAGACTCTGGTTTGTGAGCGGTAAACAGGGAGCCTGGGTCAGCCCCTGGCCAGCCAGCGCCTGCCCACTAGCCCTGCGGAGGGCACGCTGGCTCCCACACACACAGCCCCCGGCCAATCCCCTCTTTGTTTCCTCTGAACAATCGGAGCCCAGTTCTCTCCCACCTTCTCCCTGATATTCCTGGAAATGGCCTTTCTTTTCTGTTGGAAATAAATTTGTTTTGTTTCTGCATTTGTTTCTGCTCTGATATATGCTCCTGAGTGTCGTGTCCCTCTCTAGATTTTCAGTGTCTTTTTAAGGGAATAAGAACTCCAATTCCATTATAAATGAGAGTTCAGGAGACTTCATAAATATCATTGCTCGGGAGCTTTTCTTTTTCAGAACCTTAGATATCTTTTACATTACAGAGAATTCAGTTATTACAGAATGTGAGTCTATTCCCGTTTTTCTCCACATTTCCTGGACTGAACTGGTTTTCTTTTTTGTTGTCATTTGGTTTTTCTTAAGTCTGCTGGTCCTTCCACCCCACGGTTCTCTTGGGCTCTCTGCCATCTTCTGTTGTATGCTTCTCTGTCCTTTAGATGCCCAAAGCAACAACAGAGAAGCAAACCACCCAAACTGCCCAGACTTCCGAGGCTCTCATACCCCAAATGTGTTCACCACACACAGATGTGTGCACCCCTGCTCCTGGGGACAAGGGGAGCCTTCGTTTGCATTTCCACCATCCTGTCCCAGCTGCTCATGCCAGGAGTACAGCTTGTGGGGAAACGGGTGCCAGGAACCACAGGTCCGATTCCTTTTGCAGGGTTCTCAGGCACCCTTTTTCCAAATTCCCCCTTCGAGGCTTTCTCCTACCCAGTCCCATTCTTCTCGGTAATCTTCCCTTTCCCCACTCCCTTTTCTAAAAGGTCTCAAGCCAGAGAGATGAGAATCCTGGCTATCAAGGCTTAGAAGTGGAAGAAAGTGGAAGAAAGGCAATGTCTACTTTTTATTTTTCTCTACTTTATGCTCCAGCTAAAAGAAGTAAAATAAATCTTAGGAGATAGTGTTGATGAAAAGCCACTAGAATACTGTAAAGTAATGAGCCTCCAATTAAAATAATAAAAAAAAAGTTTAAAAAAGAGAGTTGGTGTTGATGAAAGTCTGCTGGCTTCCTGGAAAACATCCACAGAGAAAACAGGAGTGCCCAATATTGCCACCAGCTGAGGGTGATAAGATAACCTGAAGGTTGTTTCTTCACAATGTAGAGATGCTACAGATTAAAAAAAAAAAAGCACACCTTGTAAAGGGCAATGCAGTAACCCGTTCGGGCGCAAATTCCAGAGATCAACATCTGCCTAACATCCTACCATTTGCGAAGTGCTTTCCTTCATGTTTCCACATTTAAACCTTGAGGAAGATGTTCCAATTCTATGGACCCAATTCTCTGGGCTACCAGAGAAGGCAATGGCACCTCACTCCAGTATTCTTGCCTGGAAAATCCCATGGACAGAGGAGCCTGGTAGGCTACAGTCCACGGGGTCACAAAGAGTTGGACACGACTGAGGGACTTCACTTTCACTTTTCACTTTCATGCATTGGAGAAGGAAATGGCAACCCTCTCCAGTGTTCTTGCCTGGAGAATCCCAGGGACAGAGGAACCTGATGGGTTGCTGTCTATGGGGTCGCACAGAGTCAGACACGACTGATGTGACTTAGCAGCAGCAGCAGCAGCTCTGGGCTATAACAAGGTAGGAGGTTTGAGTGCCCTGTTCTCAACAAAACCTGCTGCATATGCTCCTCATGCATGAGACAGGAGTCCCTTCTGCCTCTAAGATGCAAGGCTGTGTGCTGTGCTTAGTCGCTCAGTCGTGTCTGACTCTTTGTGGCCCCAGGGACTGTAGCCCGCCAGGCTCCTCTGTCCATGGGGATTCTCCAGGCAAGAATACTGGAGTGGGTTGCCATGCCCTCCTCCAGGGGATCTTCCCAACCCAGGGATCAAACCCAGGTCTCCCACATTGCAGGCAGATTCTTTACCATCTGAGCCACCAGGAAGATGCAAAGAGTCAAGGAGAAAACCTCCTACTCATGAGCCTTGAGAACTTGCCAGTCCTGTGGTAGAAGGAATCAAAATGTCCTCTTCTCACAGAATGGGGGGGACTGAAGGAGTCCTGGTGATGTTCCACCTACTCCTCCCTCTAGGGGAGAGAAAGCTGAGCCTCAGCCCCACAGCCGACTATCATAGGTGACTGATGTGTTCGTACAGCTGCCAAAGGCAATTCCTCTGCATACTGCAGACAGTTGTTCTAGCTGATGTGTGGGGTAGATGCTAAAAAACTAACACTCCCTTTCACTGTGATGCACTCCATGGCTTAAAAAATCTTTTTATTTGACTTATCTCAGAGCATCACAAAGGTCAGCTCATTCGCTCAGTCGTGTCTGATGCTTTGCGACCCCAATCACAAAGATCAACTGTTATAATTATTCCTTTTCTTACAGATTAGGAAATTGAAGCTGATGAAGTACATTGTTTCATAAGAGTTAGCTGTCATATCCAGCATCATAGAGATAAAATAAGCTGTTGAACGAGGCTTTCAGTCTGGCCTGTCTGATCCTGATCCCCACTCCCGTCACTGCTTCCCAGTGCTTTCCAGATTTTTCTGGGGGGTTACAAGGTCTGAAACCTTGCTGTTTAAAAATAAGGTTTATCTAAGATACATTTTCCTTCGTATATTGTAGAATACTCCCAGAACTTTAGATCTAGGCTTGGGAATTATTTTTGTATTCAGGGATACCTGTCATGTGCCAGGTACCCCACCAAGAATTAGGTTCAACCGTAAGATAGTTAATATCAGCTACTTCTTAACTAAATGACACTTTTCTACGGTTCAACAATTAGACCTCACTTTCTTGAGGTCAGAGGAGGTTTTGGAGAATGTTTTTTAATCTCACTGGTTCTTTTCTTTCCTTTGTAAGAGATGTTCTATTCCCTGTTTAAGACAACGTGAATTACTTAGAGAACATACCTTTCTAAAGTTTAATTTGGGCAAATTAGTGCTAACTCCATAAACTAGCATTGAGATTAAAACATGGATGAGACCTGCCCTGAAGGGAAAAGAGTTTAATGGGGAGACTTTGAGTTTTGACAGTGTCTAATTTGGGAAATGCAAGTCAGGAGAAGTGTCTGATACACAGCAGGAGCTCTATCAATATTTGATAAAGGAATGAATAATAAAAATGGCTAAGATATACTGAATACCCGCCCTGGGTCCAGCCCTGACCTAAGTTATTTATGTGCCGTTATGGCACTTAATCTGCACCTGAACCCTAGGAGGAAATCATTACTCCCATTTTACAGATGAGAAAAACGAGGCACAAGGCATTTATGCAATAGCCCAAGGGAGTATTAATGAAGGATGGGAACCTGGGTAGTTAGTGTCCAGAGCCCAGGGTCTTAGTCAAAAAAGCCATTTTAAGAGTCAGGAGGGAAGACGGAAGACACTGAGTTAGATTTGAGGTATGCTGAGTTTGAGGTCCAGAGAAGGCAATGGCACCCCACTCCAGTACTCTTGCCTGGAAAATCCCATGGACGGAGGAGCCTGGTAGGCTGCAGTCCATGCTAAGGGTCGGACACGACTCCGCGACTTCACTTTCACTTTTCACTTTCATGCATTGGAGAAGGAAATGGCAACTCACTCCAGTGTTCTTGCCTGGAGAATCCCAGGGACAGGGGAGCCTGGTGGGCTGCCGTCTATGGGGTCGCACAGAGTCGGACACGACTGAAGTGACTTAGCAGCAGAGTTTGAGGTCTCTCCCATGGGTGGCTCTGTCCAATGGAGAGCAGAAATATGGATCTGATGCTAAAGCCATAGGTGGGGTCAGAAGCACAGATCTGGGAGGCATCAGTATATTTTAAGTGATGCTCTGGAAGAACACAGAACGAGCCTTTTTCTGAAAGCGGTCCTGGGAAATGTCACTATTTAAAGAGCAGGTAAAATCAGGAAAGAGCTGGTGAAGGTGATGGAGAAAAGCCCCTGATGGGACCTGTAACTGCAGTGCTGTCCTGATTTGCAAACTCCAACCACCCCACACCAAAGATGTTAAAATAATCCAGTAGTAACCAACACCTGTTTTACAAATTCAACCCAAACACACTACGTATCCACTGCCGTGATACCGGGATACTCGCCCTAGTCTGTGGGCGTGGCTTTATTTTCTGTCTGGGGGACATCTGCCTGTAGGCTGACAGCTCTTAGAATCTAACATTCCTCACAGTCGGCTGAGACGCTTAATAAAAGGCAGGTTTGCAGGGCCCACACTCAGGCAGTCTGATGCAGGAAGCATGGGTGGAACCTGGGACTCTAATGCAATCTCTCAGGTGATCTGAGGGTTGGTTATGTGGTCCCTTGAGAAACAGACAGTGCAGATGCTGAATATGCTATTGATCAATAACAATGTAAGTGATCTTATGTTAAATCATCCTCACATTGTTTTTATGTGTTACTATCCTAAGGTCTGAAAAGACTCTAGAGTTATTTCTCTTGGGAGTCAATGTGATCATTAAAGGTTCAAATAACTTTTCCCATGAAGCATCGATTCTCAGAATCATTTGACAGTTTTATCTAGCATTTAATTTGCCATCAAACTCCTGCCATTGATCAGATCCAGGGAAATGGTTGACCTTTCACCCTCTTCTGTTACTGTTCAGAACCAGATCATCACAGGACTCAACCTCAAAGCCAGCTGCCTTAAAAATGAAAATCAAATCAGTCCTTTTTGTTATTGGCTATTGAAAAGGAAACAGAAGAAGAAAAATACAAGAAGCTGAGACAACCACAGCTACTACCTAATAATCACTAATCCCTTGGAAGCTCTTAGCCATACACCAGAGAGAAACAGCGCGAGCTGAATGTTTCCCAGCAACATCCCAAGGGGCAACGTCTGCAGTGGCAGAGTCAGGCTGGGGACAGCAACCAGCTTGGTGATCAGCCAGGAAGGGACTTCCGAGGCCCTGACCTGGACGTATGAGGCTCAAGGGACCTGAGATCTGGTCTTGGCTGAAGTGGTGCCTCGGCTGCCACCATGTGTTATGGGAAGGCGGGTACGCTGGTCGCGTGTTGCAGCTGCTATGAGCAAAGCTGGTCATATCTGTTAGGGGTATGAAGACAGCCCAGCCCAAGGGAGCTGTAATTTTGTCGTTTGTGTTAGTTCCGTTTATGTATACACTGACTGCCTCACTCAGAAGCTGCCCAGGGAGAAGCACACTCCTGACTGACCTGTGTCTTCCCTCTCCTGGGGCTGAAGGGCGGTGCTCAGCATGCCAGGACTAGAGCTCTGCGGCCTCTCTGCCTTCCTGTTCTCTGCTCTCAGTTACGTGCCGCGTCTGCTGAGCCAGGACATGGAAGGTTCACACAGAGCCTGGCCCTCAGCCTCTCTCCCTCAGATGCTCTGCTCACACGTCACTGGCTCCAGAGCACACTCTTTCCACTTGCAAAGGTCTTTAAACCCGTGGATCCCAGCCAGGCTTTCATGACCTCTGCTGCACCTTGATCCCTTACCATGCTCTGCCAAATGGCCCCACACCAACACCCTGGCTCACATGTGTCTCCCCTTAGTTTGTTCCTCGTCTCGTTCTAAGTGAGAGAGAGGCAAGTCTTCCCAGACCCCTCCCATTTTATTCCTTCTACTCTAGTGCGGAAAAGTAAGTCAGAAGTTGCTTGTGTCTGTATTTTTCACAAGTGCACTCAATTTTGCCTCAGGTCTTTCAGCCACCCTCTCGTGATTCCTTAAATAATTAAAATAGGGGATCACTGGGAAGATTTCACCTTGATGCTCTACTCATCTACTAAGTCTTCACAAGGTCACCATCAACGGGATACCACAGCATGTCCCCAAACCACACCTGACCTTCTGGGGGAGATTGAAGGTGAATGACTACATCCGTGGACTTAGAAAAATTTAACGTAGGAAACAAGGAGTAAATTCAGGGCCACATAATTAAATATTTACTTAGCAGAGATTTGTTTTTGACATGACTCAATTAAATCTGGCTAAGGGGCATTTTCGAGGCATTGTTAAAAGTGTATTCTGAGCCAGTGGAGGCAGCTCTCCTGAAAAACAGCCCAAACCTTATAAAGCAGAAGTGACTCCAACAGGTAGTCAGTCGAGCACTTCTACCCTCTTCGATCGTCTTGTAAGAAAGACTGAAATTCCAGTTTAGAATAAGTTCAAAGAGGAAGTCAGGTAAACTGGGGACTTTGAGAAAACTTGCTCTTAAGAAAATCTCCAGATTTTAATTTTGGTGAGAAGTAACAGGTTCTCATAAGAAAATTAGCATGCATAAAAATCACCTTCTACATGCCTATCTTGTATTATCCTCTACTGGTTAATTTCAATGTATTTATACACATGGAATATATGTAATTTCCACGTGTACACTAAGCAAAGTTCTTAGAGTGCACTACTCTCTGTCCTTTCACAGATAGAAATACTGTAAGTTGGGAGTATGTTTTGGCTTTAGTGACCCTAGTCAAAACATACTCCCTGGTGGCTCAGACGGTAAAGCTGCTGCCTGCAATGAAGGAGACTCGGGTTCAATCCCTGGGTTGGGAAGCTCTCCTGGAGAAAGCAATGGCACCCCACTCCAGTACTCTTGCCTGGAAAATCCCATGGATGGAGGAGCCTGGTAGGCTACAGTCCATGGGGTCGCAAAGAGTCGGACAAGACTGAGTGACTTCACTTTCACCCTAGTGAAAAGTCCCAACAAGCTAGCTAGCTCTTGGAGAAGGGACAGAACTGGGCTCCCCAGAACATCCTCTGCTGGACCTCCAGCGTATAACTGAAAGAAAGAAAGCTCAGATCCTGCTCCAGAAAACAACACACTGAACGCCTTTGTTTTGGAGTAGAGACTGTCCCTGGAGAAGCTAGAAAGGTGAGACGGGCACACGACGGTTGCAGCAGACACCGTGGACCGGATGTAAACTCAGATATTGGGGAAAAATGCAAGGATTGAAAATTAAGGGTTGGAAAGGCAGAAGCCAAGAACCTCCGGGCCCTCCTTTGCTCACGGCCAAGTGGAGCAGCCTAAGCTAGACAGGGATGAGGGCCAGAGTGAGTGAGCAGTGCTTGACGCTTTCTAAGGGTGAGCAGTCCGATGAGAGGAGAGTCTAACCTTGTTCCCGGTGGCTCCAGCTCCTTTGAGGACAAAAGGACTCCAGAACCGAGGAAATTTGTGATGTGGGTCCTGACTAGGATTGGAGGCTTGGGAACCTTTTCTAAAAGAGACCAGCGCATTCTGGCACACTCCTAAGTGTGAGGCTGGAGTGTGCTGGTTGTGAACAGGGGCTGCACAGTACACATGAAGGTTCCTGGCTCTCCCACAACTTAGGTTCCAGAGTCTTCAGTACAAGGTTGGTCCTACGTGGAGGGCAAGGGCCAGTGAGTTTACTGCAATCTGGACAGTTATTCTGCCAGCCACACTGAAGAAGAGACCACTGTTCATCCAGCCTCCGGGCAGACCCGATACCCTCCCTCTAAGCCTGAACTTTTTCTAGAAGAGGTGCCAGGATCCGCTGGTGTCTTCCCTCTTTCAGAGAAAACTCTTCTGGATCAGCATGTGGATGCAGCTCTAGAAGCAGGGTCCTAGCTGCGTTCAGACTAGATACAGCCCCGGATGAAGAGGATGCTCTTTCTCTCACATTTAGACTGCGAAAGGCATCTGCCCTCAGACAACCAGGACTTGGGGAGGGGGAAATGGGCCAGAAGAGATTTCTGTACAGAGGCCTGCCCACCCTGGCACGCGACTATGCAGCCAGTATCTTCTGTGCCGTGTGGCTAACGGTTCGCTCTTGGGACAAAAAGCCACAGAGGAAGCTTAAAACATCTGAAAAAGAAGCTTAAATTTATGTCACTTCTTTCTCACAACTCTTAAAGAATAAACATGATGCTTTAATGTGTTTTCTATACTGTTCTGGAAAATATCTACATTGCCTTGTTTATCAGAGCAATCGATTCATTATGAAATTTCCTAAACGTCTCATGTTTCCAACACTAAAGAATAAATTATACCTTTTCTATAATAAAAAATTAAGGATTATTGGGGTAAAGATAAGAGGTCTACTTATCAGTACTTCAACCCTTGGGATTTTGATGTCACTGATGAAGAAAATATATTTCTCTTCCCTAGTCTATTTTTTTCAACATAAAATGTCTGTGCACTCTGATAAGCTTCATTAGAAAAACCATTATTTTATTATGTTGGTTTGTTCTTACTTGATTTAATGAATAACCATCACCCAAGGGTATCTAATGCAACACCAGAGTTACATGCTTTGACATGTGGAAAAAGATACTGGGAGAGTCTTTCCTATTAATGGATAATTAGTTAAGTGAACTCGGTTGCAGGCCCTCCTCAGTTCACGTCTCAGTCTTGTGGTCTACAGAGAGGTGCCTTGAAAAGTTGCAGAGAGAGAACCAGCTCACACTTACTTATTCACATTTGCTGGAAGCCACGAGAACTATTTCAGAGTCTCATCTCACTAACTATATATTCTTTCCATCTAACAGATTTCAGGCTCTGGGAGAGATGCTGCCAATAACATCACACATAGGCAGTCTGTGTTCTTCTCCATCAGGTTGAAGGAAGAGGGCGGTGCTGAGAGAGCAGAATGCTAAGCCATTTTGTAAATTCAGATCCCTGTTTCCCTTTGTTCCTTCTCTCCTTTATGTAATGTCTACATTTGGGCATTTCTGCACTGCCTCTTTGGTTTCAGAGCTTTCCAACCGAGCATTTCCCGTGGAAAAAAAAAAAAGGAAATACAGCAATTAGCATACATTATGTGTCTGTACCAAACCAGCACACTCACAAGCACGCCTGTGTGACAGACAAGTCGGCCCTGTTTTGTCTCGGTTCCTGGACCGCCCTGCCCTGCTCACAACCTGCCATTTGCCAACAAAGATGCCCACCCCTTCCCCTCCTCTGCTCCCAGCTTTCCCGGCCGCTGCACAGCCCAGCCAGCCTAACTGGCTCGAAGTATTTAATGAGTTTCTAATTCAGCTTTGGCTCTGGAAGTTGGCCAACTAATGATGCCAGGGACTTGCATGTCTCTCTCTACGTTATCAGAGGGTAGTCAAAGAGACAAGTCTTGGCACAGTAGGGCTTCCAAGGCCTCATGTTATCATAAGGCCTTGCTGGCTGCGAACAATAAAGGAGCTAAAGACAGTCACCCCAGAGAGTCCGGGAAGGGGGAGGATGTGGGAGATACCTCCAGGAGCCTGGAAGTGATTTCTAGGGGGTGAACGCTGCTCCGTTATTACTGGACCCTAGTCCAGCAGGAGAGAGGCAACAAGTCCACACTGAACACTTTGGGCCAAAATCACATGATCACATGCTTTTTATACACAGATGCCTATCATAGAGCAGGCCCCTGGAACACTCTCTACTATGGCCACCTAATGGGAAGAACTGACTCACCGGAAAAGACCCTGATGCTGGGAAAGATTGAAGGCAGAAGGAGAAGGGGACAATGGAGGATGAGGTTGTTGGACGGCATCACCAACTTGATGGACATGAGTTTGTGCAAGCTCTAGGAGTTGGTGATGGACAGGGAAGCCTGGCGTGCTGCAGTCCATGGGGCTGGAAAGAGTCAGGTATGACTAAGTGACTGAACTGAACCATTCCAGTGGCCAAGTCTCTGAAAAGCCAGAAATGGGTCCGCAGGCTTCCCATCTCCTGGACACCCATGTGGGTCATGAAACAGCAGCACTGCTCAGAGTGAGGTTCTGGGGGAGCCGTAAGCACCAGGACTCTGGGAGGGACTTGGGAAAAGGCTCTGAGTCTCAAAGTGCTTGGACATACCTCATAAACTGTGCAGTTTTTACATCATAGTTCCGCAGACCACAGCTAGGACGTTTCAACCTATTCTACCCCATCTTTCTGGGTTTTTTCTGTTGTGAAGACTTGTCTGCTCCTATTTACAGGGGAGCCGCCTATGCTCCTTCAGGTCTTGGTGACACACCACCACCTCTGGGGAGTCGTCCCTGAAGGGCCTAAGCCCCAAAGAACGGAAACTCATGCCTACCATCATAAACACCATACTTAGCTTCCCCACGTGCCGGCGCAGAGGCCCGCTCTGATGTCAGAAATCTGGTCTCAAGATGGGAGCCTGAGCTTTCTTACAGATGGATGCTCGGCATTTATTTATTATTCATCAGTGGAGATGACGGTGCCCCAAAAAAAGCTTCCTTAATGGAAATCATAGTTCACAGACTACAGTGGTATTGATTGAATAATGGCTGTAGAATCATTAAAAAGAGGCTTTCCAAATGACGCAACTAGGAACAGAGAGAGATTCAGACCACAAGCTATAGTCAGATATTTTTAAATAGCTGCATAAAGGTGTCCCACATAAACTATGATTCCATCTATTCATAAATACCCGAGAAGTTGTTAAAAATTGGAACCTGACTTAATCTAGTCATTAAATAAATGACTTTTTATTTTACCTATAAATATGGGGTTTTAGATACAAGTAACTGATCATTTCAAGCATTTTAGAGTCAAGGCACATTTCCAGAGACTGGCTAAAAGAGGGTGGTTATCTCAAGAGGTAGTGAGACCCCCACTGTAGAGATGGATGTGAAACCAGGATTGATGGTCCACCAGTCAGCAGTTCTAGAGCGGCGCTTCCTGGTGCTGGCTGACCATGAGGAGCACACCAGGAGTTTGTGAAAATTACACACGGCGGGCCCCACTTGTTCATTTGCTCAGTCATGTCTGATTCTTGGCAACCCCATGAACAGCAGCATGCCAGGCTTCCCTGTCCTTCACTATCTCCCTGGGTTGCTCAAACTCACGTCCATTGAGTCATCAATGCCATCCAACCATCTCATCCTCTGTCCCCACCTAGACTTACTAAATCAGAATCTCTAGAGCCAGGGTTGAAATCTGTGATTTAAAAGCAGTGGGTGGAGACTTCCCTGCTGGTCCAGTGGCTAAGACACCACACTCCCAAAGCAGGGGCCTGGGTTTGATCCCTGGTCAGGGAACTAGATCCCACATGTTGCAACTAAAGATCCCTCATGCCACAACTAAGACCTAATATAGCCAAACAAAAAAAATTTTTAATAAATATTAAAATAATAATAAAAGCACTGGGTGATGATTCTGCTCACCAGGCAGACTTGGGAGACTCTGCTCTAGGGACTGTTCTAGTGCTGGGGTGGAGAGAGGGCTGACCTCCCTTAAAGCTTCTCTTATTGTTGTTGTTGTTGTTTAGTCACTAAGTCATGTCCAATTTTTTGGTGACACCATAGACTGTAGCCTCCAGGTTCCTCTGTCCATGGGATTCTCCAGGCAAGAATACTGGCATGGATAGCCATTCCCTTCTTCAGCGGATCTTCCTGACCCAGGGATCGAACTCGTGTCTCCTGCTTGGCAGACGGATCCTTAAGTTCCAGTGATTTATAACCACATTTGACACTGTAACAAGAAACTCCTCTGAGAAAGTTCACCTCTTATCAACATATCAAGATAGTCATCTCTAAGGGTTTGAAATGGGAGATGATCTATGGGGCTTTTACAAGTTAGACAACAAAAAAAGGGGTGGCATTCTAGAAGGAAAAGAAAAGATGTCCAGCCATCAGGAGGCCAGGAGAGCAGAGAGTCAGAGTCCACAAAAGAGCTGGAAGCCAGTGTGGGAACAGGAACAAATGACTGGGCAGAGGCCATGTGTTTACATCAAGATCAGGTATAAACTCAACCCACCACATCCTGACAGAGTGCCAACCCTGGCATGAGACCAGAACCATGGGGCAGTGGCCAGCAAAAAGGGCAGGATGGCCCCTGGCTCCTGGACACACACCTCAGCAGGGAGAGGAAGGGCTCAAGGGAGTCACTGGATGGTTTAGGAAGGCTTCCATACTACACAGAAGATGGCATCCAGATGGGAGCTAAAAGACGGTGGGAAAATGAAGCAAGACGCTGTACAGCAGGGGGCCCCACGCCCTGGAAATAGGTTATCAGGGATGAGGAGATCCAGTCCAATTAGAGCCCTACAGCCAGTAACCCAGGTCTGCAGAAATGTGAATTTGGACGGATCTATTCCAAACCCTTGTCTTAACAGATACAAACATTAAGGTTCAGAGAGGCTAAGTGACTTGTCCAGAGTCACAGGGCATGATAACGGGAGAACCAGGAGTTGAGCATGGGTATCCCGACACCCAAGCACCTTCCTCTCCTGGTAGGACCACTGCAGAGGCTGAGGATGCTCCCACGGGACCTCCTGAAGCCACGACTCTGGGGTCCAGACGCCTCCCTCCTGCACCTGCGTTCTATCACACGGCCAATGGAAGCATCCCGTAAAGTGATGGTAAAGGTGTCTGATTCTCAGTCTAATGTTGCTCAGATTCCTTACTGAAAGCCAAAGATGGGCTGCAAGAGAAGCAACTTAAGCTCAGCTCTTAGGTTACGTACTTGAACCAGTGATGGCCGAAACACAGAATCTCATTCACGAAGGCTAACACTGCTGGTCACACGTCCTCCATTTTTGTAGAAAAACAACAGAGTAGAAACCATAACTGCCTTATTTACAAAACAATACGGCACAGAGCCAGGGGACTATCACAGAATGTCCAGAAGTCTCCTCTCCTCAGACTCCTCTTTTCCTGTTCTTGGAGACCCCTCGTGGCAAACTCAGGAGGATGGATGAGATGAAAATCCTCTCACCCGGCACTGAAGGGTTCAAGCCGGGTGATGTCACCACCCTCAAGCCACACTCGCTGTGCTGTCATTAATCCTCCCCCACCACATGCACTCCTTAAAAGGAAGGGTCTCAGAGTGAAGCGGGAAGTGTTTTTTAACGACAATGATTTGATATTTATAAAGTCCCCACTGTGTTGGGCCACTCACAATGCACGTGAACAGCAAAGCCTTTGGGCTCCACTGACGCCTTGAGGAGGGAGTTATGTGATCATCCTAACATTTCTTTAGAAATCTTTCATAATCACGACCATAAGGTAATGCATGTAACCACAGGAAGTAAGGTGGTAAGCTGTTTACAAAGAGCTATTTATTACCTTTTGTTTTTTTATTAACTTTTTTTTTTAAGAATTTTTTTTTCCCTTAGAGCCCTTTTAGTTTCATCTCTTTTCCAAGGAGTAAAAGGAAAGAAAAAGATGCCTTCCTCCATCATGTCCTGGCCCACACATCAAAGATTTTTCAGGTTAGTCACTTTGAAAAGATCTGAGAGGAAATGAAAAGGTCTTTGAATGGCCAGATCAAGAATAACCTTCCTAGGAGGGAACAAACTTCTGCCTCTGTATTTGCTTCTACCCTTTCTTTCATTGTAGACACATAACTAATCTGCCTGCAAAGCAGGAGACCTGGGTTGGGAAGATCTGGAGGAGGAAATGGCAACCCACTCCATTATTCTTGCCTGGAAAATCCCGTGGACAGAGGAGCCTAGAGGAGCCTAGAAGAGCTGCAGGTCATGGAGTCGGACACGACTAAATGACTTTCACTTCACTTTTTCTTCCTAACTCAGATAGTCATCTTGTCATCGTACCAGCTGTGGCCAAGACAGGCCACATTCTCAGTCACAGAACGTTAGGTCTTAAACGCCACAGAAAGTCCAGTGCCATCTACCGTGGAGGGACTGATGCTGCCTAGGGTATGGTCTCAGACCTGAAGACCCAAAAGGTCGCTGAACTGCTGTCAATTCTGGTTCTTTCAACACCTATGTTTTCACCATACCATCAACAAGGAGCCACGTGTGACGTGAAGTACAGAAATCCCCAGGGGTAGGTCAGAGGAAGTCAGGAACATCACCAATCACATCCACCACCACTTTCTCAGTCTGTCCGTCTGCTGGACTCCTGGCTATGATGCGGCAAAGGGCCCGTTTAGTTTGAAAAGACGCTCAGAGATGGAAGCATTTCAGTCCATTCATCCCTTCACTGCAGCACCAGCCCTAGCACTTAATTAAGAGATTTCTTCCAAAGCTTTGTGATGTTGCCTGCATAACTGACGAGCCCTACGCCCTCTGCAACAGAGTTATAATAATATATTCTAGAAGACCACCTCATTATGAGGGTACTGAACTGATATAAAAGCAAGCACCATGGAACAACCAGCCACAGGGACCTTTATGAACCATTCTCACCAGAAGAGACTGCCAACAAAGGGGTTTATTTCTAAACAGTGTAATCAGCCAGTCTATTGCCAGCCCACATCCAACTCCTAGACAATAGTCATGGCTGCTGGAATAACTTCAGCTATTTCTAGCCCGGTAAAATAAATATAGGCTCAAAGAAAAGTATTACTTATAGTAAAGGAGCTAATACTATTGCTCTTGATTAAAGACGTTATTCTCCTTTCAGAGTCTTTTCAAAACCGGCTGGGAAACGGCTTCAGGAAGTGGGGTTCAGTTCCAACCCCCCACCTGCCTTTTCCTCTGTCTCTAATCCACAATAACATCTTCCCCCCTCCTGCTTCCCCAACCTGCTTTGTGCTCAAAGTGAAAATGGAAGTATACAAGGAAGACAAAAGAATGGGTTCAAACCTTACCTTGTCCAGTTCAAAAACACATTTTTGCCCCTCACAAAAGCTAAACAGTCCTTACATTCTGACTCGACGTGAAACCACGGGAAGATGAAGAAGAAGCAAAGGAACAAACTGGGTATGATTCGGATGGAGCCCATCCTCTACCAGGCGAAAAGCAGTGTTTCCTCTGGACAAAGACGGCATGCACCCCACTTCTCAAGTTCAAACATCCACGAGAACAGGCTGGATCTCACACTACTCAAGAAAAACGGTTTTCCTGAAAATTGGACTCAGGCTCAGACATGAATTTGGTATGAAATGCTAGTTCATACAGGGCCTTGAAATCCTATTGACTCTTCATAAATGCTCCTTTCATTTCCATCATTCAATGACAGGAGGGCTCCCTTGAAAAGCCATCAATGCCAACATTAAGAGAGGCTAGAAGGCACTTCTTTCCTCCAGGACGTTAACTAAATCACTGGTATACTGATGTTTATCAACAACATAACACAGTATGTCAACTTAAAACAAAGAATTTCATACACACAGCCATGCTCAAAGATGGCCTGTTGTTAATTACTTACCAGCCCTCAGGAGGTGAGCACCGAGCAATGCTCTTCACTGTGTTAACATATCCCACCCACCTATCCAGGATTCCAGGTGATGAGAAGACTGGACTAGAAGGTTCTCCAGCAATGAACCATTAGGGGGTGACCATGAATCCCAGGTACAGGTAGAGAGCACGTACAGGCTCTCGAGTCATTTTTTTCCAAGTTGAGGCAATGAATCATTGATTCCTTTTCAGGTTGGTTGTCCACCTGCTGCCAGAGCCTCCCCACTTGCCTGCAATCAAAGCCCTCCTCTGCCCAGTCAGTGCCCGGGAGGGTGTGGGAGCCCACGGGGGCTGTCCTGGGATTCCATCTCCAGCTTGTCCCTTGCCTCCTGCTATCTTCAACCCACAGCTGCAGCTGTTGACCTGTGTTTTGCTACTATTTGCATTTCAAATACGTTAATAAAAAAACAAGAAATTAAATAACAAATTGGAGATTTGTGTTTAAAACAACAATGACAAAGGCTTTTGATTAACCCACAGTACCACAGAAAAGCAGCTCAGTAGCATCCCTGATGGTACATGATGCACATACAGCGCCTCTCAGCTGATGGTCCTGGGATTTTTATGAACATCACCCTCTTAATTCAGAGTGAAAAAAATCACATCTTTGGGTAGGAAAACTAGCTCAAGACAGATAAACAAATGTACTGATTTAAATCCAGTTACAACTGAAGTCAGTCAATCACTCATACATCTATTCAACACACATTTCCTAAGCACTGACCAAGTACTCCGGCTTCCCTGGTGGCTCAGTGGTAAAGAATCCACCTGCCAATGCAAGAGACGTGGGTTCAGTCCCTGGGTCAGGACGATCCCCTGGAGAAGGAAATGGCAACCTGTTCTAATACTTTTAACTGGAAAATCCCATGGACAGGGGAGCCTGGTGGGTTACTGTCACAAAAGAATCAGCTACAACTTGGCAACTAAACACCACCAAAGTGCTGCTCACTTGGCCCCTTGTCAATCAGGGTGGGTGTGGGGAACTTACATTACCCAGTACAAATAAGCCTAGAGCGAAGTGATGAGGAGCTAGGAAGGCAGAAGGTCTGCTCTATGAGATGCAGCTGATTTTCTGTTCTGACTCACTAGGTCTCTCTGGCCTTGGCTTCCTCATCTGTAAATGGGAGTGGGTGGGGAGGGTGTCTGTCCCGGCTGCTCTCAAGAGTCCCTTTCTGCTCTGACACACTAGAGGAGCAGAGGAGCTCAGGAACTCTGGTCTTGCTGTGTCCCTGTGTGCGTCAGAGAAACACTGTTTCCCATACTATGCACGGAGCACAGCAACAGAAGCTGGGACCAGAAGAGCCAGAAAGGCCCTAAATCTTACCAGGTCCTGGTTTCCTGGTATACAAAATGGAAACAATGACGATTCTTATCAGAGTCATTCCAAGATTGGTAACATGAGCACCACGTTGGAAAGCACTGTAGGAATACAAGCGACCACTCGCATCCCTGAAATGTGACAATCATCTACAGGATCAGGAATTGACAGCTCATCTTTTCACTGTGCTTAAGCCTCTCTGCCATAATTTATGCTTATACCTTTCAATTCGCACACAGTGGCTCTCACCAAGCGGCCATGCTACATTCCACGAACAGGTGACCTTTCATTTTTAAGAAGGTCAATTCTTAAAAAATTTCCTGCCTTCATCTACTGTCTCCTTGGTCCACAAGTAAATGTGAGCCTAGCCAGACATATTTCTGTTTTGTCTCCTGAATTGAATGTGTCTCTCCAGAGGGGCTTAAGAAACTCCATAGAGAAGAAAGTTAGGCTGAGGAGCAGAAAGGGGTGGGATGTCGTGAGTAAGGTCCCCGCTTCCCAGACTGGCACTTCCCGCTGCTGCCTTCGCACAACCTGGAGAGGTGAGTGTGGTAGCAGACGAAGCCCATAAAGAAAATGCAGTGTTTCAAAAGCAGAGGAAGTGATCATCAGTGTGTGTGTGTCTGTGTGTGTTGGTGGGGAGGGTTGCAAGCCTGAAAATCCTCCAACAACCTCGGTACTCTTCCTATTAGATATTCTACTGAAAAGCTACTCAGCAGTGAGGGGGAAGCTCTCAAGAAACAAGGTGATTCAGGACATGTTTCAAAAGGGCCACCCATAGAAAAACAAAGTTTCTGATCACCAAGGGAGAAAGCGGTAGGGAGGGATGAATTCGGAATTTGGGATTAACAGATACACATCACTATATATAAAACATAAACAACAAGGACCTACTATAAACACAGGGCTCCATACTTGTATCTTGTAATAACTTATAATGGAAAGTAATCTGAAAAAGATAGTTACACACACATATGTATATATAACTGAGTCACTTTGAGGTACATCTGAAACACTGTAAGTCAACTATACTTCAATAAATACACACACACACATATATGCTTTTAAAGGAAAAAAAAAGGCCAGCATAGACCAGAGACCATCACTGCTCTCCCAAGTCTGCTGATGCTGGGAACACAGAGTGGAGACCCTGAATGTGGCCTGTGAGCCTTGAAATGATGGCTTTGCAGTTTCTTGATGAGGGACATTGCCCTTTACAGACTTAAACACTCTGTCCTACTTACACAGTGGTTTTCACCGAATCCATAACATGTTTTTTGTTGTTAGCATAATTACCAGAAACTTCCAAGAACAGGAATACATAAAACCACAACCTCTGTTTTCAAGCCATCACACTCTCACTAAATCATATTCTCAATCACTGTTTTTGTTAAGTCAGTCCACAGTTCAAGAACCAACCACCAATGGCTCCCCAGTGCCCTCAGGATTAAATCCAAGCTCCTCGACCTAGAATTTAAGCCCTTTCCCAAGCTGATCTCTGTCAGGAGCCACCTGAACAAGACATGGAATTAATTACCACGTTTGAGGAGTTTAATATCCTAGTTGGTGAGGACAGATTTTTGTATCTAAAATATTTAGAAAATAATACATGCTAGCATATAATCAAGTGCCAGGCCAGTGAAGAGACACGATGGGTAAGGACATGCATTCATCTCTAATTCACCAGGCTGTCCAGCACTTCCATTTTTATGCTTTCTAGAAAAATACCTAATCTATGGTCCAACCTGGAGTCTAGAATAGTCTGGGTTTTGGACCCTGATGACATTCAAGAATTTGCAGTGCAGCTGGATTTGTCAGGGCAAAAGCTCCCCCGGTGAAAGATTCCCAGTTCAGAGGACACTCTCAAGACGTGTGGAGGCTGGCAGGAGCTGTTAGGAGGCCTGTCCACAGTGTGAGCAGGAGCACACAGAGGGCGCAGTGAGAGCACTCGGTCCTGCTGGGACCCCAGAACCGGGGGACCTGGGGCACAGAGGGCCCCCCGTGAAGAGAGGCCACCCCCCATTTCCCCAAGCCTGGCCTCAGACACTGGCACAACTGCTGCCTGGAGGCCTGTGCCACACACACCCTTCCACCTGCTAGGGGCCCTGAGCTTGTTTCAGAAAGCCCTGGTCTGCAAAGCTGAGAGCTCCGGCAGGCAGGGCACTCGGCACAGCTGACACCACAAGGCCCACGGCTCCCCGCTGCGTCTGTGCCCATCTGCATCGGCCAAATTAACTACACGTTGTCAAACCTCCCTTCGTGTTGAAGGGACACCACCTCTACGTCTATTTACAAATAGATAAAGCTGTTAACAGCAAACTGGAATGGGACCAAAAACACTCAATTGATCCAAAAATATGTCAGCCTAACATACACTTGGAAGAAAGTCACTCTGTCTGTGTGGCATGACACACAGGCCCTGAGTGGGGATATCCCCATTCCCTGGCTCGAAACCCTGCCCCCTTGGCTCATGAGAACACTCCCTGTACTCACTGTTTCTGGAGTATTCGATGGGGGTCAGGTCCACTGCGATGAACACCCCAGGATGAGTGAGGAAGAGGAAACAACAAAGAAAATGAACCCCCTAGACGAAATATGCACGATTTAAAAAGTAATAATTCCACACCAACATACTTGCTTTGGTTTTGCTTTTGTTCAACATACGAGAGACCTGCGGGACTTTAAATCAACAACTCCTTCCCAACTATAGTTACAACCTGCAGTTTTAGTCAGGATTTGTGTTTTGAACATCATCTAAGGAAAAGTGTTACTTATTTTAAATTTTTATTATCGTGCAGTTGACTTACAATGTTGTCCTACTTTCTGCTGTACAGCAAAGTGAATCAGTTACACATGTACATATATCCACTCCTTTTCTAATATTCCTTTCTCATCCAGGCCATTACAGAGTATTGAGTTCTCCGTGCTGTACAGTAGGTCCTAGTTTCTATTTATTTATTTGGCCTCACCACGCAGCACGCTGTATCTTAGTTCCCCACCCAGGGATCGAACCCGCAATCCTCTGCAGTGGAAGTGCAAACTCTTAGCCGATGGACCACCAGGGGAGTCACTGTGAACGGGAGGGAGTCCGTGCAGCACGCAGCGCTGCCCACAGGGTCCCACAGCTCAGAGCTGGTGATGTTCTGGGTGTTTCCATTCTCTTCTGCTAGCCAAAGTCTACCTGTGGTCTCTAAGCCTGGGGTAAAGGATACCCTCTCTCTCTCATTTCACGACCCACAGAAAGGAACCCAGGGAATAAAGAAGGAAACTGATTCTGACATCTTCAAGGCTTTATATTCCTAATTGCCTATCTTGTTTATCCACCACCACCCCCCAAAGCCACACACCACCCGCTCGTTGCGTGTGGTCCGGCCCAGATTCAATTCCAAATCGCCCAGATAAATCACCACCACAGCAGCTCTGAGGCCGCAGTTCTGCTTGTCTTCACTTCCTTTTTGAGTGAGACTATACTGGAAGACCGGTACCCACAGAAATGGCGAAATACGATTGCTTCTCCAAATATTTCCTGGCTTGAGCCAATTAAAAGACCTCGTACCTTCCCAAGATCAAGGGGGTGATTCTGGTCAAGTCAAAGGTGGCCCCTGCTGACTTGTGAACCGGGGGGCGGGGGGGGTGGTGGAGGGGGATGAAGGGTGGGCTTGGCACCCGCGCGCTTCCTGCCCCCTCCCTCCTGTGAGAACTCGAGGGATGTGCAGCCCAGCCTGTTGCCACGCGACAGAGCAGAGATGACACGTGGTCCCGTGCGTGTCAGTGGCACGGGGAGGAAGACCAACCTGTGAAAAGACTCAGCAAATACCAGGTAACCGAACAAATACTTGTCTATCGTCTGGCCAGAATCTAGAGCACCAGACGCCAGACACAGCCACAGTGCAATTTTCCTGACTGATTTTGTTTTCTTATGCTCAGTCCCGGGACTCTGGACAGGCTTTCTTCACCCACTGCTCCATCAGAGTGCATCCAAGCTGGGGCCATTTGGTTAATACCACAGGGTTGGCTTAAGAAGGGGGAAAAAAAACAGTCTTTTTATTCAGTTCTCTCTAGGTTTAAGTTACTCCTCACTGGTATATTAGCCACAACAGGTTGTTCCAGAATGTTTGGGTTCATTTTGGCCTTGTGGTCACTTAATGATGCTTAGAATAAAATGCCAGTGACCACCAAAGAAAAATCTCAGACCACAAGAACAGAGAATGCAAGTACCCTGAGTAACGTGGGTATAAAATCTTAAATGGATTCTGAGTCAGAAAATAGTAAATAATAAGATAAATAAAACAGCAAACATCAAGACCTAGAAAACCATGGCTGTGTTTTAACTGAGCCAGTATGCCTGTGTTGCATACTAAACCAACACACTCATGTTTGTAAAAAGCTAATTGGGAATAAATATCAGCCCGATACTAAGAAATGAGTGAAACCCTACATATGTAAAAGACACAAAAATGGCATACACTTAGCTCCTACTAGGGAAAATGAGACCCCATGTGATACACACACACACACACACACACAGCCAAA
Organism: Bos mutus; assembly: GCF_027580195.1. Lineage (NCBI taxonomy): Eukaryota > Metazoa > Chordata > Mammalia > Artiodactyla > Bovidae > Bos > Bos mutus. Next base: position 28,855,684 of record NC_091636.1, on the reverse strand, counting down.
TCCTAAAGTAAACTTAACCCTGCCCTGATTTCCCTCCCATGGTGCACTCAAGTGGCTACGTCAATGTTCAAGGGGAAAAAACTCACACATACAAAGAGAAGTTGCCTCTAAGGAACAAATTTAAATTCTTATTTTTGAATTTCACCTGTCCGACATCCTCCCTTCCGGCTGTGGGTATATGTAGGTTGCTCCCCATCTCCTGCCCCTACCCCCAGCCCACTTTCTGTCCCGAGCCACTTGTTTCCATGGCTCTGAATAACAGTTCAGAGGAGAGACAGAAGGGGACACAGCCATCCCCACTGAGCAAACCGTCTGGAGGACATCCTGGGAGACTTCCAACAATCTGTTTGGAAAATCAAGTTCTCCCATCTTAGGAAGCGGGATCAGAGTCTTGCTAACGAGCTAACAATCTTTTCAACAAAAGCAACGAATTACCAAACTCTTCTCCAGGAATGCAGTGTTCACCAGATATATGTCAAACGTAGCCAGTGAAGTAAATACAGTATTTTGAGAAGGGGAAATGGGATTTTGTTTACCAGCTCTGTTAACATGCTTAAGGAGTACATTTTCCCAAGAGGGAGGAAATCACGGGGTTAGAAATAGAAAATTTCTTCCTTGTTAGTTTGAAGGAACAGTGATGCTTAAGACCATGCTGCTTGTTGAAGTCTAGGAAGAGCAGAAAACTGCTCTGATAAGCGCTGGAATCTGCTGAGCTTCTTCAAACGCAGATTCCTGGGTCCCACTTGGAGGCTCAGGGACAAGACTCAGGAATCTGCAGTTTCACACCTGCATCCCCCTGCCAAGTGAGTGTGGTGAAAATTTTAGCTATCCTGGCCCTTCTGCAATTAATTTGAAGAAGGAAATATTGAAAACTGGCAGGGTAACACTGAGGTGGTAGTGGTGGTGATGTAGTGGCTAAGTCGTGTCTGATTCTTTGCGGCACCATGGACTGTAGCCCACCAGGCCCCTCTGTCCATGGGATTCTCCAGGCAAGAATACTGGAGTGGGTTACCATTCCCTTCTCCAGGGGATATTCCTGACCCAGGGATCGAATCTGAGTCTCATGCATCACAGATGGATTCTTTACCACTGAGCCACCTGGGAAGCAGGTGGCCAATTCCTTAGACACTGCTAGCAAAGACTTCCTTGCCTGAATGCCCTTCTCTTACACACCTCCACTGGTTTCCCAGAACAGAGGAGCTGAGGAGATGGCCCCTGAATCCCCAGGTCACTAAAAGGCGAGAGGACTTTGAGGAGCCCTATGCAGCCTCAGAAGATTCTTGAGAGTCCCTTGGACTGCAAGGAGATCCAACCAGTCCATCCTGAAGGAGACCAGCCCTGGGATTTCTTTGGAAGGAATGATGCTAAAGCTGAAACTCCAGTACTTTGGCCACCTCATGCGAAGAGTTGACTCATTGGAAAAGACCCTGATGCTGGGAGGGATTGGGGGCAGGAGGAGAGGGGATAACAGAGGATGAGATGGCTGGATGGCATCACCGACTCTATGGACATGAGTTGAGTGAACTCTGGGAGTTGGTGATGGACAGGGAGGCCTGGCGTGCTGCGATTCATGGGGTCGCAAAGAGTCGGACACGACTGAGCGACTGAACTGAACTGAATTCTGCAGCCTCAGAGTGAAATGAAAAATTCCACAGAATAAAGCTTCGTAAAGTAGCTTCACTCAGCTGGCTGTGTTCTTTGGTTCCCAGGGGCATTGCAAAAGAAATAAGTATTTTACGAACCAATTCCTGTTTTTAAAATTTTCATACCCCTCATAACTCCCATAAAATTTATTTATAATTAACATGGGTCACTTGCTATAAACTAGATAACATCTTAATAAGAAATCGTTCTTCTATGTAAGGAAACTTACCATTTCCCTAATTTGAGCAATTTTCCCCTCCTCTGTTCCCAAGAGACATTTAGGAAACCACTGTCCAGAACACCCCTTTTCATTCTCATGTTAACTTCCCACTGGGGTCCGGTAAGAAGGCTTTGTTTTTCAGTCTATAAATCTGCCAGCGAAGACAGCAAACTGGCTGCTCCTGGTCCACTCTGTGGTCAGCAGGGTCTCCAGGCAACAGCCACCAACCCCAGTCTCTCTCTTGTCATCACTCCCAAGTTCTCCCCTCCCACTGGCCACTCCCACCCCACCACTGATCACCTGATGCGGTGGGAGGGGAGGACAGGCAGTCCTGGGAGGACACGTCACGTGAACACCAACCAATCCATCACTCGGCAGGGTGTCCTCTGTGGGCCGCAGCCTGGGCTCTGGGCTTCCCGGGACTGAGCCTGCCTTTCCCTCCCTTCTCTTTTTTTAGTCACTAAAAGGGATCCTTCCAGTAATTCACCTAACCTGGACTTTTAACAACTACAGAGCCAGCAACAAGGCACACGTATTCTTCAAGATGTTGACCCAAGGACAAAAGACAGGCCTTTCTGCTACAACTTTACAGAGAAAGGGGCAGGCACTGCTGATCCCAGACTGTGCTCATTAAAGAGGATTTTGATACGATATACGCTTCCATCAGCTGTGTAGAAGAGTATCCTTTAACACATCCCCCAACCCATTACACTCTGCTTTTAAAAAAGGGTTTTAGGTGACACAGAAAGGGGCTGATGCTGCATATCAAGTGTATGTACTTTCTGTGCTTGGGATCCACCTGCCCTTGACCGACAAGGTACTCAGAGGATCTGCCTTGGGATGCAGTTGTTTGTTTATTTTTACCAAGAAAATACTTTCCCCTGGTATTTGAAGGTTCTGAGAATTGAGGAGTAGGCCCTGGTGCCAAAGTACTGAAGTCTGAGCCCCATCTCCACCACTCACTGGCTGTGTGACGTGTGTGTGTGTGTGTGTGTGTGTGACGTGTGTGTGTGTCTGTATACTTATATTTAATACATATATACACAAATACATATATAAATGAATCTTTTTGCTACACACCTGAAACTAACACCTTATTATAAATCAACTATACTTCAATTGAAAAAAAAGAAAAAAATGAGAAGCAAGGCAGGCTGACTTCATGGAGGAAAGGGGAACACACACAGACCCCAAAGCCACCAGCTCTGTCTGAGAAAGGCAAGGATTCTTCCCTAGAACACGATTCACCACAGAAATCCCTAGAAAGGTGGCCTGCCTGGAAGTATTTTTAGATTTAATGAAAAAAGCAATCTAGTCCAAATTAGATGGGCGGGAGGACTATGAGCTCCAACCCTGGGGCACTGTTCAGATTTTTGGGTTCTGGTGTCATTCAGGGCTGACATAAATTGACTTAAATGAGTTAATGAAAAACTCAGCCTCCCTCTTTGCAACAGGCATTACAAGCCTTTATGAAACAGTTCAGCTGAACAAGCTCCTTCCTTGTAAATGACACCCTCTCCTTCAGAAAGACCACGCATCTAACTCATGTAGCTTTCCCCAAAATACTACCAGTGAGTTTCTGATTTGGCCAATCTCTTTATTCAGCTTTTGCCTTTCTGTCAGGATTCCCAGCAAACTGACCATATTTCAGGTCTAACTTAACTGAATGGAATTTAATGGACTTGCTTGGTCATTCCTCCCTGGACCCATGTGGTACCATTATCATGCTTCATGCATAATAAATAAATGACATTTCTAAAGCAATAGGGGTGAATATATCTGAGATTTAGAGCAAAACCCTCTAAGTCCTCACTGGGCATTATCATAATTAGCCCATGATTTATTGTCATTGTTTAGTCACTGAGTTATGTCCAACTCTTCTGTGGCCCCATGGACTGCAGCCCACCAGACTACTCCTCTGTCCATGGGATTTCCCAGGCAAGGATACTGGAGTGGATTGCTATTTTCTTCTCAAGGGGATCTTCCCAACCCAGGGATCAAACCTGCCTCTCCTGCGTTGGCAGGTAGATTCTTTACCACTGAATCACCAGGGAAGCCCCAAGACAAATCAGTCTCCCATCATAGATGCCTTGTGCCTTAGGAGAGCTGCTGACACGTCACTGCTTCTTGAAGGAGATCCTCGGAGTCTGAATGGAATCCTGTAGGTGAAGTTAGGCCACTTCTGAGTTGTGCAACATTCTCTTCCAAAATCTTGCTGATGATGCAAACACTGAATAATGACTCTGATTCATGCATTATACTCCATCAAAATGACAGAACATTCGTACTGGCACCCCATTCCACTTTGCTAATGAAAAACAGCAAGCTTTTAAGACCACCATCCATCAAGAGTAAAAAAGAACTCATTCAGAATAATGACAGGTGCATGACAACGGAAACAGGATTTTTCTTTTAATTCTTTTAAGTACATGGGCCGCTGCCAAAGATTAAAATCATTCTGTGTTTAATATCATTCTCTTTGTTTGTGTTCCTGACGTTCAGTATTTACTTTCGGCAGAGAAATAAAAAGGTCGGTTGCAAGGGCTCCCAAGTTCCCAGGAGGATCTTCCCATAACTTCATAGTGTGTGGTTGCCCCTTTTCCACTGGGGTTGTTCTCATTCTCCTTCGAGGCCAATGCCCTCACTGTCCACAGTCCAAATCTGCACAAGGGTAGTTCTCAAAGCATAGAAACAGATGCAGCTGAGGAGGGAGCTTGTCCCAGACAGTGTCGCCCACAGCTGTGCAGAACGTGACCTGCACTGACACAGAGAGTAATTCACAGGCGGCACTAGAGCGAGGCCGGGATGGGCCCTCCTCTAAAATCACACACAAGTCCCAACGGTCTCCAGCAACTCAGATGGCCAAGAGAAAGAGGCATCTGTGCTTCAGCTGTAAGAAGGAATGCATTCTAGGACCTCTCCCACATAGCCTCTTCTCGCCTGTTGCTGGTCATGGCCTCGACTATCTCTCAGAAGTATGACTTGGCTCATTTCCCCCTAGTACCCTACAAAGCTCGGTCTGAAAGATCCAAGCATAAACGCATCACGTGTTCAGAAGGTCTTTATCCAGCCATCTCCACTACAAGACATTCAGGCTAGAATCCAGGGGGAAAAAAAAAGAGCTCTAAAACAGATACCACTAGTCAAGCACTAAAGCTCAAGCGGGAAGTTTATTCCAGGGAAATCCCTCACGGTTTAACACACAAGATCAAGTCTCTCCTCCTTTTTTCTCCTTTAGAGACAAGGTCTAATGGGCTTAGTTGCTGGGTTTTTAATCTACTGTAGATTCAAAGGAACAAAATAGAAGGAAGAGGAGTGTTCCACCAAAACGCGTGTCTACCTGAAACCTCAGGATGTGACCTTATTTGGAAACAGGGTCTTTGCAGATATTATTAGTTATGATGAGGTAATATCAGATTAGGGTGGGTGGGCCCTAACCCAATGATTGATGTCCTGTTGAGAAGAGAACACAGAGGCAGATGTTGGAGTGATCCATCTATAAGCCAAAGACTTCAAGGATTGCCAGCAACCACAAGAAGCCCAGGGAAGAGAGACGTGGGACAGATTCTTCCTCAGAGCCTCCAGAAGCAGCCAGCCTAGCTGATACCTTGATTTCACACTTCTGGCCTCCAGCTGTGTGAAAGAATAAACTTCTGTTGTTATAAGCTACCCAGTTTGTAAACCTTCCTTAGGGCAGTTGTAGAAAACTAACACGGAATAGTGTTTAGAAACAGCCTACAGCATGATACCAGAGGAGCAGACCGGATGGGTACATTTTCTAAAAGGCCGTGAATTAAAAAACCAGAGCTGAACCTACCTGGGTACAGAATCTAAAAAAGAATAGATAGATGTAAACGTATAACTCACTCACTTTACTGTACCCTGAAATGAACACAACACTGTATATCACCTACACTCCAATAAAAAAAATTTAATAAAAAATAGGGCTTCCCTGATAGCTCGGTGGTAAAGAATCCACCTGCCAACGTAGGAGATGGGTTCAATCCCTGGTCCAGGAAGATCCCGCATGCCGCAAAGCAACTAAGCCCGTGCACCACAACCACTGAGCCTGTGCCCCAGAGCCCGAAAGCTGCAACCACTGAAGCCTGCGTGCCCTAGAGCCTGGGCTCCGCAACAAGAGAAGCCACCGCAGCGAGAAGCCCGAGGACCGCACCTAGACAGTAGCCCTCGCTTGCCACAACTAGAGAAAAGCCCACACAGCAACGAAGACCCAGCAGAGTCATAAGGAAAGCAAAAAGCAAAAAATAAAAAACCATAGCTGAGACCATTTAGTGTGATGGAAAAACCAACAGGTCCTCTCCACTAGGACACTGAAGGCATAAAGACATGATCCAACTGTAGATGTTCAAAATGATCACCTTGAATTGCTATTTTAAAGGCTCAAATCCATTCAGGATGTTCAAACAGGGCCTCACTGCTCTGCCTCACCGGAGTCCTAAAAAGGAAATGTATTTCTTTGCTCCTTGGATTGCACTGAATATTCTCTTTTATACGGCATCTCAACAAGGCCATGTATTCTTCTGTTACTAAATTCTCAGGACCAACAATTCACATTTGCTTGTCTAGGAATCCTGACTATTGTAACTATACAACTTATCCAACATTTTCCACACTTAGTCAATAGTTTTGTTTCTACAGAAACCACACACACACACACACACACACACACACACACAAACAGACACACCTCTAAGAACACAACAGAGGAAACCTTTATTAGAACACCAACATATTGACACCTAGACAACCAAACTTTTCACTATGGATTTCATACAAGAACCAGAAAATCTTACTTCTGAGGGTGAACTATGCAGTTTGGCTTAAGATGATTTTATCCTTCCTTCAAATCACTTAAAAACTCTGGGCCTCAATCTACCTACCTCCACCCTGCCAACCTATTAAGAAATAGAAAATAACTAGAAGTTAAAAATGTTTAGATATAGATTATAACCCATGTGATTACAGCCCATATAAAAATGGCCCATAACAGTTCTAATGTGTGCCTTTGATTCTTATGCTGGAAAATTTCTCTTGTTCCACTTGGACAGAAACTCTTTTTTTTTCCCCCTGGAAAATCTGTTTTCCTTTATTTCAAATCTCTTTTGACTTGAAAAATCTGTCTCCACAAATCATCTTTGAAAATCAGAAATGCACAGCTTTAACTACATTTTTAACATTTAAGGTTGGATATTGTATTTGTTTACATGTTATTATTTGTCAATTAGCTCCAATATCCTGGCTTAGAAACCCCTAGGTACAGTTCTCAGCTCTTGCTCCCCCATTTGTTAAAGGACATCGAGAGATCTGGCAGAAAGCCTGACCATGTTCCTCCCGAACTAGAGGAGGAGGTAGATTCGAAAAGGCAGGCCCCACCCACTGGCAGGCAAGGCCCTACCCACTGGCGGGTATTAGAATCTCATCGGCATCATAAGCAGAGCCCTTCTTCCCTTGGAGAGACTTTAATCACAGCTCTTCACTGACTGGCCCTACACCCCCAGTCAACAGGGTAGCTAGGAGGGCTGGGGATCCACGGTGGGCACAGAGAGGGTGGCCCAGCCCCCTAAGCCAGCCCCCAGCTTGTCACTGCCTTCTCTGGGCACGGAGCCAGGTTGGAGAGGGTCAGCAAACTGTAGCTGGTTAAGGCCCCCACACACCTCCTTTGCTTTTGCCCTGTCAGCATTCTAAGATTTAGGGCTGGGGGCTGCGTTCCAAAAATAATAAAAACCGCCCATGTGCAGAAACACGTGGCAGGACTTCCCAGCCTCGCAGCCTCCCTGCAGCCGGAGCTGGAGACAGGGGCAGACAGTGTCTCATCAGGAAGGGCTCCCTTGGTCCAAGGCATTCAAGATGCAGGGGAAGGTCAGCCAGAACCAGTGCAAGTGATGGATCTGCTGTCTTCCCCACGGTAATCCAGAATTAGGGTGGAACAGATTGCAAAGGGTAGTTTTTGTGTTTTTTTTTTTTTTTCTTCTTTTTTAACCAGGCCTCTTAGTAATATGATATCATTGCCTTGCCTTAGGCTTTCCTTTCTTTTCTTTCTTTTTTAAAGCTATGATCCTCTTACAAACCAAACATAAAATAGAGTCTCAGAACCTCTCCATATAAGGAGTTTCAGACAGGCTGATCCTACACAATGTTTCTTGAGCTCAATGGAGAAAGTCATTTTAGGGCACCTTCAAGCTTTCTGAGTCATGCGGAGTGGGGAGTTGGGGGTGGCTCATACAGGAAAGAGCTTCACTTTTCCAAGCTCCAGGCAGGCCTCGGGTAGGAAAGGTCAGTCTGGCTACTGGTCCCTGCTTGATGCATTAATGATTTCAAGAGACCCGTTTGGCCACAGACTGGGCTGGCCTGCTGATAAAATGCCCCGGACAAGGGCTCTGAATTCAGGACTTTTCACCTGTTTCTAACTGGGCATCAGAGACCATTAAAAACCTACTGAAGCATTTGTATACATATATATAAATTGATGCTGTCATTCAGTCACTCACTCATGTCCAACTCTTTGAGACCCCATGAACAGAAGCACACCCGGCTTCCCCGTCCATCACCTACTCCCGGAGTTCACTCAAACTCATGTCCATTTGAGTCAGTGATGCCATCCAACCATCTCATCCTCTGTCACCCCCTTCTCCTCCTACCCTCAATCTTTTCCAGCATCAGGGTCTTTTTCAACGAGTCAGCTCTTCACATTGTGGCCAAATAGTCAGTATAATATATATATTTTAGAAAATACTAGATTTCTAATTTAAAAAATAGGTATGCAACAAGCAACAAAGGTTTCCTGTGTAGCACAGGGAACGCTAGTCAGTATCTCGTAATCTGAAAAATACTATGTGTATGTGGATATCTGCATCACCTTGCTCTGCACCTGAAAAATTGTTAAGTCAGCTATACTTCAATAAAATATATATAAAAAAAAAAAAAAGCTGGTGAAAAATCAAAGACTTGTGGCTACCAAGTCCTGTGCAAAGACCTCCAACCACTTACATCCTGGAGTCCTGGGTCACAAGTGCTCAGCCTTAATGGCCATGCTCTGAGCTATGTCATGGTCACCAGTGCCACCAGCAAATCAAAGGAAAAGATGAGAGGAAAGCAGGAAAAAAGTTAACGGACAGGAGGAGGGTGTACAGGAAGAAAGGGCTGGGAGTTACATGGTGGGCGTGGATCCCTGGGATGTACGGTACTCCCCACCACACTGGCCGAGGGTGCCCTGGGAGACACAGACACCAGAAAAGGCAGGTGACGTCACGTGCGCCCCCCAGTAACTGAGCGGTCCAGGAGGCAGACGGAAGTCGGACAGTGTACTTCCCCCACCCCCAGGAGCGGCTGCCTAGAGCTGGTTAATTGTGTCACCCTTTCAATCACAAGGGCCCATACGCTCCATTGGGATTGAGACAAAAAGCAAAAAGAACCAGACAGACACTAGAAACAAAGCCAGGACCACTTAGATCTCAGCCTTTTTCTTTTCCCTAGCTGTCTAAAGTTGGTGGCAATTTCTATCACCTGCCTAGGTAAAAAGTCATTGCTTCCATAAGCACCATTTTAACCTCTTTTCAGATGCATTCTTCTCACCTGAAAATTACTGGATCTGTGCAAACTCCCTTTAACATGTTCTTCCATGTTATTTGTGTCCTTATTTCGTCACAAGGAGCTTAATACAGAAAGGATCTATTTTCCTTCCTTATTTTCTCTGCAAAGAAATTTGCTAGTGGTATTTAATAATACTCAAGGATAGTTAACAGTTTTTCTCTCCATCCTGGGCACCTCTTTAAAAAGTTCTATAATACCTGTGTTCTTCCAAATGAAGTGTGCAATACTTAAGTGTGGCAGGAAATCACATTTGTGATTCACCAACCAGTATTTTTTAATAGAATACAATAAAATGATAAATACCCTAACACACTGCAAATAGGAAGGACAGGTATTGTCTTGTGAGAATTTTATTATTTTTAATTTTATATGTACATGTCGGTCTCCACATATTTTTTATATTGTGGTTAAAGTAGAAGTCTATAGAACACTCCTCTATGTCTCTGAATATAAGTTTGTCTGGGTTAAACAATAAAATCTCTGGCACTGGGTGCTCCTCACGCACCAGTGTGCTTACTGCGTGCAGATCTGGTGCCCCTAAAGTCTCAATTCTAAAACCACCTCGACCACTGTTGGGATGAATATTAACTTGATGATAATTGCAAACTTCAAAGTTTTCTTTTCCCTTATTGTTTATTACAGGATACTGAACATTGTTCCCTGTGCTATACAATAGGACCTTGTTCTTTATCCACTCTGTATGTAATAATTTGCATCTGCTAGTCCCAAACTCTCAGTCTATCCATTCCCCGTTCCTTCTCCCCGCCTTGGCAAGCACAAATCTTTTCTCTATGTCTTCCAGTCTGCAAACCTGAATTTTTACATAAGTAAAAAAATATATCATTAAAGTATACCAGGTTGGTTCACATTCTGTGACATATCTCTGCTTTCAGTTTATGAGCTCCAAGAGAGAGTTAAACTGCCTTTTTTTGTTTGTTTGTTTAACTTCAACTTCAATCCTTCTGGGGGATTTATGTCATAGTAACTTATTCAAAAATGACAGGACCAGGATTACATCAGAGGCATCTGATTTCAAGGGTGTGACCCTAAAGGGGCCTCAATCTGTCTCAGCATTGAGCAGACACCACAAGAGACTCACCTTATGGGGCTCAAAACTGTATTACAAACTGCAAAACTGCCAAACTGCAAAAAGGAATCAATATCCAGCCCTGGAAGAAAACTCAAAAGTTCTCAAAGTCTGGTGACCTGCCCAAGGTTAAATACAAAATGTATTAGCAGAGCATCCAGAAGGAGAAGCCAGGCCTCCAGTTCCCAGCCCAAGGGCCATGCACCTTGATACAGATTAAATACAGCGGCACAGACTGACCCTAGAGGTTGCCAGAGCAGGAGAGAAGAGATTAGTGAGTTTTTTCTTCTAGTGGCTGTTTTATATATTTACTCTAAACTCCTTAACTCACACTGACATCTGTGGCTTTGCGTGCTATGTCATTATTCCACTACATACTCGTTTGAGGTTTCTGAGGTTAGTGTTTGTAAGAGCTTTCCAACCTCCAACTCAAATGAGCTCTATTTTCCCCAGACACATAACTTACTATTGAATCTCATTTCCAGGAGAATCACAAAAGCAACAGTGATTCGTGTCTCCAATGCCAGGCTTACCATTTTTGAAAATTGTTTTAGTGACTGTAAAATACCATGTATCCATGGTAGAAAATGTAAAAAATACAGTAGAGGATAAGGAAGAAAATCAACATACTCTGTTGACCCATTATTCAGTGATTACCCATATTAAAAAACTGAGTGTATTTTGTCTATGGATGTACAAAAATTCTTTCCACACAAAATTGTGATCAAACTGAAAAAAAGTTCATACATCCTGAACTCTTCACTCACCATGGCTTGCTTCCTTGCTTGCGAAGGCGCTTCAGTCGTGTTCTCACCATTACACATCACTAAAGATTCTTTAAACATATGCTTTATAAAATGGACCAAGTGTTGCATCCTACTGATGACTCAATATTCAGGACACCGTTCACTATTATTGAGAACTTTGGGGGTTTTTTCCAGCTTTTCACACACATAATGTGGCAGTAAGCATCTTTTTACGCAGTTTTTTTTTTTTTTTTTGTATGTGTGCGTATGCCTATCTCTGTTTATTTTTCATAGAAAAATTCCTATAGGGAATCACTAAGTAAAGGGTGTGAGCACTGTTAAGACTCTAGATATATATTAAAAAATTCCATTCCAGAGAGGTTATTTACATCCAAATAACAGAATATGAAGCCTATCTTATCATCTTTGCCAATCATGAGTAAAGCCTTACAATTTATAGGTTAAAAAGTTGTACCTTGTGTTGGTTTGTGTTTCTTAATTGATGGAGAGGTGGAGTATCTTTTTACCTTATTTTATGTTACTGGTCTTTTTTTAATCTCACTTTTTCTTGACCCTCCTCTACCCCTTGCTGTGTATCTGTGTACATGTGTTTAAACTGTTCTTATCTACCCATTTCTCTACTGAAATTTAAGAATTTACTTTTAATTTGTAAAAGCTTTTTATATAATATGAATGTTAAATTTTGACTATTTCAAGCAAATAATTGGGAATCACTTTTAATTATTAAATAATTTAAAGTAACAAGACACATTGGTTTTTACACTGTCACCAGCATAGCAATAACTCATGCCACCTGCTGGTAAAAAACAAAACAAAATAGAGGGCAATTCTCCACATTTCCAAGATAGGATGCAGAGTTAATGCTTTTTCCATGCTGATTCTATTAAAGGATTGGAAACAAAAGGCAAATGGTGGACTGAAGTGATTTACGACACTTTATACATGTGGATCTTATGACTAAATCTTTGTTCACTAAATATTTTTAAAGTTACTTCACTTAGACAGAAAAGGCTTTGACTCATATTAGTTATTATTAAGAGAAAGCGAAGTTTAGTTCTCAACCATCTCAAAGCCATCTCTGGAGTCAATTTTAGACACAAGTATATACCCCTTGTTTTACAACAAGGAATCATGATAACTGAAAACCCAAATTTAAATATTAGATGAATGGAAAGATGTGGCCTTATTATTTTTTCTCCTACACCATGATATGTACTAGTTCTAGATCACTTAAAATTAATATAGGCTTGATTTGGCCAAGTTAGTTAAGGGAAGATGCTGCTACTTCATTTTGGATAAACATGAGTCTTACCAATTCAAGATCAGAAGGTTTTCATGTAATTCAAATGGAAAATAAGGTCAAATGTGTGGTTTTTGCAAAGCCACAGTTATGGAAGCACAGTCTGTTGCCTGTAAGTTTCCCCAAGGAAATTGATCTGTGAAATACAATCCTCTCCCAAAATTCTACAGAAACAGCCTGTCAAGATGACCAACTACTTAAATGAGAGGGCCAAGAAGTCATTGATTTTACTCCTATGCATGGAGGTCAACAGCCAAGCTACAGGATCTATCACCAAATGGTCTGACACCCCTACGAAGATAAATGGAAAAGCTTCTTTGTAAAAAGACATCCTAATGAATGAACTGAACTGACTCTGTGGAACTGTGAACTATCATTCAACCTGAGAATGATGATGTAAACAAAAATGCCAGTCAGTCTAAGAACCTCACTGATTTGGTGCGTCACAGACACAGCCTGCAGTAACAGCCCAAGTACTCAGTGCTTTGGGTGGGAGAAGATACAGAAATCTGAATCTCTCTACAATGTGTAATGACTGAATGTAAAATACGCAAAACCAAATTCATATATTTCTAAGAAAATAAATGTTTATTGCTTTTGCAAGAAACAAAAAAATTTATGTATTATTCACTCATCTTAGCAAACTATGGACACGATTTTTCTTATAGACTGACTTGGACTCAGTAGACAAAATCTGTAAGTTTGTAGTTTATAATCAGGTGAGAATGCAAAACAACTCAAGAACATCCTCTAATTGGAAGGGAAGGGAGTGTCTGGCCAACAATTAAGTACAGAGAACAAAACATTAGAGCAGGTCTGATTTGGGGTAACTGAGAATGTTTCCTTCCTCCTACCACCTCAGCTATGAGGTCTGGGGAGGTGGGGGCAGTGGGGTGTATAACAGCTATTTATCCTAGAGAACCAAACCCACAGATGAGTCTAAGGACAGCACCATGCTGAGAGCTTGGAGAGGACAGACACCATAACACATTGGGAAGATGATCCAACTGCCCCCCAGCCACCCAGGAAAGAGCATCTTGCCACCTAGAGAGAGGAATTTCAGCTTCCAAGAGCAACTGCCAATTTCCTACTTGTAATACGTCTCCTATGAATTCCATTTACATTCAGGTAACTTGTGGTAAGAGCACTGTCGTGCATTTCAGATAATCCAAGGAGTACTGGAGGTGGGGGGTGGAGGTAACAATGGCAAAGTTCCATAAGTTCAGGAGAGGAACTCGGGAAATCGAGAGCACTGGTACCCAGGTACGTCTAGTGCAGTAACTGGTACTTTACATTGCAGGCAAAGTCGGTGTCCTCTCCCTTCCTCTCATTCCACACAAGGGCGACAGGACAGGTGACTTGATATTTTTCTAGAACACTCACACAGAGCTTGGCACATCTAGATTCCCTTCCAATCAAGACAGTTGAACACACTGACCTTGAAGACTTTTGGTCCAACCCAGCGGTACTACTACTACATACATCTCAAAGTCAAGTGTGGTTCAGGATCTTGCTTCTAAAGTATCATTCTAACAAGCAACAATCAGCTAGGTAATTGAACCTGAAAAGTCCGATGAAAAAAGAGAATTAGCTTACCAGTGGCCTTTCAAAGCAAGATAAAAATGAAAATGGGAAGGCCCCAGGGCAACGTGGATGGAAAACTATCACTCGGCCAGCAGGCCTGATTTGGACTGGATTCAGCCTCCTTCACAGGAGGACTCTGTTCCAAAGAAAATGGATGCTAAGAAAATTCTGGTGTCCAAATATAGAAAACTGAGAAACACTCTAAGGGTTTGAAAAACTCCCAAGAAAAATCTGTGGGAACTTTTCAAAATTCTTCCAATGCTTTGGCAAAATTCAAAGACTGAAATTCCAGCGCCTATCTAATCCAGGGACCCTCGACCTCCTCAGTCTCACAGCTCCTGGGCCGCGCTCCAGGGAGGGACTCTCGACTGAGGAGAATCTAAGTCTGGGTCTGAGGCACTGAGAGAATGGGTGAGAGAGGAAAAGAGGAGGCTGCCTCCTCTAGTCACTGGTGAATAAGGTCACCTCAGAACTATCGTCTGAAAGGAAATCATTCTTGGAGATGAAAAACAGCCCGAAGGTACCGGGCACAACTCTAAAAGGTGTAGGTACTACTGCTATGTAACCCCACTGTACAGATAAGCAAACTGAGGCCCAGAGCCACTCAGTCACCCAAGGTCACACAGCTAAGTAAAATCCAGAGCTGGCACTTGAACCCAGTTTTCCTGATGCAGATTATCGGTAGTTTGCTCCAAAAGAAGAAAGGACTCTCATTCTCAAGTCTGATCATGATTTTCTTCCTACGATTATTTTTGTTGGAGGCATTGGAAATGACTGATGTAAATTATGTTCTTCCATGGTCTCAGCTCTGGGACCAAAGCATCCTTCACAACAGGTCTCTCCCTGACTGATTTATTTATTTTTTCCGCATGGGCCGGGAACTAAGCTTTCCCCTAAGATGTAAGGAACGAGACTTTAAGACATCCTTGATCAATGCCATCATGAAAAAGGGGAACATTTCAGACGTGGGTGGGACCGGCCGCCTGCATACCCTTTCAGCTCCAGCCACAGTCTTTGCTTCCTTTTTTTCCAGGAACATTTTCTACAGCCAGAGCCAGGCCATTGTGAGCTTTGAGAAGAATGATATTCTGCTTTGGTAAGAAAAGCAGCAGATTTCCCAGGCATGCTTTGTGTCCCAGACTCTTTCACTAATTGATAGAGCAGTGCTACTGAGCACACTCCCATTCATGCAGTCAGCCCATGTCCGCTCCTACGGTCTCAAGTTTTTCTTTTTTTTTCTCCTTTTAAAAAATTTCTCCTATGAAATAACAGTTCCTGTTAACAAAATGAAGTAAAACCAAATTCTTCTTAATGAAAATGAACATGTCAGTACGATTTCTCTCTTCATGCTAATCCCCTGTTTGACAGGCAATGACATCATCCCACAGAAGCCGGGGACAAATGTACTGTCTGCTGTAATTACAGGCTTAATATGCAGAGTGAGGGAGGCGGCTGTTGAGGTGCAGGCAAGCCCTTCCCACTGGGCCCTCTCTGGGAATACAATGGGGCCCATGAAGTCTTGCTGGGACAACAGTAAAAGCAGCAGAAATCAAAGCACTACCTGGGTTACGGATTCAGGCTTGATTTTCTGATGCAAACTTTTTGTCCCCACATGAACATTTAAAGAAAACTGCATTTTTCTGGTTCAGTCGAGTCATACTGGAGTGTCACAAAAGACAACATGTATGGACATAAAACTCTCACTCACAGACATGCAGAGTCTAAAGGTAAAAAAAGAAAGCTGTAATTCACAAGGTTTTCATGTAGTGACCAAAAAAAAAAAAAAAAAACCACCAAGATTTTGGCAGAAGCTAGAAATTGCAGGAAGGGATTGTCTACAAACTGAAGAGAGGGATTTATATAAATTTTTGAAGTGTATAAAGCCCTGATTAAAGAAGGATAAAAATATTTAGCTCTAGGGAACGTCAAGTATACAGAACTGATACTATTATAAAGAAACCATGTTGTTTAGTTGCACAGTCGTGTCCAACTCTGCAACCCCTGCCAGGCTTCTCTGTTCATAAGCCCAAACAAATCATGCTGGAATTATACTGTAGATTTTATAGAGTAGCAAATGTTACAGGCCATTTGAACATTACATAAAAACGAATCAGCTTTTCCTGCTAACATTTTTAGTTCATTTCCTTAAACAGCAGATCAAAAGCATTAATCGTTAACAAAAATTTTACTTCCCCCCAGGCCATAGAAAAAGTTTATTAGGATTTGTGGAAGCATGAAAGGATTGGTTTCATGATAAACAGCATACCATTCTCATTCTAAATAACGTATATATATTTTGTACTCTAAACCAATATTTCACTTTACCAAATATGTTATACTAGTATTTTTTTTAAAGTAATTTTCAGCTAAAAGTGCTTAAAAAAAAAAAAAGAAAATCTTCCTAGGAGGGACCCAGTCAACTTGCCACGCCTGCCTGGAGGGGGCGGGGGGCAGTGGAGGACAGGAGACCAGCCCCCACCCCCGACCCCATACACAACACACAGCAAGCACAAAGCAAGCTGACCAGAGAATATGTTTTGTACAAATGACATGTACAACTCGGTCTTTAAAATATGATTTTGAAGTATCCAAGATAACAAAATGGTACCACATCCTGTATGCATTATAGATTTTCACAAATGAAGACGGTATCACTTAACTATTACTTAAAGTTGGAGTTATGAAGGCTGGTGGGTTAATGTGGTAGCAAAAATGTCCGATATATCCTTATGCAAATTTATGAATTTTGGAAACATTCATGAAAATATATAAAATCAGAAAATTGGCCATGGCGATTTAAAGAGATGGATGGCCATGTGCCGAAAGGCTGGGGGATAGAGGGGTTCAGTGGGAGGAGGGGAACTGCACCAAAGGGAACGGAAATGCACATTTTCCGACACTCCTGAACAATACCCAAAGAATCCACCTGCCAATGCAGGAAACGCAAGAGATGTAGGTTCGGAAGGAATCCCTGGGTTGGGAAGATCCCCTGGAGAAGGAAATGGCAGCCCACTTCAGTATTCTTGTCTAAGAAATCTCATGGACAGAGGAGCCTGGCAGGCTACAGCAGATGGGGTTGCAAAGAGCTGGACATGACTGAGCTACTGAGCAGCACATATTAATATTATCAACAATAGCTAACACTTGTAGAGCACTTAGTATGTTCCATCCACCCTTTCAATGCTTTACATACCCTAATACCACCAAATTTTCATAAATCATCTTTATAGACGAAGAACATAAATCCTCTAAAGGTAGGTTTGCAGATGAGGAAACTGTGGCACAAAGAACTAAAGCATGAGGTAGAGCTTGATTTGAACTTGGGCACTCCAGCTCCTGAGTTTCTGCTCTTCACCATTTTACTGGACTCGCTCTTTCAATATCTGCCCCTAAGTCTAGGAGGCAAAGCCCAGTAAAAGGAGTCTCAGTCCCTTACTGCACGGTAACCAATACCTGCGTTCCCCCCACTCCCTACACCTCTTCTAGCTCTGCACCTTCAGAATTCCAGAGACTAGGGGAAGAAAACTATCGCCAACCTGCATTACAACCTGAGCTGAAATGCTTCTAAGGAAAAGTACTCACAAGTAGAAGCAAAGAGAGGAAGAACTCAGAGGAGCCCATGCTGTGCACGGTGGATCTCACATCTTACCTGTACAAAGCAGAACCGCAGGTCCCATCTAATTCTCGATCAGAGGCAGAAGCTCTGACAGCAAAGACACATCATCACTTCCTAGGCCTGCATCCCATGTCACACGCTGGACCACAAACACAGAGTGGGAATATGCACTTGAACCCGACTTCCAGGGTCCAGTTATGGAAGGGTGCAACTGCCAGCACCCAAGTGGGCAGTGGAGATCACTGAGGAGTCTCTGCAACCCTCTGTTAGCAAATGCTGTGCCTCGACAGACCTTTCTTTGTGTTATAAGAAGAAGAAAATAAACAGAAAAAAATGGGACCTTTGAGAAGACTACAGCACAAGAAAAAAGGAGCAGTGTCTTGAGGCTTGGTGGAAAACATCTCTAAACATGAATTTCCATAGGGAACCAAATAAAATTTTAGAAAATGACACTCGGCACAAAGATGGCAGACACCATCTCTGTGAGATGACTGAGAACAATAAAAATAAGAGTGGGCTGAGTTATAGGTAGAGACTGAAAAAGCAGCCAGTGGAATTAACAAAAGAATTCTGGGAAAGATAAAATGCAACAGCAGAAATTAAATCGGCAATAAAGGGAAGAACAAATCCTGCAGGAACACTGACCGTGATGCACAAGGCAAATGTGAGGTGTTCTAGAACATGTGGGAAAAGATCAAAGAGAAAATTATGAGACAGAGGATAAGCAGAAGTTATACTATTAATGTTGTAAGAATTCTATATATTCTTAAGGCTGAAATCAGAACAGGAACAGAGACAACGACCAGGCGATATGGAAAAGAACTTTGCACCTGAATAAAGACCAAAGTCTGCGGTCTGAAAGGGTTCAAGAGCATGTCAGAAAAAATAAATAACAAAAAATATTTCTGTCTCAACATTTCTTTACAACATATTTTAATTTCAGATAGCATCAGAAGACTAGCCAAGATTTGGGAGTAAACACATGACTAAGAGAGTTAATCTGCATGCAACTGAATTTTTAATACCATCACAGAAAATCCTATATAAAAAAGAAAACCTGTTCTATACTAGACTTAATGAAAAAAGTCAGGTTTTATTTTTCCCAATAAGGGACACTGGTTTCAAGTAATACATGGCTGATTTGCTATGGTCATATCCTCCAGGTTAAAGCAAAATTATTTTTATACATAAAAGTTGAGATTTTAGATACTTCCTATAGTAGGGCCAAGGGATAGTAATTGCCACGCAAGAGAAGTGGACATTGAAACCAGAAGGTAAAGGACAAATGATCAGATATGTGATGCAAGAAAGCTACTTATAATTGATCTAAAGAAAAAAAGATAAGAGAAGAAAACATCAGTAAGAGATGCCTGGCCTAACTCAGCCCTGCAAATACTAGGTGAGGATCCCTCAAGGAAGCACAGGGAAGATGCTGGGAAGATGGTAGTGAGTGACCCTCTAAGCACCATGTATATGAAGGATGTTCCAGAGGGACCCAGGAACCATAATTATTTTGTAACACAAATCTTCAAATTCTGATTCAGAAATTTTAGTTGCTTCAGTTTCCTCTCATGGGGATTTTTGCAGCCCAGCAAACCTGTAATTAAGCCCATGCTTTTAAGAGGTCAGTGAATATTCAGATAGTGTCCTCTTATTTTCATTCTTAACTCAAAGTAGTGGAATCCATATAAGAATGTTAATACCCTCATAGAAACGTTTTAAAATCATGTCTATTTAATTGTTCCTATTCTTAACAAATGTGTTATGGTAACCTCACATTGACCTCCGTGAAAGTTAAAAAATATCTGTATACTCTAGAACTTGTAAAACTAGGCTCAATTGCTAATGTTGCATTCAAATGGAAAGATAAATACAGTGTCTAATGTTTAATATAAAATAAAGAGCATTCATCACAAATCGTAGCTCTACAGTTCTCTCACTTTCCCCTTATAGGTCAATTTCCTCTTTTATATACTTGTATAGCACCATCTTCTCTTCCCTGGTACTCAGCACAGATTGTGATACATATTTATACGACTGATTACTATCTGCTTCCCTACCTTGACTGAGAGCTCCATGGGAGACCCTGTAGGAGATGTGGATTTATTTATTTTGCTTACTATTGTTAACCTTAGTATCTGACACAGAACCAGCCCCATCAGACAAGCAACATCTGTTTGTGAAATGAATAGACTGAGGGTCTCCCAGGTGGCTCAGCGGTAAAGAACCTGTCAATGCAGGAGATGTGGGTTTGATCCCAGGGTCAGGAAGATCCCCGGGAGAAGGAAATGGCAACTCACTCCAGTATTCTTGCCTGGAAAATTCCATGGACTGGATGAGCCTGGCAGGCTATAGTCCATGGAGTTAAAAAGAGTAGGACACAAATTAGTGACTAAACAACAACAATATGTTTTCTTGCACTGCTCAGCCAAGCAAGTTATTGTATCCAAAGGACTTTATACTAACACCACATCTTGGCTTTACACATTAGCTATGCATATCAACTTAGCAGGCACACCATTTTTTTAAATATATAAATCACTCCTTTTCACTATGGGTTGGTATTATATTACAAGTACTGAGCATAAAAGTAATCTTAGAGATAATGAAACTGAAGTTCATAAATGCTAAAGAACTTGTCTACAGTAGCACAATCTGCTGCTGCTGCTAAGTCGCTTCAGTCGTGTCTGACTCTGTACGACCCCATAGACGGCAGCCCACCAGGCTCCCCCGTCCCTGGGATTCTCCAGGCAAGAACACTGGAGTGGGTTGCCATTTCCTTCTCCAACGCATGAAAGTGAAGGCGCTCAGTCGTGTCTGACTCTTCGCAACTCCATAGACGGCAGTCCATCAGGCTCCTCTGTCCGTGGGATTTTCCAGGCAAGAGTACTGGAGTGAACTTAGCAGTAAAACTGGGATTGGAACACATTTTCTGTCCCCCACTTCCATCCTCCAAGGATTCTGTCTGTTGCTTCTCAAGACACTGTTAACCAGAGCTTCTAGGCTACCAAGTTTCTGAAAGCAACCAATAGCTCGTAAATAAACGTTTTGCCATACCTCAATATTTAAAGGAAATCTGTAATAAATTGCAATCACTACAAATTTTCAGATTTCTTATACAGCTCATTCTTCAAATCTAAGAGCTAATTATAGGTTCTCAAACCCATGGCCCCTCTTCATCACTGTCACACTAAGCCAGTACGATGTGCCAGGCACTGTTTCGTGGTTCTTTACTAAGGGACGTGAGCGTAAGGCCGCCTTAGTTCTGAGGTTATGACATAATTGCATTCCTTTTCTCTTATCAGTCAATTGTAATTGGGGAAAAGCCATCTCTGAAAAGTTAGAATTCTGAAAGATTAAAAATCTAGCCCTACAATTACTTGGCTCAAGGCCTTTGGTCTCCATTTTTTTCAGTCAAAGTAGGTTTTTGCTTGGTTGGTTTTCTTTCCATTCTTCTTAAGTTGTAAGTTGAAGCTTGGGTTTTTTGTTTGTTTTGTTTTTTAACAACTGGTTTCATATTTTTGATGAGTCTGCTTACTAAGCATAGAAAATCCATTTGCTGCCTAAAGGATTCCAACAACAGAAATTTCCATCTGATGACAGAATCATATTTCTAGATGACCCCAGAGTGAGTTAATTTGCCAAATTATTTCATTTATATTTATCTGCTGGAATGTTATTCCAAAGACTCCAAATAGTCTCTTCTACATATAAAATAATTTTTTAAAAAAAGACATGTTATAATAATATGTATAACAAATACACAATGCTTTTTTCAAGACAATGATCTTGTTAGATGTGTTAAAATAACTCATACCAGCATTACTGGTAGAAAAGAAGACTGTGATTGGAGACTGGAGAGGGGCATATTAGGAAAAAGGGGAAGAAAAAGAAAAGGGAAACAGATGATACTAGATTGGGAAAAAAGGCTTGAGTGATACAGATGATAAAATAATAGAAGCTGATAAAACAATAGAAGCTGATAAAATAGAAGTAAAGGAGGTGAACCCCCATGAAATAGTCACTTTTTCACTAAAAGGCATTTATTTGGCTGTTGGCATGTGTCTTTAAATGGAAAAGATGTTTTTCAAATAATACAAAAGCAAATCTGTGTGCATACTTAGTCACCTTAGTCGTGTCCAACTCTTTGTGACCCCGTGGACTACAGCACGCCACGCTCCTCTGTCCATGGGATTTTCCAGTCAAAAATACTGGAGTGATTGCCATGCCCTTCTCTACGGGATCTTTCCAACCCCGGGACTGAACCCACATCTCTTATGTCTTCTGCATTGGCAGGCGGGTTCTTTACCACTAGTACCGCCTGGGAAGCTGCACACATGTAATTAATTACATGCATGCATGTAAATGTTACACAACCTTAGCTGCGCAAGCTGTCTATTCCCAGGATCTAAAGCTATTTTGGATAACCTTAAAGCACAGGCATTAAGCCTTTAAAAATTACCTCACTTCTCATTTCCTTTACTTGGTCTGGTTTTTGTGTTTATTAGCTCATTAGGAGGAAAATGGTATAATGGAGAAGACAGTTCTGTATTTAAAAAATCATGTTTTCGAATCATGAGACACAGGAAGCAGAAAGGAAAAATGGTTAGGACTTAGGAGTGGAGTGGTTGTATATGTAACAGGGCAATGTAAATGCAGTGGGCTAGCGTGTATTTTGCAAAATCACATTTTTTTTAAGCTACCTAAAGTTTGCCATCCTCTCTCCACCTCCCCTTCTTTCTTTACAGCAATTCGGAGTTCCACTTCAATATTTAGAATCAACGACTCTTTTCAAGAATCAGTATAACTTCCAGGGAAATCGCTGTTTTATATTAGTATTGAGGTGTCCATTTGGACAACTCAACGTAAAAGGTTTGCTCACTAATGTTTCAGTAACAAGAACTTGCTTCTAATCAGCACACCCCTATGCAGACAGTGCAGTGACCACTAGTGTTTCCCTCCCAAATCATCTAAGGAAAGCTCACCCGGAGTGTGTGGAGTTTGGTTTCCAAGTAGGAGACAAAGTGTGTTCTCTTGTGTAAGTGCAACTCTCGTGGCCTTTGCTTCAGTAAAATACTAATATATGCCCCCAAAGTACAACAGTTATTTAAAACTCCCTTTAAAAATATCACCATAATCAGAAAGAAAAGGGAACAACAGATTTCTAAGTGCATGTTTTTAATGAATAGTTTAAAAATATCCTGAGCTAAGGAAACAAATTTGGTTTAGGAATTCTAAGTCAATTCTAGATACATTTTAGGGTATATATTAAAGAAAGGACTGTATAATTAGATTCTAAAATTTGCAACAAAAAAAGTAAAATCTTTTCTTATTATTGGAATATAAGGAATTATTGGCAAGTCTCTCTTACCTAGAATATTTGATTAACCACACCACCATTCTTCTCATCCATAGAGATATTATCAATAATGTTTTTGGTACAAAGACTATTTCATTTGGGTTTAGAACACTCTATAAGGTTTGTTGTAAAAATAATAATTACATGTAGGTCATAGGGAATGAATTAAACATTTTTTGCAAACATGATCGAATTAGGGAGAGGTTAAAACTGAAATTGTTACCTCAAAGGTATTAGATACCAAGAGTCAACCACATGACACATTACCATAAAAATCACTTCTCCTTCTGGATAATCATGGCTTTCTGATCATGATTACCTGTATGCAAGCTGTACACTGTCAGTAATGATTTGAGCATTGCTTCCCAAGGGTGTTCGTATCTGCATGCACTGACTTGTGAAATTGTATTGTGCTAATTGATGGTTCACAGGACAAGATATGCATAGCTGATCATGCATATTAAAATGCAGGCCATCCTCAATTATCCAGAACAAACAAGGTCCCTGGCGCTTTTAACACACACAACCTAGAGATGATCTCCAGAACTCAGGAGGTTCAGTCTTCAGCCTCCTCCCAAAGATGTGCGAATAAGAAAATAATCTGAAGCTCAATACAGCACCAAACATCAATGTGGAAATTCTAATTTTAATGGGAAAAAATGCAGCTATTTCCCATTTGGCATTACGTAGACAACACACTCAAGAATTTGACTTTTGAAATACTTTCCATGCAGGTGTTTGGCACTGTGCAAACACAATTAAGTTCCATCTTGTTGGGTCTGTCTGGCAAGGTACAGACAGATGGGAAAAACCAAGGGCCAAGAATTCACAAACTGGGAAATTAGTTGAAGTGTCATAAAGCTGTGTATCTTCACCTAAAAATGAATAAACCTAGCAGATGCAACAGGCAGATTTTCTAAACTAAATTCTTTCACTGACATTTTAAAACCTGGATTAAAAACCATCTTAAGCTAAACAGCAAATAGGACAAGTTCCCTTCTACATTTCAGAGTAGAGACAATTTAGTAAAAGTTCATGAGTCACAGAATATGAAATCCGGAAGGGACTCAGAGATCACTTAGTCCATCCTTTCCCAAATTGTGTTCTACAGAAATCAAGATCCCTGGGAAACACTCACAGCAGAAGTGACAGGTCAAACAAGAAAGGACATTTATGATTACAGAAAACTGAACAAGTTTATTGACATGCAGCTACATACTTTATGGCTCCTCAAAAAATGAGATCTGCTATAAATTCTCAGGCTTACTTCACCTTGAAATTCTTTCCTGCTGGCTCTCTATTAAAGTTTTACAGAACTAACGGCAGACAGAACAAAGCTTCAGATTCCCTAATCTAGTCTTTGTTGTTTCATCGCCAAGCCGTGTCAGACTCTCGTGACCCATGGACTGTAGCCCACCAGGCTGCTCTGTCCATGGGATTCTCCAGGCAAGAATACTGGAATGGGTTGCCATTTCCTTCTCCAGGGGATCTTCCAACCCAGGGACTGAACCAGTGCCTCTTGCTTGGCAGGCAGATTCTTTACCACTGAACCACCTGGAAAGCCCCAGTCTAGTCTGGCCCCTTAGCTTTTCGAGAAAGGGAAAGGCTGCACAGCAACTTTTCAGAGAGCTACTCGGGCAACGGTAACTTCAGGTGTGGCCCAGAACCGCTGACTCGGTCAAGCTTAGAGAACTCGGAGGTGGGGGGTCAGGGGTTGGTCCTGGGAAGCGGCTCACAACAGACATCCCCTCCCTGCTCTCTCCCTGCTCTCTCAGAACTGTCCATTCTGGCCTGGGGCAGTGAACCAATCACTTCAGATTTATTTCCATAAAACCTTTCACTTTCACAATCTCTCCCAAGTGGCTTGAGTCTGCCAATGGATAATTTTCCAGCTCTCAAAGATGAAGACAATCTTGAAACCAAGCCTTTACATTCTGTTCAGCAGTTCTGTTCTCACAGGATCTTTTTGAGGGGAAGGAGAAGAATCCTAAAACTTTCAATCTTTTCATAATTAAAGGCCTTAAAACGTAGCTCCCAAATAGGGTATAATTAATTCAGTATGAATCCAAAATTCCTTGATCACAGAGGGAATCCACTGCATTAGATCTGTTGTACTTATGCCTCAATTTGTATAGGTAATATGATTTTAGTGCATATTTTTATGCATGTATATTTTTTAAAATAGCTTGAACAAAAAAAATTTACAGAAGGGGTCTCACTTGCAAAAGTCTCATTTGCATATTATTATACCCTAGCTTGTTCTGTTTATCTTATTTTCATGCTCAGTTGTACACAAGTCCCAGGGACAGTCTTACACTTCTTATGGCCTGCAGAACTACGAACTGGAACTGCATCTTGCTGCAGGAAATACCACGTAAATATTTAATGACAGATTGGCTGATATTAGGGCACCTTCCCAAAAGACATACCATATAATGTGAAAAGATTATCTCTTTTCCAATCAATTAGAATACATAAGGTATGCGTGCATGCTTCAGGATGCAACTTTACAGTATGCTAAGTTGCTTCAGTCCTGTCCAACTCTTTGAGACCCTAGAGACTGTAGCCCGCCAGGCTCCTCTGTCCACGGGATTCTCCAGGCAACAATACTGGAGTGGGTTGCCATGCCCTCCTCCAGGGGATCTTCCCAACCCAGGGACTGAACCTGCCTCTCTTGCGTCTCCTGCATTGGCAAGTGGATTCTTTATCACTAGTGCCACCTGGGAAGCCCTACGAGAAGGTATCCCTCTCTCCATCTCTCTCCTCCTCTCATGCATTCACACAAACATTAAAAGGGAGGAGTTCCATCAGTCAGTTTTCACGCCTATTTTGCTGGTCTTTTACACAGGTCTTAACCTCCAGGTAAGAATTTAGAAAGCAGAAAACAACTGCTCAAAGGCTGAGGAGCTCTGTACCAAGAGAGTGTCATCAGCCTGAGATGCAGAATTTATTAAATATCTCATCTTCAGTTTTATTGCTATCTAGTACTTCTCCAAATGTGACATTTCCATTGACTGACACTTCGGCAACCAAAAAGCATCATCTATATGGAGGAGCATCCTAGGGGCAAACCAAGATGCAATGCCCCCTGAGGGGAGCAGTTGTCCCTTCCCCAACCTATTCATGGGAGACGCAAATAGGAAATCTAAGAATTTGATCCAAAATGCTCCACTGTGCCTCACTTACTCAGACTCCAATGAGAAGCAGTTTGATTAAGAAAGAAAGGGCCAGCAAAGGGCAGGTTTAGAGGGCTTTCCAAATGCAGGCAGCCCTCGGGATGTTCATATTTTAACTCAACCCCTCCGGCTGCACAAAGTAATTTTTTTTCAGAGGCAATTCAGTTGGTGTCTTTAAAATGACGTAAGCTTTAACTGGGGAAACTGCTGTAACCTCCCACAAAATGCCACCTTCCCTGGGCCTTAGTGTTCATTATTAATTAGATAATTTTATTTTTAAATCATAGGTAGGGTTGCATTTTCGGTCAGCAGTCCCCTTACCAGTCCTGACTGGAGGCGAGTCTTTGACACTGGTTGAAACAGCTTATTAAAACCTTATTTTCGTCTCGTGTTGATGTTCATCTCTCCCATCCCCGTGGTCCGTTTTTAAGGGCTCCTCCCCAGGGACACTTCTTACTTGCTCACATTTCTCGAGGACCAAGGAAATCTGACTTCACATGCAATAGAAATCACCCAGAGACCGCAGCCGAGAAAACCAAAGGCCTCAGCCCTGGGCACGACGTCTGGATGCTTGCTGTTGCCCGGGTAACATTTAATTAGGCTCGGGCTGCGGCTGGGGTGGGGGTGCTGGTACCTGGGTAGCCTTTGTCACTGTGACTAAACCATGGTTGAACAATCAAAATGCAATGCCTACTATGCTCTCCATTTCTCACCCTCTCTCTTCTTTAGGAACTGGACTAAATCTGCCCTCACACCCCTCCGTGTGTGTGTCTCTCTCTCACACACACACACGTGTTAAATGAAGGAAGCACTGTTTGTGTTCTTTTTAAGCTGTGAATGACTTATTTTCCTAACTAAATTATGACCAGTGGGGATACCTAATTCTTCCGTGGATCCCGTTACAATTCCTGGCTTCTTAATAAACACTCAAAAATATGACTTGACTTCTTTAAAAAAAAAGATGTTCTTCTTAAAAAAAAGCTTAAAAAGCTTATGCTTTATTCCTCATCCTCCACCATTCTTTCTAGCCTGTTTTCATAAATGCTGAACAAAATACCCTACGGAGAACACACAAAAGCAAGCAGTGAAAAAGTGAAGGGGCTTGAGCCGCCGGCTGTGGGGGCTAGCTTTAAAAAACAAACGAACACCCATCCACCCCAACAACAAACCTAGCAAAACACCAGGGCTCTCTGGTCTCTGGGAATGAAGACAAAAGCACTGACTTTCAGCGTTAAGATGCCGTCCTCGGTGGGTGACGGGAGCAGCTGTTCTCGGATGCACTTAGTCAGATTTAATGGCGGGGTTATTGACGATCCCCCAAATGGTTACTGGGCCCAGGCAGCCAATTTTCTGCTCCCCTCCTGCCTGTGTTTGCCTGCGTTGAGTGGCTCCACATTGCTCATGAGGAACCACTCGAGAGCCATTACAACCAGCAGAGTAAAGCATCCTTTTGACTTAAAAAAAAGTGAGATGAATGGGTATTTCTAGGATGGTCTGAATAAGCCTTCATTAACAACCCTGCGGAATGAAGGTGCCTGCACGGGGCAACAGAACATCATTTTATCCCTCTGACCACACCTGCACCAGAAAGAGAACATCATGTGCACTCTAAGGATCTATGAATATAAACGACTGCTAAATCTCAAAGCTGAGCCAATTGTAAACCTCACAGGAATTAGCGCCTAGTGCTGCATACACTACCAAATTCTGGATCTCCTCCTCGGAACGTCTGGACCTCTCACGGTTCCAAAGGAATGCGAGTGGGGGCAAGCAGGCAAGGTTTGCTGCAGCGTGTGAATGGGGGCACTGGGGCGGGAGCATGGAGCAGGAGGGGCTGGGAAGGCTGAGGGCAGGGGGTGAGCAGAGAAAGGCGAGCAATTTGCATTAAAATGGGAGTCCCCTTCCCAGGCGGGCGGCAATGACCTCAAGGGATGTTAAACAGAGGTCTGGTTACTTCCACAAAAATAAGGCTCTTTATTTGCCAGGTTTCTTCTAAGACCAGGATTCCTCCTATAATCTCGAATGATGATGCAATGAGAAAAGATGAGCCCGATGGGCCTGTGGGCAAGTGCCTGAACCTGTGTGTGTGCTGAGAGGGAAAACAGGCGGATAAAGCGTCTGCTTTCCCTCAGAAATCACAGGGTCCCTGAGGGTTAAGTCAGCCTCTCAAATGCAAGTGAAAGTATAGTTGTGCGCTTTATCTTTCAAAGGTTAGGAGCAGGGCTGAAAACACATTCATTACTGGCTGTCATAGAGGGCTGATGTATTCTAGGCACATACAATTAGGCTATAATTCTGTACAATGACAGACTAAACATACAAGTCTAGACAGAGAAAGAAGATGACTGCAAACATTCTTAGACCTTTTCTAAGAGCATCTTAGTATTTTCTTATCAGTCTACCGGCAAATGTAAATCCTTGCCTCATTAATGTCAAAGGGAGGAGGGGATTCGCATGAGTTAAATTCAAAGGGCTTGATTTCAATTCTCCATCAAAAAGCAATCTTGAGGCCAGATATTTTTAGCAGTCACTCAGCACAAATCTGTGGTTTATTTACCTTCCGGAGAAAAGGCATGGATTCTTAAACAGAACCACCCATACACCCATCACAAGGTCAACCACACCACATAAAGCTTTTTGTGAATGTGATCTAGGAGTTGTAAAACTAGTGACAGAAGGTAAACATGCCAAGGTCTCACTATTTATTCAGTTGACTAAGAAAATAAACCACAAGAAATCTCAGCTTCTTAAAACTGGCAAAATCTATAGTCATTTGTTGTTTGGAGAGAAGAGAGAAACAGGAATAGGAAGGATCAGAAGATGTTACCATGGAGGTATTATCACAGCAGGAAAGCCAGCTGGCGCCTTTGCTCACATCAGCATAGGCAGGGACAGGACCATCTGGCAAACCGTCTTCAACCATGCCCTGAGGTCCTGCTATGTCAGCACCTTAACGCATCTCCTCCATTTTGCTCGACTGCAGCCCACCAGGCTCCTCCGTCCATGGGATTTTCCAGGCAAGAGTACTGGAGTGGGGTGCCATCGCCTTCTCCCTCACACCCAAAGGACTTTCCTAAACTCAGCCATGCAAGATTAATAATTGCATGAGGTTAATAAACTCGGCCATGCTGCCCCCTACACATAACCAGCGCCAGCCATGTGCCTTCTGATAATGCTGAAGGCAACTGTTTCTCTACGAAACACCTTAAAATAATTTTTTAATTATTACAAAAAGGAAGCCAGCCAACACATACAGCCACCACTTCCCCTAGATAATACTAATCAGCAAATATAAGAGTCTGATAGATTTTCACCAAGGGAGACAATTTTAATACTAGTTTACATGTATTGTTTTACTGTGTGATAAGCACTGTTTCAAGATCTTGATACAAATTAAGTCATTCTACCTTCATAAAAACTATGAGGTGGAAGTGATCATCACTGTTTCACAAACAACAGACTGGGGCACAGGATGGTTGGATAACTTGTCAGAGATCCTACAGCAAGTAACTTTTACAGCTAGGATCTAGACTCTGCATTATGTTGCTGGTGAAAATCTGGGTTAACAAAAATGTTTAATTATTATAGCAGACAGATGTAGCAAAATGATGGGGAAAAAAGAGACTGAAATTAATTTTCATTCTGGTATCCCTCATCCTAGGAATCATTTGTATTTGTTTGTTGTTTTGAAATGATGTCTAACACAGGCAATCATGGGACACTTTCCATGTCCCCTCTCTGCAGTTAGGGGCAAATAGATCTAAAGTTAAGTTAGGGAGAGAAACAAATAGGAATGGAGAGTGAAATAAATGCCATTCAGCATGGTAAACCTAGCTCAATTTTCATGATAAGATTTATCAAAATGGTTCTCATTCAGCATGATTAAGGTACAAAAAAATACATGGAAAAATTTAAAAGTTTTATGACAGCATTTGAATTTGGACACATAAGGAAATATAAGACTTGCTCTATTGTGAAAAGACTCAATTGTTGACCTTTGGCTTGAGTGAGAACACTGGGGCATGTTCATCAAACAATACCTAACCTTTTCTCTCAAGAGAACTCATCTCACTTGGGTCCACCTTAGATGTGGCCAGGAGTGGTGGTATACCAGGGCTAACCAGCAGGGACCAGCCCCTGCCACACAGACATCTGTTGAAGGATTTTTAGGGAGTTGATGCTGCAACAGCTCTGAGAGAGTAAGATGGCCCTAGATGACTGGCCATTCCAAGAAATAGAGTATGCCAGAGGCAGACAGCACTTGGCGACCCCAGGGCTCACATTCTGGGGAACCGGAGGACTCATGACCTCATCATTCAGTAGATGACCCTCACCTTCTGCAGAGAAAGTAACACATTCCAGCATCCTGCTCAAAGGATATTTATTCAAGATGACTAAACCATTCCACAAGACCTGCAATCTTCAAGAAACAGGCCAACTGAATCTCAAAACCATATTTAAAAACTAGTACACGGGTTGAACGAGTATACGAGCACAAATCTGGTCGTGCTGCCGCACAATCTATTACCTGCCCTGGAGGCTATCACTAGTCTTTTATAAGGGATCTCCAATTCTTAAAAATAGCAATAGAGGTATAATAACATGAGTGTAAAGCAGGCAGAAGAGCTATCCTAGTTCCCCATCTACAGCTGGGCCTTCGTATCCACAGGGTCCTTCTCTACAGATTCAACCAACTGAGGATTGAAAATATACACTTAATTCTAGAAAGTTCCAAAAAGCAATACTGGAATTTGCCACAGGCTGGCAACTATTTGCGTAGCTTTTAGGTATTACACATTGTATTAGGTATTATAAGTAACCTAGAGATGACTTGAAGAATATGAGGACGTGCATACTTCACACACAAATACGAAGCCATTTCGTATAAGAGCCTTGAGCATTCACTGACTTTGGTATCCACGGGGGTCCTGAATCAAGTCTGTGCAGGTTCCCATTGCCACTACATGGTGTCAGAGAGGACAGTGAATATAATAACTCCGCTAGCTTAAACAAAAGCAAACAAAAACTGTTTGGACATGATGCAGAGTGCAAGTTTATGCTAGTCGTATGTGACTGTTAAACGCCTGCTCTTCTCACAAGAAGATAAGAGTAAGCAACGTAGTGACTGGTTTTTGTTGTTGTTGTTCATCACTGTGTGTTCACCCTTCCCATCCCACAGTGCCTGGCACACTGTAGGTGCTATCTAGGTTTTCTTTTTTAAAACTGGCTGAAGAAACAACTTTTTTCCCCTCTATTTTTTTGGCCACGCAGCATGAGGAATCTTAGTTCCCTGAGCAGGGATTGAACCTATGCCCCCTGCAGTGGAAATGTGGTGTCTTAATCACTGGACCATAAGGAAGTCCCAAAGAAGAGCTTTATTTACTTTTTTTTTTAAAGATTTGACCTTCCTCTTGTTCTGTGCCTAAACTCAGTTAACTTAGATTCTTGCAACTCTAAATGCAGAGGTTCAGCTGACTCCATTTATGGGTTTGAGGTTCATGCTTCAGCTTCCACAAGTACCAGGAGTGGGGAAGAGACACTAGATGTGGAGCCACTTAAAAACAGATCTCAAAATTTCCCATGAAACCCTTCAACCAGTTCAGGCAAAGCTAAAGGCTTCCTTGAGTCCATCTAGCGATCACTCACCCTACTGATCTCTGCTCAACCCAATTTTGCATCCTCCTCCAAGATAACGTCTCTTCTCTCTAAAACACACTCACTTACCTGAACTGAACCCGAAGTGTGCTCTTATCATATGTGGTTGTCTGAGTTAGAAACCTTCACCCCACGCTGAAGGGGAAGGTTCACAGGGCCTCATCCTCACGGGCTGCATTCTAGATGCTTGGCCCTCGGGGAAAGGCCCAGCCCTGCACCGTGCTCTTTTAGGCTGGGGAGCGAAACTCGTAACATCTTCTCAGAGTTGGCAAGAATGGGAAGGTGCTGTGTGTCCGGGGGCCAACCTCTGGACACACAGCCTAGCATAGCACTGCTACAACTAGGCAGGTAGCCAATCCTTACTGGAGGTTTCAGCAGGAAAAATAGGGATAATGGGGTACACAGGCTAAAGCAGCGGTTTGGGGGACCAGAACTTCCTAGGCCACAGGAGTAATGCCAGGTCCCTGGTTCAAAAACGGTTCATTCTTTAGCAATTCTTGCAGCCTTTCATTTTGCAATACACTGTCATTCGATAAAGTCAATCCAAGTATGAATGAACACAATGAGCATTATAGGATTCATTTACCAAAAAAAAAAAAAAAAAAGTCATAGTAAGAAAGCCAGAACAACCTACAGAGAGAGGATAAAAGCTTGAATTTTACATTTTGAAACATACTTGTTGGAAAAGGGTACTTTCCTTATTTTTCTTTTCATAAGATGATTTTAAAGTCATGTAAATATGCAAGACATAAAAATACAACATAACGAGATAAACAACCACATACTATACCTTAATTTCAGCAAATCATGTGCTGTCTGATAGGCTCTGGACCATTCTCTTTTTTCCTCAATGCAAAGTTACTTAAGAGCTGGTTTTCACATGGCTTTGCAGCAATTTTAACTTTTAATGAACCAACTCTTGTTAAGTTTTTCTTAACACATTTACTCAACTCCATGCTTGAAAGCTATGATTCATTTGATAACTGGAAAGCATGGGATTTTATTCTAAGATCAAACTCAAAGAGAAGAATGATTCCAGTCTCATGGGCATACTGCTGCAGTCAAGCGTGATGCGTGAAGAGGCTGACATTCTGAACGTGGCTTCAAATCTCGGGAAGCACAAGGCTAGTGGAATACGATACTGCCGTGCTGTACTTAGTAACTCAGTCATGTCCGAGTCTTTGTGACCTCAATAGACTGCAGCCCACCAGGCTCCTCTGTCCACAGCAATTCTCCAGGCAAGAATACTGGAGTGGCTTGCCATGCCCTCCTCCAGGGGATCTTCCCAACCCAGGGATTGAAACCAGGTCTCCCACACTGCAGGCGGATTCTTTACCATCTGAGCCACCAGGGAAAACCAAGAATACTGGAGTGGGTAGCCTATCCCTTCTCAAGGGGATCTTCCACACCCAGGAATCAAACTGGGGTCTCCTGCATTGCAGGTGGATTTTTTACCAGCTGAGCTATCAGAGAAGCTCAATGGAATATGAAGTAATCAGTCAAAAAGGCTGAACTTCATTGCTGATTTTTTTATCAATGCCAAAAAAATTTGCAATCATACAACAAAATCATAAAGACAGAAAAGAGTAGTCTCTATTTTACATAAAATGTAAGTCATATTCAAAAAATAAAATGCCAGATGGCAACTGTGATAGATCAATGGCAGAACTTTTGAGAGACACGCCCCAGGTTGAGTGTTTACTGACCAGTAACTGTTCATAATCCTCAAATGTGCCCAAGTGGGAGAAGCATGGGTCACCCTCACAAGAGGAAGACAAGGTGGGTGAGTCTGACTACCTCCTCAGTGAAGTAGCTGGTTAGCAGCAGAATCTTCATAAATGACAAATTTTTGTGTCCTTACCTTTAATTATCCAGTAGTATTCATTTTCATCTCTGAAAGAAAGGCTATCTTAACAGTAGTTTGGAATTCCAGACTCTTTTACCCACACTAAGTGGGAGATAATGCAATGATGAAATGATGATACATATTTCATTGATAGACAATACAGAAATGCATATATTTCGTTTTCTTGAGAGGGAGGGTGCTTACGGAATTCTGGGAGCATCCAATTTGTATTCATAACTTCATGTGAGTAAAATTCGCATTTAAATAGACTATAATCTCTTAAGCTCAGAGTACAGTGAGATAAGTATGAAATTTTTAAATTTACCCTGGAACTTAAAATCTTCTAAGACTCCATGAAATAGAAACCCACACAATGACAACTTAAGAGTTAGCTGACTTTCTTAAAAGGTGGCTTCTTGGTCACCTAGTTGATAATAACAAACACAAGAGAATCCTTTAGCAATAAAAGGAAGTCTTTTCCCTGCCCCAGGCAAAGCTTTCCAGCCAAGCGCCTGTTTCTTTCGAATTCTAGGTTGACTACTACAGAACTGAAAGCCTCACCTGGAACTTCAGGAGAGAACCTTGCTGAGTGTCGGGATACAAAAAGTTTCAGTTCTTGATCCAGATTGCATTCAATCAGGTTTGTGTCCCATGATCGGATTCCTAAGGAAGGAAAGGAAGACAGATGACAGACCACCGGTTAGTCATTTCACTGTGGTTTGGAAAACATCACTGTAGCATTTCTCAGGCTTGCAGGAAGGGAGTGGAGACTCTTTTGCTGAAGAGCTTGGTGACCAGCAGTGGATGCCCACAAAATGGGAGGGCGGGGGAGGTCTCTCCACCAGGCCACAGGGGAAGGATAACTAGCAGTGTGGACTGAACTTCTGCCCCTCGTAACATGTAAATGCAGCTCTTCTGGAAGAGTAAAAGAAAACAGCTATTAGGGAAATGACAGGCTTTATTCCTGAGAGGGAGCAGAAAGGACAGGAAGATGGTGAGCTCCGTAGCAGTTAGGGGGCTACTAGACAATTGCTGGCTTTCCCATGGTCCACTTGTACGTGGCTAGAAAACGGAGAATGAGGGTGGGAAGTAGATATGGGGGCTGGCATTCAAGTCCACATGTCTGTTTTTAAAGGTTTTCGCAGCGTGCATGTGCATTTTGTATGCGTATCTGGTTATTCTTCTTTACTCCTCCCATTTTTGACCTTGATTTCTCAGCCCCTGGATATCAATCAAACTGTGTGTGATCTTTGCTAAGAAGGCGGATCTGGCCTATCTGTCCTCCCAGGCGTTTACCTGACTAGCTTGGCAGACAGCTCTTTCATTCACAATTGTTAGTTGTCCCGCATTTTCTTATCCAGAGGCAAAGAGATGTGGCAACTTTTTATACTTTATAAACTTCTACAGAGTTGGGGGCTGTGAACTATCTATTCCCATAAAAGTTCACAAGGCTGGAAGCTGGGGTGAGGGGTGCTGATGCCCTACCTCCCTCCTCTCTCCTGACCTTCCAAAAGAGGGGGCTAGAGGGGAACCCAGAGAACAGCAGAGAAGGGAGGGCCAGGCAAAACTGAGGAATCACAGGACTCTGGAGTGTATTTTTATATCTTCCCAAATAGATGGCTCGTGGGAGAACCATTATGTAGACAGTATCCTTGACTCTACCCCTGCATGGAGCATCCTCAACCGCCAGAAACAAACCTCTGGAAGGGCAATCATTTATTCTCTATCTACTAAAGGCAGGAACTTGAACATGTAGGTGTATCACATAGGTGAACTATCTCTAAATAAACACTTGATCATTTAATCATTTTTGCTGGTCATTAGTCATGCATACAGACTTGGGAGTATAAATGGCAGTATTTTACTTAAACATACCTCTTAAATCCTTAAAGTATATCTGCATTTACCCCTATTTAAATCTTCTTCAGTTTTCCTATTCTGCAAAGAATCAATGTATATACACAAACTACAAAGATTCTGTAAACTGAGTTGACTACACATCTAAAATATCTTCAGATGATGCACCAAACACCTTTCTGAATTATGAGAAATATTTTCAAGCAGATGTGCATCCACTAAATAGAGGTAGATATTTCTCATACAATCCATGGGAAGGATTCAGGTGTGCAAGAGTTAACATTGCTAAAGAGAGGCTAAATTATAAGGGAAAATTTTATGGGTCTCCCTGGAAACATTAACAGCCTCAGTTTGCATTTGTACTAGTGGAACACTTAGATTTTAACATGAAAGGCATATGGTGATTTTGTGACTCTTTTTCACGCAGAATTGATAAAGAGGTTTCCTTTTTGTTCCACAGAAAGCTTGACAGGTGAAGAGGTCTGAATTCATTAAAATATTTGACTTCCACATGTATATTCTATATATTCAGCTAGCGTGGAAAATCATCAAGCCCTGTCTGAACTGCTTAATTGGAAATTGGTGACTGGATTATCTATGCTCCAGGTCTGAGCTCCACTTTGTCTTCTGGCTTGTCAAGTAGGGTCAATAAGTTAATAAGGAGACATACGTATTTAAATTAAATTCACATGATTTTTCTGCCTTTGTTCTAAGTAATGTCTAAATTGCTACATTATTTGAATGGCTTCATCTAGGGCTATACATAGACTTGTTCTAGATTGTTGTTTGCCATTGTTCCCTTGGCTTCAATTAACTTGTCATGACACAGGCAATTAAACGTTTGCTTTTTCTTTCATAAACTTCTGCTTCTATGATTTGCAATTTAAAAGTGGAAAAAGTATGAAACAGTAGAAAAACCATTCAGTAATTTTTAAGTTCCATTAGCAAACAACTGATAAAATGATTATTTCTCTTTTTTATACTCCCAGTGAAATTAAAAATTCAGGTTCTCTTTTTCAAGGGAGCAATTTCCAGCCAAATTACATCTTAAGGATGCATAATCACTACTACCACTTATAAAATAAAGGTTACAATGGATTTACTGGTTATTTTAGTTGAAAAGGAAAATTTTGGAACCAGGCCACTTTCTATACCAATTTTAGAAAGAAAATACTGTGTAATTACTTTGTACCTTCTACTGGATAATGTTAGTAAAGGGAAATAGTACCTCTCAATGAAAGCTGTTACAGCATTCCGTTGGTTTATATATCTCCCCTTTGTGCCTAAGAGGAAACCAGCAGCGGACCCTCTAAAGCTCATAGGACCAAAATAAAGTCTTCTTCGGCCCTTCTCACATTGACCCCTCCCCGAGTTCATGACTGGAGGGGACAGTGGGGTGCTGGTAAAGAGATTCCGAACAGGCCTTCAGAAGGAGCTCTTCCTGGGCTCTGATGGGAAGTAGACAAGCCATGGAATTTTCTGGCCCTTTTTTGACTATCTCCCCAAACGACGCCAGGTCAAGTTCTGCCCTGGGCCTTTGCTTCTCCAGCAAATCTCTGTCATGACTATGCCCTTACTGGCTTTCTCAGATGGGGGCAAAATAACTCCACCAGTTGGAGGAAATCAACCCGTCTTTGCCCAGCCATCCCCCACATCATGAGGTATGAGGGAATCTTAGCTCCCCCACCAGGGATAGAACCTGTTACCCCCTGCATTGGAAGCATGGACTCTTAACCACTGGACCACTAGCAAGTCCTTACCTCTACTTTTTGAACTGGGCCCAGAGAGCACCTGCCACCCGTGGGCAGTTGGCCTATGGCGAGGCACCCTGAGAACTCCCCTGCATGAGCCGGGGCTGGAAGCTAGTACCATCTCTCTAGCCTGATGACCAGCGGGGAACAAAGGACCTTTCCATCTCAGTTCTGATTCCAGGGGGAGCAGTGCACAAAGGGAAGGCTAAGTGCACGTGAAGTTGACGGATGAAAGAAAGAGGGAAAAAAGGTGTGTGTGGCAGGCAGGTAGGGGGCAGGAAGCCCAGGACAAGTCAGGGTGAACCATAAGGAAGAGCCATGTCCTTTTACTTTATACAGGTTAGACTTCACCAAGTTTACTGCTGATGCCAGCATTTTATAGGATTATTTAATAAAAGCAACATTTGTTTTAAAAGCCTCTCATTTAAAGGCTAAAATCTATATCCTGAAAGAAACAACAGATAGAAAGCATGAGGAAACAGCCGTGCATTGCATGTTGAAATGGTACCCAGGTTCCATCTGTTACTGGGACCCATGACAAGTTGATTTTTTTCCATGAGCTTTAGTTGCTCCCTCTCAGAAATAGACTTTTGACTATTTTTTTGCCCAACTTCCTAAATTATTTAACTACAACCATAAAATTCTATTTGTAAAACTATATTAAATAGTGATCTGAAGTCAGATTAGACTCATAAAGAAATAATTAAAACAAAGGAAATGCTAAATTCAATCAGGTTTTCTTTTTTAGAGAAAAATTTTCCTATTTTTTTCCCCTTGACCTAACCTTCAATTTGCTTATCCCCCTTTGTTTTAAGCCAACAAGTTGATGTTCATAATTTATGTGTTCTATGTAATGCAGGCAAGGGAGGCCCATCCTACACAGAGTTCATCATTTCAAAGCATTGATGATAAACAACTTAGGTCTTGGCTGGCATCTTACATTAGAAACAAGCAAAAGAAATGATTTATACTAAGTTATTTATTGGTGGTAAAAGTTGGAACTTATTTAAAAGGTACACCTTTACAGAAGATTAACAATGACTCATCAATTTAACGACCTTAAGTTTGGGGCCTGGCTTATATTTGGATCATAGAACTCTTTGAGTAGATAATACCAATTAAGCAGCGCAAGCAGAAATCCATCTGCCTTTTGATTTTGAAACGTATGAAGATGGATGGATATAGTAAATATATCATTCCCCAACATTTCTTTTCATTCCCATCACCCCGTTGTTTTCCTGTTAAAACAAAATGGAAACAAAGCCCTAACTCTTTCCTGGGTTCTTAATTCTCTTAACCAATGTAGACTGAAAGTATTCAATAAATGACAATGTAATTAGCAAAACTTACATCTAAAAATCCAGGGCAGTAGATGTTACACACATCTATCTTTCTGATGAACAAATCCTGCTGATTCCCAATGTTAACCAGAGGAAAGTTACACTCTAACAGCAAGTGAAACCAAACTGACACTTAGTGTTTTTTACATGTTTTAGTTTAAAAAATAAAATAAAACGAAGCAATGAAAACTTTTCACAAGGCTCTAGAATTCGTTTTGCAAAACATGAGTGTATGTAGTCTACATCCCAAAATAAACTGGAGGAGGGGAGACTCTGCTAAAAACGGGGATGACCGTTAAGTCTATGTTGGAGACTAATTAGGAAGGGGGCAAAGGAGGTGCCAAGGAGTGACAATGGTTTGGCATGGAGTCCTGCATAACTAACTAAATAAAGCTAGACCAGTCTGAGCAAAGACTGTTGTTTCAGACTTAAGAAATGACCAGACCCTACATTATGCATTTTGAATGAAGCTGAAGAAACGAATGATGGTCTTCTGTCCTTGTGTAACCAAGCAGGACCTTATGGGACATTCCTGGGACAGACCCCTCCCCTATACCCTCTGCTTTAGTTCCTCTCTGAAATACCTAGATATTAGTATCTGAAGTATATTTCCTGAGTTATTTTTCAGATGCTAAAACCACCATCAAATGGAAGAAATTAACTACTTGATGACCATCCGCACATAGTCCTCATTAACATAGTCTTGTGCTGTGCCTAGTCACTCAGTCATGTCCAACTCTTTGCAACCCCATGGACTGTACCCACCAGGCTCCTCTGTCCATGGGGATTTTCCAGGCAAGAATACTGGAATGTGTTGTCATGCCCTTCTTCAAGGGATCTCAACCCAGGGATCAAACCGAGCTCTCCTGCATTGTAGGCAGATTCTTTACCATCTGAGCCAGCAAGGAAGCCCAACGTAGTCTTGTTACCTCATCATCAATCTAATTCTCAATTAGAGAATGGTGCATGAGCTGATCACACACTCTGGGACACCCTCCCTTACACTGCCTTTAAAAATGCTTTGCTGAAACCCTTGGGGGATTTTGGGGGTCTTAAGCACGAGCTCCCCGTTCTCCTTACATCAGCATCTTACAATAATGCTGCACTTTCCTTCACCACAACCTGGGGTCAGTAAATTGGCTTTACTGCATGCAGGTGAGCTGCCTCAGTTTGATTCAGTAACACTAGGTTTCAAGAAGCATGTACTCAGCCTCCATGGTGGGCTGATTCAGGCCTATTGATGTACTTGCATTTCCGCCATCTTCCTACAGATTTATTTTCTAGGTTTCCCGTAGAGCCTTAAATCATCAAATGGCAAAAATCCAAGTCGCTAGGGTCTCCAGACTCAGAGAGCCTCATCCGGATGAGAGGGGAGACAAGCAAGAGGGGCAGAAGATGAACCGCTTTCCCTGCGGAAAGGCTGCGGCACACAACCAGGGCCGAGCCCCCGGAGCATCTCCATCTTGCTTCACACAACTGGTCCCATGGGCACCAGCCACCGCAGCCA
This sequence comes from Bos mutus, assembly GCF_027580195.1. Taxonomy (NCBI): domain Eukaryota; kingdom Metazoa; phylum Chordata; class Mammalia; order Artiodactyla; family Bovidae; genus Bos; species Bos mutus. The sequence continues at coordinate 28,815,364 of NC_091636.1, read as the reverse complement.
TGGTATCAGAGTGACCTCTGGAGGAGGAGGCCCTGCTGGAACCTGAGAGCTGAGGAAGCATCATATCAGGCCAGAGCAACAGCCAGCCTGCCCTGTTGCTAAGTCATCTCTGACTGTCAGAAAAGCTACAGGAGCAGTATTTCCCCTTAGCACTGGAAGGCCCTGTGGTTTGAGCTGCATCCAAGACCCCAGGACCCAAGAGAGTTGATCTCCAGAGGAAAAGCAGCATCGGTTACTGTGCCTTAGGAAATGGCTTTGCTCATTCACTTGGTTGATTCTTAATGGGATCAATACTGCTATTTCAGAGTTCCCCGCAAAAAGCTGACCAAATCAAGGCACTAAAAAATCAGGAAGGCATGCTGACTGAAAAGGACACCTGAGAGGGTTTCTGGGGGTCCCAGGAATGTCCGTTTCTTGATCGGGATCAGGTATGTCTTTTTGTGAAAATTCACCAAGCTCCTCGTTTATGATTTGAGCCTTTCCTCACTACATAATACATCAATAAATTTTAAAAAAGAAAAGGGGCAAGAAGACAAAATTGAACTCGATCACTAAGTTCCAGTAGCATGAAAAATAGTCGAGACCACGTCACAGTGACCGATAACTTGGGTGAATCTAGTTTATCCTCAAACAGAAGCAGCTTCAATAAACCCCCTGAGAAATAGGGCACTAAAAGGGTGATCAGCAGAGTAACAAAGCAGGAAGATAATTACATGGAAGGTGATTGCTGAGCCACCTCCCTGCATGGGGTGCTGCCCACAAGTGGATGACTACTGCCTTTGTATAAAGGCGAGCTCTAGAAATTGCTCTTTGATCTTCCTGTGATGTTCGCCTGGCCTGCACTAACATCATGACGGGGCCAAAAACCAGTGATGCTGCAGAGCCGGCATTCTGTCACTTATGAGTGGTGTGACCTTGAGCTGGTCTCCCTATCCTTCCTGCCTCTCTGGGCCCCCATCTCCAAAATGGGGATGAGGGTCCCTCTCCTCACACCAGATCGGGTGCTTATGCACCTTTTATACATAGAAACACACCTGCTTTATTATTACTTCCCAGCAAAAGTGCTGACAAATAATATTTTTTTAAAAATCCAAAGTCATAGATTCATACAGCAGCCACACCCAAAGTCAGTACGTGTGAAATTTTCCAAGGAGAAAATGTGCAAATAAACTAAATTAGTACTGATCAAATTCAAAGGACTATAGTTTGACAAATGAAGGGTTATTAGATGCTCAAATGAGGCATTTCACTATTGACCTAGCCTATTCTTCCATTTTTTTTTTTCCGAATAAAATAACACGTCTGCTTTCTGCTCACATTTTTTTCTTTCTTTTTTTAAGCCAAAAAGTAACACCAGTGCTTTAAAGTTAAACAAAAGAACCAGGTCTGCAACTCGAGTCTCCACCCTGCAGCCTTTTGTTCTGGGCACAGGCGACCGTTTCCAAATGCAGAGGCAGACCACTAGAGTTTAATTTTTTTTTCATCTAAAACAAGGTTTTCTCGCGTCTTTCATGGGGAGTGGAGGGCGGGCGTGGGGAACGAGGGCTGCGTGAACGCCCTTTGTCCGCCTCGGGCTGCCGTAGAGACCGCAGTGCGGACTGCACCACGCCCACCAGCCGGTGTCTCGGGGCAGACGCGCTTCAGCACCACCCCGAGAGAATAGAGCGCGGGCTGGGGTTGTGGAGGGACCGGCGACCTCGGTCAGGGAGAAGGGGAGGTCTGCGATGCCGGGGGGAAAGGGAAAGGCAGAGGACAGAGCTGCCCACCCGGGGACTTCGAGCGCAACAAAGCCGGGTTGAGGCAGACGAGAGGGCGCACAGCACCCCCAAGCCCCGGCGGAACGCACGCCCGGCCGGCCGCGCCCAGTGGGGGCGCCGCAGTGTGGGGGGCAGGTGCATCGGGCGGGGGCACTGCGGCAGCCCGGGTGGGGCTGCGGGGCGGGTCGGTCCGCGCGCCCGAGTCTGCGCCCGCTGGACCCTTACGGCCCCGCCCAGGGTTTCCCAGCGAACCGCTATTCGGCCTCTGCAGAGCGCGCTCCTACTGCTCGCACCGGGCCAGGCGCCGGCCCTACCCACCACCCCACCCCCAAGCCATCACTCCCGAGGCAAAGACTTTTAAAAGGAGAAGCCCCACCCCGCAACTTGGGGGTCCCATTGTCCTTGCTGAAAGCTGCAACCGAGGCCCCAGGGGCAGTAGAGAGGCAGGCGCCGTCTGGGAACGAGGCGCAGGCGGTTCTCCATCTCTGCGTCCCGGGGGGCGAGGGGAGGGGGGGGGCGGGCGTGGCCCTAGGACTAGCCTAGTCATTCCGAGGGAAGAAAAGATGGAGCGGTTTTAAGCCAGCAAAGGCACTTCTCGGGGCTGAGGTGGTTGTGGCTAGAGGGATTCCCACGCGCGCCCTGACACATGGTACTTCAGCCTCGGGTCGGCTGACGATGGGCAATCCCAGCATTTTGCCGGGGGTGGGGGGCGATGAAAGAGGTAATTGCAACGTCCCCCCCCCCCGCCCCCACACACACCTTTGGTGTCCTGCGGTTCCGGCTTTACTGCAGCCTCTGCCCCTTTGACACCTGCATCTCATTTAGCGGGAGAGGCGGTAGCCAGCTGGAATCTGTAGACCCAGCCTGGTGACGGATCCCTCAAGGTTAGGAGACTCTCCCACTGGGTCGCAAATCTAATAATTTGCATTATTCTCCGAAATGAACCCAGGGGGGGAAGAAAAGGAATCTGGACAGAGTGCGGGAAGTGGCGGGGAAAGGCGTGGGTGCGGGGCGTGCCGGAGGAGAAAGGTGGCCGCCGTGCCCTGGGTGGGGTCGCGTTTGCGCGTCTCCTCGAACGCGTCCCCTGGGGCGCAGGGCCTCTTACCAAGCTCGATGTTGCCGATGGCGCGTCGCAGGTGCTCCTCGGTCACAATCTCGCCGACGACCACCAGCAGGTAGAATTTGCTGTCGAGGAAGCGATGCGACAGGCTGGGCGAGGTGGTCGCCGCTGGGTTGGCAATGCTGCCGGACGGCTCAGGCTCGGCGGCTTCCACCACCACGGTCGCCATCCTGCCGGCCCGTTAAGCCTCGGCGAAGTGCCCGGCTCCAGCCGCTCCGCTCGTCTGCGGCAGGAGAAAGGATTATATCCGAAGGTGCTGTCTCCGCTCCGCCCCCTGCGTCTCCCCTCCTCCTGGCGCTGTGCGCCGCCTCCCCCTCCGCCCTCTCCGAGAGCGCGAGGCGGAGAGGAGCCAGGAGTGAGAGAGGGAGGGGAGGCGGCGCCTCTTTTACATGGAAACTAGGCAGGGCGCCGGGGAGGAGGAGGAAGAGGAGGAGGGAAGGACCACCCGGCACATCCTCGCGGGGTGGCTGCCTCCGCTCTTCCAACCGTTGGCCCAGGGCTGATGTCATCTGCAGCAAATCATCTCGCCCGCGGCCCGGAAGCTGGAGGGCCGAGGTGTGCGGACAATGGTCAGGGCAGGGCCGCGAGTCAAGGGGCTGGAGGACTCGACGAGGGGAAAACACTCCCAACCTACACCCCCACGCACGGCCACTGCCGGCACCAAACCCTCACCCCGCCTGTGCAGGAGAAGTGGATGGGTTTCCATTTTCAGAGTCGGGATATTTACCTTGTTCTAGGTGCACAGGCCAGGCCTCTACCTTGGGTGCCGTCTGCGATGAAGCCAGGTGTTCAGGGTCTGTGTTAGCACAGCTGACGTGGGGCTGAGGGTACCCCGCCCAGGAAGATGGAACCTGTCTTTTCTCTGATGTTGTGGATTTCGGAAGACATATTTACCAGTATTCACCACCTACACATGAAGAATACACCAAAAATGCAAAACCTCAGCTTACCATTGTTCAGGCTTTGGAACTTCTGCAAGACCCACTGATGAAAAAGTACTGGCTTTGTAGTGCTCATGGGAAATGAGAAGAATACAGATCTATTATTCCAGATACAGATTTCTGGTCTTAATAATATGCTGAACAGATAGTATCAGGCATAACAATAAAGAGAAGATACTGTCTCTATCTAGCAGGATTATAGTGACTATAGTGTACTTTTCAGTTGCTTGGGGAACACACAAGCAAAATTATTTCATGCAACAGTGACGTCTTTTAAAATACATGTAGCATTGGGGATTTTATTGCCTTTGTCTATGTTTAGAAGAACTCATAAAAACGTTTAAAGGCAACCCATCTACAACCATTTCTCACAAACATATTGAATATAATGAATATAACTTATGTCCCAGGAAGGGAGTGGTGGTGGTGAAGAAGGAACAAAATGGTCAAACATGGTACTATCATAAAAGCCTGGAGAACTAGAGGCTTAGGAAAGAGGAATGAATGGAAACTAGAGCAGCAGTTTTAATACTAGACTGCATATAAATAAAAAAAAAATCACCTGGATATACTAAAATTTCCAAAAAGCCTATTGTCTTAGCTGCTAACCACCCCGACTTATTGGTAATGTACGCTTTGCTCTTATCTCTTTCCTGAAACCCTGACATGGTTTTGGCCCCATCATATATGCCAGACTGATCAATGGGGACTAAAGTTACTGGTGAGCTGCTTTCACCAGTGATCAGTGACAATGAGTTTTCAAGTAAGATGGTAACAGAGAAAGTATTCAATTTCTGTTAGGTGAGGCCAACACCAAGGCCATAATAGGGGGAGGAGATGTAGTAAGGAGCAGTGTTTTCCGATTTCCGCCATTGAAATCAGTGTCAGCTAGTGATGGCTTTCCATTTCTCTGAACCATCTTTATTTTTCTTTATGTAACAGTTTTCATGAGCTCCATTTCTTTTCTTAAATTTATTTTAAATGAAATTACTGCTCTACAGGTGGAAACACTAATTACTATAAATAGAAGTTATCCCTAAAATAAACATAATGAAAATAAGTACCATGACACAAATTCCTGCTATACACTATTGTTATTTGCTCAAGACTCTGACCCTGAGGTATACCCTAAGTTAAAAACAGAAAGTGTTAGAAAGGTATTGAAGACATTACTAGCACCTGAATTGTTTCCATTGTCATAACAGAAGATTGGATGAAAACATCAGAAGAGCTTTCCTACTGTGTGAATTAGTGCAATTACATACTATGACAATGAACCACTTAAGTCATTACCCACACTTTGAAAAAGAGACGAAATGGAAGAACACAGACTAGAGATGCTGACTACTACTGTCCAACTTTGTAACTTTGGGCAAGTGACTTATTCTTATCTTCAGTCTCTTCATCTATATACTGAGTAGAAGAATGCATTTTCAACAGTGTGAGTACCTCTGTAAAAGAAGAGTACATGATAAGAGTGTAAATGCCTAATACAGTGGCTGGAAGATAGTAAGCACTCAAGACATGATTGATGACCTGTTTAGACCAAGTTTCTTGGATAATAGAGTGAAAGCATCTTACAAAATGTGTAGGTGACATCACGTTGGGTGCAACTACCAACACCTCTGAAACAAGAACTGAATGTTGACACTACAAACTAGAAAAGTAGTTGCTCCCATCCCTATCTCAAGAGAAAAAAGGTAACAGTTGTAAGGAGCAAGGGGAAAACTAACATATAAGAGTGCCGGTGTTTACCTGCTGCCACTTGACATTACCTGGGTATCCCAAAGGCCCCTCAGGCTCAACATGCTCCAAACCCGAATCATCTTCGACCTCCAAACCTGGTCCCCTCTCACTTTCCCTATTTCATCAAACATTATCACCACCTATCCTACAGTCAAACCAGAAACCCCACCGGCATCTCGGACACCTCGCAAACTTTAGCCCCATATACAATTTGGCATGGAGTCTGGTCAATTTTACCTCCTAAGTATCTCTTCAATCCTACTTCTTTCGACTATACCCAACCTAGTCCAAGCTACCACCTTCATGAGAGGTAGTATAGGTTAGAAATTGGGTTCTGTATCACACTGCCTGCTTTCAAGTCCCAGCACCAAAGTTTGCTAGCTGTGTGACCTTGGGCAAGATGCTTAACCAGTCTGTGCCTTAATTTCGTCATTCACATCATAGAGATGAGTGCTCACCTCCCAGACAGGGGAACAGCTTAAATATGCAAAGTGCTTAAAATAGGACCATGCATATAATAAGTACTCAGTAAGGGTTAGCTGTTCCTTCTGTTACTATTTAACATGTTACTGTGGAAAATTTCAAACATGTATAAAAGCAGAGAGAATAGTATAAGAAACCTCTATGTACCCATCATTCTAATCAGATGATTTTTACAGTTTGTTTAAATCAAGATCCAAATGAGATCTATATGTTTTGATTGACTGGATATGTCTTAAATCTCTTAATCTATGTGTTCCTATTCTTTTTTTCCTTTAAAATTTCTTGTTGAATTATAGAAACATTTTTTCCACAGAATTTCACAGTCCGATTTTTGCTGATTGATTCTGTTGTATTTAACATGTTCCTCCATCTCCTGAATTATCTGTATACTGATAGTTGAATGTAAATGCTTCATCAGTTTCAGGTTTTTTGTTTTTTTTTTGCAATTATACCTCTTGGGTGATATTGTGTTCTTCCATCAGAAAGTACATAAAGACTGGCTGACCTTGTCCTGAGATCTTGGCAACCATTGATGATCATTACCTAGATCCTTAATTTCATTAAATGTCAGAAAACAATATTCTGATTTTATTATCCTTTCTTCATTTGACAGCTGGAAGACTTCTGTTAGGAGAAATATCACCCTGTCACTTGGTTAGCCTGAGGTACACTTATGGAGGAAGGAAAGGATAAACACATGATTCTTTCTCTTTATTTACTAATTTTGAAAATAACTCTTTCATCCATAACATCCTCCAATGGTGATTAATAACTTTTTGTATCATTAAGAATATAACTTGAAGTTATATTCATATTGATATTTTGATTCATATTAATATTATTCATATTGATATTTTAACTTTTCCATCATTGGGCAGTGATATGATGAGATATTTCCAGCTCACCTTGAATATAGCTGGCTCAGAACATAGAATTAGCCACTTCTCTAATGAGGAACTAAGGTTCCTTAAGAGGGAAATGGTACCTAGAGACCATAGTCCTAATAATAGGAGTTGCTTGTTGCTACTACCTTAGTCATTGCTTCTAGATATTTTCAATGAACAGAAATGGAAAATAACATTTTTTTCAAGATCAAATATAAGTTCATACCAATATTGCCATTTCAGGAAGGACTGGAGATTTTGCTTAACCTCAATTTTACATCTGCAATTCCTTTGTCTTACACCAAAAATTTCAGTTCTCAAAGACACCAAAGGTGATAGAATTAGACAAGCAGATAATTTCTCATTTCTGTATCTGGAAATACATACGAGTTATACTCACAGTAATGCCGGGCCAAAATGGAACATTTTTCCCAACAGTGATTATACATACGAGTTATACTCACAGTAATGCCAGGTCAAAATGGAACATTTTTCCCAACAGTGATTATACATACGAGTTATACTCACAGTAATGCCGGGCCAAAATGGAACATTTTTCCCAACAGTGATTATACATACGAGTTATACTCACAGTAATGCCGGGCCAAAATGGAACATTTTTCCCAACAGTGATTATACATACGAGTTATACTCACAGTAATGCCGGGTCAAAATGGAACATTTTTCCCAACAATGATTACTAAAGGCAATTCAAGTTTTTTGCAATTACTTTTTTCTTAGAATGTATCATACTAGAGAACCAAAATTCCCAGTTGCCAAAAACACAGAAATGTTTTTTGTTGTTGTTGTTTTATTTTATAATTTGTAGATCACACTCTCAGAATGACAATAAAAATTCTCCTAATATCAATGGGATTACTGAAAGCAATTTAGGATTTTTTTTTTTTTTTTTGCAATTTTCTTGTTATTAGATATATGCCACAGGGATACAGTTTTAAAGTCACTTGAATTAATTCCTTTTAATATATTATGCCACTAAATACATAGATAAGTTCCATTGTTACATTTTGTTTTCAGCTTTTATGAACTGATTTAAAATTTTTTCTCTTATTATAAGAGAGATGGACCATCTTTTCACATGTTTAAGGGTCTTCTGCATTTCATTGTCTATGAACTGTCTCCTTATACCCTTTGCCGATTTTTCTATTGTATGGTTCGTGTTTTTCTTATTGATTTGTGTGTATTCTTTTGCACATTAAGGAACTTTGCTTTTTTCTATAATATGATTTATAAATATCTTTTTATCAGTTTGACACTTGTTTTTTGACTCTATGTATTAAAGCCCTTGGCCGTGGAGAATATTTTTTATGTAGTTAAATTTAACTATTTTTTTCATTTATACTTTATGAGTCCTATGTTATATTTAGAATGGCCTTTGCTCTGAGATTATATAAGAAAAATTCTCCCAGGGATTTTCTAGAACTCTAAGACTTTATTCTTAATTATTTGGATTTATCCAGATAAAGACTGGGAGGTATATATCCACTTATTTTTCCTCAACTCCACAGCATTTTACTGAGAGAAGATTTTGCAGAATTTTATAATGACTTGGTAACCTCTCTTTCTTCCCAATAGATTCTGAGTATGTAACAGCAGAAAGTTTGATTTCACGCTTTTATTCCCTCATCTACCCTGACCTTTAACCCACTTCAACCTCAGCCCCAAGTTTTACCTAGCTACTGTATGACAAGTAAACAGTTCTTACTTATGCATTTCTTGATGGCTGGAGGTAGGATTCTGCCTGTGCTGAGGTAAGGCCTACCCAGGGAGTGGCTGAAAAGGAGGCTGGGAAGTTCTCGTCTGGTGCCTTTTCATTAAGCTCAGGCTCTTACCAATTACAAGCGCCAAGTGAGTCATACCAACACACGCAGAGGATGGCATCCTGAGGGGAACAGAATTATAGTGGAAATAGCCAAGGCTGCCTGGAGACAGAGCTCCTCAGCTGGCACTGCAGAAAAACCACCGGGCTCATAGCAAACAGCAAAGCAATAAGAAGCCGGCTTGCGCAGGTGGGAAGTTGCAGACAGACATAAATGCATACTCCCTTCCTGGGCCACAGGCAAAGACCCCTCCTCAGAGACAACTGTCGTCTCTACAGCTGGACCCAAGCAGCTTACGGTCAGGGAAGCCATGCCTCCCTGGCAGAGGTGCTCTGGGGTAGGGGTGAGCGGTGCTGTCTGCGGACTGTGGGGGAAACCTCCAGACGGCCCCAGGCCCACAAGAAGTGGCTCACGTGTCCTCTGCTGAACACCATCAGCTACAGCTGAGCACCCACAATCTGCCGCAGTGTTCTAGGCCCTAGGAGGGCACAGGGTTGGCTCCTGACTCAGGTCAGTCAGGAAAGGAACAAATGAACACTCCGACGTGGTGAAAGGAAGCAGAAAGGAACGCTGTTGCTCTCTGTGCATTAGCTTAAGGCTACAGAACAAAGGAGAGAGTTAACCGTAGCATCCACTACCCTCCAAGCAGTCTCCTGTACAAAACGCATGCCCCCTTTCAGCATATGCGATAGGGTCACAGACTAAGAAGGTCCAGGTTGCTCAAAGGAACGTGAAGGGAGAAGAAGGCATCCAGATGGGAGGACTAGGAAAACTCAGAAGGAGGTGGCAGGAGGCCTCCAGAAGCCTGTGAATGTGCTCAGCCTTGGGAGCTGGGAGGCCCTGAAGGCCACTTAGGAACAAAGCAGGTGGGGTGGGGGCAGTCGGCAGAATAATGCCCCCCACCACCAAAACATTCACATCTTAATTCCCAGAACGGGTGACTATATTACTTTTCCTGGCAAAAAAGACTTTGCAGATGGTGATTACGTTCAGAATTTTGAGATGGGGAGATGATCCTGAATTATCTGGGTGTGTAAATGCTCAGTCATGTCTGACTCTTTGTGACTCCATGCACTGTAGCCCGCCAGGCTCCTCTGTCCATGGAATTTTCCAGGCAAAAATATTGGAGCCATTTCCTTCCTCCAGGGGATCTTCCCAACCCAGGGGTTGAACCTGGTTCTCTTGCGTCTCCTGCATTGGCAGAAGCATTCTTTACTGCTAGCGCCGCCTGGGAAGCCCAAGTGGGCCCAGTATAATCACAAAGGTCTTTATAAGAGGGAGACAGGAGTGTCTGAGTTAGAGAAGAAGATGTAATGACGGAAGACAGATGTGATGAGGTGAGAGAGCAAGTGAGAGAGACAGTTTGAGACGTGAAGGTCTCTGCTAGTTTTGAAGATGGAGGAAGGGGACCACAAGCCAAGGAACATGGTAGCCTCTAGAAGCTGGAAAAGGCAAGGAAGTAGATTCTCCTCTTTGAGTCTCCAGAAGGAACGAACCTCTGCTTGACACCTTGATGTTAGGGCTTCTGACCCCTAAAGCTGTAAAATAATACGTGTGTGTTGTTTCAAGCCACTAAACTGGTGGTAATTGGTTAGCACAAGTAACACTGTGGGAACCTAACTCCTGGTGCCACGCCTGTCTGGAAGCTCCCATGGAGTCTGGCATCCTGCATGGTGGTGCCCCAGTCCTGCCCACGCTGTGGGCTGGCTCGTGGGGAGAATGGGGCTGCTTATGAAACTGTCTGACCCAGTATCACGATGTCTTCGTGCTTCTCAGAGAGTACAGTCAGGGTACACGGTGTTCACCCTCTAAAAGGTTGGAGCTGGACAAGAACACCTGAAAACCACTGGGATTTAAAATAGCAATACAATCAAAATTGCCCTTTGGAAAACCATGGGCCATCTCTCTCAAATCCCCAGTCAGCAAGTATCCAATTTCCCAATAGATGGTATTCAAGTTTTGCCATTTCTGAAAGGAGTTTGGTTCTGTTCAGAATTCCATTGTTGCTTATGGATTTGTTACTTCAGAGATGGGTTCTTTCTGTGTGTATGTATAAGAAGTTTTTAAAAGTGATAGGGGGAAAAGGTAAATTATATATAGACAAGCAGCACAAAAGAAAGTTTTCCAAGTTTTGATATCAGTGCAGAAAAGGGTTAACCCTTTATTAAGTCACTCATACATTCATTCAGTCAGCATGCCTTTAATAACCATCTACCATGTGCCAGATACTGTTGTAGATCCCCAGGAGGCCAGGATGAGAAAAGCATGCTTGGTCCCTACCTTCAGAGAGCTTACTTTCCAGATGGGAAGAAGTGCAGATACAGAAGTCCAGGGAAAGGAGAGAAATGGCATCTTAAACACTTTTTAGAGGATAAGGAAGGTTCCCTGGACAAAAGGCAGCTGAAAGAACTGTGAATGGCACAGGTTCAGTGTGGAGTGGGATGGCATCTTGAATGCCCTTGAATCACCGTGTCTTCATCCATACCAGGGAGTGAGAAGATGGACGTGACATAAGAAATATCCAACTGGCAGTAGAAAGTGTGGAGAATCTGCCAGAACCAAAGGAGCATGGGATGCAAACCCGAGTCAAAACAGTCCACATGTACCCGGCATTTGTACTCCCTTCACGGTTTGTAGCAGGCTTCAGAAACATTGTCTCTCTGAATCTCCATGCTTCTGTTTTCCAGGATGCAAAGCTGTGGCGCAGGTAGGTCACTGGGACTACCACTGATAGATATTATTATAACCTGGGGCATCATGACTGTACTGTCGTTTCGCAACCCTTTAAACTGAATGCCCTCCTGTGGCAAATACAAAAATCGACTGCTTTTTAAGCATTTGAAATTTCAAAATGTATTAATCATCAGGATTACAAATAAACCAAACCAAACCAAGGCGTAACTGTAAAAGAAGTTTCTGATTTGATCTGGAAAAGCATGTTACCTTAATCATGACAGTTGCATTAAACAGGGGCACACAGTGAGCAAGAGGGGACTACTTAGGTCAGGTTAACATTCTCAAGGCCAATGTGCTAATCTTTGAGCCACATGTGCTGCCCCCTGAGATTTTGATCCACCATTCCTCTCACCATCACCAGTGAGATGATTCCAATAAGTGATTACTGAGAGTGAGGAAGATAGACCAATATTTGGAATCTGACTTCTCATCCTAAAAAATAATTATTAAATATTCAATCATCATATTTGATGGAAAAATGTCATGTTACCTAAATATATATCATCTCTAGAAACTTCACTAACATTTTGTCCAAGTGTGGCATAGAGGTTAATCCTATGAGTTTAGGTTAAGGTTGCCTGACTTCCATCCAACCCCACCTTTTATTAGCTGTGTGTATTAGACAAGCTACCTTACCTCTTTTTGTCTCAATTTGCCTGCCAATGCAGGAGACTCTGGAGATTCCGGTTCAATCCCTGGGTTGGGGACATACCCTAGAGGAGGAAATAGTAACCCACTCCGGTATTATTGCCCGGAAAATCCAATGGACGGAAGTTCCTGGTGAGCTACAGTCTATGGGGTCACGAAGAGTCGAACACAGCTTAGTGACTGAGCACGCACACACCACAGTTTCAGAGTTGATCTTACTTTTAAATTACCTTGTTTTGCTGATTTGACGTATTTTTGTTGCTTTTTTGTTTTTTTAGGGCAGCCAGCAGCAGTGGAGAGGCCAAGGGGGGCCCTCCACTCCTGGGTAGCGGGCTGGCTTTTTTGGTTTGTTTTGATAATACCTTAAAGTATTGCTGTCGTTTAGTTGCTAAGTCATATCTGACTCTTTGCAACTCCATGGACTGGAGCCTGCCAGGCTCCTTTGATCAGAGGATGTCCTAGGCAGGAATACTGGAGTGGGTTGCCATTTCCTTCTCCAGGGGATCTTCCCAACCCAGAGATTGAACACATGTCTCCTGCATTGGCAGGCAGATTCTTTACCACTGAGCCACCTGGGAAGCCCTTCCTTAAAGTATAATACACTATAAAAAATGCCACAGTATAAACCACCCATGGTTGTATTATTTTGTCCTTTAAGATTCTGAGGAGCCACAAAAGATAGACAAATAAACAAAACAATATGCAACATATAACGCAGAAGACATATGGATAAAGCAACCTGCAAGTAGACTAACAAACAGAAGCTAACTAAATATTTTCTGGAGTGCCCCAGAAATGTGTCTAAATAAATAGAGCCCTTCCAACAAGGTTTGTGAAGTGTAGCAATACAGCCTTGGCCACTGCATTTTCCTGACAGTGAATCCTAATTCTATAATACGTAACAGCAGCCTGCCAACCAAAGACGGCAGTCACGTGATTGCGGGTGGCTTTCTGTTCCAAGATACCAGTTATACTGAGCCTAACCTCTGAGCCAGAAATATTTGTTTCTGCTTCTTCTGAACTCCTACAAAAAAGAGAAAAATCTACTCTCAGAAGCTCTCTTCCAGCTCATGAATAACCCATAGGATAGACCAGGGGCTTTGAGTGTGAACATACGTCTTAGAGTTGCTGATTAACTGGTCTTCGGGACACACGCCTACCTTGGCTTCTGCCAAAACCTCACTCCTGGGGAAGTTTCCAGGGCATTTGATTGAAAGGCTTTCTTTAGTGTGATGTGAAGACAGTATTAGAGAGAACAGAAACGGAAAAACAGGAAACCATGACCATATGCAAAGAAGCCACCAAGATGTAGAGAAGCTGACATTACAATCTATGACTCTTATAGAGGAAATCACTGTTGGATATGATCCGAGCTCATGAGAGAACCACCACTGATCTGGATGAAAATAGTATTTCTAAAGAACATAAGACTTTAAACTTAAACATGTAATATTTCAAAATCAAATCAGACTTTAAAATTAATCTCTCATTAGAATTCTTTTAAACACAAAAAACTTTAAAAAATAGTCTGAATTTTGGCTTATGTTTAGAGACATTATGGAATGTAGATTATGACTTCTAATTAAATATTTGTGCCAATTTATTCAGGTGGTTCTTTTAAACTTTCCATAAATATTTACAGTATGCCAGAGACTATTTCCAGCTTTCCCACCTTTCTTAGGATTATGTGTCTTGAGAGAGTTCATCTTTAACCCTTCACTGTACATATATGCTTGTTTAACTGAAATGATGATATAAGCAAAACAGTCTTCTGGGTTAGGGCTAGGGGCTTCCCAGGTGGTGCAGTGGTTAAGAACCTGCCTGCCCTAGCAGAAGACCCAGGTTCAATCCCTGGGTCAGGAAGATGCCCTCGAGTAGGGAATGGCAACCCACTCCATTATTCTTGCCTGGGAAATCCCATGGACAGAGGAGCCTGGTGGGCTACTGTCCATGGGGTCACAAAGAGTTGGAATATGACTGAGTGACTGAGGACAGCACATCCTGAAAGAGTTCATTTTTAATCCTTCACTGTACATAAATGCTCATTTTATTGAAATGATAATGTAAGCAGAAGAGTCTAGGTTATCACAAACTAGTCTCTAGTTCCACAAAGTAACTTTGATATTCATAAATGAGCTATACTCTCACTTACTCTGGACCTTTGCAAAAGCTCCTCCTTCTATCCTGAACATCGTACCCCTCTTACTATGCCAACTTTTCACCCATCAAGTCCTAGCATACAGATAACCTTCTCAAGGGAGCTTTCCCTGACTCTCCAAGACTGGACTGGATCCTCTAGCCCCCCATGTTATCTTGTGTTTCTTCCTATCAGAGTCCTTAAAGTAGTAGGTTAGAATTAGTGACTTACAAGTCTGTGTCTTCTTCTTAGGCCACTGGTTCTTTTTTAAAAAGTGATTTAATTAAGTAATTAGTTTTTGACTATACTGGGCCTTTGTTGCTGCCTGGGCTTTTCTCTAGAGGCAGCAAACAGGGGCTAATCTCTGGTTGTGGTGCACAGGTTTCTCATCACAGTGACTTCTCCTGATGCGGAGCCTGGGCTCTAGGGCACGCAGGCTTCACTAGCTGTGGCTCCCCAGCCCTAGAGCACAGGCTCCGTAGTTGTAGAACACGGGCTTAGTTGCTCCAAGGCAGGCAGCATATTGCATCTTCCCAGATCAGGGATTGAACACGCATGTCCTGCATTGGCAGGTGGCTTCTTTACCACTGAGCCACCAGGGAAACCCCTAGACCATTGATTCTTAAGGTTTTTGGACTGAGGCTGATTTTTACTCTTAAAAATTATTAAGGACCCTGAAGAGCTTCTGTAAATGTGGATATCAGTATTGATATTTATTGTATTAGAAATTAAAATTGGGAAATTATTAAAATATTTTTACCAGTTCATTTAAAATAATAATAATAAACATTAGATGTTAATGTCTAAGAACATATTTTTATGAAAATTATATTTTTCAAAACAAATATTTCAGAGAGAAAATGGCATTATCATACATTTTTACAATGGACTCTCCTATATGCCTTTGCATTTGGTATGTTGTGATAAATTGTTTTGGCTTGAAGTATATGAGGAGAATCCAGTTTCACATAGATAGTTGGAAAGGGAGAGCTATTTTTATAACCTTTTCAGGTAATTGTGGATATTCTTCTTTGATACTATGCTAAAACTTGACATATGGTAGATTCTCAAAGTTTACTTTCAATGTGTAATCTGAAAGCAAATCAATGAAATTTTTGTATTTTGTTACATACAAGACCACTTGGTTTATTCTTCACTTTGAGTGCATTTTTTTAATCATGTATGATTTTTCTAACATACATTTTGATAATTTGGAAAAGATAGGTTCACTGATAGGTAGGTACACATCATTCTAATCTGATGATTTCATTATATAATATATATCTATTAAAAGACCCAACTTCCTGATACCATTCTCATCAGACAAGTCTTTTATTCTTAGGAAGCTGCAAATTCTAGTTTTCCAGAACTCAAAGCTTCATCTGAAAGCTCACATTGCATTACTGGCAACCAACACCATAGTTAGTTTTGTTGAAGTGATAAGCACACGTTTCTCACTTCTGACAAAACTTCTGCCAAATATCCAACTTTGTACAGTTTGTATGTCAATCACCAAGTGAAAATTTTGTACCACTAAAAAAGTAGCTATTTCAGCTTGTAACTCCAGCAATTCCACAAGTGTTTTTCCTCTAGACAGCCATCATACTTCGACAGGCAGCAAAAGTGATTCATGCATAACTTCCATTTCATAACACAGAATATTAAAAAGATATATTCCAAGTTGAAATTTAATAAAATCATTTGTTCCTCCTTTGTCAAGGACATTCTACAGTGACAGTGGCAGGGGTTTCATTTGTTTTTGTTTTTTTACTGCGCCTGTGTTTTTCTTCACTGATGACTAGTAGGTTTGGTGCCACTGTCTTGATTCGTGCTAAAGAACCAGCAACTATTTCAGTTACAAGCTGAAATAGCAGTCGTACTCACCATTACTGTTGCATTATAAGTGAAAGTGCCAAAACAGTGGGAAATAAGCAAATGCCATCTTAGTATGTATTAATAATAAAACAACTTTGACCTTGAACATAGCCTGGAAGGATCTTATGGACCTAGGGGTTCCCTGACCACACTTAGAAACCTGACTTAAAATGTGAGTTTCTTGAGAGTCAGAACTGCTGTGTGTTCCCAAGACCTACCTAGCACAGTATTTGGCACATAAATAAAAACATTCAGTAAAGATTTGCTGAATGAATAACTCCGAATAGCTTAATTTTCTGTTTGGCTAAACACTTCTCTCCATTTGTACACAGAGTGTTCTGAACCTAACTTATCTTTCTTTGATGACTCAGCTTTCTCATTGTGAAGATTAGCTGAAACACAGTGACAGCTCTTGGGATGTTGTCCTTGCAATGAATTGTCAAGTATCTACTTCATATAGGCAGTTTTACTGATTGGTTCTTGGTTCTTGGTTTGGTTGCCTCCTTCACTGCTGATGAGCTGTCGCTCATCACTTACTGATGACATTAATATTATAACTTTGAAGAAATATCTCAAACTCCCTCCTTTTTATGTAACATTTAATCAGTAAGTTTAGAATGCTAAATCAACAAGGCCAAAATAGATTCTGAGTTGCCACTTAAATAAAGTGCATGAGCTTTAGTGCATACATTTTCCAAAATTTATTTGGCTAACCAGAGGCCTCTTTTAAATTTTTTTTTTCTGATGGTCTTGAGCCCAACACCCCTTGTATCCCTGAGATTTCAGGATAGCTGAGTTTTGTATAGAAGAAGTTTTGCTGTATGTGTGATTGAAAAATTCCAAAATACACTAACTTGTAATTTAAGGTAAATAAATTGTGTCTGCTATTACAGAGATGAAGGTCAGCTCTTATTTTGAGAACTCTTCAAAATGCTATAATTAAAACAAATTCAAATTATCTGAACAGGAGAAGAGGAGCAGAAGTACCAGAGTACCAGAAGATACAGAAGATCTCTTAAACAGAACTTGAACTTCACGGCTTGCTTCATCTTTAATTTTAACTTCTTTAATTTCAAACTTGTGAACTCAGCTTGTATTGTATTACTTTAAATCTAGCCATATGTTTTGTCAGGTGGTTACAAATTAATAAAACTTCAAACTCATTTTAAAATGCCACTTTTAAGAGTGAACTCAAGGTCTCCCCGGTGGTTCAAGGGTAAAGAATCTGCCTGCCAATGCAAGACACACAGGTTTGAGCTGCACCTAGAGAGTAGCCTCCACTCACTGCAACTAGAGAAAAGCCCTCACAGCCACAAAGACCCAGCACAGCCTCCCCCCAACAAAACAACCAATCAGGTTTCCAAGGCTTGGGGGGCTATTAGATGGTGGGAAATGCTCAACCCTAGATTTTGATGTAATTTAACAGAGCACTTGACAGTTGAGCTTCAATACTCCAGGCTGACTCAACAAAAAAGATGTGTTTTACCATGAAAGAATAATAAAGAGATTATTTCCTAGATCAGGATAAAGTTTAAGGGGCCCCATCTTGCCTGAACTCCTGTAAACCAGAAGGTGATGCAAATTCTTAGGGTACAAATATGACATGTCCTGGGTTCTGAAGCCCAAATCAAGAAAGCACAAGAGTTTGTATGGGTTTGATGCCAAAAGTTCAATTTTTAATAGTAATCACATCTTAATTTTTACCAAACTATTACAGTGTGCATGGCACTTGTGTCAAGTTTATGGGGATTATCTCATTTGAATCTTCAAATATCCCTATGAAGTGGGTGCCACTCATGAAGCGAACAAATATTTCTTGAGTACCCTTATGGAGTTGTGACATGCAACAGTGAACAGGGGATAAAATGCCTGCTTAAGTAGTGTTGACCTGCTGGTGAAGACGGACAGACAATTAGCAAATTGAAGAGGGACAGACAAGTAACAAATAGATCCTGCTCTCCAGTAAACATTGTTGACGGCCTACTATGTGTCAAGTGTCCGCTAGACACTCAGGATACAGCAGTGACCCAAATAAGCAAAAATGTCTGCCTCCACAGAGCTATTTTCTAGTGTGGAAAAGACAGACAACAAACTAAAGAAAGAAGTGGATTAAATAGTATATCACACTTTAAGTATCAGTAAGAAAAATAAAGCAGGGAAGAAAAATAGGGGAGAGATGGGGTATACTTTTAGATAAAGAGAAAGGAAAATGCTTACTGAGTTGAGCGCCAAATCAATGTGTAAACAAGATAGTTTCAAAGAGTAGCAAATTTTGTGAAGACAATAGCTCAGAATGAAAACGCAACCCTGAATTTGGAGGAGAAGCTCCTTGAGATTGTCTGGCCAAGGAGGGTATAACTGTATGGCTAAGGAGGATATTTGAGTTAAGACTACAGGGTGGAAAGAATGGTGGGGAGAGCCTTCCAGAAGTCTGAGACGGGACTGAGTTCAGGGTGTACGAGAAACAGAGACAGGGCCAGAGTAGCACGCACGACGCACATGGGGAGGAGCGCAATGCACATGGGGAGGAGCGCAATGCACATGGGGAGGAGCGCAATGCACATGGGGAGGAAGAGCGCGACATACGATAAAGCTGAGGAGGAACACGATGCACCCGGGGAGGAGGAGTGCGAC
The DNA here is from genome assembly GCF_027580195.1 of Bos mutus. Taxonomy (NCBI): domain Eukaryota; kingdom Metazoa; phylum Chordata; class Mammalia; order Artiodactyla; family Bovidae; genus Bos; species Bos mutus. The sequence goes on along the minus strand of NC_091636.1, from coordinate 28,796,562 downwards.
GCACACAGGGAGGAGGAGCGCGATGCACGATAAAGCTGAGGGGGTAGCACGGAGCATACGCTCTCCTGAGCTCGTCTTTTGGGTGAAGAAAATGAGGCTCAGAGAAGTGCCGTCAAGGTCAACAGCGCTGGGATCCTGCTGACTCTGAGGCTCTGTTTATAACCATCCGCATATGCTCACCCTGTCCTGGCAGCACACGGCTAGTCAACAGCTATAGGCTACAGAATAGCTGTGTAAGCCAAGACTACATGCCAGGCCAGTTGCCCCACGGGGAATCTCAAACAGAAATACACCCAAGTCAGTGGTTCCCATGCAGGCTTACCCAGGGGAGGGCTGAGGGGAGGCCTGGGTGTCTAGTCTCTCACCTTGAACAGGGTCCTTCATTGCTAGTCTGGCCTTCTCAGCACCTGAAACCCCAGTCAGGAGGAGAGATCACTGTGAATCTGGTCATGTCTAGTCCCAGGCCAGGAGCCCTCTAGCTCTTTGTTCAATGAATTGTGCACACGGTATTAACAGGAGGTACAAGAAGGACATCCGGCAGCCCCCAGGCCCTGTCTGATCATCCCAAGCGGGGCTGCCCTGGTGCTGTACGTATGTGCTAAGGAGAATGAGCCTCAGAGGGCTGGAGGAACCACCTTTTGAACCCCTGCCTCCCTCTGGACCACTCTGCACTCTAAGAGCTTTCCCTGGAAAAAGTCCTCCTATAGACATTGAGTAAATGAAAACACATTTTTTTTGCTCCAAAATGAAGGCTTCAGTTCTCTGTTGTTACTCATTTCCTTCTGCCTTACCCCTCTCCACTGACTGTAAGACACTGTGTAACCCTGCATGTGTGCTTCGGGGGCAGTCTGGCTACTGCAGGCAATTCCAAGTCTTGAATAGAAGACAGAATTTTCGGCCCCTTTATCTAAATCCCAGCTCCTCCTGGTGATGCTAGTTATCTGTAGGCCCCCCACTCTCCCTGAATCAGGCAGTGGAATTGGTAGAGATGCCAATCCTGTAGAAAGACTGTCCGTCAGGTGCAGCTGCCCCAGGAAGGCTAGGCTTCTTGCCTGACCTGGCTGATATATTTCTCTGGGGCACTGGTTACACCCAGTCCTTTCTCCTTTTGCAGGCTTTGTATCCAGGAGGAGTCCCTGATGTCCTTTTGTACCTTTCTTCCCAACGTTGAGCCCTGAGCACTCTCTGAAATGACCTCTTTTCTCAACAGGTCTCTGCGAGTCTGTGATTCTGAAGTGGGCCCATGTCACCCTCCTCTCTGAATCTCCCTTTGGCCCTAGTGCACTGGGAATTTGGCCCACTGGCCATGCCAATCAAACATGACTGCCTTGTTGATTCCTGATCACCCCTTTTCTGAGGGGCTGTGCCTCAGCCCATGTTTTTATCCTTCTTTCATTTGGCTCCTGATAAAACTTACCCTGACCCTACACTTACCCAGCTGTAGCTCCACTTTGGGAGAGAGAATGGATACATTTTATTTTACATTATCTTTCAAACACAATGGCAACCTAACCTCAGAAATGTTCATATCCGTAGAACAGAGTAAATAATGCAAGAAGTGTCTCTTTTATGCCATGATGAAAAATACAGTCTTTGAAAGGGAACAACCACTCTTTGCAGGTCAGAGGTTATAAACAGAGGCTCTGAATTCATTCTGGTTCATGGATCCATGGCAGAAATGGCCATGGGCAAGTTGCTTAACATCTCTATGCCTTTTCTTATCCCTTAAAAGGGGTGACAGTAACTTATTTCAAAGGAGTATTGAATGACATTAAAAAAAATCAAGTGCTTGTCACAGTGTCAGACACATAGTAGGTACTCAATAGGTATCACTATAGCTACAGGAAGTGCTGAGAGCATCTCTCCTGTTATCACCTTAGGACCTTCTGCAAGCCTCAGGCAGTAGGGCTTATTTCTCCTCATCCTATTTTCACTGGACTGAGTCCCCACTACACCTTGATGATGAGCTCATCATGGACGTATGAGTGTACCTTTGAGTTTCCTATCACTTAGCCCATACTTGGAAGTTATTTCTAGACTGTCATGTCCGACTCTACGATCCCATGGACTGCAGCCCAGCAGGTTCCTCTGTCCATGGGATTTCCCAGGCAAAAATACTGGAGTGAGTTGCCATTTCCTTCTCCAGGGCATCTTCCCAACCCAGGGATCAAACATGGGTCTCCTGCATTGGCAGGCAGATTCTTTACCATCTGAGCCACCAGGGAAGCCCATCTCTTAGCCCATGCTGCTGCTAAGTCACTTCAGTCATGTCCGACTCTGTGCGACCCCATAGACAGCGGCCACCAGGCTCCCTCGTCTCTGGGATTCTCCAGGCAAGAACACTGGAGTGGGTTGCCATTTCCTTCTCCAATGCATAAAAGTGAAAAGTGAAAGTGAAGTCGCTCAGTTGTGTCCGACTCTTAGCGATACCATGGACTGCAGCCTACCAGGCTCCTACATCCATGGGATTTTCCAGGCAAAGTACTGGAGTGGGGTGCCATTGCCTTCTCCGAATACTTGGAAGTAATTTCTAGACTGCACATCCCAGCCATCTACATTTCCAGGCTTTCGTGTTGGTCACAGTTGAGTAGAGCCTGATGTGTTCCATAAATTTCCAGCCACCTTAAGTTTCTCATGGGTTCTATGTTTGGATCCTTTGTTAAACCCAGCACTCATGGTCATTGCTGATTTTCTCCCTGAAATGACCCTAACTTATCCATGCTCCATTTTTTACATCCCCATTTTTGACCTTCAGTGTTTGTTTTTACTTTCTTGGCAGGGTATTAAGTAGTACAGGAATTCAGTCCAAACGATTTGCTATTTTTCAGAGACAGTTTGCATCCCAAAGAAAAGCAAAAAGTATCTTTTGCCTCAAGGGTTTATTTGCATTTTAAATAGAACTCGATTTTTAGAACATGTGTTTGGCTTGAGCCTATTTATTCTGTCTTTGTAAAATAACCTTGTGTGTAGGCGTGCTCAGTCCCTTCAGTCATGTCTGACTCTTTGTGACCCCATGGACTGTAGCCTACCAGGCTCCTCTGTCCATGGGATTCTCCAGGTGAGAATACTGGATTGGGTTGCCATTTTCTTCTCCAGGGGATCTTCCCCACCCAGGGATCAAACCTTCATCTTCTACATTGCAGGTGGATTCTTACTGCTGAGCCACTGGGGAAGCCCAAAATAAGCTTATCTATTGTTACTTTTTCTATGCTCCTGAAAGCAATCTAAAAAGCTGTTTGAAAGCCTGTCTGCCCCATTAGTGTATAAACATTGGGAGGCTAGGGGATCTGCAGACAGTATCTGGCTGATTCAATTTGTATCTGTGGAGCTGGTACAGAGTCTGGCCCATAGGAGGCTCCCAGTAAGTGTTTGTTGAATGAATGTGTGGCAATTTTAAAGACTGATTCTTCTATTAAAAAGAATCCTATACCTGAATATTTTGCATTATTTAATCTTCTGGTAACCCTGTGAACTGAGGGTCAATACGAAGTTTTTTTAGTTGAAGTGGTTTTCCCAAGGTCTGGGATGGCAGAGACAGTCAATGTTTCTGCCGGGGGCTTCATGTTTGTCTGATTTGTTGGATTCCAGATGCACATTCACTGGGAAATTATTCAGTGCAGAAGTGTTGGAAGCTATAAATATATAGACTCTAATCAAGTCCAGAGAAATTGCAAATCTAACACCAAATAAGTAAAGCCCCCACTGAAAAGCCGATAGGTCTACTTAGGATAAATTTATAAGAGACGAGAAAAGATGATTAAATCGGAGCTAATAATACATTTGACATTTTTATAGAAATAGTCTGTGTACATGACAAAGGAGTTCATTTGTTTTATTAACCTCATTATTCAGTGTGTTGAGTTTACAAAAATCTGGAAAGTTGATAACAGTAATTAACTGGAGAAACAAGACAAACTGGAGCATCTAAGTGAACTGCAAGGCCTTGGGCCACGAGCTTTTAACCACCTGCCAGAGACACTTGTTAGTAGACAAAAAGAAAGGAAAGTAGAGAGGAAGGGAGGGAGGGAAGGATGGAGGGAAGAAGAGAGGAAGGAAGAAAATGAGGGGGAATACTTTGATTTGCAGGGCTTCCCTGGTGGCTCAGACAGTAAAGAATCTGCCTGCAATACAGGAGACCCGGGTTTGACTTCTGGGTTGAGGAGATCCTCTGGAGAAGGAATGGCAATCCAATCCAGTATTCTGGCCTGGAGAATTCCATGGACAGAGGAGCCTGGCAGGCTACAGTACATGGGGTTGCAAAGAGTTGGACATGACTTAGCGACTAAACCACCACCACCAGTTTGATTTGCTTTCAGCAAATTTCCTTTCACCCATCTTATCTCCAACCTGCAGCCTAATGACTGGATTAGCCTTTATTACATTGAAAGACATCCTGGACTGGCCATTTCCTTGGCCTCAGTGATCAGCCTGGTGGGCTGCAGTGTGGTATAGCCTCCAGCCTGCCCTTGCCACTCATCTCCTGCCTCATTCTCCAGAGGACCCCAGGCTCCCTTCATCAGAAACTCAAGCAGACCAGAGTGGTGGGGATGTGGTAGAGCACTTCCTGGGGTCTGGTTCCAAATCTTTGCATTGTATTTGCTAAAGTATGTTCTACAGGGTACTCATCCCAAAAGATCCTCCATAGAAGAAAGACTTCAGAGGGCATATTATTGCTCCAAGAAACAGACCAGTGCACAGAATCATAAAAGATCCTCATAGGAAATATAAAGTGAGGTTCAGAGATGGAAGAAGACACAACCTATTGGGAATCTTCAAAGAAGAAAAGACTTCAAAGAGGAGGTAGCTTGAAGAAGAGCTTTGAAGGGTGCATAGATTCTAAATGATGGAGAAGGGAGGATGTTGAAAGCAAGAAGGCATTTGGAAGCAAGAGGCTGCATGTGGCTGGATATAGAGGTTATGCATGCTAAGTTGCTTCAATCACGTCCAACTCTGCAACCCTATGGACTGTAGCCCGCCAGGCTCCTCTCTCCGTGGGATCTCCAGGCAAGAATACTGGAGTGGGTTGCCATTTCCTCCTCCAGGGCATCTTCCCAACCCAGGGATTGAACCCGTGTCTCTTAATGTCCCCTGAATTGGCAGGTGGGTTCTTTACCACTAGTGCCACCTGGGAAGGTCATAGAGGTCACACAGAGGATGGTAAAAGAGAACCCTGAACAGATTAGCTGCACCCTAGTCCAGCGATGCTTGCATGTCACATTGAGACAGCTGGCTGGATTCCATGGACAATGGGCAACCACTGCAGGTTTGTAAGTATGAGAATGATCCATTGGGAGCCTTGTTTTGGGCATGATGGGAAGCTATGAGAGCTATGACCAGGATTTGGCAACAAAGGAAAGGGGAAGCAGAGATGTCGAGTAATATTTCATCTGAGCAGAAGTCCAAGGGGATGGTAATAAGAGCCTACTTAGGGGAGGGGGAGGTAGAGGACACCGAGAACGCATTAGTGGCTCCCCGGGGCCAACATTCCCCACGGTCTGTCCCCTGCCTGTCTGTCCAGTCCAGTACCTCACCAGACTGAGGCTGATCACAAGTTTCTTTAAACTCCTTGACACGCCATGCTGTCTCTCTTCCCTCCAAACCTTTGCGCGTGCTGTCTCTTTTGTCTAAAACAATGATGAAGACAAAGATGATAACTGACACCAGGTGCTCACTATATGCCTATCTAAGTGTTTTCTTTTCCAGAAAAAAAAAACCGTCATTTCTTGGAATAGTGCTATCTTTCTCTCATCTCTCACTGGGAGCTGGTACCACTATAGAGCACTAAATTGAGACTGCAAGGAGGGGGTTTCCAGTCATGCTAATGTTTTTGAGGCACAGATTTACTTGTAATTGAATTTTACTAGAAAGGTAGAAGATTGCTAGCCTGTATAATTGGGTGTATGTTTCCATGTCTGCCTATTTTTAGAAAAGTTACAACTAAACTAAAAATGACCAGGAAATGATCTCACCGTATTACGAATATCTAAATGCAATGTTTCTATCTGCTTCATCTCCGTATGTCTGTATCCACAACATATAAGTTTCTGGCACATAGTAAGAACATAATATGTATTTGTTGAATGCTTGAAAAACTGAATGAGAGAGCAAATGAATAAATGAATGAAATTCTATAGACATATGCTGTGGTCCCCAAGCCAGCTCTTAACCCTCAGCTCTGCTTTTTTCCCTCTCCTCGTCAAATCCCCCAAGACAACAGCCACCCACTCACAGTGTGGTCTTCTTTCGGGGTCACAGAGAATACGACAGGACGAGGGTAGTGACCTCAGGACAACGTAACTGTGACTGCCTCCTGCCCACTTCTGTTTGCTGGTCTAGGATGTAGAAACGGCTGAAAAGGTCTACAGGTCGAGCTCTGAGAGTGAGGGTATGGAAGAGAGAGAAAGAGCAGTGCTCAACATAACGTGTCACCCATTCTTATCGATGAAGGTAATTCTAGGACTCTCTTTCTCAGACATTCTAATAGAGACTTGAACTCAGCCTCTGCTGTCCTGAGTTTTGTGGACAAAGACCTGAAGGCCAGCTGTCCCCTCTATGACCCCAGAGTTTCAGATTTCAAGTTCCTTACCAGGTGATGCTGAGAGATGTGAGTTGGCAGGGCTGAAGGCACTTGGCGTTGAAGACAGAGCGTGACCAGGTGGGTGAGGGGCTCAGAGACAAAACCAAGGCAAGTGGGAAACAGAAGCTCTTGACTCTTATCAGCTTCCTGCAAAAACCTGCCAAATAGCAACATACATCCTTCCGTGATATGAAGATGTTAACCCAGAGGGAGCCAGTTTCACTCATGTATTTTCATTTCACTTCCCCAAGTTAGAGTTATGATTACAAGGAACCTGAAAAGGCAGTTTCATTCCTAGTGCTAGATGAAGAGAAATATATTGCTAGACTGGAAGTAAAAATTTAGTGGGAAAAGATTAGTGAGTTCAGAGAAGTACTTCTTTATATGGGAGAAAAAGCAAGTTTTAATGTGGCACTAATTCACTTGATCATTCCAGTAAAATAGAAAATAGCAGATTAATAAATAAATAGCCACTTTCAGAGAATACTGACTTGAACATTTTGGGGATATACCCTTCCTAACTTGTGGGTATGTTTGTGTGTGTGTGTGTTGCATATATATATACGTTATTTTGTTTTTGAATAGAATTTTTCATAATGAATGGAAATTAGAATTTTCACTTTGAAAATGGAATCATGTTTATATGCTATTTTGTACCCAGAAAAGATATAGACCTCATGGATCTGAAGCTTATGAAATTTGAGGCCTTCTTTAAGAAAACATAACAAAATGATGGATATAAATATATTCACAGCACCTTGGAAGGGGCCGAGCATATGAACGGTCCTGAAATCTAAGCTTCATTAGCTTTTCAGTTAAACCTCCCTCTTTAAGGTGTTCCTGAGTGGTCCAGTGGTTAGGAATCCGCCTGCCAATGCAGGAGACACAGGTTCAATCTGTGGTCCAGGAAGATCCCACATACTGCCAGGCAACTAAGCTTGTATGTCACAGCCCCTGAGCCTGTGCACCTTCGAACCTGTGCTCTACAAGAGAAGCTCACTCACTGCAACTAGAGAGAAGCCCCCGCTTGCCACAACTAGAGAAAATCCATGCCCAGCGGTGAAGACCTAGTGCAGCCAAAAGTAATAAAAATAAAATAAATAATAAAATTTAAAAAGTCCTCTTCTTTATGCCCTGGTTGGTTGGTTTTGTTCCCCGCTTGACAATACATGGTAAATACCCATAAACTCCTTTACTGTCTCATGCCCACAGTGAGGCCACTGAGCACAGCTCAGTGCATTGAGCACACACTGAACACCAAGTGTGCCTGGCATGGGAGCTACAACGAAAGGAAGTTGAGTCCTGGCCTCAGCTCTCATCCATAAAGGAATCATGGTAATGTGGCCTCTTGGCTGGAGTCTCTGAATGGCCCTATGCACAATTCAGTTACTTCCCAGGCTCCTAAGAGTTGAGTCCTGGGAAGAGTACCACTCACCGTGTTCTCATGTATAACCCAACCCAATCATTCATGCTGGTGATTTATTTCAAGTCAAACTCTTATTTCAGGAAGATAAGTTATCCTATCTGCTGTCAGTTCTGCAGTCATATGGTCTTTTTCTTTCTTTCTTTTTTTCTCAGCACATGTTCTGAGAGCCTTTGTTCTCCCAATATGGTTGATGGAGCATGGTCCTGAGATCTATCAAAAATAGATGCTATTATGTCAGTGACATAAATAATGTAGTTTCAAAACTGGGGGAAATGGATTTGAAGGCTATAATTAAATATAGTTCAAATATTGTTTAAAGTTAATCACTATAGCTTCAGTTTGAATCTTTAAAGCTCCAAATTAGAAGGCAATTAATCCTTTTCTGCTGTGTTTGCAATACACACCATAAGGCAAAAGGAATTTTACCCCAGTTAAGTGCAATGGCAGAATAGAGCAGATGTCAAATGTTTTCTATTTTAATATAGTAACTATAGTGGTTTCAAAGCAAACATTGGAATAACCCTCATTTAAGCACACATGGACATTTATCTATGTTATTATCAAATGCTATTGATTAATGTTTTGCACTCATTTTTTTTTAAATGCTGTAAAAGTGGGTAAATCCTTCTTAGCAACCACCCAGTGCCTTATGAAGTGCTGTGGAGGATTCGCGAGTCCAAGTTCACAGGAATCCTCAGCTGACACTAGTCAAAGAAAACTGTCTCATGGGTATCATTCAAACTGCTGTGTGATGAGAACTTACTTTAAAATACCTTCAAGTAGGTAGATTTTTCAATGCTTTCATTGATTAGTCAGATTTTAATGGTCAAAACAGAAAATTATTAATCAACATTGGGGGACAATAGAAAAAATTAGTACATACACTGAGTGGAATACTATGTGGTCATAAAAAGATGGCTCTTTATGTACTGATATCGAAGATCTTTAAAATACATTGTAAAATGAGAAACAAACAAACAAAAAAAAACCCCAAGGTGCTGAATACAACAGGTTATTATTTTGGGGGAAAAGTAACTAGATATATACATGTCTTGCTTGTACAATGACCCTCTGTATTTGTGGGCTCCACATCAGTAGATTCAACCAACATTAGATTGAAACTACTTGGAGAAAAGATATTCAGAAATTTTCAAAAGGCACTACTTGAATTGGCCATGCACAGGCAACTATTTACATAGCACTTGCATTGTATTAGGTATTATCAGCAATCTAGAGATGGTTTAAAGTTTACAGGAGGATTGCATAAGTAAGTTACATGCAAATACTATATCATTTTGTATAAGAGACTTGAGCATCAATGGATTTTGGTGTTCTTGAGGGTCCTGGAACCAATCCCCCATGGATACCGAAGGATGACTGTATACGCAAAGAGTATCTCCAGAAAGATACACAGGACAGGAGAAAGTTCAATGGCTAAGGCACAGAGACGTGGGAAACATTTTGCTGTATACATATTTGAATTTTGACCCATATGACCATGTGACCTATTTGAAAGTTAACCATAAAGTATGATTAACCATCACCTATGGAGCACCTGCATTTGCTATGCTATAATTCAGATCTGGTCTCTTGGCTTCAAAGCTGGATGATTTCCCACGTTTTCTGTGCCTTCACTTGGAAAAACAGACCGTGGGGTAGGGTTCCGTCTTGATTTCCCCTTACAAACATGATCTATGAGAGAATTCTGTCTGAGAGCAAAATCAGCAGGAAGAAAAATTAGGGCACATAGTGTCTTGACCCTTGAAAAGAGGACCTTAGCTTTTTGGATCACCCATTCAGTTTTCCCTGGAGAGGGGAGGACGGTGACTGCAGGCTTCTCAGGCAGCGACTATAAGTTACCAGCAAGTGAAGTCCAGCCAGACCCCAGATCGCCTCTCTGAGCTGCTGTCATGACTGGCAGCACCTCACTGTCCCAGGGACGGCAAGGAGAAGAGCAGTTGCTCTGTGATTTCCTCCAACGAGGGCTGAGGGGTTAACCGGGCCTGAACCTGTGAGTGTGGCTGGTCAACTCTTCTGGGCAGAAATCTTTGTCCTCTGGAAGAGTCAGGCCAGGAGGACACACAATTATAGCAGCTCACATAGCCCTGATGCTGAGCAGAATAGTTTCAAAATGTAAATCGCTACAATGCAGATGCAAACCACACACTCTTTTTTAAAAAACATCTGAGATCTTTGATATTGAAAAGTCCCACCCCAAAAAATCAAAATAGGACTGCAACCATCTGTACAAGTTAAGAAAAGATCTCCTTGAGAATAAATCAAAGAGCCTTATTATTATTCATATTCTCTTTAGTGGATGTGGTGGTGACATTTTGTTCTCATGATATCTTATTTACCTAAAATAAAGAGCAAAAGATGGCAGTATCAATGGAAAATAAAAGACATTTCAGTTCATCGATAACTGGACAGTGATAAAAATAGGCACTTAGAAGCCACGGCTAAAACGTGCTCTCAAAGGTCTATGCTTGTGGGAGGAAATGGATTCTCTGGCTGGTATCTGAAAACTCCTCGGAGATGGCTGTTCTTTAAAGAGGGCCCCTCAGATCTCAGGCTTTTCTAAATATTCCCTTCTTTCAATGCATCTCAGCCTTGCTCAGAAGCTCAAATATGAAACCATTGTCGGCCAATAAACCAAAAAGTCCTGCTCCCTCCTCTCAGCATCAGCTGCTGACTAAGAAGACATCTGACCCCCAGATGTTGACACAAACCCAGAAACTGAACTTCATGGCAATTAGTTGTTTATCATTTCTTTCAATAAGAGTGTAAGCACCAGCCCTAGAAAGTTGAAGCTGAGAGGGTTGAAGAGCAAGGCAAGGGCCTTGGGGAAGAAAAAGAACGTGCAAGGAGGAAAAGAAAGAAAAGCCCCAATATTCTGCTTCATGTGAGCACCAAACCTCCATTTTATCCCAGCCACTTCTTGAGCAAATTATCTAATCACTACACCTTGGACTGCTCCCTTGTAAAAGTGAGATAAAACTCACCCATGTCACAGGGCAGTTATGAGGATGAGATGATCAAGGCCCATAAAACCCACAGACACTGCATGGCCCGGAGGAAATGCTCATAAATTGGGAGCCATTATTAGCATGGGGAGGTTGGGGAAGAAGCAGTGTCTAGCAGCCTTGCCGTGGAGTGGCCCGGTTATATGGGACAGGGTCACTTCCTGTTTTCCCAAGTGCAGGTCTGGCAACCAAATGGAAAAATCAGCAAGAGAATGGCTGTGTCTCCGACTTCCCTGGTGGTCCAGCAGTTAAGAATCCACTGGCCAAGTCAGGGGACATGGGTTTGATCCCTGGTCAGAAAACTAAGATCCCACATGCTGCAGGGCATCTAAGCTTGCACACTGCAACTAGAGTCTACACACCACAATGAAAGATCCTGCATGCTGCAACTAAGACCCGACATCCTGTCCCACCCGTTCTCTGCAAGACTGCCCCCGCATGCAGGCCATAACTCCTGTGTGAGTCCCGTCACCCCCATCTAATAAACATCTTCCTTGTTTATCTGCAGCTGCTTCCCATGCTGTCATCCAGGTTATTCCAGACTTGATTTGTGTCCAACGCGAGGGTAATCGACACAGTTATCACACCATAAAACCCCAGGTCACATGGAGGTGAAGATGGGCTAAAGAATCTATTACACTCAATGAAAATAATCTGAATAAATCATCCTGATTTTGGGAAATGGTTATAGGAAAACACATAAACACAGGCTTCCGTGTGATCGGATGACGGGCTTCCCTCCCTGAGGCACAGTGGTCTCCTCTTGACTGAGGCAGGGTCCTCCTTGGTTGCCTTCCACAACGACAGCGGAGAGAGCTGTTTCTGAGAAATATTTAGGGACCCATAACATGTATAATGAGAACATAGATGGATTGCAGTTGAATACCTTCTTAAAGGGAGGAGATTGCTGCCATCAGTTTCCTAGGCTACAAGTGTCTTCCCGAGAAAAGTGAAGATGGAATGTGATGATGCAGCAGAGGATGGCTTCCTGCCTTCGTCTGTGTGCACAGAGACACTGGACCAGGAAGGGGAAGAATCTGCCTGGACTTTGTAAAGGTCCTTAGGACAACTTGGGAGTAGTTTTAAGTTCAGCAGCAAATCCATAACTACTCTGTGTTTCAAGCACTCCATCTCTCTTGGACCTGATGTGGGTGATGTCCCACAAAACAGAGCAGGACACGGAAATGAGAGTGGGGTAAATATTACAGGGATCTGGGTTGCCTGGACCATAAAGATGGCTCTTCAGCTCCATAAGGGTTAACTTGCTTTGTGAGTTCCTTAGACCGTCTGAATTACTTCAGACAGCTCAGACAAGTCAGAGTCATCCTGGTGGAGGTATTTCTTTACCTTCCTGTTGCCTAGAACTGGTCCACCTGTTCCAGGATTCCTTCCAACCTCAATCACTTCACAAGGTTGGGCCTAATGATCTCCTATATGTCACCTAAATAGCAGCGATATAGAGAAAAATATCACTATTACATGTTTTATCCTGTTATATACATTATATATTTATTTATTATATCTTTAGTATATTTTATATTAGTATATATTTACAGTATATCTTATATCTTATTATGAGTCTTTCATTGTGTACCAAGCATTTTCACATATAGTTAGAAGCATATTATTGTATTGTCTGCATTGCTATTGCCCCTAAATATTTATACACATGGTCAGTTTAAAGGGCCCTATAGCTTATTGTACAAGCTATTCTAAATTAATGTAGCAGAAGGCCAATATAATGAGATAAACAGATCCTCATCCACCTCTGGCCAGCCATGCTCCAGGAAACAACAGTTGCACAAATAAATACTTCACGCTGGCATTCTACCACTTGTTCCGGCCTCGCATAGGGCTGCTTCAGCACTTTGACTTCATACGGCAATTTTTGTTGAATTGCTCAGCAAGGGGTTCAGATTTGTGGGCTTCTTTTGAGGGCCAGTATCAGTATAATCCCCCCCGACTACAGTCTTCCAGCTAATAGGGGACATTGGATGAAAGGTTTCCAGTCCTGAGGGAGCCAGGTAGTTCCATATCTTCAAATGGTTGGGGATCCAGCATCACTTACTGGATTGAAGGAATTTTCTTTTTTTTTTTTTCTTTTTTTCCCTGACGTTGTGTTTCAGTGCCCAGCGATGTGTTTGGTTACAGGAACTTAAGATTCCTTTTCCCCTATTAGGAATGTAAGTGAGAAAAATGACGGGTGTGGCAGTTGTATCTGTGTGGCTGGACATCTGACAAAATGTCTCTCTGTGCACTGGCATTTGTGCAGGAATTTTCTTGAAAATGCAATATCCTTTAGAAGACACAGAATCCATGACCTCTTATATAGCTATTATTTTTATATGAAGTGCCTCAGTTAGCTAAATTCGGTGAGACATCTCTAATTTTGAGGAGGATCATTCCTGGAAATATTCTCGCAGGAAAAAAAAAAAAAAGTCGTTTCTGCCTCCATTTCCTGAGCTTGTCGCCTCGTTGTCTTCATGGCTCTTAAAGGGCTACAGAACATTTGAAGCTTGAGCAGACAACCATGCGTCCCAACACAATTTAGAGAAGGAAGGCGCTGTTAGCAGAGAAGCTGGCATTTGTGGCACAGCCAGCCACCTCTGCTCGCCACCAGGATGGGCCCTCCTCCATAGGAAGGTGGCAGCCACATCAGGAAAGCAGTTCCAGTTTGCCTAAGTTTTTATTCATGGCAATGGTGTTGTGCCTTCATTTAAGACAAAAATGGCCAAAAAAAACAAAAACACAAAAATATGTCTTGCAAAACACGTTAAGCAAGTAATACATTTTGAATATAACAGTGCACATTAATAGTATTTTTAAAAATAATGTTATTTACTTTTTTTTGGCTGTGCTGGTCTTCTTTGCTGCAGGGCCTTTTCTCTGGTTGCGGCAAGTGGGCTTCTCATTACGGTGGCTCCTTTTGTTGCGGAGCGCGGGTGCCAGGGCACATGGGCTCAGTAGCTGTGGTTGCCGGGCTCCAGAGCACAGGCTCAGTGTTTGCGCACACGGCCTAGTAGCTCCACAGCATGTGGGATCTTCCTGGATCAAGAATTGAACTCACATCTCCTGTATTGGCAGGTGGATTCCTAACCACTGAGCCACCAGGGAAGTCCCTAGTATTTTTCATTTTGAAAAAAAAAAGCCACACAAATTGGCATCTGAGAACCTTACAACACAGTGAAAACTTCATGCAAATTTTAAGAGTGTGTGTGCCATACATGTATGTTTCATGTATATATTGACAGATGGGATTTTTATTATTTATGCAAACACTGCACACAAAGCATTATTACAAGTATTTAAATGGCACATAGTTTACCTTCTTTAAAGCTATAGGTGAGCGAGGCAGAAGAATGTTCCATGTTCCAGAAGGATGGACCTCCTGACATTAGGCAAAGTCTACTTCACCTCTACAGCACGGCTGACATCCCGGATGTATCCGCGATGAGCATTAGTACTTTTCTAACAATGTCCTCTGGAGAAGGTGATGGCACCCCACTCCAGTACTCTTGCCTGGAAAATCCCATGGACGGAGGAGCCGGGTGGGCTGCAGTCCATGGGGTCTCAAAGAGTCGGACATGACTGAGCAACTTCCCTTTCACTTTTCACTTTCATGCATTGGAGAAGGAAATGGCAACCTACTTCAGTGTTCTTGCCTGGAGAATCCCAGGGATGGGGGAGCCTGGTGGGCTGCTGTCTATGGGGTCCCACAGAGTCGGACACAACTGCAGTGACTTAGCAGCAGCAGCAGCAGCAATGTCCTCAAGCGCAGGTGGTATTGATCTGCTTGCGTTCCAGCTCACTAACCCCAGCTGTTCCCAGCGTCAGGGGAGAAGATGCTGAATAACCAAAGGAAAGAGGTGACAGGTGGAGGGGACCAATCCTTTCCTCTCACTTAGGACGGCTTATGTGACCGTCAACTACAGCAACAACAAAAATCACAATGCAACCTGCCTGCAGTATTGATCGTGCCTTGGAGGTCACAGTAGGGCCCCATAGCATCTGTATATGACCCAGGCCCTGCATTTATCTCTGGCTGCTCCTGTTACCCTGGGATTCCAGAGAAAGTTATCTTGCCTTTGTTTTCTCACAGCCAGAAACTGATGGAGGGCACACGTTCTGGAGACCTCTGTGTGTTGTTCTATCACTTCCCTACTGGTGTCTCAGTTTTCTCATCTGTAAAGTGGGCAATGTCCAACTCACCAAGTGTGGTGATGATTCAGTGAGACACTGCCTACACAGCATGTGGTGTACTGCCCAGCACAGGGTTACCATTCATGCCGGGAGAAGTAGCAATAACCTCAGATATGCAGATGACACCACCCTAATGGCAGAAAGCAAAGAGAAGATAAAGAGCCTCTTGATGAAGGTGAAAGAGGAGAGTGAAAAAGCCGGCTTAAAACTCAACATTCAAAAAACTAAGATCATGGCATCCAGTCCCATCACTTCATGGCAAATAGGTGGGGAAAAAATGGAAACAGTGACAGACTTTATTTTCTTGCACTCCAAAATCACTGCAGACAGTGACTGCAGCCATGAAATTAAGACACTTGCTCCTTGGAAGAAAAGCTATGACCAACCTAGACAGCATACTACAAAGCAGAGACATCACTTTTTCGACAAAGGTTTGTATTGTCAAGGCTATGGTTTTACCAGTAATGGGAGTTGGACTATAAAGAAGGCTGAGTGCCAAAGAATTGATGATTTTGAACTGTGGTGCTGGAGAAGACTCTTGAGAGTCCCTTGGACAGCAAGGAGATCAAACCGGTCAATTCTAAAGGAAATCAACCCTAAATATTCATTGAAAGGACTGATTCTGAAGCTGAAGCTCCTATATTTTGGCTACTGAATGCAAAGTCCCTGATGCTGGGAAAGATAGAGGGCAGGAAGGAAGACAGGGTGAGAAGGTTGGATGGCATCATCGACTCAATGGACATGAGTCTGAGCAAATCTCTGGAAGATGGTGATGGACAGGGAAACCTGGTGTGCTGCAGTCCATGGGGTCGCAAAGTCAGACAGGACTGAGTGACTGAACAACAATAACGGCTAGTGTTGGCTGCTGCTGCTCTTACCTTTAGTCTCTGAGCTGATGATGTAGGGTGACATCCAGAGCTGATGGGGATTCCAAGGATGGAGAAAATACGAGCTCCGCAGATGGTCTTACTAATTTGCTTCCATTTCTCTGCACAGAAGTGAAAGAATGTCAGGGCTCCCTTCCAATTAGACTGGAAGCCTCCAAGGAAGGACTGGAGTATCCACTGGTTAGTTTTCAAGGCCCTATTGGTTTTTTCAATCTGCCACGTTAAGCTTTATTATTTTATGTCTCACAAATTTTTTAAAAAATATTTTTAACTGAGGATTTGTTCTTCAAGCAGTTTTGTGTAGGACAGCATTAACGGTGGGGAAATACATGCATATGTATTCCCAAGCAATTAACTTGTGAAAATGGATATGAGCAAACCCAGAAATACAGTGCATTTTCCACTTAAAATGAGAAACTGATTTTTTGATTTAACATTGCCAACGCTGCCTTGTGGCCCATATCCAGAAGCCTAGAGACAAGCATCTAAAAATAGAACCGAGGTTTATTGGATGATTACTATCTGTATCCTACGTAAACATGAAAGTTTCTTTCCCTCTGAGTGGTTAAATATGGAGAGATGCCGAGATAGACGAGTTTCACGTCTTATTGATGTGACAAGCGCTATCTCGAGAGGTTACTTAATGCTATGGTAGATTAAGAGCACATTTCTTTAAATGTTCATAGCAGACCCAACAACTGGCTGTCTTCATCTTCCTTAAAAAAATGCATGAAATCCAAAGCTAATGTCCTGAAGGCCAAAGGACCCACATGGATGTCTTGTTTCATAACTGGTGGCACGAAGCGTGGTCTTCCCTGTGGCTCCCGCCTCTGTTCAGGGTAGGAGGCATTTAGTGCTCCCAGAGAATGGAGTGGGTAGTTTCTCCTCAACCAACCATGCCTCTTGGTGTCATGCCTTTCTCCTATTTCTCTTGTTACTTTAAACCCCTTCAGGAACTTCCCTGGAGGTCCAGTGGCTAGGACCTCATGCTTCTACTGCAGGGGGCGTGGGTTCAACCCCTGGTTGGGGAAATAAGATCCCACATGCTGTACCGTGTGACCGAAAAGAATCCCTCCAGTCTACCCCATCCTCTGTAGCCCAGACACACTTATATGGAAATCACAGTTTTCCCTGCAGCAGGAGAATTGGGGCATTAAAACTTTCTGCTACTCCTTTAGTCAGGCATTGGATCTGGTGCTTTCCAAACAAGGGCATATAGTGAGGTCACAGAGTCATGTGGATGTGCTGCGGTGCTTTCCATCATTTCCTGATCACGGCACCTTTAGTGAAAGAAGGCCAGCGGTGCCCTAACCACAACAGTCCATACAATGAAGGGGTGCTCCAATGCCCATAGAATCCTCATTGCTTCTAGACTCTTCTAGACCCTAAGGCATTTTGTGCCGACTATAGGCCTCTCTTCCCTTATCTATGACTGATCTGAAGGTCACTGACCCCTCTTTCAGAGAAGGCAATGGCACCCCACTCCAGTACTTTTGCCTGGAAAATCCCATGGAAGGCGGAGCCTGGTGGGCTGCCATCTATGGGGTCGCACAGAGTCGGATACAACTGAAGCGACTTAGCAGCAGCAGCAGACCCCTCTTTGAAGGCCTTCTGGCCCCAGAAACTCCCTCCTCACCCCATGCCTACCAGAGATCTAGGGTGAGCTCCCGTGTGGTAGTGTCAACTCTATGTGTAAGCTTCCAGTTTGGGCAAGAGCCAACTATAACACCTGACCTTTTGCTGATGATATTATCATTTAGGGGCACAGAATGAAAACAGGACTGAGGTTGATCATCTATAGCAGCCAAGCCTTGAATTCCCTCTGGCTGGAGCAGTCACCTCTAATCCTTGATCTGTGACCTTCTTCCTGATTTGGTCAATGGCTTTGTCTGCGCAGTCCTTAGCTTGATTCTGACCACTTGTCCCCAGTTCATTGGTGTGGCAGTCCTTCTACTAGTGGAGACCTTCTGCCTGGACTCCAAAGGTACCATTCTGGGCCTGGGTAAGAAATGCTTCCCTAGTGAGGGTACCTCTGAGTGGAAGCATTCAGTTCATTTCAGTTCAGTTCTGTTGCTAAGTCATGTCCAACTCTTTGTGACCCCATGGACTGCAGCACACCAGGCTTGCCAGTCTTTCACACTCTGAGTTTGATCGAACTCATGTCCATTGAGTCAGTGATGCCATCCAACCATCTCATCCTCTGTTGTCCCTTTCTTCTCCTGCCCTCAATCTTTCCCAGCATCAGGATTTTTTCCAATGAGTCAGCTCTTCTCATCAGGTGGCCAAAGTATTGGAGCTGCAACTTCAACATTGGAAGCATTATAAACAGTTTTTATTTTCTCTTAATAAAAACCATTTTATTTTTTAACAATTCATATAGTCTTATACTCTCTCCTCATTGTCTTTTATTTTTGTCTTTAGTTACAGAAGGAATATATAAATATATATGTTACTAAAAAGAAATCTAATAACTTAGAGGTATTTCGGAGAAGGCAATGGCACCCCACTCCAGTACTCTTGCTTGGAAAATCCCATGGACAGAGGAGCCTGGTGGGCTGCAGTCCATGGGGTCTCGAAGAGTCGGACATGACTGAGCGACTTCACTTTCACTTTTCACTTTCATGCACTGGAGAAGGAAATGGCAACCCACTCCAGTGTTCTTGCCTGGAGAATCCCAGGGATGGGGGAGCCTGGTGGGCTGCCGTCTATGGGGTCACACAGAGTCAGACATGACTGAAGTGACTTAGCATAGAGGTATTTAAAGTAGAAGGCAATCATTCCACTTCTTTCAACCCCCATTTAATTTTTTCCTCTCTAGAACTTGCTATCAGTTTGGTGTGTATTATTCCAGAACTTATCTGTGGTTTTACCTAAAAATATTCACACACATTAGTAATAAACTCAGAAAAAAAAATGAATGTTAACAAATGGTTACTTCTTGGCAGCCATGTGGCCCACCATCTTGGTTAGTCTCCACTATAATCTGTCTATCCTGAGATTCCTTCTCTCTCGGTTCAGGTTCCTACTCTGCTTTCTCGGGGTCTGATTGCCCTTCTCTGGATCCGTTCTCCTGGCCACCTTCACATCCTTCAGAGCTACTGCTTCTCTCAACCTCACCCCTCCGCCATATCAGCATGTTTGATAAATTGTTCCCTGTTCACGTGGGGTTCCTTTCTAAGGAGCAGGCCAGGAGTCAGATATTAGACAATAACAGGCAGGGAGGTGGCCACCATCCTTCTCTGGAATTATGCCT
The DNA here is from genome assembly GCF_027580195.1 of Bos mutus. Lineage (NCBI taxonomy): Eukaryota > Metazoa > Chordata > Mammalia > Artiodactyla > Bovidae > Bos > Bos mutus. The sequence goes on along the minus strand of NC_091636.1, from coordinate 28,777,196 downwards.
TATAACATACTTTGAATTTCATCACATACTCCCTATAGGGTGATAGCTCAATCGTAACAAGTTTTAGGGGAGGTGAAAAACATTTTCACCACAACCTTCCACAGTTTACAAATAGTAAGATACTACGGTCAGTTTTTCAGCCCCAAGGGAGATGCTGTCCCCTTGGACACATAGCTGAACATCTGATTTGTGGAAAAATCCAACTGAGAAGCAACAGCTAAAAATAGAATTTAGAGAAGCAATGAGTCACGGCCTAAATGAACAAATATATTAAACGATATATTAAATAGGACAAACTTGCCGAAGGAGCACTGAGGCTGCTTAAGCTGATTTTCCCTGTCTCAGAATTGTAGATGTTAGAGGGGCTCAGGAATATTGAGAATCAACAACAGTTTTGGGGTAACTTTATTATTTGCATCTTTTTTTCTTCTTAAAGATGTAATCTGTACTCCCCTGTCCTTAACCCCAACATATAATTATTTTAAAGATTGGCTCAGACTGATTTTTTTCCTCCCTTAAATGACCATAAACCTCTCTCAGAAATAGATAAACAAACTAGCTCTGTGGGCTTAGCAGGACAGTAACATCTATGCTAATCCCTGATCAGCCAGGTGCTTGCCCCCTGGGTGACCTTGAAGTAAAACCAGCTTCCCTACTCTTCCTGTTCTCCAGTTACTTCCCCAGACAGTAACACTAGCCTGCTCTTCTGCCCTCCCTGGCTGCTGGGTAGGCTGACAAATGCAGAAAGGAAGCCCTTAGTGACACAGGCATGATTAGAAGAGACAGGTCATTTCAGACAGGAAGCTCTAAATCTTGAGTCTGGCTCCATCCTCATCGCAGAACCCAATCACTGCAAGTTGGGTTTGAGGCTCTGTGTTTGCAGTTGGGAAAGAAACAAAGATAAAACCAATTGGTCTGGTTGGGCAGACCAGACTAAACCACGTGAAACATCAGACAATGGTACTAGAAAATAAATAATGCCATCACCAAGTGTCACAGGATGTGATTTCTGTACTTGGTGTTTAAAATATCTCCTCTGCAAGACTTCCCACCTCCGCAGGCTGTGTGCCTTCACAGGATGGCAGTTCTTATGTTTCAAAGCAACCTCTGATTCTGGCCCACTGGTATTGCTTATTATTTCATATATGCTTGTCTTCCCTGTTGATCTGATAACTTCCTGTGGGAGAGAGCCACATTTGGATTGTTTTGACTTTGGGGCTATTATGGAGAATGCTGCTAGGAACATTTGTGTGCAAGTCTTTGCATGGACACATTTGCATTTCTCTTGGGTACATAGTCAGGAGTGGAATTGCTGGTCATATAGTAACTCTATGTTTAACATTTTGAGGGACTGTTAGACAATTTTTCAAAGTGGGCTGCTCCATTTTACACTCCCACTGTCTGAGCATAAGAGTTCTATATCCCTGTGAACAATTACTATTATCTGACTCTTTGACTCTACCATCCTAGTGGGTGTAAAGAAGTATCTCCTCTGGTTTTGATTTACATCTTTCTGGTGGCTGATGATGTTGAGCATCCTTTCATTACAGCTATTTGCATATTTTCTTTGGAGAAACGTCTGTTCAAATCCTTTGCCCATTTTTAATTGGCTTGTATATCTTTTTAGTGTTGAGTTGTAAGTGTTCTTCATACATTCTATATACAAGCCCCCTGTCAGATAGATGATTTGCAAGTATTTTCCGCATTCTGCGAGTTGTCTTTTCACTTTCTTGATCATGCCCTTTGAAATGCAAACATTTTTAATTTTGATGACACTCAATTAATCTATGTTTTCTTTCATTGTCTATACTTTGATGTCAGATTGTACTACTCCACTGTCAAATTTAAGGTCATGAACATTTACACTTATATTTTCTCCTGAGAGGTTCATACTTTTCACTCTTACATTTAGATCTTTGATCCATTTTGAGTTAATTTTTGTATATGGTTATAATGCTCTTTAACATGGCTGTTAACTATTTATTACATAATTAAAAGAAAGCTCAAACTGAGTTTTATCATTGATTAATCATTCAACAAGTATGTGTTGAGGGCCTACTATGTGCCAGGTACTTGCGACACAAGAGTGGGCCAAACAATTGAAACTTGCTCGCATGCAGTTCTAAATGTAGTGGGAGAGACAGATAGTAGCATTTCCCACAAACAGCAGTAAGGGCTCTGAAAGGAAAGTACAAGGTAGTTTAAAGGAGTTCAGCCTCAGGACCTGATCTGACCTGGAAGGCCAGGGGAGGCAGTGATCTCAGCGGCAAGGAAAAGGTAGATGGGCAAGCGTAGAGTGAAGCCTGGAAAGAATGTTCCTATCCGAAGAAACAGCACTGGAAGTGGGGGTGGGGCGATGGGAGGAGTCAAGATTAGAGAGACAGGCAGGGGACAGAGCAGCAAGACCCTTGATTCAACACTTCCTGGAGTAATATGCCCTTCCATATGCTGCACTCTTTCAAAGAGTTTTCATTCTAACCCTGGGAGACAGGGTCATTATGCATTTCTTAAATTAGGGAACCATAGCTCAGAGAGGTTAGTTGACTAGTAAGTCAACCCAGGGAGCAAGTGGCAGAGTCAGAACATGAACCCAGCACAAGTCTGCACCCTGCTCTTATTGCCTCTGCTCAGGACTGGAGTCATCCTAATTCAGCCCTAATTCAGGCAACCTCCGAGGTTTGGTTTTAGGAAAGAGCGGCCTTCACTGAGATGTCTTAGCAAAGAATCTTAAAAAAACTAGTCTGGGAGGAAGAGGCTAGAGCACACGTGTATACGGCCAGAGTCTCCTGGCCAATGAAAATGGGGAAATACCAGCTGCTCTACAGGGCCTTAGGGAAAAGCCTAGTCACTCTCAGGGTCAGTCACCTGAGTTTGAATGTCACTCACACATAGAAGACACGTTCTAAGACCCCTCTTAGAACTCCTCTGGGGTTTCATGGCCCCAGCTCGGAGATCAGAGTTTCTCTAGAGGAATTAGGTCTGACTTCCTTCTCTGCTCACTCCAAGGACTTCAAAAACTGGACCACAACACTGAACCACCCCATGGTGGCTCTTGTGTTGACCAGGGTGGCTGATTCTCCTAGTTAAAGAGAACCAATCAACTGTTTATACTCTCCTCTCACATCCACCTCTAAAAGGGCAGGACTGCCGGTGTGGCTACACGAGCCTGAACTCTGCAGGAGCCTGGGGAAGACTGATACAGCAGAAAACTCTAGACTTAGATGAAATTTCCCACCTGACCACTCAGAAGCAGGCAGGCTGGTGTGGCCATATAGCCCATATAGCCATAGTGGCAGCCAAATGCCCTCCTTCTCTGCAAGTTGCAGGCTTTTAGCTTTCGGATTCTGTCCAGCTGGAAGCTCAGGCAGGAATGATAAAGCAGAGCCACGGCAAAGCTTTATGAAAAGCAATCAGTTAAAAGCAGACAAGGAAAGTTGCTTGTCTCAGAATACAGAGCTTCCTGAGATTTCTGTGCATCTGTCCCCCTCCCTGAACCGGCTTTTCTCTGCTTATCTGTGAAAATTAGATGAAGGACCAACTGGCCTCAGTGATGAGCATTTGCTCTTTGAGTGTGTGGCTGAGCCCAAGGATGCTTGCTCATGTAACTGAGCCTCACCTCCTCCTTCCTCTATTCCAGCTCTTCTTCTCATTTGATGTTTTTATTCTAGCCTGCATTCTGGAAGCCAATGTCACAATCTCAAAATGCTAACAAGGGTCAGGCAAGTTCCACAAATGATTGAAATGAGCTAGGAGATAGGCAAGAGGGAGCAGTGTAAAAAAAAAGTCTCCAGGGAAATTGAAGAATTCCCTTTCTAGAAGGGGCAGGATTCACTCAATTTTATTGCCATGTAAAAAACTGGGCCATTTTTGGCAGATCTTATTTTTTTTTTTTTTAAGAAAATCAAAATTTCTGAATTTTAAGGGACATGTCCATTTTGTAAAGTAATGTGGGGATCAGACACATGGAAAAGCAGATCCAGGTTCATAAGCTACCAGCTTGCAACCTCTGCAAAGTAGCATGGGCCTTGAAGGCACAAACTCAGGATCCAATGAAGTAAATTTGCATTCTATGCTAACTGTATACCTGGAGTGAATTACTTAATCTTTCATCATCATCATCTATTTAAAATTCCCTCATTGAGGTATTTTGAGAATTAAATGTGCTGAACATAATATCTGGGTTTCCCTGGTAGCTCAGCTGGTAAAGAATCCATGTGCAATGCAGGAGACCTGGGTTCAGTCCCTGGGTTGGGAAGATCCCCTAGAGGAGGGCATGGCAGCCCACTACAGCATTCTTGCCTGGAGAATCCCCATGAACAGAGGAGCCTGACAGTCCATGGGGTTGCAAAGAGTCGGACATGACCGAGCGACTAAGCACAGCACAACACAGCATAATATCTAACCTATAGTAAGCTCTCAATAAAGACTGTTTCTATTCTGCCTTGATTTCCTTTGCAAAGACAATCCTCCATCCACAAAAAGCAGCTTTGCAAAGACTCCTAGTGCTGAAAACTGCCCAGCAACAGGCCCTGCTGGGAGTGGCAGAGTGAGCAGCAAGCTCAGTGGAGCAGACACTTGCTTTCCTGCAGCTCATCCAAGGCCAGACATCCAGCCCCTCCCCCACCAGGCATGCCCAGAAACTCTATAGATTCTGCCTTAATTACCAGCAATTAAGCCAGCTTCAACCTGCAATGCAGGATCAGGCCCAGGACCTCTGCCTGCTGAGGCTCTTATAGGAATATGGCTCAGCCCTTCCGGAGTCACCTCCTTCCACAACCATTTATTAAATCCTTGGGCCCCTCCCCCAACCCCATGCAAACCTCCCTGCTGTCAGAAACACCCTGAGCCACAGAAATCTGAAGACCTGGACAGGGGTCCTTCATTAGCTGCATTCTACATCGCCACATCCAGACAGTTCTCAAGGGCAACCACAGCTCACAAGGTCCTTTTTGGATTGGATAATGAAAGATGGCTGGAGAAGGGAATGGCTACCCACTCCAATATTCTTGCCTGAAGAACTCTATGGACAGAGGAACCTGGTGGGCTATAGTCCATGGGGTTGCAAAAAAGTCATTAACAACTGAAGTGATTAACACACACAAACACAATGAAAGATGGAGGCCCCTGTCCTTGCCAGAACATTTTCTTCATTTGCTAATTTTCTTACAACCAGGAAGAACTCATACATTCACTGGAGTGGAAAAGGAAATTGAAAAGAAAAATAAAAGACCTTCTGGTATGGCAGGAAAGCAGAGGAGCGAAGGTAAACACGTTTCTGTAGAGGAAGATCTTTTCTGCAGGAATTGAGTGAGTCAATTTGGGGAGTAAGAGATGGAGGGAAACACTAGCCATTTAGACCGTTCTTTAGACACACCCTCCCTGTCTCAGCTGACACCTGTGCAGACTTTAAATAGCATATTGGTGAGAACCTCGGGACTCAGGTTTAGAGACAGATGCTTTTGTGAAAGCATCTTCTGAATCTGAAGTGCTCTTGCACACAGGCAGGTAGGGGGTGTTTGAATAAGGCTTCCCTCCCCTGCCCCTTGGAGCCCTGCGCAGGCTGAAACAGCTAGGAAAGGCTTCTTTACTGGCTTTTGTTGGCAGTGTGGTTCTCTAAGCTGCTCTTCCTGGCCCCTGGGGAGACTAGGCATGGGGCCCACACCTGCTCTTGGCTCTGGGGCCCTGAGGCAGATGAAGCTGGTGCTCAGGGCAGCTGAGCCACCTCCATCTGTGACCCAAGGTTACAATGAACCTCTGGAAGGGTGAAGTGGGAACTTCTGCGCTCTCCTATGCCACAGATGGCTTTGTTTTATTTACAGATCAGGAGTCAATGGCATTTTGCAATTCACTAGTTCAGTAGTTATTAATGTCAGCTCAATTAGAAACACACACACACTTAATTGGCATTTAACAAAATTTTAAAGTGAAGATTTAATATAGCTTCTTCAGGTATATATATAAATCTTATCTCTCAAGCACCTCTGTGTTTACCTAGATAATTTAAATAAGGAAACTCCCACCAGCTTAATCAGCATGATTATCCATCTCAGCAGATTCTAGGCCTGTCTCTTCTTTCGTAAAAGTTAATAGATCATGGCACAAGTTCTTACTTCACTGCAAGTCTGCACCACTGGTTACTGGGTGTTTTTCCCTCTGTTCTTTCCCCTGTCCTTCAACCTCATTAGCTATATTCAAATGGCAGATCTACAGCCTCACTGAGCACAAAATCAGCCATACAAGAACAAAAATGACATATAAAGGCACACAAAGCTCTTTCAATCTCTCAGAAATCAATTCAGACAAGTTAAAAGCTTGGAAAATAAATAAAAAGTAGTGGTCAGTTGCAGAAGCCCAGAAAGTTTGGGATGGTACCAACCAGCTGCTGGGTACCAAACAGCAGCTCCTTTACACTTGCAGATATAAAGTCTAGATTGGAGGTGCCAGGTATAAATGCATTGCACAGGAAAATTCATGCATAAATGCACATTTCTGAGGATATTTTTTCATGGGGGTGTCACATGATAAGAGAGAACTAAGCTGGTAGAAAACTCCATCAGAAGTGTTAAGAACAATCCCACAGGACTAACCCTCTCTTGTTCTATCCCATCCTAGCTTACACTGGGCCATGGATCTCTACTACTAGGATCTATGTGCTTGTCCTCTATCATTGTTTCCTCTGTGATGGGATAAGGTGTTGGACTAGATATTTCCTAAAATTCTTTCCTGCTGTTATATCCCGAATTCTAAGACACTTTCTTTTTATTTGTTCTCAAACCTCCCCAGACCACCCCATCTATACCTCATGTGACTGCACAAGCCCAGTAACCTCACCTCCAAGGAGGATGAAACATCCATTTGAGAGAATACCATCCCTTAACTTCGGGGTTTCAGCACCACGGAGAGCAACATGCTCTAAACTAACCCCACCCACTACCTTCAAACCCTCTGAGGTAAATGTCTATGTCAAGTAACTGTGTAAATATATATATGTATATACTTACATACAAAGTGAAAGTGGAGAGTGAAAAAGTTGGCTTAAAGCTCAACATTCAGAAAATGAAGATCATGGCATCTGGTCCCATCACTTCATAGGAAATAGATGGGGAAACAGTGGAAACACTGTGAGACTTTATTTTTTGGGGCTCCAAAATCACTGCAGATGGTGACTGCAGCCATGAAATTAAAAGACGCTTACTTCTTGGAAGCAAAGATATGACCAACCTAGATAGCATATTCAAAAGCAGAGACATTACTTTGCCAACAAAGTTTCATCTAGTCAAGGCTATGGTTTTTCCTGTGGTCATGTATGGATGTAAGAGTTGGACTGTGAAGAAGGCTGAGCGCCGAAGAATTGATGCTTTTGAACTGTGGTGTTGGAGAAGACTCTTGAGAGTCCCTTGGACTGCAAGGAGATCCAACCAGTCCATTCTGAAGGAGATCAGCCCTGGGATTTCTTTGGAAGAAATGATGCTAAAGCTGAAACTCCAGTACTTTGGCCACCTCATGCGAAGAGTTGACTCATTGGAAAAGACTCTGATGCTGGGAGGGATTTGGGGCAGGAGGAGAAGGGGACGACAGAGGATGAGATGGCTGGATGGCACCACTGACTTGATGGATGTGAGTCTGGGTAAACTCTGGAAGTTGGTGATGGACAGGGAGGCTTGGTGTGCTGTGATTCATGGGGTCGCAAAGAGTCGGACGTGACTGAGCGACTGAACTGAACTGAACTGAACTGATACATATATATACATACAGAATTATATTAAGCCCCCCTCAATGAGCATTAATACATTGTATATAATACTAGGTATTACATATACTATATTATATCCAAATATAATTATATAATTTAATGTAATTTAATATTTATATTGAATTAATCTAAGAAAAAACATCAACAGAAATGAAGCCATTTTAGTAGATATATCCAACCCTATTTGCTCCCTTAGCCTTAACTCAGTTGTCACATTAGAAAAGACATTTTCTTGTGTAACCAAGCCCCTATGCCATTGTAGAATATTAGAGGTCAGTGGATGTAAGCTTCTCCCAGCATAGAAAACTCTTCTACATATCTCTGATGAGTGGCTATCAGGTTTCTTACTGATTATATCCAGGCCCCAAAAGCTTGGTACTTCACTGGAGACTTTTATATCTCTATATTAGGAAGGTCTGTCTTTATTAAGCTGAAAGCTGCCTGCTAATAACAATTCTACCACATTCATATCCAGAATACGACCACTTATTATCCCTCCAGCAGCAGCCCTCTTATCCTAGTCACCACCATGTTTCATCTGGATTACTCCAATAGCCTCTTAATTGGTCTTTCTGTAACTGCCTTGACCCTTATTGGCCTCTAACAGTCTATCTTTACAAAGCACCCCTTTTAAAAGGAGTAAAACCTTCAAAAATCTATGTTATATTTATGTCATTTTACTGCTCTATAGCCTCCAATGGCTCACCATTTTTCTCAAAGGAAAAGTCAAGTTCTTTATAATCATCTGAAAGGTCTTTCATGATTTGCCTCTCACCCCCTCATCCATCTCTGACCTCATTCCCTATGACTCTCTTCTTCACTCTGCTCCAGCCACACTATCCTTTTTTCCTGCCCCTCGAACTCCAAGCACACTCCTGTATCAGGTGTTTTGTATTCGCTGTTTCCTGTGACAAGAATGCTTGCCCCTCAGATATCTACGTGATTCATTTTTACATGTCTTTCTAGTCTTTTCCTAAATGCCACCTTATTGGAATTCTTCTCTGACGTCCTATTTAAAGCCCCACACACTCCCTATCATTATCTCATTCTTAGCCAGTGACTGGTAAATGCTGGTAAATGTTTAACAACCCCTGGGTGGGGGGAGTCCCTGATTTGTAACATTTGCTCAGGTACTCCACCACGGTCAACTTCACGCTACCAATTGTGAAGTCACTGAAGGCAGAGTTGGGAAAGGCTAACGATGAGCTCTCACCATCCAGTACAAACCGGCTCAGCACACTACTGCAGGTGAAGGAGGGAGGAGATACGACAGAGTCCTGGGGCCGAGTGCCCTGGTGGCTTTGGGGTTGATTCAGGAGAACCCCAAAGGAAGGGGAAACTCCTGGGGAAGGAATTTTGCTATAGAAACCGGGAGCTTTCAGCTTTCCTTCTCTTTCGCTGCTTCTGGACACCTGAACCTGCAAGTTCTGTCCACTCCTTGACGGTCATTATGTTGAAAGGCAAACCCTTGAGTACCCTTCCAAACCAGCATTTGATTCTTTTTCTGTCTCTGTTCAGGTCTGGTCTTGACCCCTTGTTCTTCTTTGCCCTAACATGTGTTCCCAGTAGCGCTGACCCTCCAGGCTGACAGGACCATCATGTCCTGAGATAATGTACCTTTAAAGCCCATGAGGACATGGGAATGCTCATAGACAGCTGAGGTGAGGAGCCCCTCATTGCCCCTTTCTCTGATCTGATTATACCTCATACTCCTGCTTTTGAGGGCTCTGGGTCCATTGAATTCATGTCATCCTCAGGCAGGACAACTGGACTGTTCTGCATTTCCAAGACCATCTAACAGGGTTGCCAAGGCCCCCAGCATAATTTTTCTCATCCATCACTTCTATAGCACATTGATTTCTTAATCTTTTGAGGTTATGGGTTCTTACTCCAGAAAAACCTGCTTATGTACCTTCCCATAACATTTTGCATATAACTTAAAGGGTAGATAGACCGCCCATGAAACCAACTCATTGACTCCCTAGATACTCATGCCCTCAAGGTTAACAGTCCTGGACCAGGTCATCTAAAAGTCTCCTGCCAGTTCTAACAGTATGATTATTTTAATTCTCTTATGCTCCCCATCCAAGCTTAGTCAGCTCCTGTCTTTCTGAGAAAAAGAGAGAGTTAAATACTTCTTACTTAATTGGCTGTCTCTAGCCAAATAATGGCTTGTGATTATCAAATTAATAAAGCATCTTTGTTATTCATAATGTGCTCACAAATAAATGTGTAAATTGTAAATTGTGTTTCACTGAAGGTATGACTAATAAGTTAATGAATTAAAATGTTTCAGTTTTCACAAAAACTGAAAATGAATTATAATGTTATTACAACTTTTCTTCCATCATTCAGAATGCTTACTTGCAATATTTACTGCAAATAAAAAACGGCCCCAAATAAGATACTGTTTCATTTTTGAAAAGAGAAATGAGCTGTTGAAGTTGTTTTTAAGCACTCATTTTGGGTTTATTTTTCATATTGTGATATTTATGATATATATAAATATATTACAAAATTCAGCAATTTTGTTAGATTATTTTTGCCTATCTTGACTAGCTCCTTCACAGCCTTCACACAGAGACTTCACTATTAACTTCTGCTACTCAAAGACAATCCAGGATTTATTTAAAAAGAACAACAAAAACAATAGCAACCATACAAATAGTCATAGAGAGGCCCAGTGACAAGCAACTACTGGTTATTGACTTCTCAGTTATGGGAAACCGAAAGGTAAAAATAAATGATGTCCTCTGCTCCCTATCCTTACCAGCCCAACTTCCATAGGCTAGCAGGAAATAATGCCGACAAAGAACGGGCCATGGGACACAAGGGCTTGTTTACTGGCAAATATTTATTGAGCACATCTATTTGTCAGGTGAAAATAAATTGGGATATGAAAGCAAAGAAGAGAAATGTAAATACAGGCCCTAAGCTCATGGCACCCCATTCCAGTACTCTTGCCTGGAAAATCCCATGGACAGAGGAGCCTGGTAGGCTGCAGTCCATGGGGTCGCTAAGAGTCAGACACGGCTGAGCAACTTCACTTTCACTTTTCACTTCTATGCATTGGAGAAGGAAATGGCAACCCACTCCAGTGTTCTTGCCTGGAGAATCCCAGGGACGGGGGAGCCTGGCGGGCTGCCTTCTATGGGGTTGCACAGAGTCGGACACAACTGAAGCGACTTAGCAGCAGTAGTAGCAGCAGCAGCAAGCTCATGGAGCTCACATCAGACAGATGAATAAGTAAACATAGCTAAGACACAGCAAGTGGGGAAACCTTTAAGTCTTGTAAAACACACTCCTTTACCTCTCCCCTGTACACAGCGCCTAACCCCTGTGTATCTTGGTTTCTTTAGAGACCTGAGAGACTGTGCTACATTCCAGAGTAGGCAGGTTTCAGTGTTAGCATGGGTGATGGTCTTTTATTCTCCCTCTCAATATGTCAAAGGGCTAATAAATATACCAACTCCTAACATGGTATTATTGGAGAAGGCAATGGCACCCCACTCCAGTACTCTTGCCTGGAAAATCCCATGGACAGAGGAGCCTGGAAGGCTGCAGTCCATGGGGTTGCTGAGGGTCGGACACAACTGAGTGACTTCACTTTCACTTTTCACTTTCATGTATTGGAGAAGGAAATGGCAACCCACTCCAGTGTTCTTGCCTGGAGAATCCCAGGAACGGGGGAGCCTTGTAGGCTGCTGTCTATGGGGTTGCACAGAGTCGGACACAACTGAGGTGACTTAGCAGCAGCAGCAACATGGTATTATATGCTTATCTTACAAACAAGTTATATGAGACACTGTATTTTATGATTGGCCAAAGGAGGCAAGGAGGGGCAGAGGAAAGAAGAAGCTCTCACTCCTCGCTTATCTAAGGAATTAGAAATATATTTGGTCTTTCTTCTCACCCTGATCAAGACAGCCAATCTCTATGTATGATATGGTTTGGTTTTGGAGCAGTAACAATGCTCAGTTGAATGGGCAAAGAAATGCTACGTGCATTAGTTTGGGCTGCCAAGGAGTAGATGCCAAGATGGGAGTAGATGTGCAAGAGATTTCCTGGAGGAGACAGCCTGAAAGGCAAGGAGCACTCTGAGACCACACTAACAGTCTAACACCTATAGAGGGAGAGGGGGAGGGAAGGATGGTTGGGTAAGAAGGGTCTCAGACTATAGCAAAGTTTCAAGAAGGATTCAAGCCTATGGAAAGTCTTTGAGATAAGGTTATCCATAAAGGAGTCCTGCATCTCACAGAATGAGCCTACCTTAGTGCCTTTGCCATGGTGGCTATGAGCAGCTGGGGGACAGCATGGTCCAGAGGGCCAACAGCTGGAAATATCAGTCTCCCACAGCAGGAGACCTGAGTGGTACATTTTCATGGCCACTGCAGTATGTCACCCTATGGATCTCGAGGCAGTCTCCTGCCTGCTCCAAGCTTCCATTTCCATTGCTGCAAGCTTGGTTCTGATCTATAAGTTGGTTCTGGGAAGCAATCTCCACTGGACATTTCAGCAGCAGCCCCGGGTCACATGTGATGCCAAGAAGCACAAATTCCCCTCTCTTCTCCATACTCAGTTTAAGCATCAAGAGCATTTTTATTCTTTGTTTCTAACCACATTTCCTGATACTCTGAGTGGAAGGGAAATGCCAACTGCAATGAATGGCCACCCTGGTCCCTTCCAATCACTAATTTAAAGTCCTGTGGGTGAAAAAGTTATCTGGTGACTGCAAAAGCCAAAGAACCACATTCAGCCAAGTGGCATCAGTTCCCAGAATCCACCCTCCCCTTGCCTCGTGTTTGGTAAAGAATTTATTTTAAAAACACTTGCCCCAGAAGAATGAATACAGCCTTTATTTGATACTACCTCGACCGCATCAGAGATGCTGGAGCCTGGAATCTAAAAAGCTAAAGCTACCCTTTGTTCTTAGAGGAGCTAAGTAAGCCCTCTAAGAACTCCTAGCCCCAGTTAGTTGCAAGGCAACTTTATTTGAATTTGGTTTTAGCTTTGCTTAGATTGCCTTAATGAAAGAGTGCTGTTCTGCATTAGCCCTGGTTGTGGTTAGACATGTTATCAGGTTGGTCAAAAGTTCATGTGGATTTTTCCATAACATCCCAAATGGATTTTTTGACCAACCCAATACATACATCTGGATCTCCTAAGCACAATAGTAGCAAGGAAGACTCAGACTGGAGAAATCTGAGATCAGCTCCACATAGTAGCGGTGACTTTCACATTGACCATGGGTGTTTTTCTAGAAAATAATTACTATTAGAGGACAGATATGGAAGCACATACAGAAAGCAATTATTCATCATTCAGAGTCCGGTGAGTTCAGTTTATCAGGGCTCATTTTATCAGTCTGTGTGTGAGCTGAGAATTATTTATTTTATTTCTAGTATTGTGATCAAAACAGACATGCTCGCTATTACCTGGGTTCTTACTGTCTAATAAGGAAGAGGGACAATATTACAAATGAGCGTTCCAAGTTAGCCTCAGTGCCTTTGCCAGACTGCTAGCCTAGGCAAACTTTATGGATGGATTTAATAACATATTTGACTAAGTGTCTCATGATAAATCTTGAAGGCAAAATGGAATAATGTGAGCTGGCTAATAGTACAGTCCCGTGTTATGCTTAGGTCCAAAACATTCGCTGTTCAAGAACAAAAATGAGGACATATGGGCTAGGAGAATATTTCTTGGAGGAGACCTGGAGAACGTGGGGGGAAAAAGCCAGCGTGACTCAGCACTTGACGATGCCCAAAGCTGCTGTGTCTGGAGCTTACAGCACAGCACATAGAGGGTTAACAGCAGACCAGAGCGGCTGCAGCCAGGGACACTGGGGTCCAGGAGAAGGGCTGGTGTTGTCTAGGAGATGCCAGCCACTCCGGTAGGTGTGGTCTGATCCATTGCCATAGACTAAGTCACCATCCAATCAGAAGGTTGTTATCAAAACACACCATAGCATATTTTTAAAACTGTGCTGTCTTGGCAGACCACCAACAGAGAGATCAAAGATACAAGACATGCCTCAGAATGGATTAAGCAGTAACAGAAAGGAGCTCGCAAATAAATTATTTGTTACAATTAGCAATTAATACTAGATCCAAAATGGTTTTATTTTACATAGGACAAAACCAAGAAAAATACAGAGCTAGGGAAATTGAGGGTTTAGTACATGTCTGGGATATGTTGTGTTTAATGTGTACTGGCTCCTTTAAGACTCTCAGCAGTCTGTGAAGTCAGTGTTTATTATTATATCCCCCATTTTCAGGGAAGACAGGAGGGCTGACCAAGGCTAGCGAGTGCTAACTCAGAATATGAATCCAGGTCTGCCTGGCTCCAGAGTTTCCTCTTGCTGTCACCAAACACTGCTTCTTGCAAGTAAAATTTTTCCTCTTATAAATAATGACGTGGAACAACATCAATCTTGTAAAAATGAGAACTGTATTTTCATGAGATATTTGTATATTAGGGAAAATATTGTCATATATTCCCATCAGGTAAAGCATCAAGTCTATCCTTTTCATTTGTTGTTTTTAGAATAATAACAGAACTTTTGTTTTCAAAGATGTTTTATAGAAAAGTAGTAACAAGTGGCATGTCTGTGTTTAGTAATAGTCTGATACTCAACCCAATCTTTTCTGAACATCATTAATTTATTTATATTGGATACTTCAGTCTCAATTTTTTTTAGAAATCTAAATCCACAGTGGTTTTTCTTTCCTTTGTAGAATTCTGGGTTTGTGTTGGTTTGATTCAGAAGCAGATTAAGACTTAAAGCTGACTTTTCATAAGCTTTCTTTTCTTAGACTCTGATCCGTGGGAAGTGAGATTTTTGGTACACACGCTCGACATACGACAAATCACTGCACTCCACCACTGTTGTTCGCCTTGGGGCCTTCATCCCTGCATCTTTTTGTCTCTGAGAGACACTGTGCTGAGCTTCCCTCTATGGACCTCAGTTTCTTTGAACCGGTTATTATCATCCTGTTCTCATTTGTCAGACACCCACTTTCCCAATGTCCTTTGCAGCCAGTGGTATTCACAGGGTCCTTTTTTTCCCAATGAAACACATGGGTGAAGTCCACTAGGGGAGGCTTTAGAAAAGGTTTTATTTTCTGATAAAAGGATAGACATAAGAGGAAAAGTTCACTCGAATCATGTCTTGTCAACCTTCTGCTCTATTTGCTGCCTATGTGAACATCTGCCTGGAAAGGCAGCCTGCACTGAGATGCCTGAGTAGGAAGGCCTGGATCTCTGGTCTGGTTACCAAGCAGCTGAAACAAGCCTGCCAATCCCTACCTCCCAGCTACTCAGAAGGTAAGAAAACCGAATTTTTAATTGTGTAAGCCACTATTAACCAACTTTCCAATTTCTCGGTATTAAAAATCTTTCTATTACACCTCACAAATATATGTTAAATTTATAAGACCCCAGTGACACAGGTCAATGCAGTGTTTGCTTGGTCAGTGCTATTGAGATTAAAAGTCACATGCTCTCGCAGTGGCGATTTCTCCACCTCGGGTATAACAGGTCACTCCCCAAAGGCTTGTTATCACATGAAAACAGCTATATAAATACATAGTATTTTTCATCTGTGTTCAATACAAAATACATTTTGGAAGAACCCCTACTGCTGGCATTGATTTTTCCTCCAAGAACCACCTGTGAACATCTGAAGGCTCCTGAACTGGAAAAGGCTGGCCCTACAAGCTCCTCTCTTCCCACTTAGTCATCCCCCTAGCTACAGCTCAGAGCACTGGGTGTCGTGCTGATCACAGAGTGTAGCTGTGGTGGAGTGCTCTTTAAAGGAACCCAAACAATCACGGAAGGTTGCCCTTGAGGAGTAAACTTGAAGCAATCACACACATAATGCCTGCAAGTTCTCAGCAGTTGGTTTAAAGCCACCATGACCCTCAGACCAGTGCTCCAGACCCAGAACTGCACGACCCAGAAGGGAACAGGCAGGTGGTGCAGGCGTGGGATGATGAAAGGGCTGGGACACCAGCTGCCTCCGAGCTCACCCCGAGGGAAGGCCTTCGGTGACTCCCCAGTGAAGAAGGATTAGACGCTAATATCAGAGCTGAATGACTAGTTCCTTGCTATTAGGCCTAATCGTGCTTAGTAAACTCTTGAGCAAAACTACATTTACTTCCTTTCTCATAGTATACTAATTTATAATTAGTCATCTTTTTCACCTTTGTAAGCTTTCAAGTGAAAGAGACCCTTCAGGGTGATGTCTGGAATGGATGGACCCAACTGGTGATCTTAGGCAAAATTTCCATCCCTACGGTGAGCCCCAAAAGGTGAGTAGAAATGCCCCTCCTCCTCCCACCCTGCTTAATGAGCATAATGGGCTAATACAGAAAAACTCAAAGTCTGCCCATAGTAAACACCAAAGACAATCACTTTCTCTCCCTGCCCAGACAGAATTCTTTCTCATCACAGCTTATATTTCCCATTAATAATTGTCATTGTCACTAACGAGGAGGGTGATAGTCACACCATGTTCATCTCTAGTCAGATCATAAATTCAAGTGGGCAACACACTGTAAGAGAGATGAGAACAAAATTCTTCCAGCCAAGACGGAAAATTCACATCTTTAGAAGAATGGCTGATGTCCCGAGAATGCTCAATCTGTACTAAAGAAGGCTTAGAAGAAATGTCTTCATGACAAATGTTTTCAGCTCTATAAGGGCTGTCATGTTGAAGAAAGCTTTGACTTGTGCTGTCCCCAGAGGATAGAAATAGGATTAATGAGTAAAAGGAGTACAGAGTTTATTTTTTATGTCTATATCCTTTGGAAGTGTGGGACTCAGGAATCCTGGGCTAACTTCACAGAGTGTTAACATGGTTGGCTTGAAAACTTAGGCAACACAAAGAAAGAGGAACACAAACATTGTATATTAACACATATATATATGGAGTCTAGAAAAATGGTGTTGAGGAACCTATTTGCAGGGTAGGAATAGAGATGCAGACAGAGAGAACGGACGTGTGGGGAGGGCTGGGGAAGGAGAGGGTGATACAAACTGCCAGAGTAGCACGGACTTGTATATACTACCACGCGTAAACAGATAGCTGGTCGGAAGCTGCCATGTAATACAGGGAGCCCAGCCCGGTGCTCTGTGGCCTAGAGGGGTGGGGCTGTGGGGAGAGGGAGGCTCAAGAGGGAGGAGTATTCATACATACATTTAAGGTTATTTGCTTTGTCCTACGGCAGAAACCAACACAACTTTGTAAAGCAATTATCCTCCAATTAAAAATAAAATCAGAAAAAAATAGATAAAAGAAAACTTAGGTGACATGGACATGAGGCATACCCTTGTTCTAGCCCAAATCAGACCATGAAGATTTCACCACATCTTGTGTGTGAGTGTGTGTGTGTGTGTGTGTGTGCGCGCGCTAAATCGCCTCACTCATGTCCAACTCTTTACGACCCCATGGACTGTAGCCCACCAGGCTCCTCTGTCCACAGGGATTCTCCAGGCAAGAATACTGGAGTGGATTGCCATGCCCTCCTCCAGGGGGTCTTCCCGACTCAGGGATCGAACCTGCATCTCCGGCGGCTCCTGCATTGCAGGTGGATTCTTTACCGCTGAGCCACCAGGGAAGCCACCAACATCTTACAAGCTACCAAGCAGCTCTGCTCATAATCCCACCCCCTTCCTCACCATGACCTGTAGCAGAAGGGACAGAAGATATCTCTAATCCTAGTTTGTCTGGGGCCCTGTCTCAGCTCATGACAACCAAAGATTTGTAACACCAGCATGAGGCTCAGTGTTACGCTTTGAAGAAGCAAAAAACCCAAATATTACATATGCTTGGACCACTCCTAGGGGGACGGGTTTGCTGGAAATAATGTTATTCTAAAGCAATTTGTTGGGGATAATAGGAAAAAACCTAGGAACGCCATTATGTAAATATGAGGTTATTCAAGGCAATTCAAAACCACCTGCCTTGAAGCAATAATGTCAGTAGAGGAGATGTGAAGGTTTTCTCCAGTCTGAATTATTACTCCGCCTTGCCATTAATAGTAGGCCTGTCTGATTATTGATGTTATTGCTGCACTGGGCTGCATGTCTTCTCTCCTACTGGAAGGTACACTTTCCTGGACATCCTTCATCCTTGAAACACCGAGATCGCCAACATCTGTCATGCCACCAATGCCCCTCTGGTCTTAGGGGAATGGCAATAGGCTCACAATGAGAGAAGAAGAGGTACCACTTTTCTTAGGGTGACATAGTGATGAGGGAGGGCATCCCTTTTCCTGACCTCTGGCCCGAGTGGCCTGAGAATACCAGGAGGCCAGCACTTCTCTGTTAGCAATATCTGAGCTCACCTTAGCTGCCTAAAAACATGAAGCAGCTGAAACCACACCCCAAAGGAAGGCCAAGGAATTTATTTAAAGCCATAATAAACATAGCCTCATACATAGAGTCCATGAACAAGTAATAACAACAAAACAAAAATAATAAAGGAGACTATAGTCAGATAGCAATTATTTAATTAACAGCCTTATCAAGGTATAATTTTCATATCATATTGTAGAGAAAAAGGACCCCTCCTACACTGTTGGTGTAGTCACTACAGAGAACAGTATGGAAGCTCCTTAAAAAAAACAAGAAGAGAGTCACCATATGACCCTGAAATCCTACCTGGGTAAATATCCAGAGAAAACTATAATTCAAAGAGATAACTGCATCCCAACATTTATATCATCTCTATTGGACATGGACACTACCTAAATGTCCAGTGACAGGTGAATGGATAAAGAAGATGTGATATATATACAGATACATATAAATATTTCATTATGCATGTAGTGGAATATTACTCAGCCACAAAATAGAATAAACAATGCCATCTGTAGCAACATAGATGGACCTAGAGATGATCATACTAACTGATGTAAGACAGGGAAAGACAAATATCATATGATATTGTTTATATTAATATGTGGAGTCTAAAAAAATGATACAAATGAACTTATTTACAAAAAGGAAAGACTCACAGATGTAGAATACGAGTTTATGGTTACCAAAGGGGAAGGTGGGGAGAGGGGAGGGATAAATTAGGAGTTTGGAATTAAGATATATGTGCTGCTGCTGCTGCTGCTAAGTCGCTTCAGTCGTGTCCGACTCTGTGCGACCCCATAGACAGCAGTCCGCCAGGCTCCCCTGTCCCTGGGATTCTCCAGGCAAGAACACTGGAGTGGGGTGCCATTTCCTTCTCCAATGCAGGAAAGTGGAAAGTGAAAGTGAAGTCGCTCAGTTGTGTCCAACTCTTAGCGACCCCATGGACTGCAGCCCACCAGGCTCCTCCATAAATGGAATTTTCCAGGCAAGAGTACTGGAGTGGGGTGCCATCACCTTCTAAAATAGATAACCGACAAGGACCTTCTGTATAGCACAGGGAACTATACCTAACATTTTGGAATGACCTATAAGGGAAAAGAATCTAAAAAGAATACAGGTATGTATGTATAACGGAATCACTTTGCTATGCATCTGGAACTCACACAGCATTGTAAATTAACTCTTGCTCCTGCTCAGTCGCTCAGTCATGTCTGACTTTTTGCTGCCCTGTGTGCTGTAGCCTGCCAGGCTCCTCTGTCCATGGGATTTTCCAGGCAAGAATACTGGAGTGGCTTGCCATTTCCTCCTTCAGAGGATCTTCCTGACCCAGGGATCAAACCCAAGTCTCCCATGTGTTCCATATGGGCAGGCGGATTCTTTACCACCAAGCCACCTGGGAAGTCCCCATCAATAACAACAAAAAATTATGAAAAAAAAATGTTCCTAACATAAAATCACCCACTTTAAAACTACAATTCAGTGATTTTCAGTAAGGTACGTCCATCAGCACAATCTAATTTTATATTATTTCCATCATCCTCCAAAGAAATTTCCTGTCCATTTATAATTACTCTTTATTTCCACCCTCAGCTCCAGGCAATCACTAATCTACCTTCTATGTCTATAAGTTTATTTATTTGGACATTTCATATAAATGAATCATTCAGTATATGTTCTTTTGATCTGACTTCTTTCACTGAGCATAAATTTTTTGAGGTTCATCCATGTTGTAGTAAGTATCATCACTTCATTTTTTTAATTGCCATTCTACTGTATGGATATATCCATATTTGTTTATCCATTCATCAGCTGAGGGCCATTTGGGCTGTTTCCACTTTTAGTCTGTTGTGAACAATGCTGCTATGAACATTCATGTACAATAATTTTGAATTTTAAGGGTTTATAGAAATTCGTATCCTATCTTTTCAATTGGCTAAAAATTTGTTATAAATACTTAGCTTCTTCCATCTGAGTGCCACAGTTTGAACCTGTTTCCCTCTTTCTTTATGTCTGCTCTTGCCCATTCTTTTTTGTTTGTTAAACTTTCTATCTTCTATAGGAGTATAGTCAATTAACAGTGCTGTGCTGGCTTCAGGTGGACAGCAAAGGGACTCAGCCACACAAACACATGTATCTATTCGCCCTCAAACTTCCTCCCACTCAGGTCGCCACATAACACTGGGCCCTTGCCCATTCTTCTGTTACAGCATCCAGTACCAAACTGCTTGCCCATTCTCCAGAAGGCGTTATAGATTCCACCAGCGTACCTATTTAAAACATCTTCTTTCAAACTGCATTTCAAGTACCAGAATGTTGTAATCAATTTCCTTTCATTCTATCCTGTGACCCACTACCAATTCCCATCCATCCCAGTCTTGTGAGGCGTGATATAAGGAATGCTTTCAGGACATAGAGATGTAAATAAGGGCCTGGTTCTTGGTTATTTTAGGTGCAAAAATTAGTTTCCAGTTAGGGTCAGGCATTAGGTAAAATCAGCTACATCTTCTCTAATAGTTTGCCTTGTAACTATTAATAAGTAATTTGAATTATCCCAACATTGTTGATTGGGTGTAGAAGATTCAATTCCACTTTAGAAAGGAAAATACTCATTCATTTAAACTTGGAATAGGTTTACAATTGAGCAGTGCTTCTATAAAAATGGTGTAAAAAAATGTTACCCTTTTTATTAAGATCTCAAAATACAGTATATATTTATTTATATCTATATTTCCTACAAAGAGAGGTTAAGATTTCCACTTATTTTAATGAGGACTTTAGTTCATGATATCCAACTGGTAAACTTTATGATCTTACATTTTAGGAAACTGGATTCCAGTAGCTAGAGGGATGGATTTTTAATTTCATGTCTTGGCATGAACATGTACATAAACCCCCAAACTACTAAAATTCCTCAAGATGAGTACAATTACTGACTTTTCCTTAGGGAAGGCGTCCTTACAATTCTTTAACCCTAGCAACCAATTTAGCCTACAACCTCAGGGATAATTTTTCAGGATTTTCACCTACACATGAAAGGAAAAGTTTAGCTACATTTGTAGATAAGAGTTACGAAAGTTGAGAAATAAAAAGCCTATGCATAAGCCCCAAGCCTGGTCTGATCCCAGAACATTTTCTCCCAGGTTATCCTTGTCCCTGAAAGAATTCCATTTCTAGGAGTCAACAGGTATGTTCCAGAAAGTGAGGTTCCCAGCAACTCTCCACAGCCCAGTCTCTCCCATCAAAAAGGTGTGATGTCCCAAGGCCCTTTTCCCTTTAATTAGTTCATTCAAGCATCGAGGTCGGTTATTAAAAGTCAGTTTCCCCTCTCCAATATTTCTGGGGGTAGAGACCTTAGTGCCAGGGAGGGAACAAAATCTAAATTTTCCATCTAATCCTGTTCCCCTTTTGTGGCAAGAGAAAGTTATCCCTTTACTCACAATGAAAAGATAGTTTACTAGGAGAATTTAACCATCCTGTATTACAACCTGAAGGATGCTGTGAAAATTAGGATAGGCCACCCCAAAATATGCCACTTAGGTGTAAGGATTATTTTAAGCTGAAAGTGATGAAGATTCAGAGTCAATACCAAAACCAGTCTGTGCAAACAGACCTTTCTAAAGTAGCCCCTATCTTCCATTCATCATCCCAAGTTTTTCCTAGTCACTTCCCCATAATCTACTCTCCCCTGAAGCCCAAAGTCCCCTTCATTTGTTAAAATGGTATAAAAGCCCCCAAGTCTAGCCACTTTGAGTTTTACTTATTTTCTGTGAATTCCTACGCATGTAAAACATTAATGAAAGTTGTATACCTTTTTTGTTGTTGTTAACCTGTCTTTTTGAGCTTCCCTGGTGGCTCAGTGGATAAAGAATCTGCCTTCAATGTGGGAGACCTGGGTTCGATCCCTGGGTTGGGAAAATTCCCTGGAGAAGGGAACAGCAACCCACTCCAGTATTTTGGCCTGGAGAATCCCCATGGACAGAGGAGCCTGGCGGGCTACAGTCCATGGGTTCACAAAGAGTCAGACACTACTGAGCGACTGCACAAACTTTTTCTTAGTTTAATTCACAGGTGTCTAATTACAGAACATAAGAGGATAGAGCAAAAGCTTTTCCTCCCAGGAAATCTCCAGTCTAGATTCTGAGCATTTGTTAGTCAAGTCAATGCAGCACCTGCACAAAGATGTGTCTAAATCCTGTGTCTCTTAAGAGGTGTTCCCCAGTGAATTTTTAATGATGTGACCACACAGTGATCTGAACCCCTCAGCAGGGCCCTGTGTGAAGAAGTCCTTTAAATTTACTTTTGAATGCCACCCACATGTCCAGGTTGGGCTTCCCTAGTAGTTCAGATGATAAAGAATCCGCCTGCAATGCAGGAGACCCTGGTTCAATCCCTGGGTCAGGAAGATCCTCTGGAGAAGGGGCTACAGTTCATGGGGTTGCAAAGTGTTGGACACAACTGAGTGACTAACACACACACACACACACACACACGTCCAGAGTTTCCTGCCCCCGTCTGAGTTGACTCTGCCATAATTCAGTCCAAACTGATCGGTTCTCAGAACATACCATAACTGTTTTGCGTAGTTGTGGCCCATCAGGGGTCCTGGGAAGTAACTGAAAGGAATATAGAAATGACCATCCCTTGTGACTTAGGAGTCAGGAAATTCCCTTCAAAAATTTTTTTATAAAGTGTTCAATTATAATATTTTCCAAGTCTTAGATAATTTTTTCATCAATCACTGTTTAGAATAACAGTTATTCTACAGCAATTAGTCTAGAGAATACAAAAACAAACAAAAATAAAAAGGATGCCATTATACCAATATGTGGCCAATTACAATTGCTCAATATTTTCTTGCCTTGAGAGATTCAAGTCAGATAATGAGGGAGGGTAGAGTATTTGGGAATTTTTTGCTTGGCTGAATTGCTAAATCTCTTGGAAGGATTATTTGGCTTCTTCAGGATTATTAACATTATTCCATAACAGTTTCGGGTCCAAAAAGGTGTGAACCATGTAGTAATTAGAACTGCCCTTTGAACAGAATTGGGGTCTTTCTTTGGGAGCTAGTGAATTTCCCATCAGTAGTGTTTGTTAACGGAGGGGATGAATGAACTGCTAGCAGCATCCACTTGAGGTGGTTATGGATGTTGTCTCTGCCCATGCTCAGTGGGAACAAACAGCACAGGGGACCATGGGGTTGCTAATGTCAAAGGCTTTCTGAAACTCCATGCTTCCATGAGCCCTGGTTAACCTAAGGTGGCCAAAGAAAGAGAGCTATAAGCAGTCAATATGTTTGATCTCACTTTCCATTCAGTCTTGAAGTTCTTCAGGGAACTTAATGTGTTTTTCCTCAGTTTCATTGATGGTGCAATTCTGGTTCCTTTAGGAAGTCTCACAATTTATCAATGCCTCTTACCTATTTCTTATAGATAAACTGCAATCCCAACAGAAAATATTGATGGAACAATATCTGTCCTTTGATCAGGCTCTGATATAAATCCTGTGTTTTATTCTAGCCTGTTTTTATTTTTTTTTCTTTATTGCCGAATAAATAGAATTTGCTTTGGCAAGACACAGACTGTCATACTTTGATTTCATTTCAAGAATTCTGAGGCAGTTTCAGTTCTGGCACAGGGAGTTGCACTATTCTCTGGCTGACCGAATCACGCTTTGGAAAAGGAACTCTGAGCATTTATTTTGTAAAGTGTTTTTAATGCTTTCAGGCAATAGTCAATGAATAGCTAAAATTCAGAATAATGCAAATTTTTCTTTTATCTCATTCCATTGACCAAAGGCCTGTTTGGGGATTATCATCTGATTGACTGAGATGAAAACATATTAATTGTTCCCAAACTAAGATTGGGACAACACTGTGGATCTGGCAGTCACTTCTGGGAAGTGACTATAGCAAGCCCCTGCTTTGTGTCTTTCTCAGTCACACATGCCATATTTCTAGACAAAGGAGAAGAATTGCCTGGAATGTGATCCTTTCCCTAGGGGCCATGGTCTTCTGGTTGTCTGGGATATGTTCCTGTGCTGGCCCAGGCTCCAGCCTTCCCAAGCAAAGGCATTTCCAATGACACTGGCTTAGATAATAGACCCCAAAATCTGTTTATTTGGCCTGAAGGGACCCAGGGGAGGGCACAGGGGCATCTTTATCCATTTTTAGGTCAAGTACCTAGACAGCATATTAAAAAGCAGACATCACTTTGTTGACAAAGGTTCATGCAGTCAAAGCTATGGTTTTTCCAGTAGTCATGTACGGATGTGAGAGTTGTACCATAAAGAAAGTTGATTGCCAAAGAATTGATGTTTTTGAACTGTGATACTGTAGAAGATTTTTGAGAGTCCCTTGGACAGCAAGGTGATCAAACCAGTCAATCCTAAAGGAAATCAACCCTTAATATTCATTGGAAGGACTGAAGCTGAAGCTCCAATACTTTGGCCACCTGATGCAAAGAGCTGACTCATTGGAAAAGACTCTGATGCTGGGAAAGATAGAAGGCAGGAGGAGAAGTGGGCAACAGAGGATGAGAAGGTTGGATAGCATCACCAACTCAATGGGCATGAGTTTGAGCAAACTCTGGGAGATGGTGAAGGACAAGGAAGCCTGGCATGCTGCAATCCATGGGGTCCCAAAGAGTAAGACATGACTGAATGTGACTGAACAACAACAACTTGCTTTCTTGTTTTCCCAGATCTGACTAGAGAAGGCCTGTTAATCCTAAAATGAGAGCCATTTAGATAAAGTATAAGGAAGACCTTTCAGATATGAGATACTGAACTGCCTCCCACTCCGAATGGAGTTTTCCTGGGAGGGAAGATGAACTATATCACCGTTTACATTTGCTTCTGGCTGCAGAGCTCTATAATTTCTTTCTGGATATGGTTTCTATTTTTGTTGCAGCAGAAAGATTTGATTTCAAAGACATATAGGAAAACTCTGTGGGTGAATCTCTGGGGCACAAATTCTTAGCATGAGGTTCCTGGCCTCTAACTGATGATCAACAGAGGCCTGTGAGGTCCCAAAATTGTATGTGAAATTATGTTTCCATGGATATTGGAGGAAGAACATTCATAACAGCCATCAACTTTGCAAAGGAGTCCATGATTTAAACAAGAACAAAAACAAAACCAATGAAGAATCATTGCTCTAAGGGAAGAATTTGTTTAGTGAGGATGGTTAACGATCTCTTATCCTGGCTGTTCCTTTGCGTGCCTTTGCATGCGGTGGGAAAGTGAGGAAGAGGGCTGAGGAGGGTGGGACAGAGGAGCCTGAGGGAGGGCTGAGTTCAGGGTGCATCCACCCTTATTCATCATTTATTTGCTCAACAAATATTTACTGAGCACCTACTACTTGCCAGGCACTGTTACAGGCACTGTAGATATAGCAATGATCAAAACAGATGAGAATTCCTACTTTATAAAGTTTACATTTGGGGAGGTGGCAGAGGATAAACAATAAATACAACGTGAGGTACTTTTCCCTGGTGGTCCAGTGGATGAGTTTGCCTGCTAGTGAAAGGGACACAGGTTCAATCTTTGGCCTGGGAAGATGCCACACGCCACAGAGCAACTGAGCCTGTGTGTTATAACTGCTGAGCCTGTGCTCTAGAACCCATGGTCTGCAACAAGAGAAGCCACCACAATGAGAAGCCAGCCAAAAACAAATAAATAAAATTAAAAACAAAAACTACAACATGAGTATATTCTATAGTGGATCTGGACAAGGGGGACTCACTGTGGAGAGGGGAGGGGCAGGAAGGTGGAAGATGGGCCATTTGCACTCTTGAACATGAAAGTGAAAGTTGCTCAGTCATGTCAGACTCTTTGCGACCCCACAGACTGTCCATGGAATTCTCCAGGCCAGAATACTGGAGTGGGTAGTCTATCCCTTCTCCAGGGGATCTTCCGGACCCAGGAATTGAACCAGTGTCTCTTGCATTATAGGCGGATTCTTTACCAACTGAGCTATCAGGGAAGCCCTATTTATACTCTTACATAGGGCAAATCTCAAAGAGAAGGTGTGATCAAGTTATTTGATCAAAAACTTAGAGGTGAAGGGGTTTGCCTTGAAGATATCTTGTATCTGGGGGAAGACCAGCCTGTCAGAAAAAAAAAAACACCAAACAAACAGGAAGTATGTTCCTAAGATGGAAAGGAAAAGAATGATTGATGGAAGACCAGTCAGAGACTATCCAGGTGAGAGAGTTACTTGGACCATGGTGACAGCAGTGGAAGCGGTGAGAAGAGGCAGGATTCTGGACATATTTTGGAGGGTGAGCCAATAGGATTTCTTTATAGATCAGGTAGTTGCTGCTCCTGCTGCTTAGTCACTTCAGTCGTGTCCGACTCTGTGCAACCCCATAGACAGCAGCCCACCAGGCTCCTCTGTCCCTGGGATTCTCCAGGCAAGAATACTGGAGTGGGTTCCCATTGCCTTCTCCAATGGATCAGGTAGGGAAACATGCATTAATGCTTCTGAGTTTCCCTTCCATCATTTCCCCTCATCATTGGGTGTTCCACCATCATTGGGTGTTCCTCCATCTTTGGGTGTTCCTCCATCTTTGGGTGCTCTACCATCATTGGATGTTCCACCATCGTTGGGTGTTCCACCATCATTGGGTGTTCCACCATCTTTGGGTGTTCCACCATCATTGGGTGTTCCACCATCATTGAGTGTTCCACCATCTTTGGGTGTTCCACCATCATTGGGTGTTCCACCACCTTTGGGTGTTCCTCCATCTTTGGGTGTTCCACCATCGTTGGGTGTTCCACCACCGTTGGGTGTTCCTCCATTGTTGGGTGTTTCACCATCGTTGGGTGTTCCACCACCGTTGGGTGTTCCTCCATCGTTGGGTGTTCCACCACCTTTGGGTGTTCCACCATCATTGGGTGTTCCACCATCATTGAGTGTTCCACCATCTTTGGGTGTTCCACCATCATTGGGTGTTCCACCATCGTTGGGTGTTCCACCACCGTTGGGTGTTCCTCCATTGTTGGGTGTTTCACCATCGTTGGGTGTTCCACCACCTTTGGGTGTTCCACCATCATTGGGTGTTCCACCAACCTGTCCCAGGTTGACCCATGGTCTACATTGCACAGTCCAGTCCAGTAGCCACCAGTCACATGTGGCTGCTGAGCACTTAAATGTGGCTAGTCCAAACTGAGATAGACTTTAAGTGTAAAATACACACTCAAATTTGAAGATTTAGGACAAAAAAAGATGAAGTGTTACATTGGTAATTTTAAAAATATTGATTATATGTTGAAATGATACTTTGCATCTTGTTGTTATTTTAGTCACTAAATCATGCCCAACTCTTTGCAATCTCGTGGACTAGTCCTCCAGGCCCCTCTGTCCATGGGATTTTTCAGGCAAGAATACTGGAGTGGGTTGCCATTTCCTACTCCAGGGGATCCTTTTGACCTGCATCTCCTGCATCTCCTGCATTGGTAGGTGGATTCTTTACCACTGAGCCAGCTGGGAAGTCCCTAATACTTTGGATATATTGGGTTAAACATTAAAATCAATGTCATATCTTTCTTTATATATTCTTAATAAAATAAAAAAGCTAACTACATGTGTTGGAGTAGGAAATGGCAACCCACTCCAGTGTTCTTGCCTAGAAAATTCCATGAACAGAGGAGCCTGGTGGGCGATAGTCCACGGGCTACAAAGAGGTGGACCCAAATGAGCGCACACATACAACTACATGTGTAGCTCACATTATATTTTATCTATCAGTTGGACAGCACTGGTCTAGAAGATATTTGAGACACTGATGTTTACATTTGAATCAAGAATCCTCTGGGCTCATTCTTCCAAGAACAGAGATTATTTGAAACTGCCTAAGAGTGGGTTTTTTTGTGGTTTTTTTGTTTGTTTTTGCTTTTTTTTAGTTGCAGCATGTGAACTGTTAGTTATGACATGGAGAATCTGGTTCACTGACCAGGAATTGAACCCAGGCCCCCCAGTTGGGAACACAGTCTTAGCCACTTAGTCTTAGTCTTAGGGAAGTCCCAGTGAAACTGCCTAAGAGTGATAAAGGACAATAAATTTCCAAAATACTTGTTCTGTAGAATCTCACATGCTGCTTTATTTGGAAAAAAAAAATGAGCTATTTACCCATGTGCAGAAACCCTGCGGCTGGCCCACCCATACATCAACAACCAGTGACTAGACGCAGCTGTAGGCACCCTCAAGAGGTCACTGCTCAGACAGCCAGAGATAGATTTCCCCACAACATCTGCAGCAACACACCACGAAACCCTGCAGTGGAGATTCTTTTGGTCCAGAGCCATGTCCTGCAACTTGAAATATCACTTCATATCATAGTCTCACAGAAATGTCTAAACCCCTGAATGGTGTCTGAGCATCTCTGCTGAAGATGGGCGTGGCTGGAGCTGTGCACTTCTATATTTGTGCCCTCGCTTATCTTGTTGCTTAGCCTCATCTCTGCTTTATCACTCTTTTCTGTTTGATAGAGAGAGTAATGCTGAATACTCTGATTAGTAAAAATGGTTTTACAGCGTGGGTCAGAACCTCTGGTGAGGTGGACTGGGGATTCACATGTTTATCAAGCATTATAGGTAAATTTTGGAGAAGAAAATGGCAACCCACTCCAGTATTCTTGCCTGGAGAATTCCATGGACAGAGGATTCTGGTGGAGTGCAGTCCGTGGGGTCGCAAAGAGTCAGACATGACTAAGTGACTAACACACACACACACAGATAATTTTGATGCTCCCTGAGGTTAGAACGCTGCTAGAGAGAAAGGGCCACACACACGTATGTAAATGTGTGTGTGTGTGTGTGTGATGAGAGAGATACTCAGAGAGAAAGGGGTGGGGAGAAAGAGAGATCTAACAATAGAAGATCAATATGACTGACCACAACAACAAAAACCTCATCCTATTTTCATTGCTCAGGAGGAAAATTCCACCCTGAGTCACAGGCAGGCAGTTCTGGGCAGCTCCCATCTCGCAAGCTCAGGCTCTTCAGCCTCCTCCTCCTGCCCAGAGCTGCCTATAGCGCATGGGGAAGGGAAGGATCTGTTTGCCACTCACTCAGGTGTCCCTTTAAAAGCTCTTGTCTCCTTCTATATCCCTATCCTTTCCCAAATCCTGCCCATTTCTTTCGAATTCTTTGTCTCTGTAGCCCAAAACATCTTTTGGAGGCTAGTGGACTGTCCTGGGAGAAGGCAATGGCACCCCACTCCAGTACTCTTGCCTAGAAAATCCCATGGACAGAGGAGCCTGGTAGGCTGTGGTCCATGGGGTCGCTAAGAGTCGGACATGACTGAACGACTTCACTTTCATTTTTCACTTTCATGCATTGGAGAAGGAAATGGCAACCCACTCCAGTGTTCTTGCCTGGAGAATCTCAGGGACGGGGGAGCCTGGTGGGCTGCCGTCTATGGGGTCGCACAGAGTCGGACACGACTGAAGTGACTTAGCAGCAGCAGCAGCAGCAGCAGGACTGTCCCCTCCCTGAGTGTGGGCACAGGAAATTTAACCCCCAAACCACTGTCCTCCTACTCGGCAACTGGGGCTGTGGACCACACACCAAATGCCAAGGGCATCGCCTTGGCCACGTACCAACTGCTATGCCCGCTGCTCCACCGCGTTCCTGCTCTGTTTCCTTCTTGGGGGAGACATGACTTTACCTTTCTGAGGTGGAACTGAGCCACGGAGACAGGGTTCTCAAATTGGTTTGTTTGCCTGGATTGCGTTTTTCAGGAAACCATGTGATATGCAAGCAGCCATGAATGTCTCCCTAACTCACGGTGGCCTGGAGTACTGTGCTAATTGCACTGTCTCAGTTCAGTCTACTGAAAATGCTCCTGCGGGGTCTGAGCGTGACTTGAGAATGGGAACACACCTCCCTGTGCCCGAGGAGACAGGGCTGGGGGGGGATGTGCCCACCAGGGGTGGCTGCTAGGGGTGTAGGGCGGGCACTGGCTGGGGTGAGAGTGGAAGCAAGAATATTTCTCATGAGTTCTACCAACTCAATCATTCTGTCTGCTGCAGAAGAGGGGCTCGCAGTCTGGAGGGATTCTCAAAGGGGAACAAAGGACAGAGGAGAGGGCTTTTTCCAGGAGCCAGAATTCATTCACAAGGGGACCCGGCCCTCATTTTATTTATTTCCATTGTAGTCTTTCCACAAGTTTCTCAGGACCGGTCCATGAAACATTTCACATTTTGTGAGATGATCCTGCTTTTTAATACTTCTGACAGGTGTCCTGCCGGTCCTTCTGGAGTGACAATCTGTCCCTTTCTTCTTTTATGCAAATGTGCTCACCCTGCTTTCGCGATCTGGGAGAGGATCAGAGATGAAAGATGGCCCTCCTCACCAAGCTCTTCTCTCACTGGCGTAGTAAAAATACTGGAAGCCTCCAAATGACAGACTTCAGAGCTTCTCCTGATTACGAGCCTCGCCATGCCGCTTCTCTCCTGCTTTTGCTCGCACTGTTTGCTGGCTGCGTTGCTTTGCCTACAGAGGCCTCTCCTGCCTCTGCAGCTATGCCTTCGATAGTGCTCATTTGTATTTCTGAGCTCTCCGACTTTTAGTGCTTGACCTTTGCTGAGACAGAATGTGCTTGAGAAAGCTGGACTGTCAGAAGGCGAGGATGGACGACATGGGGCTGGCGGCAGTGCCAAGTGGCTTTTTAACCACAGCATCTGTATCGGGTTATCTTTTAGAGATGATCACAAATTTAAATTGCATAAGACTAGAATATTTCTCAGAGCCAAACCATGGTTTTTGGGGTTTTTTTGCCTTTAAAGGCTGAAACAGGCTTTTTAAGACTTGTGGAAGAGCTAGAAGGTTGGAAGGAGAGAAAGATGTGTTGGCAGATCACCAGAGCATGCAGTTAATTATGTCTCTTGTTTAAACCTGTCAATAGTTTTCTTTTTACTTTAAAACCGCACTCTTTTGCGACTGCATTGATGATATTAACCCCTTGTGATCATTTAGAGAAGGGGGCAGGGCTTTATGTGGGGAGAGTACTACAAACGCAAAACAAACAGGGCTAGAATGACAAGCTGGCTTTCACACAAATCACTTTGAATAATCTGGCTGAATAGGAAGTGGGTGAGAAGGCAAGCGGCTCCTGACTCATCACTGTTTTCTGTCCCTGAATTAGGGTTTAGAGAACCTCAGGGGTTCAGGGCTGAAGGGGAACCTTGAGAGCATGCCGTGTAATTCCCCTGCCCCAGTCTTGGCCCTCGCTCCAGCCCCAGCAAGCATCTTCTCAGCTCTTCTCAGCCACACCCAGGCCTAGGAGGCTCTCTGCTGTTAGAGCTAGCCTTCATGCTAAGAGGAAATGTGTCTTCCCCTGGCTTCCGCCCTTTGGCTTTGGTAACTTAGGGCTTTGAGGAGATCTGGGATTAACTCATCGATGGCAGTCTCTGATGACCAAACATCATGACAGGCCAGAATGGATGGCTCCCAGGACATGCTGATTCCTTGGCCCTAAGCCCCAAACATACTGGTGTCCATAATGGGAGGGCTGACCTCCAGCCAATGTGAGCGTCATCCACACCCCTGTCCTTCCAGTGTGGGCCGTGCACCAGCAACATCAGCCTCCCCTGGAGCCTATCAGAAATGAGTCTAGAGTCCCCACCCCAAACCTACTGGATCAGAATCTGTGTTTTAACAAGATCCATCTGCACATTCATACGCACAGCCTCACTGGCCCACGTGGCTTATGAATAACACTGGCTGACTCTGACCCATGTGCCTCCCTTGGCACCCCAGAATCTTGGGGCACAGCATTGCTGGGAATCAGCCACCCCATCCAGGAAAACTAGACTCCCATGGTGGAGGTGGCACTTCCAAGGAGGACACCTTGAAAGACCACAGCTGAGTGCTTGGAGGAGGTCCTCCTGAGAAGGTGACCTTGGGGAGGAGCTCCAAGGTGTTGCCCCAACACTGAGAGATACGAGCTTCAGGAAGCCTTCCTCCCTTCCTCTGGGATAAGCCCTCGGGCCTACTTACTGGGAAGAGGTCCAGCTCAATGACTAAGAGAATCGTTCGATCCGGAGCCTCTGTAAATTTCCCCAGTTTGTTGTTATTGTTCTCAGCCTCTAACAGTTTGTTTCAAGAAAGATTAATAATATAAAACTACTTTATGGACCAGCTCCCCAAAGACAGCAGGGAACCAGGAAAGTGGTGCATCCATCCATCACTCACAGTGCAGCTTGCAGACAGAGGAGCTCCTGGAGCAGAAGAGATGGCAGCAGTGTGGTAAAAGGGAAGAAGGAGTCAGGAGCTGAAGGAAGGGAACTGCGGAGACCTAGAGGCATTCACCCACTGGCTGTCACAGCAGGGTTTCAGTGGCAGGAGGACCATGTGGCTGACTTGTTGGTTATGGTTAAACTCGCACCAAAGGGTCCTGGAAGGCAGTGCCGTACAGGCGCGGAGAGCATGTGCTCACCAGCCGTGGACCGCGTAACTTCTCACTGATAGTCTTCTCACCTAGAAATGAAGGTTGTAAGAGCGTTTATTCCACAGGACTAATGAGAACACCCTTGTGGTGTTCCCACACCCATGCCACCCCAGCTGCTGAAGGCTTTGAAGTTTCTAGAAAAGCCATCTCCTCCATAGTGACTTGTTAGGGATGGGCAGGCCTGAGCCACACTGGGTCTCTTCTGCAGTAGGACCAACTGTCCTCAAACAGTAGGGCAGAACGACAGAAGGAATCTTGGGTCTCGGCTGATATCATGGCGCCTCTGAATGAACCAGTCCTGAAGGCCGTCAATCTCTGGACTCCAAGCTCTGTGACCTGACACATTTTCTTTCTGTTGAACTCTGTTGGAATAGAATTTTATGGGACTCACAGCCACAACTACCCATACAGATACAAGTCCACTTTGGTTCAGTTGCTCAGTCGTGTCCAGCTCTTTGCAACCCCATGGACTGTAGGTAAAGTGTACCATGCCCAGGGTGGAGTAAGCTCTTTAAAATGGCTAGCTGCTATTGTTGTTACTATTATTGCAGACAGAGTACAAGACACGTACAGACCTTTGCTGGAAACAGCATCAACCCAAAAATGGTACAAAAAATAAGACATCTCTCTTTTAGAGGCTGAAAAACAACATATAGCGATCTACTGTAACCAGGCAACAAGGCTTTTTTTTTTCTTTTCCTTCTGCAACCCCCTACCTCCACCTCACTTTCACTTATAAGAAAACCACTAAGAAAACTAGCAGATTGAAAGGATTTAGTAACTCCATCAGCAGTAATTCCCAAGCCATGCCCTAGCCTCTCAACAGCTTCAGGCCCTCCCCTCTGCCCCGATCTCTACACTCATACAAGAACAAGAAGAGCAGCTTGCCAGCCAGAGGACAGGCGGCTGGGCTGAATGCTATCTTTTTGTTTATTTCTCTTCATTTTGAGAAGCTTTGAAAATATAGAAAAAGACAAAGAACAATCTAACAAGCTCCCATGTTGTTGCGTTTACTTTGTTTAATAAAAGTTACAGAAAACAGTTGGAAGACTCTTTGACCAATCCCTTCTTTCAACCGATAAATATGAATAGGTTTGATTCATATTTTTATAACTTATCTTTCTTCTATTCATATCCACAAATAGAATACACTATTTTAGCTGTATTTTAAAAATTTACATACGTGTAAGATATAACTCTAAAACTTGCTCTTTGCATTGGGCATTATGGTTTTAGATCTATCTGTGTTGATACATGTAGATCTAGTCTATTATTTTTATTCAGAGTAGTGCTTCAACATAGACATATAAAAGATTTTGTTGATCCATTACTTTGCTAGTGGACACTTCTTGGTTTTTAATTTTTGCCATCCTAAGTATAGTAGCAATGAAGAGTCTTGTGCATATATCTTTAGCTCTCTTTCACACTGAAATGTATAGCTCAAAGCCTAATGCATAAAACATTTAACTCATCAGCACATATTTATTAAGCTTAGTTGGCATCAGAGTAAAAAATTAGACCAGAGAATCTTAATTAACAGCTCCAGACTTGCACAGGGATGTGGTCTATAGCTTAAGACACTGCCAGTGCTGTTGAGAGTAAATACATATACCCAGGAAAATACAGCTAATAATGCAAGGCAGAAGACACTGATTATCAAGTGAGAAGTACAATCAGTGCTGTAAGAACTGAGAATATATGAGTTTGAAGAAAGGTGATCAAAAAACAGAATGTCATTCTAGATCTGGAAGGATTTCAAATAGAATTTCAATAGGCAAAAGATGAATTCAAGTCAGGGTCAATGATGTGAGCAAGGTGAAAAGGTGGGAAGCTCTATAAAGTCAAGGCTCTGGGTGAAGGAGGGCTTCCCTGGTAGCTCAGCTGGTAAACAATCCATCTGCAATGCAGGAGATCCCAGTTCAGTCCCTGGGTTGGGAAGATCCTCTGGAAAAGGGAATGGCTACCCACTCCAGTATTCTTGCCTGGAGAATCCCATGGACAGAGGAGCCTGGCGGGCTACAGTCCACGGGGTTGCAAAGAGTTGGACACGACTGAGTGACTAACACACACTGGCTGAAGGAAGACGCCAGAACTCCAGCTCACTCTCCATCACTGGAGGAGTTACGAATCCAACTGGCCAGACTCAGGACGATGACAGGATCAGGCTTTCGTGGTGGATAAGAACACTGGAATCTTAAAAAGCGTCTTCATTTTCTGTCCATGTGGCTGGATGGGAGAGCCAGGGAGCACGTTAGCCTGAGAGGAGACATCTTGGTTGCTTTTATTTCTCCTTGGTCATGCATATTGAGGTTTTCTGCCTCATTCACATAAGGGGCTGGTGCTAAGCTTTAAGTCTGGGCTTAGAAGAGAAAGAATCTCCTTACAGCCCTTGCACCTCAACTCAATTCCAGTGCAATTTTCCAGACAGTGCTTTAGATTAGGCAAACAAGTTGACAGAGAAATTTTGTGTAGAAGATAAATTGACTTTAAAGGGTAGTTTTAGGTCAGATTGTGATGGACAATGAATGTCAGACTGTGAAGTCTGACTGATTCCCAAGGACAATTAGGTTCCTCTGAAGATTTCTGGACCAAAAAATATGGGATCAAAGGATGGTCTAGGAATACCAGTCTGAATTAGAGGGGACTGAGCTAAGAGACGGGCTTCCCAGCGGGTGCTAGTGGTAAAGAAAATCTGCTTGCCAATGCAGGAGATTTTAAGAGACACCAGTTCGATCCCTGGGTTTGGAAGATCCCGGGGAGAAGAGCAGGGCAACTCACTCCAGTATTCTTGCCTGGATAATCCCATGAACAGAGGCGCCTTGGTGGCTATAGTCCATAGGGTCACAAAGAGTCAGACACAACTGAAGTGACTTAGCACGTGTGCACGAGTTAAGAGGCTGGAAGAAATCCCAAGGTGTGATGATCTGAAATTCTATTTCTGAAAGTGGCAAGGGAATTAGGAAAGATAAAAAGTAACAGCTGTGAGAATTTTCAAGCCCTGCTGACTAATGGGATATGGAAGAAGGTGGAAAGTAGTATGATTGCAATGCTTCTAAGTGATAGACAATTAGTCAAAACAATCAAGAAGGGGATCTGGGATTGATTGATGTGGAATTTGAGCCACTCACATTTTAATTAGGTGATAACATACTTTCGGCTATAAGGGCTGTGAGCCTGGGGCTCAGAAGAGAGCGGGGAGACTTGGAGTCATAATGAATGGGGACAGGTCTGCACTGTTGCCTAATCTTCCACATAAAATGGCTGGCTGAGTGCTGACTGTGTACCTGTCGGTCAACTTTTCAAGTCCTTTATGAGTACTGATTCATTTAATCCTTACAGTAACCCCCCAGAGAGAGGTACAGTTGTTATTCCAATGTTGCATATGAAGAACTTGGGACTCAGAGAGTTTTAAGTATTAGAGCAAGGTCACAAAGCTCTGGGAAAATGACTGAAACCCAGGTAGTCTGACCTGACGATTTGCTCATAACAACATTCCACTTCCTCAACTCAGACAGCCTTGTACAACTGCACACAACACTGTTGTAACCTTCGGACAGTTCACTGCTACTGAGTACCACCATCTTTTCTGGATGACATTTAGAAGTAGGAAAGCAAGGATGATGGATCTCCACTAAATCTATGGTGGTAATCATTATATGATCTATGTAAGTTACATCACTTAAACTTATACAGTTGGTCAATTATATCTCAATAAAACTGGAGGGGGAGTAGGAAAGCAAGGAAACTCGGTTATTTTAAAGATGACTGAAAGAAAATGATACCTTTTAATCCATGCAACTGATAAGTGTTTGAAAGAGGTTAAAGGAATTTATTTTGCAGGTATCATTTCTTCTTGAAATAGTTATTGAAAGCCCTCTTTCTCCCTGCAGGCTCTGGGGAGCTGGTGGGAGGTGGGGCCTTAGTGTGTACCCTGTATG
This sequence comes from Bos mutus, assembly GCF_027580195.1. Lineage (NCBI taxonomy): Eukaryota > Metazoa > Chordata > Mammalia > Artiodactyla > Bovidae > Bos > Bos mutus. The sequence goes on along the minus strand of NC_091636.1, from coordinate 28,740,688 downwards.
CCTATATTTTCTGCCATGGTCTACTTACATGCTTATTAGACTCTGAGGCCCGGTAGGGCCAGGCACTTCCCAGCACCTTTTTAAAGAGCTTAGTATGATGCTTTCTTGAATAAAGGAATAAATAAATATACATATACCACTTATAAATGTGTGTTATGACATATCCCAAACCTTGGATATGTGCCAGGGAAAACTTGTGACAGCTGATGATATCCAAATTGAGCTTAGAAGGATGGTGGATTGGAGTTACCTGGGAAGAGCTAGGGAAAAGGGTTTCTGGACAGAGGAACTAGCTTATGTATGAGAGAGTAAGGCACATTCAGGGAGCTGGCAACAGTCAGTGGGGCTGATGGAAAGAGAGCAAGGAGTGAGGCAGGAAGTGAAAACAGAGACGCACACGGGCCACCCTGCGAAAGCACAACATACCATAGGAAGGAGTTTGGACTCCATCCTGAGCGTGACGGAGAGTCACTGAAAACATTGTTTTTTCTTATGCAAATTTTTCTTTTCCAGATATATAAAAATTGAGGAATAGCATATATAAGGCAAAGTGCACAAACCTAAAGTTAGGGGCCAGTCATTCTGATTTCCCCAGGATAGGACTTTTAGTTTTAAAACCAGGTCAGTCCCAGGTAACCCAAGACAAGTTGGTCATTCCAACTAAAGTGCCGATTTTACCTATGTCTACACCACGGACCCTCCTCCCAGGTCAAAATCCAGGCTTCTGCATGCCGCCTCATCAGTCTGTTCTAAAGTAACCACTCTTCCAGAATCTCTCATTATAGATTAGTTTTGCCCCATTCTGAATTTTATGTAAATGGAATTACACAATGCTTCCTTTTGAGTCTAGCTTTTTCATTCAACTTTATGCCTGTGAGATTCATCCTGGTTATTGCTATAGTTTGTCCTTTTTCATTGCTGTGCAATATTCCATTGTAAGACCACATCTCAATTTCTATAATCATTCACCTGTTAAAAGGCATTTACACTGAATCAAGATTTTGGTGATACCAATAAAGCTGTCGTGAATATTCTTGTACACATCTTTGGTCAACATATGCACTCATTTCTGTTGGGCAAATACCTAAGCATAGAGTTGTACGTGGACATCTGGCTTTAGTTGCAATTGTCGAACTGTTTCCCAAAATACTTGTGTCATTCGACACTTTCAGCAACAATTTTGAAAACTCTTGTTTCTCCACATTCTCATCAACACCTGGTACTGTTTATTCAGTGGGTGGTATATTCATCCATCCATTTACTGAGGACTTAAAAATTTCTCTCAGTAGTATTTTGGAGATTCTGGCATAGAGGTCTTGTGTTAGATTTATTCCTAGACATTTTATTCTTTTATGCTACTATAAAATGACATTTAAAACTTAAATTTCTAATTTTTTGTGTAGTCCTGTCTGAAGTTTTAATTTGCATTTCTCTAATGACTCATCTCACATGCTAGTAAAGTAATGCTTAAAATTCTCCAACACAGGCTTCAGCAATACGTGAACCATGAACTTCCAGATGTTCAAGCTGGTTTTAGATAAGGCAGAGGAACCAGAGATCAAATTGCCAACATATGCTAGATCATCGGAAAAGCAAGAGAGTTCCAGAAAAACATCTATTTCTGCTTTATTGACCATGGCGAAGCCTTTGACTGTGTGGATCACAGTAAACTGTGGAAAATTCTGAAAGAGATGGGAATACCAGACCACCTGACCTGCCTCTTGATAAACCTATATGCAGGTCAGGAAGCAACAGTTAGAACTGGACATGGAACAACAGATTGGTTCCAAATAGGAAAAGGAGTACGTCAAGGCTGTATATTGTCACCCTGCTTATTTAACTTATATGCAGAGTACATCACGAGAAACACTGGGCTGGAATAAGCACAACCTGGAATCAAGATTGCTAGGACAAATATCAATAACCTCAGATATACAGATGACACCATCCTTATGGCAGAAAGTGAAGAGGAACTAAAAAGTCTCTTGATGAGAGTGAAAGAGGAGAGTGAAAAAGTTGGCTTAAAGTTCAACATTCAGAAAATGAAGGTCATGGCATCCGGTCCTATCACTTCATGGGAAATAGATGGGGAAACAATGGAAATAGTGTCAGACTTTATTTTTTGGGGCTCCAAAATCACTGCAGATGGTGATTGCAGCCATGAAATTAAAAGATGCTTACTCCTTGGAAGGAAAGCTATGACCAACCTAGATAGCATATTCAAAAGCAGAGACATTACTTTGCCAACAAAGGTCCATCTAGTCAAGGCTATGGTTTTTCCAGTGGTCATGTATGGATGTGAGAGTTGGACTGTGAAGAAAGCTGAGCGCCGAAGAATTGATGCTTTTGAACTGTGGTGTTGGAGAAGACTCTTGAGAGTCCCTTGGACTGCAAGGAGATCCAACCAGTCCATTCTGAAGGAGATCAGCCCTGGGATTTCTTTGGAAGGAATGATGCTAAAGCTGAAACTCCAGGACTTTGGCCACCTCATGCAAAGAGTTGACTCATTGGAAAAGACCCTGATGCTGGGAGGGATTTGGGGCAGGAGAAGAAGGGGACGACAGAAGATGAGATGGCTGGATGGCATCACCGACTCGACAGACATGAGTTTGAGTGAATTCCAGGAGTTGGTGATGGACAGGGAGGCCTGGCGTGCTGCAATTCATGGGGTCGCAAAGAGTCGGACACAACTGAGCAACTGAACCGAACTAAATGACTTTTGTCGTTAAGAATCTCTTTTATTGGTCATTCGTATGCCTTTTGCTAAGTGTCTGCTCAAATATGATCTTTAAAGAAGTTGGAATGTTTACTTTTTATTGTTATTAAGGAGTCATTTATGTATTCTGGACATAAATCCTTTGTGAGATATACATATTGCAAACATTTTATCTCGATCTGTGACTTGCTTTTCCACTTTTCTTAATAGAATCTTTTGAAAAGCAGAAGTCAGGGTTTTAATTTTGAGATACAGTTTATCATTTTTCCCTGTGGTGAGTGTTTTCTGTACCTTATTGAAGAAATTATTGCTTGCCTCACTTACAATAGCCAAGATATGGAAATGACCCAAGCGTCCATTGACAGGTGAATGGATCAAGAAAATGTGATATATGTATATGAATTTTACTCAGCCATTAAAAGAAAAACGAAACATCTCCATTTGTGACAGTATGGATGGACTGGAGGGTATTATGCTAAGTGAAATGTCAGAGAAAGATAAATACCATATGAACTCATTTATATGGAATCAAAAACAAAACACTTAGCTCACAGATCCAGAGAACAGATTGGTGGTTGCCAGAGGCAAGGGATGGAGGGTGGGCAAAGTGAGTGAGGAAGCCACAAGGCACAAACTCTCAGTTATAAAACAGATAAGCCTTAGGGATAGAACGTAGAGCGTGATGACAGTTAATACCACTGTATTGCATATCTGAAAGTTGCTATGAGAGTAAATCTTTAAAAGTCTCATCACACACAAAAAACTTCTGGAACTAGATATGGTGACAGACAACTAGACTTCTTGTGGCAATCATTTTGCAACATATCAAATATTGAATTATTATGTTATACATCTGAAACTAATATAATGTTGTAGGTCAATGATACTTCAGTTTAAAAAATTAATGCTTAAACCCTATGGAGGTGAAGATAATCGATTTTCTTCTAGAAGTTTTATGTTTTCTTATTTGCATGTAGATCTATGGTCTGAGGAAAATTTTTGTTATGGTATATAATATGGGCTGAGAATCATTTTCCCCCATATAAATATCATTTTGTCTCCACACAATTTGTTGGAATCCCCCCATTGAATTATCTTGGAGCTTTTGTCAAAAATCCATTGGCCACATATGTGTGGGTCTATTTAGGGGCTCTAAAATGTTCCATTGACCTAGTTGTCTGCCCTTATGCCAATAACACACTGAACTGACTGATGTAATTTTATAGCGAGTCCCCAAATCAGGTAACATAAGTCTCCCAGATTTGTGCCTTCTGTTTTCAGAATTGTTACCTAGTCTATATTATGTGCATGTCTATGTAAATTTTAAAATTTTGGTAATTTCTACTTTTTAAAAAGCCTACTGGGGTTTTGATTGGGATTGCATTTCATCTGTGGATCAATTTGGGGAAAACTGACATCTTAACAACATTCAGTCTTTCAACCCATTAACTTGGTGTATTCATTCATCCATTCACTGAGGACTTAAAAATATCTTTCAGTAATATTTTGCAGATTTTGACATAGAGGTCTTGTGTAAGATTTATTCCTAAACATTTTATTTTTTATGCTACTATAAAATGACATTTAAAACTTCTTAAAATTTCTAAATTTTTGCTAGTATATACAAGTAATTGCTGCATGAAGGCCTTGAATAGAGTGATATTGTTAAATTATTTATTAATTTTAATAGTTTTTCAATTGATTCTTTTGAATTATTTACTTGACAATTACATACTCTGTAAATAATGCCAGTTTTATTTCTTCTTTTCCAATCTTTATACCTCTTTTATGCTATGCTCACTGTACTGGTTTGGCCCTCCACCATAATATTGTATGGTAATGATTAAAGTGGACATTTTAATTTTTTTGCTGAACGCAAGGGGTAGCAAGTAATATTTTGCTATCAAGTATCGTGTATGCTATAGAACACTTTCTTTTATTCCCAATTTGCTGAAATTTGTTTTTTTACTCGAGTGGATGTTGAATTTTGTCAAATTTTTTCCTACATCTATTGAGATGACTATAATGTTTTTGTAATGTTTTTCTTCTCCATTCTATTAATACAGTAAAATTTTGATTGATCTTCGAATATTAAATCAAACTTACATTCCTGGCATATGGCCATTATGTATTATCTTTTTCTGTATATTGATGGATTTAATTCATTAAATTTTGTTTGGGCAATTTGTGTCTATGCTTATATGTAAGATTGGTCTGTGATTTTAATTTCTTGAAATATCATTATCAGATGGATACATGTATATGTATGGCTGTTTATATACATGAAGACATGTCTATGTCTTCATTGCTCACCTGAAATTACCACAACATTATTAATTGGCTATACCCCAATCCAAAATATTTTTGGTGCTTAAAACATTTTAAAAAAAGAAATGTCATTCTCAGATGTTGGTATCACTTGATGAAAATAATGCTGGTTTTATAAAATGAGTTGGGAATTATTCATTATTTTTCTTCTTTTTCCTGGAAGAGTTTGTATAAGATTAGTATTATTTCTTCCAAAAATATTTGGAAGAAATTACACCATAGATATGGGAAGATTCTACTTGTCTTTGTGTTAATTTTAGGAAATTGTGCTTTTCAAGAACTCATTCATTTCATTGAAATTGTTAAATTTATTGGCATAAAAATGTACACTTAAAACCAAATATATCAATGAACATGTGGAAGTGTTAGTTTCTCAGTTGTGTCCAACTCTTTGTGACCCCATGGACTGAAGCCTTCTGGGCTCCTCTGTCCATGGAATTCACCAGGCAAGAATACCATTCCCTTCTCCAGGGGATCTTCAAAACCAGGAATTTTACCTGGGTCTCCCTCATTGCTGGCAGACTCTTTACCATCTGAGCCACCAGGGAAGCTCAAATATATCAATACTTAAGAGCAATTCTAAATAGAATAAATACTGAATGAAAGACAAAGATTTTCAAAATTTATGAAAAATTTTTTAAAAAATTAAATGTTGTTTCTAAATGACAGACTTTACAAATAAGGAGTGAAAGGAGGAAAAAAAAAAAAAACTCTCTATTTTCTCTACAGACCGAACACTTCTGGTCACACAATGTATGGGTTTTTCCCCATACCTACTAGTTCTCCAAGAGAAGTTTCATGTCCTAAAATTCAATTCAATTCTGACTCTATTTACCTGGAGTTAGCATCAGATGTCACAAATTAAGGGTTCAGTTCCACAAGACTGCCCCTGCTTCAGATACCAGTCACAAGTAATCCCCAGATTATCTGAACTTCCATCTAAATTGGCTACAAACTGGAAATTCCTATGACTCCCTCCTCAGGTTCAACAATTTGCTATAATGGCTCACAGAACTTAGGGAGACACCTACATGTACCAGTTTATTATAGAGTATGCATGCTGTGCTTAGTTGCTCAGTCATGCCTGACTCTTCATGACCCCATGGACTGTAGCCCGCCAGGCTCCTCTGTCCATGGGGATTCTCCAGGCAAGAATACTGGAGTGGGTTGCCATGCCCTCTTCCAGTGGATCTTCCCAACCCAGGGATCAAACCCAGGTCTCCCACATTGCAGGTGAATTCTTTACCTTCTGAGCTAGCAGGGAAGCCCATTATAGAGTATAATGGATATAATATAATAAAGGATACAGATGAACAAAGAGGTACACAAGGTGAGTGCAGGAGATCCTAATCCCATGAATTGGGATGTGTCGCCCTCCCAGCACATAGACATATTCATCAACCCTGGAAATGTTCCAAACCTTATACTTTAGGGGATTTTTATTGAGGTTTCATCACATAGGTATGATCAGTAATTAACTCAATCTCCAGCCCCTCTCAGAGAAGGCAATGGCACCCCACTCCAGTACTCTTGCCTGGAAAATCTCATGGACAGAGGAGTCTGGGAGGCTGCAGTCCATGGGGTCGCTAAGAGTCGGTCCCGACTGAGCGACTTCACTTTCACTTTTCACTTTTGTGCATTGGAAAAGGAAATGGCAACCCACTCCAATATTCTTGCCTGGAGAATCCCAGGGAGAGCCTGGTGGGCTGCTGTCTATGGGGTCTCACAGAGCTGGATACGACTGAAGCAACTTAGCAGCAGCAGCAGCCAGCCCCTCTCCTCTCCCATGAGGGTGGGAGTTTGGGCTGAAAGTCTCAAGATTTAAACATGGCTTGATCTTTCTGGTGACCAGACCCCATCTAAGAATCCACCAAGAGTCATATTATTAGAATAGGAATATTCCTATCACCCAGGAAATCCCAAGGGATTTAGGCGGTATGTGTCAGAGTGTGGAGTAAAGTATAAAATATTAGAAAAAAATATTCTAGGCCCTCAAATGGTGGTGCTGGAGAAGACTCTTAAGAGTCTCTTGGACTGCAAGGACATCAAATCAGTCAATCCTAGAGGAGATCAACCCTGAATATTCATTGGAGAGACTGATGCTGAAGCTGAAGCTCCAATATTTTGGCCACCTGATGCAAAGAGTCAACTTATTGGAAAAGACCCTGATTCTGGAAAAGATTGAGGGCAGGAGGAGAAGGGGATGACAGAGGATGAGATAGTTGGATGGCATCATCAACTCAATGGACGTGACTTTGAACAAACTGGAAGATAGTGAAGGACAGGGAAGCCTGGTGTGCTACAGTCCAGGGGGTCACAAAGAGTCCGACATGACTTAGTGACTGAACAACAATAATTCTAGCTTCTAGCATTCCTATTACTCAGAAGATTACAAGGGTTTTGGAGCAATGTGTCAGAAACCAGGGACAGAGATACACACACACACACAAATATATATATATATATATATATATATATATATTATTATTTTACAAAGCCATAGAAAGGTTGAAAAAGATAGAAAAAGATACATTATGTAAACCAAAGACTAGTATGGGTATATTAATGTCAGGCAAAAAAGACTTTAGTCAAAAAGTATTACTAGATACACAGTGCTTAAAAAGATTAATAAAATTAATCTCTCTACTTAGAGTGGAAGCATGGAGTCGTAACCACTGGACCACCCAGGGAAGTTCCCAACTTTACCTAGTTGAACACTGCAACTAACAACTTCAGAACATATTCTTTTCAAGTATATTGTTGTTGCTCAGTTATGTTCAGCTCTTTGCAACCCCATGGACTGCAGCACATCAGGCTTCCCTGTCCTTTACTATCTCCCAGAGTTTGCTCAACCTCATGTCCACTGAGTTGATCATGCCATCCAACCATCTCATTCTTTTTTCAAGTATATATGAAACACTTACTAAATACTACCACATCTTGGGCAATGAAGTGAAGAGATGGTATTACAGATCCAGCAAACATTAAAAGAAAATGAGTCTGTTATGAATAATTTAATGCCATAAATATGACCATTTAGAAGGCATTTTAAAATATGGAGTGATATGATCAGACTTTCATTTCAGAGAGATTACCCTGGCTTCAGTGTGGAGAAAGGACTAGACTGAGGGCAAGACCAGAGGCACTGAAGATGTTAGAAGCAACAGTCTTGGCAAAGACAAGGATGACTTAGGTAAGGAAGTGGTGGTAGGAAGACTGAGAAGGGATCCAGTGAAAGAGTGCATAAGAAAGGAAAGCCAAGGGTCAGTAATCATGAGACACTGCAAAACACTGACTTGATAAATATTTACCGTGTGCCAGACACTGTTTGCAGTAGTCAGCAAGACAGATGTATGGTCCCTGCCTTAGTGACATAGCTTATCTCTGACTGGTATCAGAGCTGGAAGTTGTACCTGTATGTCTTAAATCCAGATCCAAGTCTAGTATGCTTTCCACCAGATACCCCAGCCCAGGCCGACCCTGTGTCATATGACTCGCTTGGTCTGTTACCTCTGATGCCAGTATAACTATCCCTGTGTCTGCTCTTTGAGCCACCACAATGGCCAGATTCTTCCAGGCAGCACTTATTGATTTAAAAACTTTATAAGAATAAGCTGAACCCTCATAAATTTCCTTGGTTTGGCTCAAAGTTTCATTCTCTAGGAGATGGCTGTTCCAAAAATCAATATGCTTTCCTTTTAAAATGGAGCCAGGATCTTTGTCATAGTGGCATTTGCAATCTGCTGGGCATTAGCACCTACTTCCTGGGGTAGGGCAAGCCTAGGTTTGGTGAAAATAGCTTCCTCCAGCCACTTCAATCACCTTGGTCAAAAGCAGAGGATGTGGGAAGCCTTGCACCCTGAATTCATCTGGTTTGCTTTTAGTTTCTCCCCTAACTATAGATCTGTAGAACGTTGGAGCTGGAAGAAATTGCGGAAACCATGTAACCCAACCCATACATTTGAGAGAGGAAGAGATTCAAGTTCAGAGAAGTGGAGTGACTTGCAAAGTCCACAGCTTCTTCTCCCTGGACACAGGACCGACATTCCAGTCTTTTGGGTGCTGTTTCTTCCAACACCACACATCTGTGCCATAGCATTGAGAACCAGGGATCTACGCTTACTTAGTTTATATTTTGGGAAAACAACACTTGACTTATTGCTCCAAAGGGCCATCTCTAATTCAAATCCCTTTCTTTGTTCACCTCCAGCGTTGGTTCCTCATCCTTCTGTCTGGCGGAAGGGAGGCCAGAACCTATGCAGGCAAAGCAGGAGCGGGTACAGTTTCAGGTGATGCCAAGGACCCGGGAAAGGGCCTCTTCTCACTTGCTTTGGGTATCTAGTACACAAGGAGCGCTAAGGCCCATGTGGAAATAAACCAGGAAGGAAAATGCGATGACTTCAACTGACACTGAATCGCAAATAACTGACATTGGACCCGTTCCTAAAGCACTTTTTGATAGTCAGGCTCAAGACAATGCAAAAGGACACTAGCATCCTTAAATGATGGAGAGAAGTTCTAGAAGACAGGAAGAGGTGTTTGTGTGCATGCACACGCATGTGTGATGAGGGTGGAGCTGGAAGGTTTCAAAGATGAGCTTTGTCTAAAATGATAACTCTGCATCATAGCTTGGTCCTGCCTTGACCCTATCTGCCCATCTGAGGCACCTGCATCCTCACCCTAGGCCTGCATGTCCAAGCACTTCCATCCCAGGAGCCAGCAACACAGATTGGGGGAGCAGAACGTCTTCAAGCCAGTGAGCACCTAGCCAGATGTGCCCCAGGGACAAATCCCCAGATTAATGGCAATTAAGCCTTGTGATGGGTGCCTTGTTATACGAATTGTCATGAAAATTTTCTGTGCAAGGACTTTCAGTATGACAGAGTTCATGTCAGAACTCTGTATAATGTTGCAGTGATGAATATATATCATCATACATTTCTCCGAACCCACAAATGTGCACCCCCAACAGTGAGCCATATACCATGGACTTCGGGTGACTATGACGGGTCAGTGTAGGTTTATCACAAAAGGACCACTCAGATGGAGGGTCTTAATAATGGAGAAAGCTGTATGATAATCGAGAAAGCTCTAGGTATGGGAAATCTCCATACCTTCCACTCAGTTTTGCTGAAAACCTAAAACTGCTCTAAAAAAGAATCTATTAAAATTTTTTTAAAAAGAGGGGTGTCCCTGGTGGCTCAGATGGTAAAGAATCCACCTGCAATGCAGGAGACCCAGGTTCGATCCCTGGATCAGGAAGATCCCCTGGAGAAGAAAATGGCAACCCACTCCAGTATTCTTGCCTGGATAATTCCATGGATAGAGGACCCTGGCGGGCTGCCGTCCATGGATTCTCAGTTCATGGTGCCTGGTGGGTTGGCTGTGAATTTCTGCAGGACGTACAAAGTGGAGGTGGCAGGTGGAGTGAACGAGGCTCAGATGGGAACCAGGGACTCTACCATCTCTGCCTCGCTGTGTGGTCTTGACCTTCACTTCCATGACTGTAAAATGAGGAGGACAGTCTTGGGGGTTCACAGCTGCATTCTGATTTTACGGTCTTCGTTAAAGATACTTCTTTCAGATTCTGTCTTCTTGAAAGAACTGAGCCTTGGAATAAAAGAAAGAAAGAAAAAAAGGTTCCCCTTTCTCAGCTGAGACCCTCAGGGCTCCGTCTGGTTTGGCTGGCCACTTTCAGAAGTATTCCCATGATCCAGCTAAGGTCTTGCCCTCATCCGAGGAGGCCTCGGTGCTCTGGGTCCTGCTCAGAGTATGTGCTGGGGCTGCTCATGGGGGCACAGAGTCTCTTCTCTGCTCGCACAGCAAGCTGGTCTCTCACCAGGAGGATGGTGATCTTCAAATGTGAGCCTGAGAGCAGGATCCTGACGGCAGTGTGCAGTGTTGACATTCAGCCAGGTCATTTCTCCTGGGTCTGTTTGGTTCTTCTTCCTCCCTTCCCTTCTCAGAGCCCTACCCAGGATGCCATCCCTGGGCCAGCAGGAGCTTCAGAAATGTGTTTATCTTTCTTTTGCAGCTCCCAGTGGATGGTGAGTCCACCTAAAGCAGAATGTTACTTTTAACATCAGCTGGCAGTCCCGGGTCTCTCAATCTGGGACTCGAGCTTACACTCCAGCCCCTGGTCAGGGACGCCTGCTGGGTTGGGACTTCAGAACTTCATGTCTCTACTCCCTTTAAATTCAGCTAAGTGCTTGTGAGTCTCACCTACCATGCCTGTTTGGTAGCAGCAGGAGCTAAAGCCCTCTGGCAGCTCCTAAGCCTTTCATCAGTGAAAGCATTGGATAGAATCAAGCAAGTCCATTTTCAAGGTTTTCTTTGTGCTTATTTAGCAAAACACCACCCACCAGCCCTCCGTTCCGGACTACAGGCATGCCTGGATGTCTGTACTCTAACGAGCTGCTGGCTGCCTCGCTGCAGGGATAAGCCCCTCTGTTTAGTACCCCTTGAATTGGAGTAACATTTTCCTGGGTCTCATTCCATTCAACCTACCACCGACAACTTTCCTTTCCTCCGAAGTGTTTTTATACCTTCTCCTCCTTGGAGTTCAGCAACCTCCCCACCGCAGCCTTTCTGCCCAAATCACACATCTGTGGGCTGGTCCTGGGATGTATGAGATGAGTGATCGAGATTTGAGGAGTTCAGAGCAGACCCAAGTGTTACAAGTCCCCTACTCCCCTCACACATACAGTGCTCCCCTCCTCCTGGGTTAGCCCTGACAGTGACCTTGGCAAGGCGCACCCTAGACCGGTGACTGAGCTTTGGATGAAGGGCTATCCAAGTTCTTTGCTCTCCCCTCTGAGAGAATGTTCCACAGAAGCAGGGAGCCAGGCTGAGGATAGGCTACACAATTTGGCCTAGGTCTTTCCTGGAAATCTGCTGGTGGCTGGCTGCTGGAAAGGATCTAATGACATGGAAAAAGCAATTGAATCCAAAGTTGGGGGCCGTGGTTTGCTGTGTACATGAAAATGAGAAGAGCATCTCCACAGCAAGGAAGGGCTTCCCTTCCAGGGGCTGGCGAGGCCCCAGCCTACTCCCGGGACCTGCTCTGTGCTGGGCAGCAGCAGGGGCCTGGGCCTTGCTGAGAGTGCTAGGCGCCTGGTGGTCCAGCCCTGGGACCCAGATGACTCACTGGAGAAGGGGCCCAGAGTTTCCATTTGGTCACTTTCTTCCCTAGTCTATTCCGTGTCATGGGAAAGACAAAGCCTGTGGCAAAAAGTTCAGGAGATGGAAATCCATTCAGAAAGGAGCCCATGGGTGTGTGTATGTGTGCATGCGTGTATGTGTCATATGTGTGTATGTGTGCCTGTTGGGGGATACTTGTAACATTGATGGCTTTTATTTCAGGACAATGGAATGCAGCAAAAACATTCTCTTTACTCTCCTGTTGCTCATACACGGACACACCCATGAATGCTCACTCTACATACATTCCCTGCAAAGGAAACTTATTCCTGCTGCGTGTCCATCCAATGGGGTCTTCCAGTGTGCTAATTCAATATCTTAATTTTCTTTTTTTAAGATCCAGGAAAAGGCTCAGATGTACCCTGGGGAGTGTGAGAGGATGCGGAGGAGCTGGCAGCAGCTTCCTCCCCTCTGTATCTGCTCCCTCAAAGGCCTCCAAGGAGCCGTGAAAGAGAAGAGCATGCGGCAGCCTGGGGAGCTCAGAGCGGGATGCAGAGTTCATCCCGGGGTCAGGGCCAGCGAGCTGAGCAGCTGAAGCTCTGCCCCGGAGGAGAGGCCGAGTCCAGAGCTGAGGGTCAAGGTGAAAAGGTGGCTGGGAGAGGGACAGCTGTGGCTGGTTTACTTCTCTGGAGAAAGTCCTGCAGGCGGGGGGGCATGTCTTCAGAAACGGTTGCCTGCATCGCTGTCATCCCCTCTCCCCCTCCACTCGGCATTCGGAATCTCTCCACCCTTAGAGTGCAACAACATGGCTGCCAGGAAATCAATCATTTCCAACTTCCTGCAAACTTAAGCCAATGTGTTCTCCCTCTCAGGGTCATCTGCATTGTAAGCCATGGCCCTGGTTGGAAAATAAAAGTCATTTCACCTTATAAAGGACTGACACCCACCAACCTACTGATGGAAGAGAAATTTTAGGGACAGGAACAACTTCGGACTTTGGGACTTCCGTTCCTTCCAACACCATCCCTGCTCTGGAGAAGAATATGAGGCTGCTGCCAAGGTCTCATCTATCAAGCTGGAACCCTCTCCTCCACTTGCCTTCAAGAGTACCTGAAATTTCCATTATTTGTCTCTTAGCATTAAAGCATTTCTCTGCAAAGCCATGTTTCCTCCACTGTTGCCTAGGACAGGGGCATTACAGTGACTGGATAAGTGTCAATCATGTCCATTTCCAGATCGTAGTGACGTCTCAGACACGGACAGGACACAGACAGCTCATTCTGATGTCCAAAAGGGAAGAGAAGCACGATGTGGTATTAATAAAAAGAAGCCTACATTTAAAGTCAGGAGAAATTCAAATAAATTAATTAATTAAAAAAGAAAAAGAAAATAAAGTCAGGAGACCTGAGTCCACAGATAGCGATGTTAGGGGAAACACTGATTGAAACTGCCCACCCTGGTCAGGCACCATAGTAACCATCTGCATGAATTATTTTATGGCAGGAGGCCCTGGTAAGGAATACAGAACTAACAAGCCACCACCAGCTGGAAGAAGTTGGGAAAAGTCAAAAGGAGATTACCTCCCAGAATCCTCCTCACTGGAATCCATCTTGGCTGAGCAATGCATGAGCCACCAGGAAAGACCCTGAGTCAAAGTGATTGGCCAGAGACAATCTAGAAACCAACCCCATCACCATAAAACTCACGACTGTGAGCCGCATGTCTAAGCAGCTCTTCTGGGTTTCCTTACCCTCCTGCTCTCGTGCCCAAGGGCGCCCCATCCCAATCAACGTCTGTTGATTTGAATTGTCAGCATGTGTGTCTCCTCTGACAATTCATTTCCCAGTGTTAGACAGGAGCCCCCTTTCAGGCCCTGGAAAGGCTTCCCTTTCCTGCTAACAGCTATGTAGTCTTATATCGTCATCTGAAAAATGAAATGCAAGCTGTTTTTCATGTGATGGTTGTGAGAGTCAAAACAGAGAGTTCATGTGAAAGAACTTTTAAAGTTGTAAGTCCTATAAAAATGTGAGTTCTTGTAATATTTGAATCTGTGACACCTAACTCCTTCCTTTTGCTAATGGGTCCCTCCAAGGCACTGATGATATCCATGTGTAGAGTTGTCTCTTGTGAGGTTGGAGGAGAGTGTTTGCTATGGCCAATGCATTCTCTTGGCCAAACAGAGGTTCCTAACATCATACAAGAGGCGGTGATCAAGACCATCCCCAAGAAGAAGAAATGCAAAAAGGCAAAATGGTTGTCTGGGGAGGCCTTACAAATAGCTGAGAAAAGGAGAGAAGCTAAAGGCAAAGAAGAAAAGGAGAGATATATCCATCTGAATGCAGAGTTCCAAAGAATAGCAAGGAGAGATAAGAAAGCCTTCCTCAGTGATCAAAGAAAAAAAATAGAGGAAAACAACAGAATGGGAAGACTAGAGATTTCTTCAAGAAAATTAGAGATATCAAGGGAACATTTCAGGCAAAGATGGGCACAATAAAAGACAGAAATGGTATGGACCTAACAGAAGCAGAAGATATTAAGAAGAGGTGGCAGAATATATAGAAGAACTATACAAAAAAAGATCTAAGTGACCTGGATAACCATGACAGTGTAATTACTTACCTAGACCCAGACATTCTGGAGTGTCAAGTCAAGTGGGCCTTAGGAAGCATCACTACGAACAAAGCTAGTGGAGGTGATGGAATTCCAGTTGAGCTATTTCAAATCCTAAAAATGATGCTTTTAAAGTGCTGCACTCAATATACCCAGCAAATATGGAAAACTCAGCAGTGGCCACAGGACTGGAAAAGGTCAGTTTTCACTCAAATCCCAAAGAAGGGCAATGCCAAATAATGTTCAAACTACCACACAATTGTACTCATTTCACATACTAGTACAGTAATGTGCAAAATTCTCCAAGCCAGGCTTCAGCAGTACATGAACCATGAACTTCCAGATGTTCAAGCTGGTTTTAGAAAAGGCAGAGGAACCAGAGATCAAATTGCCAACATCTATTGGATCATAGAAAAAGCAAGAGAATTCAAGGAAAACATCTACTTCTGCTTCACTAATTACACCAAAGCTTTTGACTGTATGGATGACAACAAACTGTGGAAAATTCTTAAAGAGATGGGAATACTAGACCACCTTACCTGCCTCCTGAGAAACCTGTATGCAGGTCAAGAAGCAACAGTTAGAACTGGACATGGAAAAATGGACTGGTTCCAAATTGGGAAAGGAGGATGTCAAGGCTGTATATTGTCGCCCTGTGTATTTAACTTATATGCAGAGTACATCACATGAAATGCTGGGTTGGATGAAGCACAAGCTGGAATCAAGATTGCTGGGAGAAATACCAATAACCTCATATATGCAGATGACACAACCTTTATGGCAGAAAGTGAAGAGGAACTGAAGAGCCTCTTGATAAAAGTGAAGGAGGAGAGTGAAAAAGCTGGTTTAAAACTCAACATTCAAAACACTAAGATTATGGTATCTGGTTTAATCATTTCCCAGACTTAATTTTCTGGGGCTCCAAAATCACTGCCGGTGGTGACTGCAGTCATGAAATTAAAAGATGCTTACTCCTTGGAAGAAAAACTATGATCAACCTAGACAGCATATTAAAAAGCAGAGACATTACTTTGCCAACAAAGGTTCATCTAGTCAAGGCTATGGTTTTTTCCTGTGGTCATGTATGGATGTGAGAGTTGGACTGTGAGGAAGGCTGAGTGCTGAAGAATTGATGCTTTTGAACTGTGGTGTTGGAGAAGACTGTTTAAGGAGATCCAACCAGTCCATTCTGAAGGAGATCAGCCCTGGGATTTCTTTGGAAGGAATGATGCTAAAGCTGAAACTCCAGTACTCCGGCCACCTCATGCGAAGAGTTGACTCATTGGAAAAGACTCTGATGCTGTGAGGGATTGGGGGCAGGAGGAGAAGGGGACGACAGAGGATGAGATGGCTGGATGGCGTCACTGACTCGATGGATGTGAGTCTCAGTGAACTCCGGGAGTTGGTGATGGACAGGGAGGCCTGGCGTGCTGCGATTCATGGGGTCACAAAGAGTCGGACATGACTGAGCAACTAATCTGATCTGATCTGTACTGCAAGGAGTCCCTTGGACTGCAAACCAGTCAATCCTAAAAGAATCAATCCTGAATATTCATTGGAAGGACTGATGCTGAAGCTCAAGTACTTTGGCCACCTGCTGCAAAGAGCTGACTCATTGGAAAAGACCCTGATGCTAGGAAAGATAGAAGGCAGGAGAAGGGGATGACAGAGGATGAGATGGTCGGATGGCATCAGTGAGTAAATGGACATAAGTTTGAGCAAACTCCGGGAGATGGTGAAGGACAGGGAAGCCTGGAATGCTGCAGTTCATGGAGTCCCAAAGAGTTGGACAGGACTGAGCGACTGAACAATAACCAGGGCACTGGGCCTGCAATTCAGGTTCCTGCCACTAGAGGGACAGTGTTATCTATAGCCTGCAAAAACCAAGCATTGTACATTTCCGTAGGCCCTTCAACTCAAGGTCCCACAGTAGTTATTTGGAAGTCTCTGTGCATCCTGAGACCCCTGGCTTGGATAACAGCTTCTTCACAAAAAATTTGAACTTTATATGCTTTACATCAGGACCTGGAACTAAGTCTGTACTTCTTTTTAAAGGCTTCCAGTCCCTGAAAGTCATAAAGGAGCCCAAGAGTAACTGTTTTTAATGAATCAAGTCATGGACTCTGCTTGATATCATTTTGATAAACTGAGTTGCTTCACAGCCTGAAAATGAGGCTACCAGTTCTATCTTGCTCTTGGTTTCACAAAGCCAGACTTTTCCATCTTAGCTGAGCATGTAATAAGCAAGACTTCCTTTAGGCTTTACTGAGGCCATGGGAAATAGATGGGGAAACAGTGGAAACAGTGTCAGACTTTATTTTGAGGGGGCTCCAAAATCACTGCAGATGGTGACTGCAGCCATGAAATTAAAAGACACTTACTCCTTGGAAGGAAAGTTATGACCAACCTAGATAGCATATTCAAAAGCAGAGACATTACTTTGCCAACAAAGGTTTGTCTAGTCAAGGCTATGGTTTTTCCTGTGGTCATGTATGGATGTGAGAGTTGGACTGTGAAGAAGGCTGAGCACTGAAGAATTGATGCTTTTGAACTGTGGTGTTGGAGAAGACTCTTGAGAGTCCCTTGGACTGCAAGGAGATCCAACCAGTCCATTCTGAAAGAGATCAGCCCTGGGATTTCTTTGGAAGGAATGATGCTAAAGCTGAAACTCCAGTACTTTAGCCACTTCATGTGAAGAATTGACTCATTGGAAAAGACTCTGATGCTGGGAGGGATTTGGGGCAGGAGGAGAAGGGGACGACAGAGGATGAGATGGCTGGATGGCATCACCGACTCGATGGACGTGAGTCTGGGTGAACTCCGGGAGTTGGTGATGGACAGGGAGGCCTGGCGTGCTGCGATTCATGGGGTTGCAAAGAGTTGGACACGACTGAGCGACTGAACTGAACTGAACTGAGGCCATCCCACATTGTCCAGTCAACATGGTTAGGCCCAAAACATGCCATCACAGGTCACTTCGTCCTGTGTCTACTAGGCAACATTTGTGTCTCATTTAGACAACTTGTTGTCATGGTACAGGCTATAAGCCCTGAAACCCATCTCTCAGGGAATTTGGCTTCAACAGTAGAACATGAAGAACAGCTATTGAACCAATCGGTTGGATGCAGGACTCCAACTTGAGGGTGTCCAGAGTAACAAGGTCAGAGCCCAACACAGAGATACATGCAGGGAAAGCCCAGCTTTCTTGGTTTGTGGCACTAGCTAGGGGACTAGACAACTCAGTGATTTTTCTTTTTTACCCCATTCTCTACGTTCCTGTTTTACTCTGTCTCTAGGCTACACAGTCTCCAGAGAGCCGGGGGTGGGGCTGTCAGTTTTTCCAAAGTCTCATTCCTGCCTGAGTGCTGTAGACTGAACCACTGGGCTCCTGAAGCCTGAGCAAAAGTTTAACTCACATTAGAGATGTCCCACGGGTCAGGAGCTGTGTGGAAACCTGAGCTCTGTAGGGCTGAGCCTCTAAGGTAGGAGTGCTCTACTGTGCTTCTGCATTTTTAAAAAATATTTACTTATTTATTTGGCTACATCAGCTTAGTTGGGGCACAGAGGATCTTCACTGGGGTGTTCGGGATCTTTTGTTGTGGAGCGCAAGCCCTCTACTTGTGGCGTGCAGGCCTCGGTAGTTGCAGCATGCAGGCTTTGTTGCTCCAAGTCACGTGGGATCCTAGCTCCTCAACTAGGGATCAAACCCATGTTCCCTGCATTGCAAGGCAAACTCTTAACCACTGGACTACCAAAGAAGCCCCAGCTCCGGGATGTCTAATGCATGTCTGCAGCGCAGAGGTAAAGCCCCTTCTCAGAGAGGAAAATCAAGTAGTGCTTTGCCTCCAGTTCTTTTCAGAACAGAGAAGACCTGAGACCTGTCCACATCTGGCTCCAGGCTGTGTGTTGTTTCTTAATGGAACTCAAGTCTCTGTAAACTTCCGGGAGAATGTGACATTATGTCGATAGCTTGTAACTGGCCGCGATGAAGGTATCTGTACCACAGAAACTGGCAAGTGCTACAAACCATCTTCCTTTCTTGCCCCAGATGGCAGTTGTTAAACATTTTCCAGCACTCCCTGCATGAAGCCATCAGGGAAGGTGCAGTAGATAACACTATAGCTGTTTGCTCATACTTATTCTTAGCTTTGCCCTTAGAACACAACCGCTGACACTTTGCCAGGGGTCCAGTGGTTAAGAATCCACCTTGCAATGAATGGGATGTGGGTTCGATCCTTGGTCAGGGAACTAAGACACCACATGCTGTGGAGCAACTACAGGCTTCCCTGGTAGGTCAGCAGGTAAATAATCCACCTGCAGTGCAGGAGACCCGGTTTCAATCCCTGGGTCAGGAAGATCCCCTGGAGAAGGAAAGGCAACCCACTCCAGTACTCCCTTGCCTGGAGAATTCCATGAACAGAGGAGTTGGGCAGCTTACAGTCCATGGGATTGCAAAGAGTCAGACATGACTGTGTGACTAACTTATGGAGCGACTAAGCCCATGAGCCTCAACTAGAGAGTCCATGTGCTGCAACAAAGATTCCACCTGTCACAGCTAACACCTAATGCAGCCAGATAAATAAGCCTTGGTTTAAAAAGAAAAATAACAAAAAACCAACTGTTTTATGGTTGCAACTAAGCCAAAAAACCACATATCACAGCTTCCCTGGAGGCTAGAGTCACATGACCCATTTCTGACCAATAAGAAGGAGCCAGAAACCAGCTGGGAAAGGTCTGGCTTCTTTTTGTGTGAGTCTCTCTTTCCTCCTTAATTTTTGCTGCTTCTCTATCCTGCCTGGAATGAAGAATGGAGGTGGACCCTCTTAGATTGTGGAGGGACACATTCCAAAAATGGCCGGGCAGGGAGACTAAAGGGGCTAGGGCATGAGTGGCCCCGTGGAGCTGGCAGCTCCCTGCACTGCGCACTTGCAGGCTTCGTAGGTGAAAAGCACCCCTTACTTGCTCAAACTCCTCAGCTGGTTCTCTTTACGTGCAGCCCAGTGCAATCTCTTACCAAGAAAGAAGACTTCCTTTAAGGAGTGATGTTTGCTCTGGTTCAATGGGAAGAGGCAGGAACGCCATGTCAGTGAAATGGGGCATTTATTTTGTGCCAGGTAAGCAGGTTTGCTGTGTTGCATAGCACTCAGATTTGCACCCCCTGAGCTCCTGATGGCTCCCTGCTGCTAATGCCTGGAATTTGCCAGGTGAAAGGGAAGGCTGTGATGAGGTTGCTAAGGGGATCGCAGCTTTGTTTTGTCCCTAGGGGCATCGTTTCATGGATTAATTGGCAGCCATGGGCTCTCATGCAGCAGGATGAAGATGAATTCAGGCTCTAACCAGCCAACCTGGAATGGCAAATAGCCACCTCTCCTACCCTGGTCCACCAACAGCCTTCCAGTCTTATTCCCAAATTCTCGGCCTCCAGGCCAACTAGCCCTCTCTTTTCTGCCTGCCACAAGCTGCTTTCCCAGGAGGGCCTTTTGAATTCAAGTATAGAAAATCCTCATATTAAAAAAAAAAAAAAAGCTTTCAACCGGTTACTAGGGTTTCCTGCTTACCAAGCCCTCTTAGGAAAGTGACTCGTCTCTATAGAGACAGCCACGTCACAGGCTGCTGCTTCCAGCACAGGCTCCTATCAGAGGCCCTCTCACTGAGGTGTGTGTCTGGGGGCTGGGAAGGGAGAGGACCCTGGAGTCAATGGTGGCTTCAAGTGCATCTCAGGTTCTCTCTCTTTCTCCTTTGTCTTGCAAACAGAGAAGGCATTTCCAGTAATAAAGAGCATTTCTCTCTGTATTTCTCCTTTTCTTCTGACCCATGGAAAGATTGGGTTCCTACAACACCCACTTATGCAAATACACGCACACCCACATACTCTGTTCCAACTGGATTCATGACAGCTTAGAGGGGGTGCCTTTGATAGAATGCTCAGGAATCCCATCTTATTCATGGGGACTCAAGGCTTACTGGGGCCCAAGTCCCCCAAAGCCCTTGAGTCAATGCAAAACCAGTATCTGAGGTGTGGGGGACCCTCTTCCATATCTTAGAGAGGAATGCAAGGTCATCTAGGCAGAGCAGTCATCCCCCTGCACAAAGATGCCATATAAATAGAGTGATTATATATCTTTCATCATCCGAATCTGGACATTTATAAGAAGAGTTCTTACTAATTATATTAAATATGGGACAACAATCATACACCAGGAGTGTCTGACTAAATTAGGACTTTCGCCAGTCCACTTAATACTTGGAAATACGTGATTAATAAAGAACACACACAAGAAAATGTCTTCCTAAATCCTGTTCTCCTTGGAAGGCTCCACTGGTTCTAAAAATGATGAAATCTGGAAAACTGGAAGCTTTGGAGATCCTGTAGGTTCAGAAGTGAAAAGGGAATAGCATTATTGAAGAATTACAGGAGAGATTTTTCAGAATAAAGATCCTTGTATATTTGATGTTTCATACACAGTCTCTGAGGATAATTACCTACCGGCAATATATGAACACCTGTGTCTACACACTTTCATCTACATGTCTTCTTAAGTCTTTGAAGCCATTGTCTCTCCAGTGTTCTTTAGAACCAAATTGTTCTTCTGACGTCCGGTCCATTTATTTCTCTGTTCACAGCCGGGCTTCTGTCCACCCAAAACTTCAGTGCTGACTTGATGAAGACAAGCATAGTGATTGGAGATCACTTCGGCCTGTGTTTGAGGAAAGAGCCACAGCAGCAAGATGGAAGGTCCTGGCTTCCTCCTCTCATGCTACAAAATCCTGTAAGGCTACATTACCAGGAGTAAAGCAGACAGCTAGGGGGAAGCTGCCGTGTAGCGCAAGGACTCAGCACCGGGCTCTGTGATGACCTACAGGGGTGGGTTGGGAGGGGTGAGAGGGAGGCTCAAGGGGAAAGACCCAGATGTATACTTTTGGCTGACTCAGAGTTGTACAGCAGAAACCAACACGACATTGTAAAGCAAGTATCCTCCAATAAAAAATAAAATTAAAAAATCAGCAAATAAGACATGTATCTCAAAAAACAAATCCTATAAGGCATCTACTACTCTCTTCTTTCAGAAATTCTGGCTTTAGGCTTGTTAGTTTTTCTAAGCAGATCTTAGCATCAGTGAATTGCTTCCAATTTTTTTTTTTCACTTGAAGTATTGTTTTGAGGTATTAACTTTCAGGTTAATGTAGGGGAAAATGACATCTTCATGTTAAGTCTTCCTGTTTTCTTACACAAGAAATTGGTTTACCTTTCCAATTTGTTTGTCTTCTTTTGTGTCAGGGTTTTTTTTTTTTTTTTTTTTTTGTGGTGGTTGCTGTTTTGTTTTTAATATAAGTTCTTGAACAACAATTCTGGATAATCTGATTTAGTATACTTGGAGCTGGGCCAGTGAAAAGACCATCAGGGGTACAGAGAAAAAGCCCGAGGGCTCAAAAGACAAGCTTAGCTTAGTTGATTTCACATTATTAGATTAAGGATCATTTCACATCCTGCAGTCTGCCTCCAATCCTGAAATTGGGAAGCAAACATTTTCCCTAAATTGGAGTGTTAATAATTGTGGGTAAAACAGCCTTTCATGTGTGGATCCAGGAAGCTGGCCAACAGTGCTGATGTGGAAAGAGACTGGGCTTGGAGTCCAAAGACACGGGTTAGCAATCTGCTTCCATCGCTTACCAGCTCCATGAACTTGAAAAGTTTGACTTAGTTTCTCTTTTTTCTCCACCATCTGTTAATGTAGACTCATAATACTCCCTACCCAAGTCGTTGTGAAGAGCAAATGAAATCACATTCCATTTATGCTTGAACATCTGAACAATATCTAAAAGCTATTAAACATGATTAAAAAGTGAGGTGTATTTTTATAATTTTTTTTTCTAACGAGAAATTATATTTTAAGTTACAAACACCTGGCCTGTAGTTTTGGAAATCCAACAGGCCCTTGAAATTGGGATACTTATAGACTGCAAGAATTCATACCTATGTTTCTCACATGCTTCAAGAAAGAAAACCCGTCATGGCCAGATTATCTTTAAGGATCCGCAAACAGAAGGTGACTGCCTGGGTGCCCGGTAGTGGCATCCTGGGGATCTCAGAGCAAGGCACCATCAGCTCAGTGTTGTCAACAGCAATACGCGTGGGGGGTGTTTTGTTATTTAAATGAAATTCACTAGTGGGAAATTAAAGCTCAGACTTTTCCAAAAATGACATCTCCCCCTACTCCTATTTATCAAGAGGGTCAATAAATAAACCCCAGGGCTGGCAATCCAAAGGTCTATGTTCCACCAGATGTTGGAAGTGTGAGCTCATTTCCCACTCTTCTGATGGGAAAAGTACCTAACCACCCAACCAAGGACTCATCCAAATGATTAAAAATGAATTGGAAGAATATGAGGACTGAAGAACCAGAAAGTATCAGTTGTAAAGCTTCATGGCCAATAGGTTAACTTATGGAATGACTTTGTTGGCTGCTCTGAAAGAAAGAGGCTATAATTTAAAAAGATACATGTAGGATTTCTCTGGTGGTAAAGTGGATAGGAATCTGCCTGCCAATGCAGGGGACACAGGTTTGATCCCTGATCTGGGAAGATTCCACATGCCACAGAGCAGCTAAGCCCACGAGGCACAACTACTGAAGCCTGTGAGCCCTAGAGCCTGTGCTCTGCAACAAAGAGAAGCCACCACAATGAGAAGCCCACACCACAGCCAAGAGACTAGAGAGTAGCCCATGCTCTCTGCTCTCTGCAACTAGAGAAAGCCCATGCTCAGCAACAAAACATAGAGCAACCAAAAAAAAAAAAAATGCACCCAATGTTCACAGCAGCACTATTTACAATAGCCAAGACATGGAAGCAACTTAAATGTCCATCAACAGATAAATGGGCAAAGAAGATGTGGTACACATATACAAAGGAATATTGCTATGCTAAGTCACTTCAGTCATGTCTGACTCTGTGTAACCCCATAGACGGCAGCCCACCAGGCTTCCCGTCCCTGGGATTCTCCAGGCAAGAACACTGGAGTGGGTTGCCATTGCCTTCTCCAATGCATGAAAGTGAAAAGGTGAAAGTGAAGTCGCTCAGTCGTGTCTGACTCTTAGCGACCCCATGGACTGCAGCCTTCCAGGCTCCTCTGCCCATGGGATTTTCCAGGCAAGAACACTGGAGTGGGGTGCCATTTCCTTCTCCAATGCATGAAAGTGGAAAGAGAAAGTGAAGTCACTCAGTCGTGTCAGACTCTTAGCGACCCCATGGACTGCAGCTTACCAGGCTCCTCCGTCCGTGGGATTCTCCAGGCAAGAGTACTGGAGTGGGGTGCCATTGCCTTCTCCACAAAGGAATATTACCCATCCATAAAACAGAACAAAATAATGTCATTTGCAGCAACATGGATGGACCTAGGAATTATCTACTGGTAATTATACTAAATTAGCCAGACAGAGAAAGACAAATATCATGTGATATCACTTGTAGGTGGAACCTAAAACAAAGATACAAATGAAGATATTTTCAAAACAGATAGACTCACAAACACAGAAAACAAACTTAGGGTTACCAAAGGGGGAAGGGGGAGAGGGATAAACTTGGAGGTTGGGATTAACATACACACACTGCTGTATATAAAATAGACAACCAACAAGGACCGACTGTATAACACAGAAATATTACAAAATCAATAATATCTAAAGGGAAAAGAATCTAAAAATGAGTATGTATATATAAATATGAATAATAATATAAGTGTATATATATATATGTATATAACTGAATCATTCTGCTATACACCTGAAACTAACACAACATTATAAATCACCTATACTTCAAGAAAAACTTTTAAAAAGATGCAACAGCCTAAATTAGCCTCCTACATGAGGTCACACGTTAAAGAGGTATCCTACTGTTCTAAGCCCCTTCTGGATTTACCTCATGTTTTCAAGACTACTTATGTCCTATTTGTAAGGGGTCCTTAAAGCTATTCTTCATACTTCTTTCTCTGTCAATACCTCTCCTATCCTGCCTTTCTCTTCTTGAAAATATAAAATTCTATCTTATTTTCTTTTAAAAAGAATCACCTCCACATTTTTTTGGAAATACTAACAGTGTTATATGACGAAACCCACAAAAGTGTTCACATTCCTTAATCTATCAATCCTAACCTTGGGAAAGGGTCCCAAAATAACACCTCAAAAGAAGCAAAAGGAAAAAAACTACACCTTAAAAAAAAGTAGATATTTACAGGAAAACCTTGGGAAATGCCCAGTGACGGGGTCACATAAACTTGTGGAGAATTTAGAAGATAAAATATCACAATTTTAAAGGAGGAAAGGGAAGACTTTGTAGAAACATTTTTAAATTGTTTATGATCAGTGAAAAACAAAGGCCATAAAACAGCATTCATATTATGATCCTAATTTCATAGCAATTATATTCATAAGTGGAAATAATTGTGTAATCAGAAGAGAGCAGAATGCGAAGGGGCACGGTCCTCTGGGGCTGCTTTAATGAAAGGCAAGATGCGCTCACTGACTCCCACCGAGTGGCTCACCTGCCTACTGACCTCCCAGCCTATTCCAGGATATTGTAAGAAAAAGGGAGGATTCTACATAAAATAATCTCAGTATTTTTATTTGCTAAAGGCTAAATGTGAGTTTTTCACAGCTTGCCAGCTGCCTCTCCAACCCCACCAGTTGCCACTGTAATAGGATCATTCTGTGACTTCCTATGGGCTTCCCTGGTGGCTCAGACAGTAAAGAATCTGCCTGCCAATGCAGGAGACCCAGGGTTCAATCCCTGGGTCAGGAAGATCCCCTGGAGAAAGAAATGGCTACCCACTCCAGTGTTCTTGCCTGCAGAATCCCATAGACAGAGGAACCCGGTGGGCTACAGTCCATGGGGTCGCAAAGAGTTGGACACAACTGAGCAACTAACTGACGAAAGTGCCATGTTCATGGCTTCCTATAAATATTTCACAGGTGGCAGTAAATTAAAGTATTTTTATAATTTTGGAAAGTGGTGACTTGATTTCCCTGAAGCAGGATCCTTCCTCAGGCTTAAGACGAGTGGTGAGGATGAGGTATGGCAGAGAACTGGTTACATATTAAAAAAATTTTTTTTACTCAAATGTCATAAACAGTGTTCCCAAACTTTGGCAGGCTCAGGGTCCCAACCATACCATGAATCAAAAGCACAGGCAGACGACAACAATATGTTGGCGCCCAAACATAAATATTTTTATGTTTAACAATACATAATTTTTATGTTTAATATTTTATAAAAATTTATTTGTTGAATCAGAAACATAACTTTAAAAAAACAAGAAAACTATTGGAATAAAACCTATTTAGTAATAAAATAGTGTAGGAGCATTAAAATATTCTACAGAAGGCAGAGATATGTTATTCTATTCAAGTTTCTATAATCAAATCATAATTTATTTCCTGAATTCTTTGGATTTACATCTATATTGTTATAGGCTGGGGTGGGTCTATGTTACTTACTGCCTACCAGTAAGAGAATTTGTCTTACTGGTAAGCAGTGAGTGTGTAAGTGTGCTAGTCATTTAGTTGTGTACAACTCTTGAGACACCATGGACTGTGGTCCACTGGGCTCCTCCATCTATGGGATTTTCCAGGCAAGAATACTTCCAGGGAGTAGTTTGCCATTTCCTTCTCCAGAGGATCTTCCCGAGCCAGAGATCAAACCCAGGTCCAAGCAAAAAGTACTTTATGTGAATTAACTCATTTAACTATCCAAATAACCCTAAGAGGGCTTCCCTGGTGACTCAGCTATAAAGAATCCACCTGCCAATGCAGGACATGTGGGTTTGATCTCTGGGTTGGGAAGATCTCCTGGAGAAGGAAATGGCACCCCACTCCAGTACTCTTGCCTGGAAAATCCCATGGACAGAGGAGCCTGGTAGGCTGCAGTCCATGGGGGACACGACTGAGCGACTTCACTTCAAAACTTCTTTTTAATTTAGCAACAACCACCAGGAGAGAAGGGAAGAATAAGAGCAAGAGAGCATGGAATACCTGAAAGATCATGAGTGTGTGTGTGTATGCATGCATGTGTGTATGCTGGGGAAGTGTGTGTAGGGGTGGGAGGAGACAGGAGTTGAAGTGAAAAGGACAATTAGAAACGACTGTCACGGGAGGAAACTGGAGCCCCGAGAACGAAGTAGACACTGCCACATGTGACTGACAATTCCGGGGCCCACACTCCTTAGGTGGGGCCCTGTGTTCTGTGCAGCCATGGAGAGTACCAGCAGGTCCCCAGCATGGGGCCACTCTGCAGCAAGGAAATAGAGGCCTGGATGTGCTGGGATGCTTCCCTTACCTCCCAAGACAAGGATGGCTCGTTCACACCTGAGTCCCTCCAGCTGCCCAGCCTGCCGAGGCCTGTGGCCTCTCACCAGGATCTGCTTCTCTGGAATTCTTTGGCAGAAGCGTCTGTTTTACCCTGATCACTATAAACAGAAGCATTTGACTTTTAATTAATGGAAGCGGATGCATTTATTTAATACACAGAAGGAAAAGATTGATTTATGTCTTTTGCGTATGCACAGGGACAGCTTAATTTAATGGAGTTGAAGCGGGAGGGGAGAGGGTCTTAGCAAGACCCATCTGGCCCAGCTCCGATTTAGCATGGATCACTTCCCACTCACGACAGAGATGCTAATTGTGAATGCTACTTCCAAACACCATAGGATGCAGTGTAATTACACTGCTCATAAAAGAATTCCAAACAGGGCTCTGTTTTGAATTTGATGAAACATAATGAGAAATCTCTGAGGCAGATGACAACAGTCTTCTTTCAATTAATGGGACACTTGCTCAGAGTCATCCCCCAAACCATTAGGAACTGATTAGAGAGATTTATGATCTCTGAAAGGACCAAACACAAACATTTTTCAAGTAGAAAGTGCAGTAACACTATCTCCTTTGAGGACATCAGGAAGGATATTTATTTAAATGAAATGTGAGTAGAAAGAATAATTTTCTAGAACACTTTCCATCCAGATCTGAAAGCCAAATTGCCCAAAGCAAACCACAGTAAGCCATTTTATGGAGAGTTTCATTTATTCCTTCCCTCCTTCAGTCATTCATTCACAAAAGGGATCTAATAGGTATTTATGGAACATGATCATGAGTAAGGTGTAGGGCTTGGCTGTCTTACACAGCAGTGATGATTCACAAGGGGAAGTTTTGTGTAAGAAGACTTGGCACATTTGAAAGAAAACAAATGTGAAGTTAGAAATCCTTAATTCAAGCTCAAGCTTTCGCTATTACTAGGTATGTGCTCAGTCAGTCACTCAGTCGTGGCTGACTCTTTGCGACCTCATGGACTGTAGCCCTCCAGGCTCCTCCATCCTTGGAATTTTCCAGGCAACCATACTGGAGTGGGCTGCCATTTCCTTCTCCAATTGCTAAGTATATGACTAGGCAAATCATTTAACCTCTCTGAGTTTCAAAGCCTTCAAAAATCAAGATAAGAATGCTTGCCTTTCTAACCTCATAGAATTGCTCTGAATAAAATTATGTGCACAAAATCTGACTATAAATGCAAGAGTCTACTGATACAGAGATACTGACTGCCCAGGAGCAGAGATTTAAAGCACGTAGAGAAAATACCTATCATACAAGGCAAAAAGTCAATGCTAGTTTGATAGAGGTACAAATTTATTGATTTAAAATACCTACTGAGCCCTAATATGAGCCAGATGACATGCTCAAATGAAGAGCAAAGGAGTTCAGAAGAGGAAGAATTACCTGCTTGCTCTTCAAATGCTCCCTGCCAAGATTATGCCCCAGATCTTACAGTCACCCTAATGTCACCAGTGTGGCTCAGTCTTTCCAACTATTGTAAAGTTCATTGTATGGTTGGATTTCCTTTCACCACCATGATCTGCCATTGGTCTGAAAATGACTTCCCCCAGCCTCTCCCTGCTCCTCCTCTATCTTTCACTCACCTGAAGATGAGAAGACTAGCTTTGGAAACACACTGACCTGGACTCTGCCTTGTCCAAACTCTGTGACCTGGGAACACTCCCTAACCTCCCTGAGTCTGGTGATGTCTGCACAGTGGGGTAAATAATACTCATCTGGTCATGTCCTTGGGCTGAGAGCAGCTGTGGAGAGCTCCCAGCACCTTGCACATGCTTAGCCAGGGCAGCCTAACATTAGCATTGGAATGAAGGCCATTTCCACCCACTCTCCTTGTTTCCTTCATTTATGGAGTGACTCGGGTTTTGACAGAGGATTTGATTCAACGGAGTCATAGATATTTTCTCATTTCATTTATTGATTTGGGAGGAGAAAAGGGAGTGTGGTGAAAATTTTTTCAGTAGCTTCAAGCCTGTTGTCAAAAAAATAGACATGAGGAGACGGCCTGTTGTAGGCAGAGCACTTGATGCTTCTTTTACGATCGTGGAGCGAGAATCCGCTCCTCTTTCTGAGCTACTTTTAGCCTTTTCTCAACGCTTTCCCATATGGCCTGGCTTCTGTTTCTTCTACCAAAGGCAGGGGATGTCAATTTATTTGGTTTGGCCTCTAGTTTCAACAATTCAGTTTACAATTATGTCTTAACGTTTAAGCACATGATGGGGTGGAAGTGGAAAATTATCCAATTGCTTTAAAGCAAGGTTCTAGCTGAGACTTCTTGACCTGGCAGACACACAACGTAACAAGAAGATGGGTGAGGACGTGTTTTCAGCCCATCAAGACCAACTCGAAAGTGCAATGGATTAATGCTTGTTCACGACTCCCTCTGGAAGTCAGGGGAAGTGCCTCCCTGAGTGATCTCAGAGAGGCTGTGGAGATAGGATTTGGGCCAATTCTCTTCCAATCAAGATTCAGAACCACAAGTTCAATTATTGTCCCCTACCACTTGGCAGGGAAACTTCCCAGTCATGGCATAGAAGAAGAATTTGACCTGACAAGTTTAAGAGCTCCCACACAAGTTAATAGAACTTGGAATTATGGAGACACTTGAAAATAGCTTTGGACTAAAGATTTTCTCTTTGACAGTTACTCTTGTTTCCTGAATTTCTGAAAATGTCCAGAAAGAGGATATCTGAACGCCTTCCCAATCACTTCTCTAGCCAGGAATGGTTTTTTTCATTTTTTGTTTTTGTTTTTGTTTTTTTTAGTGGCGGCATTTTATTCACTATTTGCTAAGGCCTCCTGTGCCTTTTGGGTCCTCGGAAAAGCAGATGCCAACCAGAGTAAGACATGCAGAAAGCAAGTGTTTGGGAAGGGTACAGGGGAGAGGGAGCAGGAGTGGGCAGGGAGAGGCTTCAGACCCCTAGGCAGGGCTGATAGCTGTGTAAGGAGAGGACAAGAAGGAGAAGTGGGTAGGAGGAGGTTTACACTGCAGAGAAACTCAGATACAGGCTCAGCCAGGCCAATAGGGAGCCCCAGTGCAAAGATTGCCCATTCAAGGAGCCCCACATCGGGCAGCTAGCACCCGGCTCTGGTCTCCTTACCAGGCTGACAGCCCCTGCAAAGCAAGGCCTAAGCATGAATGCTGTGTTGGACCCAAAGGTGCACAGCTAGAAACTGCCCATGCACTCCTCTCATTTGTCTTGAAGGGAGACCTCCATGGCTGCCGTGTTCACTCAGTTCCATTTCTCTTCATGTGTTTAGCAAGCAGCATCTCCCCAGTTCCCACTGGCATCTCCTCTGGAGGGAAAAATTAGAAGAGGTTAGTTGGGTGAACTACACCCCATTTCTGCAGTCCCACAACCCGAGTAAATGGCAGTCGGTCATTGCCTCCCTTCTAAGTTTCCTTTACCTTAAGCGTCACCTGGGGAAGTCTTGATGGTTTACGCAGGGATAGACCCCAATCTTTCATTCCTAAAGGGTCTGAGCCCTTAGTACCACTGAGCAGAGACTCTGAAAAGGTGCCAAGTGACGTTTCATACACATTCCTCTCTGTTTCACACATATTCCACCAAAAGGATGACTCTTCCTTTCACCTGCTGATCCTTGGGCACCAGAAGTTCACAATGCCCAGGTGGAGGGACTTCCCTGGTGATCCCAGTGGCTCAGGCTCTGAGCTCCCAGTGCAGGGTGCCTAGGGTTCCTCCCTGGTCAGTGAATTAGATCCCACATGCCGCAACTAAGGGTTCACTTGCCACAACTAACGATGCCACCTGCTGCAGCTAAGACCTGGTGCAGCCAAATAAATAAATTTTTTTTAAAGAAAACAACAACAAAATGCCCAGGTGGAAAGCATAGCTTGTAATAAAATGGGGTACATGATGCGTCCTCTGACAATACTGCACCCTCTCTGGAAACTAGAACCTCTATCCCTGCAAAGCCCAGAATTACAGGGATGGGAAACAGAAAGCCCCGTGTGGGTCACTGAGAGTGACGGCAAGTGGAGCTACTCTTGCTCTCACCCTCGTGAATTTTAGAGGTTCTGCTCTGTTCGGCTTATATTACGACAGTGAGTGGGAAAGTTTAACCAAACTAACCTAGTCTCCATTCATTATGGGGTTATAAAAACATTTTGGGCCTTTGAGTGTCAATTTTAACTTGAGACTCTGGGTCTAACACATATTGAAATGTCTAGGTATTCCTCTTTCCCAGGGTATAGTTACTCAAGTAAACCGCCACAAGTCTTTTTGGGGAAGGGAGTCATTATAGTGTATACTTTCTGTGGTGTTTTAAGGACCTTCTGTCTGGAGATCTGGCCACCTCTTTAGTCAATAGATCCCAAATCAATGTATTAGCCCAAAACTAGTAATTGAGAAAGTTATCATGACCTTTTATTATAGTAATTGCCTTCAGTTTCCTCCTCTGTTCTTATCTTCTTCTGATTGTCTGTGTCCAGAGAAACTGGGAAGCATATCTCTTAATAGAGAGGGGCAGGCTGCCTTACCAAATTTTAATGGTCCAAAGGAGTCTACATAGCTAAAAGTCTTGGAGACATTCACCTAGATATCCTTATGAAAAGTTTCAAGGTCCAAGGCTTTTCTAGCCAGGGTCTTGACCTTAGTATAACAGCCCTGTCTTGGTTGAGCACTTAATGTCTCTAGAGCCCCGAGAAACTTGTGGATTCTGAGGCTCCCTTCAGATATGATCATTATTCCATGGAGAAAAAAGACTGTCTGTATTGGGTTGACCAACAAGTTCATTGGGTTTTTCCATAAGATCTTATGGAAAATCTGAAGGAATGAATATTTTGGCCAACCCAATAATTGTCTGAAGAGGCTTTCTGGCTCTCACATGTAGCCTGAATTACTTGTTAATGGCCCTCAGTTTCTAATTATCTGTCTACAGGGTATCAATACAATACCTTGTAATATTGCAATTGCTATTATTGTTCTTGTAATCATTGTTCTTTCATGTATTTCAAATGCCTGAACCACTCACTGTATTGGCAAAGGCATTCCCTGCATCAGGATGTTCTTCCAGTTCCCCCCTCCCCACCCCATGCCATGAAATCTTCAGGATCTGAGCCATACCATCTTACTCCAGGGACTATGCATGCCCCACATTTCACTTGGGTTGGTGTTCTCTTTGCCAGCTGTGTGGTGAATAAGCTAGTTCCAGAACTCCATTCTATGTACCAACTATGTAAGTTTGAGTCCTCCAAGAGTGGACCCTCCTGCCTGTTAGCTGCTCAGTCATGTGTGACTCTGCGACCACATGGACTGTAACCCATCAGGCTCCTCTGGTCCTTGGAATTCTCCAGGCAAGAATATTGGAGTGTGTTGCCATTTCCTTCTCTAGGGCATCTTCCTGACCCAGGGATTGAACTGGGGCCTTCCACATTGCAGACACATTCTTTTATTTTTTTTTTTTAATTTTATTTTATTTTTAAACTTTACATAATTGTATTAGTTTTGCCAAATATCAAAATGAATCCATCACAGGTATACATGTGCTCCCCATCCTGAACCCTCCTCCCTCCTCCCTCCCCATACCATCCCTCTGGGTCGTCCCAGTGCACTAGCCCCAAGCATCCAATATCGTGCATTGAACCTGGACTGGCATCTCGTTTCATACATGATATTTTACATGTTTCAATGCCATTCTCCCAAATCTTCCCACCCTCTCCCTCTCCCACAGAGTCCATAAGACTGTTCCATACATCAGCGTCTCTTTTGCTGTCTCGTACACAGGGTTATTGTTATCATCTTTCTAAATTCCATATATATGCATTAGTATACTCTTTTGGTGTTTTTCCTTCTGGCTTACTTCACTCTGTATAATAGGCTCCAGTTTCATCCACCTCATTAGAACTGATTCAAATGAATTCTTTTTAATGGCTGAGTAATACTCCATTGTGTATATGTACCACAGCTTTCTTATCCATTCATCTGCTGATGGACATCTAGGTTGCTTCCATGTCCTGGCTATTATAAACAGTGCTGCGATGAACATTGGGGTACACGTGTCTCTTTCCCTTCTGGTTTCCTCAGTAAGTATGCCCAGCAGTGGGATTGCTGGATCATAAGGCAGTTCTATTTCCAGTTTTTTAAGGAATCTCCACACTGTTCTCCATAGTGGTTGTACTAGCTTGCATTCCCACCAACAGTGTAAGAGGGTTCCCTTTTCTCCACACCCTCTCCAACATTTATTATTTGTAGACTTTTGGATCGCAGCCATTCTGACTGGTGTGAAATGGTACCTCATAGTGGTCTTGATTTGCATTTCTCTGATAATGAGTGATGTTGAGCATCTTTTCATGTGTTTGTTAGCCATCTGTATGTCTTCTTTGGAGAAATGTCTATTTAGTTCTTTGGCCCATTTTTTGATTGGGTCATTTATTTTTCTGGAGTTGAGCTGTAGGAGTTGCTTGTATATTTTTGAGATTAGTTGTTTGTCAGTTGCTTCATTTGCTATTATTTTCTCCCATTCTGAAGGCTGTCTTTTCACCCTGCTGATAGTTTCCCTTGATGTGCAGAAGCTTTTAAGGTTAATGAGGTCCCATTTGTTTATTTTTGCTTTTATTTCCGATATTCTGGGAGGTGGGTCATAGAGGATCCTGCTGTGATGTATGTCAGAGAGTGTTTTGCCTATGTTCTCCTCTAGGAGTTTTATAGTTTCTGGTCTTATGTTTAGATCTTTAATGCATTTTGAGTTTATTTTGTGTATGGTGTTAGAAAGTGTTCTAGTTTCATTCTTTTACAAGTGGTTGACCAGTTTTCCCAGCACCACTTGTTAAAGAGATTGTCTTTAATCCATTGTATATTCTTGCTTTTTTTGTCAAAGATAAGGTGTCCATATGTGCATGGATTTATCTCTGGGCTTTCTATTTTGTTCCATTGATCTATATTTCTGTCTTTGTGCCAGTACCATACTGTCTTGATAACTGTGGCTTTGTAGTAGAGCCTGAAGTCAGGCAGGTTGATTCCTCCAGTTCCATTCTTCTTTCTCAAGATCGCTTTGGCTATTCGAGGCTTTTTGTATTTCCATACAAATTGTGAAATTATTTGTTCTAGCTCTGTGAAGAATACCGTTGGTAGCTTGATAGGGATTGCATTGAATCTATAAATTGCTTTGGGTAGTATACTCATTTTCACTATATTGATTCTTCCAATCCATGAACATGGTATATTTCTCCATCTATTAGTGTCCTCTTTGATTTCTTTCACCAATGTTTTATAGTTTTCTATATATAGGTCTTTAGTTTCTTTAGGTAGATATATTCCTAAGTATTTTATTCTTTCCGTTGCAATGGTGAATGGAATTGTTTCCTTAATTTCTCTTTCAGTTTTCTCATTATTAGTGTATAGGAATGCAAGGGATTTCTGTGTGTTGATTTTATATCCTGCAACTTTACTATAGTCATTGATTATTTCTAGTAATTTTCTGGTGGAGTCTTTAGGGTTTTCTATGTAGAGGATCATGTCATCTGCAAATAGAGAGAGTTTTACTTCTTCTTTTCCAATTTGGATTCCTTTTATTTCTTTTTCTGCTCTGATTGCTGTGGCCAAAACTTCCAAAACTATGTTGAATAGTAATGGTGAAAGTGGGCACCCTTGTCTTGTTCCTGACTTTAGAGGAAATGCTTTCAATTTTTCACCATTGAGGATAATGTTTGCTGTGGGTTTGTCATATATAGCTTTTATATGTTGAGGTATGTTCCTTCTATTCCTACTTTCTGGAGAGTTTTTATCATAAATGGGTGTTGAATTTTGTCAAAGGCTTTCTCTGCATCTATTGAGATAATCATATGGTTTTTATTTTTCAATTTGTTAATGTGGTGTATTACATTGATTGATTTGTGGATATTGAAGAATCCTTGCATCCCTGGGATAAAGCCCACTTGGTCATGGTGTATGATCTTTTTAATGTGTTGTTGGATTCTGATTGCTAGAATTTTGTTAAGGATTTTTGCATCTATGTTCATCAGTGATATTGGCCTGTAGTTTTCTTTTTTTGTGGGATCTTTGTCAGGTTTTGGTATTAGGGTGATGGTGGCCTCATAGACTGAGTTTGGAAGTTTACCTTCCTCTTGCAGACACATTCTTTACCATCTGAGCCATCAGGGAAGCCCCAAGAGTGGACACCAAGTTGGGATGAGATGTGCTAGAGATTTATTGGGCAAATGTTCATGGAGGAGCATGTGTGGGTGGGAATTGCCTTCAGAATATGCAGGTGAAAAGAAAGAGGTAAGAAAGGAAGACCCCAGACTACCAGACAGATCTAAGAAGGTCTCAGCTGGGCAGACAGGGAGCCCCAGAGCAATGATTTCCCATCATAGGAGTCTTGAGTCAAACAGGTATGGCAAACATGTGTCTCCATGGTTGACACATCTCCCCACAGAAGTGGGAAGCCAGACAGTGGGGGCTGTTGGTGACACACATGCCTTCCACTCAAACATGGCTCTAGAGTCCCTGCCATGCTCAGTCCTGGCTGGTGTCAAACTGGGGAGAACGCGGCCTCAGCGGGAGCTCTGCTTGAGATCCCAATCTGCAGTGTCTGGAAGCCACCTTCCAGGTACCATCTCAGCAGCAATTTCTCTTGAAAGGGTATCTGAGCAGCACACCTTCATGGTCGACACATCTTCCCACAGAGGTAGGAAGCCAGATATCTGGATGTAAAACCAATGACCAACCTCCAGTGGGACAGAAGTTTGGAGAATTGAATTTGCTCCCCATTGTCTATGTGGAGGAGTTTAAGCTATTGTTGAGACCTTCCTTGGGCCATTGAGGGGGAAGGTAAGGTCTATACCTATGGTATCAGTTGATTTCCTTTGATCTTATCTGGATTCTTATCCCTGTAGGTTGAGCTTCTATGTACAGAACAAGATCTTCCCATCTGCTATCTATGCAGCTGTGACTCAGAAATCTCCAAGAGTGTGGACTGGATTCAAGCCCATAGTAGGATTGGCTTATTGTAATCAAATCTGATCAGAAAATCTCCTTCTAGACACTTGATCTTCAGTCGGTTCAGTTGCTCAGTCGTGTCCGACTCTTTGTGACCCCATGGACTGCAGCACACCAGGCCTCCCTGTCCATCTCCAACTCCCAGAGTTTACTCAAACTCATGTCCATTGAGTAGGTGATGCCATCCAAACATCTCATTCTCTGTCATCCCCTTCTCCTCCCGCCTTCAATCTTTCCTAACATCAGGGTCTTTTCCAATGAGTCAGCTCTTTGCATCTGGTGGCCAAAGTATTGGAGTTTCCGCTTCAGCATCAGTCCTTCCAATGAACACTCAGGGCTGATTTCCTTTAGGATGGACTGGTTGGATTTCCTTGCAGACCAAGGGACTTTCAAAAGTCTTCTCCAACAACACAGTTCAAAAGCATCAATTCTTCAGCACTCAGCTCTCTTTATAGTCCAACTCCCACATCCATATATGACTACTGGAAAAACCATGGCTTTGATTAGATGGACCTTTGTTGGCAAAGTAACATCTCTGCTTTTTAATATTCTGTCTAGGTTGGTCATAACTTTCCTTCCAAAGAGTAAGTGTCTTTTAATTTCATGGCTGCAGTCACCATTGGCAGTCATGCATCTGCATCCACTTGATCTTGGACTTCACTTAATTTTTATTCTGAACACATTCTATGTCCTTTCTAGGGGTCCTGTCTTCAAAGACTAGAGGACTAATTTGCTCGATTAAGGAAGCAAACAAATGAAGGCTTAGACACTGAAAGCAAGAAAGTCAACTGATTTCTCCCTAAGATGAGGCTGATGGAAGAGACTATCTGGGCAATGATCTCTAAATCTTACTGTATGGGATAACGGACTTGGGGAAACCCACTTCAACAAAGTTATAAATAAAACCCTCTAAAGACTAGCACAAAAGAAATACCACAGTCCTTAGTGAGGAGGCAGACAAGTGTGGAGTCTAAAGTGCATAGCCCAGCAGCACATTACCAGGATGTGCATGGTCTTCAGAGAGCTGGCTCGGCTCTCCTTCCAGCTTGCTGGAAGACCGTGGGCAAGTTGTTTGAGGCCAGTGAGTCTTTGCTTCCTCATTTATATGATGAAGTAAGAAACACATCTCTTGTTCATTATGTAGTTAAAGGAATTAAGAAACACAAAGGAGAACAGCACAGTAAAGAAGTCCCAACTCTCCATCAGCAATTCAACTTCTTTGATGAAGCTACCAAATCTCTCTGAGTCTCAGTTGCCTCTCTTTAAAATGAAGGCCACGATAGCAAGTCATAGAGTTGTGCCTGTTAAGTCAAAACGCATCAGGAGCATTTCTCACAGTGCTCCATAGTGGAAGGTGTTGGTGACACACCTGCTTTGCACTCAGAGAACATCAGCCCCACTTGCAATTTTCCAGCTGCCAACACCTGCATTTTTCTTGCTGCTGGACCAGATTTGCTGCTCAAGAAGTGGGACCAACTTGCCAGAGAATGAATGTCCCCCAAGGAACAGCCCTCAACCAATGTCTAATGGTAACCATATAAATCACCCAGTAATCTTCCATCTTGGAGTTCCCTGGTAGCTCAGTCAGTAGATAATTTTCCTGAAGTGCAGGAGACCTGGGTTCGATCCCTGGGCTGGGAAGACAGTCTGGAGAAGGAAATGGCAACCCACCCCAGTATTCTTGCCTGGAAAATCCCATGGACAGAGGAACCTGGCAGACTGCAGTCCATGGGGTCACAAGAGTCAGACACAGCTTAGCAATTAAACCCCTACCAACCTTCCATCTCAGGTAGAGCAACTCAGGCTCGTGTCTCATGTCCCCACAGTGGTAACTAGCCAACAAAATGCACCTTTTATTGGCTGACTTTTCTTCCCTGTCTTACTTCCCTACTCTCCTAACAGATTTTCTTCCATCTCCTAAATATAAAAGTGCTTACACATCCCATCAACAGACAAAAGAAGATGTGGTATATATAGACAATGGAATATTTCTCAGCCATAAAAAGGATGACATTTGCCATTTGCAGCAACGTGGATGGACCCAGAGGACATTATGCCTAGTGAAACACATCAGACAGAAAAGGCAAAATACTATATGATGTGACATGTGTAGAATACAGATGAACGTGTATGAAAAACAGAAACACACTCAGATACAGAAGACAAACTAGTGGTTCCCAAAGGGGAGAAGGAGGATGAAAATTAGGGGTTTGGGATTAACAGATACAAACTAGTATGTATAAGACAGATAAGCAACAGGGATATCCTATACAGCACAGGGAATTATAGCCATTATCTTATAACAACTTTTAATGAAGTATAATCTGTAGAAATACTGAATCACTATGCTATACATGAAACTAATATATTATTGTAAATCAACTATACTTCAAAGAAATATTTGCACTTGAATTCATTTCTCAGAGCCTGCACTTAGGGGAACCTGACTAAGATAATCAGGCATACACACGCAAAACATTCAATAAAGCTGGCCAAGAATATTATAAAGAATGTGCTTTGTAAAATATAGATCATTATGTAAATATTAGCAGTGATAAAAAAAATTTATCAAATTCTGAGTAGGAAAAGAAGGCATCCAAAACTATCACACTTAAGACATCTAGAAAGAACCTTGAAAGTCACCTTGTTTATTTCTACCAGTAACTTCCCACTCATTCCCATCCCCACATCCTCCAGAACAAAATGTAAATTCATGTGACACCTTGGAACCTTGCCCTTAGAATAGCACATGATTGTGTAGATTTCTGGGAAGAACCAGAAGAAAGAAAGAGGTTTTCACAACCACTTTTTATCTTCTTAGGTCAACTTGTTATCTTCTCAGCCCAAGACAGATCTGGATGTAGCTACTCCAAAGAGAAAACAAAGAACCTAGCTACTCACCAGAGAAGGCAATGGCACCCCACTCCAGTACTCTTGCCTGGAAAAATCCCATGGATGGAGGAGCCTGGAAGGCTGCAGTCCATGGAGTTGCTGAGGGTCGGACATGACTGAGTGACTTCACTTTCACTTTTCACTTTCATGTATTGGAGAAGGAAATGGCAACCCACTCCAGTGTTCTTGCCTGGAGAATCCCAGGGATGGGGGAGCCTGGTGGGCTGCCGTCTATGGTGTCGCACAGAGTCGGACACGACTGAAGTGACTTAGCAGCAGCAGCAGCAGCTACTCACAAAAAGCTGACAGCCCCTAGGATGGGTGGAGTAGCTGGGTTTAAACTTCCAGCCTAGCAGAAGGCCTATTCTCCTGTAGCCCTTCAAGTCTGCCCAGACAGCTCTGTAAAAAGTTAAGTGAAGTTGCTCAGTCATGTCCGACTCTTTGCGACCCGATGGATTGTAGCCCACCAGGCTTCTCTGTCCATGGGATTTTCCAGGCAAGAGTACTGGAGTGGGTTGCCATTTCCTTCTCCAGGGGATCTTCCCGACCCAGGGATGGAACCTGGGTCTCCTGCTTTGCAGGCAGACACTTTACCCTCTGAGCCACCAGGGAAGCTAGCTTTAATAAGTCAGTCTGGGGCCCAGCCTCTGCAGACTGACAGGATCACAGGTTCCGTAGCAGCCTCACTACTCACCCCACCCCCACCCCCCGCACCATCTGCCCAAACCAAACTTGTCCCCAAGGATCCCATTCAAAGCCTGTAACTGAATGAATCCTGCTTTATGTGGAAATGAAACATGGCCCAGAGAGGTTTTCTTTCAAGGCCCATTTTCAGTTCAGTTAGCACATCTTGGCCTATGAAAGTGTTAGTTGCTTCAGTCGTGTCCGACTCTTTGCAAGCCCATGAATGGTAGCCCACCAGGCTCCTCCGTCCTTGGGATTCTCCAGGCAAGAATACTGAAGTGGCTTGCCGTTCTGTTCTCCAGGGGATCTTTTTGACCCAGGGATTGAACCTGGGCCTCCCGAGTTACAGACAGATTCTTTACCATTTGAGCTACCAGGGGAGCCCATCTTGGCCTATAGGAAATACCAAATACCAATGCATCACTTCCCAACCAGGTGGGCTGGCCTATCTCTACATCTTGAGAATATTTACCATCAAAACAGCAAGATGGCTAATAGGAAAGGGTGAGAAGGTGTGGCACCCCGAGCCATTTTCTACAGCAGGGGGAAACCTTGATTGCAGAGGTGCAATTTAGCGCATTGGGATTTTATTTATATATCCAATGTATAACCTAGAATTAACCTTCACAAGGTCAGGAACATTTTTTTCAGTTTGTTTACAGGTATATCCCAGCACCTGGAACAATGCCTGAGGTATAGCAGATACTCAGTATTTTCTTGTTATTTTCTTTAGAGGAGAATCAACTATAATTTATCTAAGGAGAAATGTGAAAGGGAGCAGGACTTGCTCCCCGCACCACCCCCCCACCCCCACCCACCATGGCTTTTGCCTGCCTTTTGCCTGTGGGAAACTTTAGTCAAAGAATATGCTTAATCAGAGACATGAGAAATGCTAAAACAAAGGAAAACAGTCAAAGGAGACTAAATAATAATAATATAGTCATTAAGCATAGTCAAGGACCTTTACTTCATCCTCAAGGGCTATAGATAATATTCTGAGCCATATCCTGTGAGTTGTCATAGATAGATATCAAAACACCAGGTGGAGAAACATGATGACCAGACTGTACCCTGGGCTTAAGCTGCCACAATTGTGAAAATTGACCACAAAGTAATGGGAACAAGTGCACCCTGGAGCTGAAGATTAACTGTACCTAAAACAACCAAGATGATGCTAGTCAGACCACTGATGACCAATATGAAGATGACTGTTAGAGATGGTTCTGCATGTAGCCCCCCTACCCCGCTGTATCCATAAATGCTCTCACCCCCTGCTTGTCAGTGGACGAGTCGGCCTTTGGACAGATGTCTGCCAGCCTCCCCCCAGGTTGCCAGCATCTGAAATAAAGCAAACTTTCCTTTCCACCAACCTGGCCTGTTTATTGGCTTTTGAGTGGTGTACAGCCGAACCCTCCATGCACACCTTTCAGTAACAAATGTGCAGACCTTAAGTGTATGATGAGTTTTGACAAATGTATGTACCCAATTAATTTAAACACTCCTCAAGACTGAAAATATCTCCATCACCCCAAAATGCTCCCTAAGGTCTCTTCCCTGTCAATCACCTAGTCCTTCCCAGAGACAACAGCTATTTGGATTTCTATCATCATAGATTAGCTTGGACCTTATATAAATAGAATCACAGTACAGTTTGTACTCTGTGATGTCTGACTTCTTTTGTTTCACTTAATATTTTTGAGATTCAGCCATTTTCTTACAGGTTTCAGTAATTTATTTTTTTTCTATTGCTAAGCAGACTCCATTTATGAATGTATCACAACTTGTTTGTCTGTTCTCCTGTGGGTAGACACTGGAGCTGTTTCCAGATTTTGGCAGCTATAAGTATTCTTACACAATTGTTTTTGTGAGCATATGTTTTCATTTCTCTGGGTAAATAGATAGGAATGGAATTTCTGGGTCATAGGATAGATGTATGTTTAACTTGAAAAAAAGAAACAATTTTCTGAAAGGACTGTATCAGTATCATATATCCTCACTAATATTTGGTATTTGTTCATCTTTTTCCTTTTAATTATCCTAGTGACTTAGCAGCAGTAGCAGTAGCAGCAGCAGCAGTGGGTATGAAATGGAATCTCACTGTGGTTTTAATTTGCATTTCTCAGATGACCAGTAATATTGAGCATATTTTCATGTGCGTGCTGATCATTTGCATATCTTTTTTATGAAGTGTCTATTCAAGTCCTTGGTCAGTTTTTGTATTGGGTTGTTTGTTTTCTTATTGATTCTAAGGAGTTCTTTAATTATTCTGATTATAACTTTTCTTTTGTCAGAAAATAGATAGGTATGCCTCAGACTGGAAGAAAGCTGAGCAGAAATTTTTAATGTTGATTAAGCTCAATTTGTAATTGTGTATGTGTGTGTGGTTAGTGCCTACTATGTTCTGTCTAAAAAATCTTTGGCTTCCCTAAGTTCACAAAGGTATTCTCTTACGTTTCTTTAAGATGCTTCATAACTTCAGGCATTTAGCTCTATGATCCATCTGAACTTACATCCAGGTGGCTCAGATGGGAAAGAGTCTGCCTGCAAAGCCGGAGACCTGGGCTCAATCCCCGAGTCAGGAAGATGCCCTGGAGAAGGAACTGGCAACCCACTCCAGTATTCTTTCCTGGAGATTCCCATGGACAAAGGAGTCTGATGGGCTGGAGTCCGTGGGGTCGCAGAGTCGGACATGAGTGAGCGAGTGAACCACGATGGTCTAAAGTAGTACCGGAGGTACTTTTTTGCTGCACGGTTATCGACTGAACCACAATGGTCTAAAGTAGTACCGGAGGTACTTTTTTGCTGCACGGTTATCTAGTGGTTCCAGCATCATTTGTAGAAAAGGCTCTTCTTTCCCTGTTGAATTGTGATGGTGCCTTTCTTTAAAAAGAACAAACAATTGACTATATCTATATCTGGAATCTGAATTCTGTACCATTGATCTGTGTGTCTA
The DNA here is from genome assembly GCF_027580195.1 of Bos mutus. Taxonomy (NCBI): domain Eukaryota; kingdom Metazoa; phylum Chordata; class Mammalia; order Artiodactyla; family Bovidae; genus Bos; species Bos mutus. The sequence goes on along the minus strand of NC_091636.1, from coordinate 28,698,028 downwards.
TCCTTATGTCAATACCAACTGTCTTAATTACTATAGGTTTGTATTTACTCTTGAAAGTAAGGAATGTTAGTTTTCTGACTTTGCTATTTTTTTCCAGAGTGTTTTCACTAATCTTGTTCCTTTTAATCTAAATTTTGGTACTGGCTTGACAATTTCTACCCCAAAAAAGCCTGTCAGAATTTTAGTCGGGATTACATTGAATCTTTGGATTAAAGTGGGGATAAATGACATTTTAACAATACAGGACCTTCTCATCCATGAACCCAGTGTATCTTTCCATTTATTTATGTCTTCTTCATTTGTTTTAGCAATGTTTTATAGTTTATAGTTTGCAGTTCAAGACTCTTGCGTATCTTCTGATAAATAATGTATTTATTTTATGCTTTATAATGCTATTGTAAATGCAGACTTTTAAGTTTCATTTTCTGATTTTTATTCCTAGTATATAGAAATACACTTGATTTTCAGATACCGACTTTATGTCCTTGCTAAATTCACTTATTAGTCTTAATAGTTTTTGGTAGATTCCTTCTAAATCAGATTATTTATGTACACACTCTATCATTTGTGAATAAAAGTTTTACTTCTCCTTTCCAATCCTGTCTTTTTTTATCTTTTACCCTGCCTAGGATTTCCAGTACAATGCTGAATACAATTGTGAGAACAGACATCCTTGCTTCATTTTCAATTCAATATTTTACTTTTATTATATGACATTAGCTATAATTATTTTGTAGACAGCCTCTATCAGGTTGAGGACATGTTCTTTGATGCCTAATTTGTTGATAGCTTGGATTTTTGTAATGAATAAATGTTGGAATTTGGTCAAATGATTTTTTGGTATCTATTGAGCTAATCATAATTTTCTCCTTGATTCTGTTAATGTGCTTACTAGCTTTTATTGATTTCCAAATTTTAAACCAACCTTGCCTTCCTGGAAAAATCTTCCACTTGGTCTTGATATAAGCATCTTCTTTGTATCTTGCTTGATTCCATTTGTTAATATTGTTAAGGATTTTTGTGTACAGTTATAGGAGGAATGTGGGTCTGTTGTTTTGTTTGTTTGTTTTGGTGTCTTGTCAGCTTTTGATATCAGGATTATGCTGACCTCACAAAATCAGTTGTTAAGTGTCTCCTTTTTCCTCTGTTCTGAAAAATTGTGTAGGATTGATATTATTTCCTATGTAAAAATGTTGGATAGAACTCACCGGTGAAACCATGCAGCCTGGAGTTTTCTTTGTGTGAAAGTTTTTATTATTAAATTTCCTTAACAGACATGTAGCTATTCAGATTTTGTATTTCTAGGGTTAGTCTTGCTAAGCTATATCTTTCAATAAATTTACCTAGTTCATCTAAATTACCACATTTATGGGCATTAAAATGCATTCATAATATCCTCTTAATATCCTGTCTCTGTCTATAAGAGCTGTAGTGATGTCCTCTCCCATTCCTGGTATTATTTGTATTTTCTCTTTTGTTTTCTTTAGTCCATTGTGCTCTGGATTTATCAATTTAAAGAAAATATTTTCCATGAAACAACTTTTGGCTTTGTTGGTTTTGCCAATTATTTGTAGACTTACTGTTTTAGTGATTTCCAGTCTTCTTTATGTTTTTGTATTTTTATTATTTTGGTTTAATTCGTTCTTCTTTTCCTAGTATTTTAGGTAAAGGTTTAGATAATTGATCTTAAACCTTTCTAGTTCTCTAATATGAGCATTTAATGCCATAAATTTCTTTCTAAAGATTTAATAGCTGCATCTCACAAAGTTTGACTCCCATTTTCCTTCATCTTAAAATATTTTAAAATAATTTATTTATTTAAAATAATTTCTCTCACAATTTCCTCTTTGATTCATGGATTATTTAAAGAACCCATTACTAATTCTCCAAATAATTGAGGGGTTTTGTAGATACATCTTTCTTATTATTGATTTCTAATTTCATTATATTGTGGTAAGAGAACATAAATATGATTAACAATGTTCATGTGCCCATCATTCCAGTTCTGAGTTGGCAATGATGAAGGCTGGTTAATGTCAACTAACTGAATCATTTTATTTATTTTATTATTCAGTGGCTCTTCTGTTGGATGCTTTCTGGTGGGCGTTAAAGTATGATACAGAAATCTTCACACGTTGTTCCCACTCCCGTGTGTCCACGCGCAAGCCTCTACTCCACCAACACAGCCTTGATCTTCCTGTGTTCCTTCCAGGCCCCAGCAGGCCACCGAGTACCGTCTAGGAATCTGCATGTATACTCTTACCTCATTTTACTTCTCTTTTGGCTCAAAGTGAAGCCCCAGGTGTATTACTTGCAGTTCTGTCTACAAAGATTTTCCTCCTCACTTTCTTTCAAGGTCACACTTGAATGCGGATATAACGCAGCACTATCTGTCTTCATCTTATTTCCATGTACTGAGATGATGCAACTTTATCCAAGGAAAAAGAAGGCTTTTTCCTCCTCCCTCAGCTAATCATGAGATCCTCCCTACAGCCACAGGTATGAGCTGGGAGACGGCTGCTGCTGCAACTATAGTGAGAGACGCAGAAGTGTGGGTGACCTGCCCAGTGCAGTCACCTGTCTCTTTGTGCTGCTTAGGCCTGAACCTAGACTGTGTGCTGTGCTAAGTCACGTCCGTTGTGTCCGACTCTGTGCAACCCGACAGACCATATCCCGCCAGGCTCCTCTGTCCATGGGATTCTCCAGGCAAGAATACTGGAGTGGGTTGCCATGCCCTTCTCCAGGGGATCTTCCCGACCCAGGGATCACACCCACATCTCTTACATCTCCTACGTTGGCAGGTGGGTCCTTTACCACTAGTGCAACCTGGGAAGCCCTAGAACATATCCATTTTATTATAGACTGATACTAGGCCTGTCCAACTGTATGATTTGATAGATCTGATTGACCACAGATCAGAATGGTTAGTCTCAGGAACAGGGTCATTTGGTGCTCCAAATAACCAAGCATTCTATCTCTGCTGCTGCTAAGTTGCTTCAGTCATGTCTGACTCTGTGCGACCCCATAGACAGCAGCCCACGAGGCTCCCCATTCCTGGGATTCTCCAGGCAAGAACACTGGAGTGGGTTGCCATTTCCTTCTCCAGTGCATGAAAGTGAAAAGTGAAAGTGAAGTCGCTCAGTCGTGTCTGACTCTTAGCGACCCCATGGACTACAGCCCACCAGGCCCTCTGTCCATGGGATTTTCCAGGCAAGAGTACTGGAGTGGGGTGCCATTGCCTTCTCCTACCAGGTCCCAATATCATGCCAAGAGCTGTTTTTCAAAATGTGTCTATTTCCCTGCTGCAAATGCTATGACCTTGCTCCAGAACCCCAGAGGCCTGCATTGCCATTCTCTCACAGAGGCTTGCCATAAATTCCGCACTGCATCTTTTCCCACCACAGACACCTCCAACACGATAGAGCCTGTAAGACTGTATGACCTACATAGGAAGTCTGTCTGCGCCACAGCCCGGACTTGTGCAGAGCCCTTTCCTACTCTGGCCACGCTCAACCCTGACAGCCTTCCATGTCACTAGGCGTATGGGCCTGGGCAATATTCCTAGGTGTGGAATGGGTTTTCTCTAGAACCCAAATGACCTACTAGGCTTTGTTCTTCTTTTTGTGATAGGGGATGCAAAATGCTATCAGTTTTCTTTTATTTTGGTGGAGATATTCTAGCACATTCCTGACCATTATCCCCTAAAAACTTCACTGAAGCATCAGGTTCTTCAATTGCCACAGGGTTTTTCTCTCTCTTTCTGAACCCTACATGTTTTAAATGGATTTCAACACACTACCTCCTCTTGCTCATTTTTCCTAATCAGTAATAGATTAATGCAATGTCCCACAGGATGTCTAGACAGTCCAGATCTCTTTGGAATATATTAGGACAGAGAGTGGGGAAGTTAACATAGCCCTAGGGCAAAACTGGAAATGAATATTCATTGTCCATTTCATATAAATATGAACTCTTTCTAATCTTTTCTGATCAGAATAGAAAAGAACACGTTCACAAAAGCCACTGACTTTAGGCCAAATGTCTGAGGCCTTCTTAATCTGCTCGAGCAAGCATCCCCAAGTGTAGCACAGCAGCTGCGATTAAGATTCTTACAGTCACAGAAGAACAAAAGAGAAAGGAGACAAATGGAAAACAAACAGCAAAAAGGCAAATCCAAACATGTTAATTATTACATTAATGTGAAAGTACTAACACTCCAGTCAAAAGATACAGATTAACAGACTGGATAAGAAAGATAGACCCAAGTACATATTGTCTACAAGTTTTTCAGGGTGGCAGATTTTAAAACTTGATTATGCTGGTTGCAAAATGTGTACATTTTTCCAAAACTGATCAAACTGAACACTTTAAAAAGGCAAATGTTACTGCATATAAATTATACCTTAATAAAGATGTGAAAGAAAATGTTACAAAAAGAGGGCATGCCCAGCTCATTCTTTGAGTCTAGACTTACCATGATAACATATATAAACAAGGAAAGAAGATGGAAGCAGGCAGGCCAGTAGAACTGATAAAAGTAGATGCAAAAATCCTAAGTTAAGTATTAACAAAGTGAATTCAGCAATGCGTAAAGAAAGAGAAAACATCATGATCAAGTTGGGTGTCCCAGGATTATATGCTCAGTTTAAGCTTTAAAAAAGAAAAAAAGTTGGTCAATGTAATCCATCATATTAATAAATTATGAGTAAACACATATGACCATCACCAGAGATGCAGAAAGAGCATTTGATAAAATATAAAAAGAAACTTCCTAAACATAAGTTACAGTAAACAACATACTTAATGATAAAATGCTTAAGACCACGAAGATCTGTTTCCATTACTCCTTTCACATACTGGAGATCTTATCCATGCAGATGGAAAAAAATGTAAAAGGCTTTGGAAAGAATACGTAAGTGTCACTATATATCAGAACTATGATTGCTCACAAAGAAACCCTGAGAATCTGTAGATAAATTATTAGAATTAGTAGCAAAGCTGCTATATACAAAATCATTATTAAAAAATCAACAGAATTTCTATGTATTAGACAAAGTTTAAAATGTAACTTATGTAAGGATGTTATTTACAATAACAATAGCAACAAAAGAATTCCCCAAAAGAAATGTCAATACAGATGTATATGCCCTTTTTGGAAAAAAAATCATAATTATAAAAATGTACTGGGCTTCCCTGGTGGCTCACTGGTGAACAATCTGCCTGCCAATTCGGGAGACGTGGGTTTTATCCCTGATCCAGGAAGACCCCATGTTCTGTGGCTCAGCTAACCAACCCCATGTGCCGCAACTACTGGGCCTGTGCTCTAGAGCCCAGGAGCCACAACTACTGAGCCCACCTGCTGCAACTGCTGAAGCCCGTGCGCCTGGAGCCCCTGCTCCACGACAAGAGAAGCCCGCACCACGAGGAGGCCGTGCACCGCAGCTAGAGAGCAGCCCCCGCTCGCCACAGCAAGAGAAAGGCCCTCGCAGCAATGAAGGCCCAGCACAGCCAAACATAAACAAACACATGCTAAAGATAAATAAATGAAATTACTTAAAAATTTACTGAAAGAGAAGACTTAAGTAAAAAAAGCAATATTCCATGTTATTGCATAGAAAGACTCCATGTAATAAAGGACTTCATTTCCATAAAAAAAATGTATCCGTAAAATTAATGCAAGTCCCATCAAACCCCCAACTGAGTTTTTCATGAAACTCAACAAGCTGTGTGTGTGTATCTGTGTGTGTGTGTTCATATTCAGAGAACAAAGAATAATGCTTCTGAAGAAAATCAAGCTTGGGGCAGGGAGATAATAACCCCTAGAAGGATTTATTATAAAGGTATAGAAATTAAGACAGCAAGGTATGGGTATAGGAGTAGACAAAAAAGATGGCTAGGACAGCCCAGAGATCCTCCAAACAGACTCATGTATATACAGAAACTGGGATTTATAACAACAGTCATTACACGTCAGCAAGGTAAGGATGAGCTATACGATAAATGGAGGTTAGACAGTTTTTCATATAGAAAAATGAAATTGGATCCCTACTTCATATCATACATGGAAATCAATTCCACGTGGAATAAAGACTAAAATGTGCATGGTATAATGACGAGATCTTTTAGAAGACAATATAGGAAAAAGTCTTAAGTATTCAGCATAGAGAATTATTTCTTACATATGATGGACAAAGTACAAACCCCCAAGGAAAGCACACCCCTCTCAGTGCAGGTCTAGCAGAGCTCACAGTGGCCTCTGGTGTCAGGGCCAATGGCTCCTGCCTCTTGCCATTCGGGAGACTTTAGAGCAGGGCAATCAGGGCTCCGGGGAGGTTCTGGATGAGCAAAAAGAACACGGCTGCTTCCATCTTTGTAATCTCCTAGCAGGAGATTGGCTGCACCTTCCCACAGAAAGAAAAAGGGTTGAAAAGGCTGGGCAACACATCAATGTAATTTAGAAAGCACTATTCAAGAGACAAGTAGTTAAGCTTTGAAATATTGCTTCCCCAGTATAATACCTGTCAGATGAGCAGCACATTTTCTTTGATGCTGAGCTAACGACAAAAAGGCAAGATGACATGATGAGGAGTGAGGATGAAAGAGGACGTGTAAAACGGGTGGGAAAGAAGGACCCTACGAAAGGGATGCATCAGAAGTGACCAAACCTCCATGGTGGAAAAAGGTGACGTGCATCTCACTCCTCACTACCCTCATGCTACCACACGATACTGGTCGCCCCTCTAGCCAGCCAGGGGGATATGACTGCCATGACTCTCATGGGCCAACCACAAGGGAGGGCTCTGGTTGCTCCTCCTTCCTGCATCCTCTGCTGAGAAGAGCAGAACTATGCAAAGGAACCAACATATTACAAGGAAGAAGGGGATCAATTCTAAAACATAGAACAATTGGCTTTTCTACCACTGCTTTCTACCAGACTAGCATTTACCCTTGAGAGTCTAGAGGTCTACACTTGAGTAACAGAATAAATTTTTGCAATTGGACAGGCACCTCCAAATTCACTGGGATCATTAGCATCCAACTCTCAGTAAACTAAATGCTGCACCTGTTGTCTGGTAGATGTTCAGAACCAGCATTAAGTCTCGTGGCTATTTTACAGCGCTATCAACTTGCCACCTGTCCTTGTTTTCAAGACTAGCACATTTTTAACCATGGCTCCAGTGCATCATAATGAAGTATTTGGAAGATTAGCAAAACATTTCAGGCATTTAAACCTGCATGTACACTGTCAGCAAGGTATGGGACAATGGCTCCAGCCGCTACAAGGGAATAGGCAATGATTATACTTGCTCAATAGACTATATTTTTCACTGCCTAAACTACCCTGGTGATAAGCTAGCCATTCTCACAGGCACTATAATTCTGCTGAATAGTACTTTTCTATTCCCAGTATGTTCCTTAGGCCCTCAAGTTTCTGTCTCACTGTGACTTCATTTGAACATGCCTCTCTCTGCCCATTCAAGCAGTCATCCATCAGCTGACTGTATATTTTTCATCTGACATTTATAGAAATCCCCTCCATGTGTCAGACTCTTTGACATTTTGGAATAGATGGAAGATAGAAACCAAATAGTCCTTGTCAAGGAGAATCTGAGCACTCTGTGAGAAGAACGAAAGATAAACACACACAGAGTTTTAAGAATACGGACTTTGGCACCAGATGACATGGGTTCAAATCCCACCTCTGACATTTCCTAGCGCTTGGCCTTGAATAAGTCACTTAATCTTTCTAAGCTTCAGTATCATCCTCTGTAAAATGGAGACTCATCTGTCCAACAAACATTTCTGAGGACCCATGTTATGCCCAGCACAGGCTATGTGCTAGGGCTCAGCGCTGGACCAGACAAAAGCCCTCACAAGTGAGGCTGGCATTCAGACACTGACAAATGGGTATTAACAATGAAACCTAAGACATTGGGAATGATAAGTGCTATGGAGAAGAACAGGGCAGGGTGAGGGGACAGTGAATGAAGGCACAGGCTGCCGTATCAGATGGTCAGGCAACACCTCTCTGAGGAGGCAGCCCTGGGCAGAGACCCAGGTGATTCGGCAGAGAGCCCACTTGACAGTCTACGGGGAGGGCATTCCAGGCAGAGAGAAGAGAAAGGTGGGGACATGCTTGGTGTGGCTGAGGTGGTGAGCAAGGAGAAGTGGGGGCAGGTGGGAGAGCTAAGGCTGGAAGCAGCTCACACTGGGCTATATAGACCCAGGTAGGAACAGTATTAATGGAGGCCCATAATAGCAGCTTCCTTTAGGGTTGGTGTTTGGGTAAGGTAAGGTCATGGATAGGAGGGTGGCATTCAGTAAGCCCTCAGTATGTGTCAGCTGTTACACCCATGGGAGGAGAACGTCACAGAGCTAGGAGGCTGGCATCAGGAAAGCATAGCAGAGGGCTCTGAGGAAGGGCACCAATGTGAAGCTGCTTGTGCCCTCAAGGAATTTACAGTCCAGTCAGAGAAATCAGATGAGACCCTGTATATACACCCACAGTACATAAAATACGGCATGGGCCACTGGGAAAGCTTGATCTTCTATGTTTCAGGAAAAAGTACCATGATTTTCTTTTTCCCTGAAGATCCAGGTGAGCAGATGTGGGTCTTTCTTCACTGCAGGGTCCCTGAGGCCTAGCCCAGGGTCACGTGCACTGTACGTACTCAATATTTGATTTGACAGGAGTAATCATATATATCAAACCATGTTCAACTTCCTGGTGCTGACAGTATTGGTTTCTTAAACCTTCAGACAAAAAGAAAAATGATTTTTTAAAAAAATATAATTCCTGGGGCCAATCCATTGAATGTTTAAGTAGGTCACTGAGATTCTTAGAAATTGATGACAAAGAATCTCTTTAAGGCAAGAGAGTCGTCATGAGGAAAAAACAGTTGCTCTCTGAAAGAGGATGATAAGCTTTCCTGTGAAATACATCCCAGCTGTACCCAGTGGTCCCTGGCACTGGTGACCCCATCTGATTCAACTTGTTTGAGACCAAGATTTATAGAATGAAAGGTGAGCAGAGGCCCTCAGAGGTCATTCTGGCCAATTCTCACAAGCAGGATGCTTGCTTGTATCATGAGAGTAATCAATGTGAAGCTTTAAAAAAAAACAAAACCAAAAGCCTGTCCTATAGTATTCTCCAGCCCTACCATAGCTAAGGACCACTATTCTTCACCTAGATCAAGAGTTAGGCATCATCTAGATGCAGGGCACACGGCGTCCTCAAATCATCCAGTACAGATACTGTTCAATTCATCTCTCTATTGGTCAGGAGCAGCCACCAAGGGCCTCTTTCAGTATCCAGCAATGAGGGTCAGAGTACAGGGAGGTTGTGGAGCTGAGGGTGAGGCACGTGAATATTCAAACAGCTGGTAGAATAGTTCTTCCTAAGCTGGAGGAGAAATTCAAGGCTAGCGAAAGAGGAGGAAACTAACCCAGCAAAGTCAGCATCAAACAGTTGCTAGGAAACAAGAAGATCCTGATACTGTGGGATCCTGGGAATCATGGCTAGGTGAGATAGGAGAAAGGAAAAAGAAGAAACAAACCATGAATGATCTCAGAAAAACATAAGGGAAATGCTCACATTGTCAAGGTGCCAAGTTCGTTTTAAAAAGCAATACCAAAAAATGAAATGGTGTCTTTGGAAAGAGATGAGATACTTGAGCAACAGAAATGGATGAAAGTTCAAGTTAAGCTAGTAGAAGGGACTCCCACTGTACAAATGTGCCAACACTTGCCCTCACTCTCCCCTGAGCAGCCTGATCCCTCTCTCACACCCACATCTAGAGGTCCTGATAGTACTGCCATGGGAATTTTTGTGATAAACAGTGAAGCCTTGCAAATCTCTGAAACTGGTGTTCAGAAAGGAGAAGATGCAATAACTAGCTGAGGGAAGCTGAACTACAAAGCAAAAGACCAGCTTGAATCTGAAGTCTTTCCCACAACAGTCCCCAGAGTTTTCTACTTAGGGAAATAGTCTCTTATACTGTCTGAAATTCTAGTGGTTAAAGATGCATATACATCACTGTACATCCTCTTTTAAAAAAACAAAAACTCCTAGGATGTTATCGGAGATGTTAGTAGTCATTTACACATTAGTGTAAACTACTCATAAAGCTTGTCCACTTGTCTTTCATTTGCTGCAAGCAAAGAGAAGTTTCGGTTAAGGGTGAAAGTTAATAAATGACTCTCTATTTCTTCATGTCTTTTGTTCTACTTTGTATTCCTGCTACTTCTAAAAAGAATTTGGGGCAGCAAATACTTCTGGATTTTGAGGATTTTATGGAATAATGTGCACCAGTTTTGCCCTCCCCACTTCCTCTCCCTCCCATACACACATAAAAGAGTGATACTGTAGTTGAGTATATAGTTAGAACATAGTTGAGGGGTTAGAAACATTAAATTGAAGTGATCTCTGATAACACTGTTTCCTGCTAGTTAAACCACAACCCAATTGTTCCATCAGAACAGAGAGAGAGATACTATATCAGTTATAAAAAAGCAGTCCTACTGGGAAATCAGATTTGGGTCTAATCTAATTGAAGAAATCACAAAGGATCTGGAGGTTTAAGAAAGGGAGAATAAAAGAAGAAAGCCCTGAGTTTTGATCATGCATGCTGTAACCAGAGGAGAGAAGAGTGGAGCCTAAAGATGTCCTGCCCAGCCCTGTGACAGCAGATGCCCTGATCTAAGTGAGGCTCATCACACAGTTTGCTGATTGCACGCTAGCTTCCTTGGCAGATTTGCTACCAACCTGGCAGCACTGGTAGCAACATGCTTATCCAGGGACTTCATAGCCAGTAATGCTATTCTGGTTGGTACATCAGGCTGGTGTAAGTTTGTTTAATGGAGGTCAGACCCTAAACTCTAATCCTTTTTGGCTCTAAGGCCACGAGAGACTGTTTGCATAAGACATGATTATTATGAACCATAGCCCAGGACTAGAACTGTATTAATAATGGAGGGTGAATAAAATCCCCCTTCCACTCCCATTTCTCTTCCTATCCCCCCAACTCCTCTGCATACCCTCTCATGTACCACACAGATATTCTGTTCCTAGACCCCTAATTTGCATTATAATTCAGCTTCATTCTGGATAACATGGCTTCAAAGGGATATCTTGAGTTGCTCTCCACTCCCACCCAGAACCACCATTGTATATACAAGAAAAAAAAAGAAACATTGTTAATTCCAAGAGTTGATTCTCAAATGAATTTTGGACCATGACCCAGTGATAACTTGGGGACATTTTGTTCCTGTAAATTGGTCTTTCTAGCCAGCATCTGGGAGCTGGCTGGGAAATGCACTTAGTAAATCACTCCCAGTGGTTTGGGGAAGGACAGAGAAGGTTCTAGAAGAGATGAGTCAGGCTAGGGGGTGGATAGCACAGAGGGGAAAGGAACAAAGAGCCAAGCAATATTCTGAAAATGGAATTTGTGCCCAGCCAGAAATAACTGTTTGATCAGGTCTAGCTAGAGACTTTCTGAAATGATGAAGCAAATATTAAGAGAGGAATCTTTAAAAGCCTCTCTCAGTGAAGATTACATTCTCGTCAGTGATAAGCCAGGTGGGTGTATAAATATCATGCTCTGCCAGGCAATCTTGATAAGGCCTTGTTCTCCTCTCCAGAGTTGGAAATTGACGTTTTATATTTCAAGAATGTAAAAGTGAAAGTTGCTCAGTTTGTGTCCGACTCTTTGCTACCCCATGGACTATACAGTTCATGGAATTCTCCAGGCCAGAATACTGGAGTGGGTAGCCTTTCCCTTCTCCAGGGGATCTTCCCAACCCAGGGATCAAACCCAGGTCTCTCCATTGCAGGAGGATTCTTTACCAGCTGAGCCACAAGAGAAGCCCAATGTGCCGCACCTAAATGCTCCTGCCCAGTGGCTTGGGATGGACATGATGATGTCATGCTGACTCTACCGAAACAGAAGGTTGACAGTCAGCTTCCTTCCAAGCCCCTCACTGGAAACGCTGGACTGAGGTAGGAATAGCCCAGTACCAGGCTGCCTCTCACCTAGCTAGTGTGTGAGTTTAAGTGTGTGGGCTTGTCTTTGGCAGGCATGCGAGGGGTTTGGGATGAAGCTGAAGCTATGGAAACAGACAGAAGTCACTGCAATGTAGTTGCCACAATCCTTCTAGACTGAAATTAAGCATGCAGCTCCTTCCCGAGGGGATCATAACAGCAGTTCTGTCAGAGGCCCTAATGCTACAGGCACACTGAAAGCCTCATTCATTCATTCCACAAACATTTACCGGCTGTCCACAGTGTGCCAGAGACTACTGGCCTAGGACAGGCAACAGAAGGTCAGCTGCAATCTTGTAGGAAGGGAAAGTGTGTCCAAGGGGCTTCAGAAGCACAGACGACAGCCATGCCAGGGGGAGTAGAAACAAGAGATGGCTCTGGGCCGCTTGAGCCCTGACTGGTCAAACGCTTAAGGAAGGAAGGGTGACTTCAAAGGGGGTCGGAGCAGAAAGGCTGGATCTGATTCTCTCTGGGGAAGAAAGGAAATGAAAACACTCAAAACTGAACCCAAACTGGCCACACCAAAGTGACGGTGGCCCAGAGTGACAGGGAGCCGGGGCTTTCACACGGAGAGCAAGGATCAGCCTGACAGCGCAGGACACACTGCAGTTTTGCCCATGCCTGTCAACATCGATTTACTCACAGTGTCCCCTCCACATGAGAGAGTTGCTGCAGCTTCCCAAACAATCTGACAAGAGGGAAGACAGGGCTGGGCAGTCATACAGCGGGAGGGACTGGGTTCATGTTGGGGCCAGGGCAAACCTTCCAGCTCTGGGGGCAGAGCTGAGTTCAAGCGAGCTCTACCACTTACTTCCTCTGCATTAGGACTCAGTATCCTCATCTGGAAAGCTGAGAGAACAGGATCCACTGCTCAGAATTGCTTCAGAGCAAGGATGAAATAAAATAATGCACCGAAGGCTTCCCTGGTGGCTCAGTGGTAAAGAATCCACTTGCCAATGCAGAAGACATAGGTTCAGTCTCCCATCTAGGAAGATCCCACAAGCCACGGAGCAACTAAGCCCTCGCACCACTACTGAGCCTGTGCTCTAGAGCCAGGAGCTGCAACTGCTGAGCCCACGCGCCGCAACTATTGAAGCCTGCACACCTAGAGCCGTGCTCTTCAACAGAGAAGCCATTGCGATGAGAAATGTGCAACAAGAGGGTAGCCCCCCTCCCCAACTCACGCTCTGCAATTAGGGAAAAGCCTAAGTGGCAACGCAGACCCAGCACAGCTAAAAATAAATGAACAAATAAAAATTTTAAAAATAATGCTTAGCACATAATAAGTAGCCACGTATTAATATATTAGCCATTGTGGTGGCCAGCAGTAAAGGAGGTCTACTCTGACTTGGTGTCTGGGAAGACAGGGCTACCCTGGTATCAGTGGGATGCAGAGCTGCAGTTTTTAGATAAGACAAAAACAAGCCAGGGACGGGACACTTTCCCTCCTCACCTGGCCAAGCCCCTTCTCCTGGGGCCATACTCATTAAGCAAGGACTGGTAATTGTTCAGCCCCAGGTCCTGCCTGCCCTTTCCCCAAAGACATGCCAACACACTTGCAGACGAGTTTCAACGCCGCTGTGGACAGGAACTAAGGGAAGGAAGAAAAGTGGGGGTAGGGAGCAACCAGCAGGCCTCCTCCTGAAGAAAAAGTTTCCTCCTAGTATGGGGGAAAGGAAAAAGGCTGAGATTTAGCCAGAAAACACCCCTACAGATTTAATACACCATCTGAGGATTAGGGCAAAGGTACAGCAGACTTCCTAAGATCTCTGAGGAGAGGGGACACTGAAGCTTATGAAAAGACCTTCAGTGACATGAAGGGATCAGCCAGCTTGTTGGTTGGACAGGAGCCAAGGGCCTCTATCCCGGTGAGGCCACGACCAGAGCTCCCATAAAGAGCAACGGTAGCAGGTCAGGAATTGTCATTGACTGGAATATAGAATTAAGAACAGTCAGAGATCTTGTGAAAAGAAATGCAGAGGATCTGGAAAGCAAGCCAAACATGAGGAGAGGACAGGGAGAAGGCGGGAAATGCCGGGACCTGGTTATGGCCCCGCAGGGAGAATGAGAGCCACCACTCTGGCTTAGAGGACAGTAAGAACCACCTGCACTAATTAATCTGGGGATGTTCTTTTCAATTAATTCATTTGAAAAAAGATCTCGAGAGCCAGGGAATTAATGCAAAACAAAAGATTGCAGCCGAGATAGAAGAACTAACTCAGAGCATCTCAATCATCTCAATCAATCAGCTTCTGGACCCCACCCCATTCCAGGGAACAGATACATCATGTCCAGAGCATTGCCGAGACCTGCCCAAGCAGAGCCACTCCTCTGCTTCCTGGCTGTTCGAACCCCCCGAAGGGAAGGAAGATGGTGTTTGGATTCACAAGCCTTACCAGGCACACCTGAGCGTGAGGACTGAGAACGTTTGGCCTTTCCTCTTATATTTTATAATAATCCAAAGACCCTGTTAGAATCCGTCAGCACAACTGTAGCTGGCCCAAATGTTAAGAAGTTAGAGGCTCAGAGATGATGGTAGGATTACAAAAAGAGGGTAAATGCATGCTATGGTTGGCCCCTGATTAGGGTTTTTAATCAACTCTCTCAAATTCCTAGTTTCTTCCTTAATCTAAAGGATACCAACCAAGGTAAGCATGTTGACATAGAGATTCTTAGAGTAGAAACCTTTTTATCAGGAGACAATGATCAAAGTGAAACCCAGTTTAACCTTGCTGCGCCCTTCTCTGCCACTCTCACCACCCCACATCCACCCCAAATCCTAGCTTTAGGCTATTTCTTACAACCAGGACTCTGCACATTGAGGAAAATTGATGTAATAAATAATGGATGTATTGGATTTTTCTACAACCTATCTGAGACACCTGGCCTTTGCTGGGACCCCAAAATCATTTATCCTGGGGAAGGCAGAGCAAGGTTGGGAGTCTGGGGTGCACAAGAGATCCCATGACAACTAATAGCTGGTTAACTTTTATCACCACAATATATTACGTGGGTGTATTAGAACTATTTGGAACACCAAGGCACCAGAAGATAATAGAAGCAAAAGTAACAGTAAGGGACATCTGAAAAGGGAAGTCTTCACATTGTTTTTATCATCATATCAAGATTTTCAGAAATGGGGGAGAATTGATTGTACATTTCAGAACTAACCTGTCCCTTGCAAACAGCACTTCCATTTCACACATCTTAACATTGAAGATACAATCTGCAAGCTGAGAGAAGGTATTCCCCAAAGCAGAATCATTTTATGACGGGGAATTTAAGGCACTCTGATTATTTCAAATTAGTAAGATGCTTCAAGATCTTCTCAGGAAAGTACATTATCAGGAAATATTCTGGGTCCAGAGCATTCTGCAGAATCCCCCAGTAGAAGATGAGACATGTCAGACACCCATCGACTGAGGGCAATAAAGTGTAAATAATTTAAAACTCCTAGATAGTATCCCGCCTTCTCATCATGCGCATCTTTAATAATTAATTCAGCTCGGTCTTTAAAGGAATTCTCTTCATATAACTTAAATCATTCTGTTTTGCCTGTTAACAACAGGAGACCATTTCCTGTTTAGGACTCGACCTTCCCAAGTGAGGTGCATTTACTTAATAACACAGGAGACATTTTCCTGCTGCTGTCGGTTTCCATGGAAGTGTTGTGCGCATGCTCGGTGAGCATCATGGTTCGGATCAGAATTCTCATTAAGGTACTCACCACTGTCAGAAACTGTTTTAGTGTCTAATATTTAGTGGCGTAATTTTCACAGCAATCCTATTACCTCTCATCATTTCTCTATTTTATAGATGAAGAAAATGGTTAAATAACTTGAATGCTTCCATCACACCTGCCTACCCCCAACAGATAAATCATTGCCTGACGTATTCACCATGGGAACAAGGCTGTGCAGAATTCCTATCACGGTGTTAACTGGGCTTAATTTTTTGTAGAAGAAAAGAGCTGGTCCCTTTAAATATCGGATTACTGAGTCTTGCTAAATCATTCACACAGAGAAAAGCCTTGGGGGATGGGGAAAGGGAAGTGACAGGGTAATTGAAAATAGCTGAGGAATAGTGACATCAAATGCTTCCAACAGAAAATACAGAGGACACCAGCCACAGGAGAAGATTTAGAAGTGAAGGGAAAGGAACTGGAGCATGTTTATGTTTTGCAGAATGCAGTTTGCTCCAGAAATGGAAATTATTCCAGGAAGGTCAGAGAGAAGACATTGCTGCAGTTAGAAAGGACAGTTGAGCAAGAACCCCAAGATTGAAAAAAGAATCACATCAGGTAAATCCACAACACTGTAATTCTATGTAATATATTGATGGCAAAGTGGAATTTACACAGTGTTTCTGCCCTGAGGCTTTGCCTATTAAGAAATGGCTAAGAAGGTCATAGCCAAGGTGTCATATCTTTCTTATTGTACACTTTTATTTTCTCGTTTCACTTGCATATATTACTTATTTTTGGTTTTTAAAAACTGAAGTATAAAATACATAAAAAGTGTAATGTGTGAAGAACACAAACAAATCTCACCTGCATAGCTTCATGAATTTTTACATGCATATATCTATTTCAGTGTAACCAATCTCCAGATCAAGATACAAAATATTCCCACCACCTCAGAAAGTTCCCAGGCAATACCCACCAACCTCTGCCTGAACAGAAAACTATTTTTACTTCTAACAGCATAAGTGAGTTTTGCCTGTTCTTGGTAAGTTACAGAAATGAAATCAGGCGGTATATACTCTTTGGGTTCTGGCTCTTTCACTCAACATAATGTCTGTAAGTTTCAACCACACTCTTGTATCCATCAGCAGCTTGTTCTTTTATATTGTGGTTTCCTCTTCCATTGTGTGACGATACTCCTAATTCATTCATCTTTTCTCCTGCTCAGACATTTGTGTTGTTTCAAGCTTGGGGCTGTTATGAATAAAGCTGCTATGAAAATTGCTATATCTTTCTTTGTTGTTGTTGGACAAAGGCATTCATTTCTCTTCCATGTTTACCTAAGAGAGGAATGTCTGGGTGATAAGGTAGGTATATCTTTAGCCACAGTTGATAATTTTGTTGGACTCTACAGCACATCCTTCATTCTCCTTCAAGACATTCCTCCTCGCTGCTGGGACGAGGGCCAGCTGTCAGCCCTCCTTAGAAATGGCTGCAGCTGAAGATTGTTTTTCCTCCAGCTAATACCTGTGGCCATGTGGGGGATCCGTTATGACCAGGTAACAAAGAGAAAAGAAGCCTAAGTTCAGAGACTGGTGGGTTTGGATGTACATGAGCGTGTGCATGTGTGCTAAGTCATTTCAGTCGTGTCTGACTCTTTGCAACCTATGGGTTGTAGCCCACCAGGCTCCTCTGTCCATGGGAGTCTCCAGGCAAGAATACTGGAGTGGGTTGTCATGCCCTCCTCCAGGGGATCTTCCCAACCCAGGGATCGAACTCACCTCTCTTATGTCTCCAGCATTGGCAGGCAGGTTCTTTACCACTAGCGCCACCCAGGAAGCCCAGGTTTGGATGTGGGTCTAAGCCAAATCTGGGTGAATCTGAAGATAGCTGTGAGGGAAAATCCTCTCAAAGAGCAGAGCTTGGCAGTGAATCTGGCCGTCTACTTTCTACTTTGACAAGAGAAACGCTCAGAAGTTAGAACTTACAAGCCGGGGCAGATGGCATAGCCAGCAGATCAAAGGTGTGGGAGGAGACAGATGGGAAGGTCAGGGACAAAGAACAAGTAGAGGGCAGAGGGATGTGGATAGACATGGAAATGAGCTGGAAACATGGAGACTTCAGTATTTCGTGTTAATAACATTGGCCATGCCAGCGCCAATACAATGCATGTATGAATACAGTAATCATGGTAGGATGAAGACTGTATGGTACCAACAGCATCTCTCCCCCATACAAAGGCTGACCTTGCCCACGCTGCTGTTGAATGTCCAACCTGCTAGGCTCAGGGACCAAGGATATGTCCCTGATATGGCACCATCCCTCAAGTGGGCCAGTCACTTGGTGGCAGGTTTATTACATTGGACCTCTGCCATCCTGGAAGGGGAAGTACTTCGCTGACAATAACAGACACATACTCAGATATGGGCTTTTCTTTCCTGCCCACAGAGTCTAAGCCAACTCTACTACCAAAGTTTTATGGAGTAATTCATCCCTATACAGCAGAGAATCTGTGTGAGTGGGATCCACCTGATTATATCAAATGCCATACAACTCAGGAGCAGCTAGGCTGATAGAGTGATGGAAGATTTACTGGAGGAACTGCTAAAGTGCGAATTTGGAATTGGTACCTTGCAACGATGTGATGTCATCCTTTAGGACACAATGTATGCTCTAAGTCAGTGACTTTTTTATGGTTCTGTGTCCCCAGTAGATTGAATACAGTGGTGCAGAAACCGAGGACTGGAAGGAGGAAAGGTCTCATGGAACATGACTCCCAGTGATACACTGAGAGACTGTGCTCTCCTTCCCTGCGTCTCTGGGCTCTGCAGGCCTAGAGGCTCTGGAACCTTCCATGAGGGGACACGGCAAGAGAACCAGTGAGCTCGGGCTGCTCCCTGGGCACTGTATGCTCCTTCTCCCAAGAGAGCAACTGGCGAGAAAAGGAATCACTATTCTGGGAGAAACAACTGTCCCAGGTCATCAGGAGGAGGGCAGAGAGGAATATAATTGACATGCAGGCAACCCATTTGGTGCCTCTTGATACCCCATCCCCAATTTTAGTGGTAAAATGATGAGTGCAGTGACTGTAGCCTGAGAAGGGTGGTAACCAGGACTCAGGAGTGAAGGTCTGCATCATAGCTTCAGATAAGCCACTGAGACTAGCCGAGAGGATAACTGGGAGTGAAAGGGAGACTGGGTGTAGGGTATGAGGAAGGTATCTGTCCCAGCTGAAACAGCAGAGACTACAGTTTGTGCCAAATGAAGTCCATCAGAATTCTGGAGAGTTTATGAAATGAATTCAAAACTTTATGAAATGAATCCAAGCAGTGCAAGCAGTGGACTGTGATGAAACTATGATGTGCCCCTCAGACCCCCCTTCAGAGCTGAAGGACTATTTTCCTAGCTGTTGGGTGTGCAGCTGGAGGTCAACGCTCTTCAGGGATTGCCTTGGCTAAGGAAAGGGACACATCCTTCCTCCCAAGGTCACACATCATTCTCAAGCCAGCCCACATCCAATGACTTATCAGTCACTGATGACTGAAGTGAAGTGAAGTGAAAGTCTCTCAGTCATGTCCAACTCTTGGCAACACCATGGACTATACAATCCATGAAATTCTCCAGGCCAGAATACTGGAGTGGGTAGCCTTTCCCTTCTCCAGGGATTAATGACTGATCAGGGGTATAAAACTGAGGTCCCTTGCCCCACCTCAGAATAACTCTGAATGGTCATCCATCCCAGCTTTAGAGCTTCTATCCTGAGGCTGCCTTGTAGCCCAGCTTTTCTTTCTGCCCAAAGCTCCTTTCTGTTCTTCCTCATCTTTCCCTTTCCCTGGTGTTAGTTCCAAAAGTGCTCCCTAATAAACTTCCTACATGCTAATCTTCATCACAGAATTTGCTTCCTGGGGAGTTCAACCTCCAGAGTTTTCCAAATTGGCTTATCCAATTTACATTCTCTTCTGCAGTACATCAAAATTCTAACTGCTCTATATCCTTCTCACACTTGGTACTGTTAGTCTTCTTAATTTTAGTCATTCTTATTGATATGCAGTAGTATCTTATTGTGGTTTTCGTTTCCATTTTCCTCATGAATAACCATGTTGCACACATTTTCAAATGGTCATTGGACATTCAGATATCTTTTTCTTACTGATTTATAGCTATTCCTTACATATTCATATTTAGATATGAGACCCTTTGTCAGATAAATGTATTGCAAAAAAAAAAAATGTTCCCAGAAAGTGAAGGTTGCTCAGTCGTGTCCAACTCTTTGTGACCCCATGGACTATACAGTCCATGGAATTCTCCATGCCAGAATACTGGAATGGGTAGCCTTTCCCTTCTCCAGGGGATCGTTCCAATCCAGGAATTGAACCAGGGTCTCCTGCACTGCAGGCAGATTCTTTACCAACTGAGCTATGAGGCAAACCCAAATGTGGGGCTTAAATTTCACTCTCTTAATCACAGTATGTTAGTTTTCTTTTTTTTAAAAATTAAGCCTTCTACCTTTGAAATAATTATATATTCACAGGACACTGCACAGAGAGGTCACCCAGTTTCCCCACTGGTTACATCTGACATTCCTATAGTACAGTATCAAACGCAGGAAATTGATGTTGTATAATATGTGTACAGTTCTAGGTCATTTTATCACACGTATAGTTTTGTGCACTACAACTGTAGCTAAGATACAGAACTACTCCATCACTATAAAGCTCTCCCTTGTGCTCTCCCTTTATAGTTATACACATCCCCTGCAACCTCTGGTGATCACTCATCTGTACTCCATCTCTATAATTTAGTCATTTTAAGAATGTTACATAAATGGGATTGTACAGAATACAACCTTTTGAAATTGACTTTTTTTTTTTTTTTTTACCATTATGCCCTTGAGATCCATCTCAACCTTTTTTACATTTAGAAAATTATGTTACTCAGGCTACTTTGCATTATTTGAGCTATCTATTTATGTTTGGTAAGGGAAAAAAACAGTTTTTGTTATTAAAAATAAGATTCTCATCTTATATATCCCACACTGGAGTGATAGTTCCTTGGAGTTATAATCCTCTGCCAGGCTGTATGCTCCATACACTCCCCTCCCACAAGTCTTGATTTCAGCTTCCGTTATTACCTGTGGTCCACAGGGCCCCCTGACTTCACACGAGGTGTGGAGAATAAGAACATACGATGGAACCATTTGAAATTTCTTTTTTTATTGTTCAGGGATGGTGAGAAAAACAAATGATTCATTTTGCTTCTAAAAATGATGAAACAATTTTTTTAAATGGGGCATATTAATAACCTCCTTTATTATGATTACTTTCAGAAGAAATTAGAATATCACCTCTGAATGCACAAGTGGTGTTTTTACCGCAGGAGACAATATTTCTCTGAAGCCTGATGTCCCCTGCTGCCCTCCATGCCTCTGCAGCTTCCTCCTTCAGGCCACCATGTCCTCGCACCTTCTCTAAGTTGTCTGCTGTGAGCACCGACTCTCGAGCCTGGGTCTGTGACTGTGCATGCTAATCAACAGCCTGCAAAACACCTCTGCCCTTCACTTTGAAAGGGACACTCTTGGTGGTGTATTTCAATTGATTCTCTACGCATTTCAACTGTATATTGCAATATCATAGAAGGTCACCAAAATAAAGTGAGAAGTGGCTGCTTCTGCCTCTCCTCTCTCAGTCAGAGCCAGGAAGACGTGGGAGAGGATGGACTGAGTGGGCTTTCTAGGCTGGATGGGACGTGTGCAAGGAATAGAACATTTCTAGGTTAGCTTGCGTGAGTGTGGGGCTTGTCTGGAAGACTGCCCGTTGAGCAATAACGGAAAGAGCATCTCAAGAACTTCTCAGAACTGTCTGGGGGCCAATCTTCCTGGATAGAGGAGCTGGAGGGCAGCATGGGGTCCCCTGCAGGAGGGCTTCCTGGACCTTCATCCTGCAGCTGTCTAGTCATGCCTTAAGCACACTGTGCCTCTTCTCTGCTTCTATTCTTTTTTTCTCTGCATCTCTACTTCAGCAACCAAGTAAGTTTCTGTACTTCCTAGTTCAAATTTTGGAGGGACTAGATTGGCTGAGCTAATCATTTTTTTTCAGGCCAGCCTATGGGTCAGCTGTTCTTAGGTTAGTTGTCTGCCCTTGGTCCAATCAGATGTAACTGGAAGAAGTTGGGTTATACATAGAATGTGGCTGCCTAAGTCTGTCCCTCTGCCAGTGGCTGCAATGCATTTTGTCCTACATGGGTGTGGCAGTCATCATGGCTGACAAGTCTAATACAAAAGAAAAAAAGGGAAAGGATGGATATGGATATGCAGTTGTTTTTCTCTCCTTCCAAGAGTAGTTTCAATGTGTGGCTCCAAGGGGAAAGACACTGGATATTAACTGGGACTGCAGTGAACTGAGTCCTGATCCACAGATAGCTATTGCCTGTCAACTTGTTATTCTAAGATGATAACTACAATTTCCCACCACATTTGTGAATTTTCAGGTGATATTTCCTATGTGGATTCATCAGCTCTTTCCATAATAACGCTGTATATCAACTCCAACAACCTCAGTGACTTAAACAACAAACACTTATTTCTCATTCATAGATCTGATTTGAGGCTCTGTTGGGATCAGCTGAACTCAAGTGGAGTAGGTCAGCTGTGACCCGAGGCTGGAAGTCAGCCTCATGGGTCTGGTCCCTGGGTCTCTCATTTGGGGACATGAGGCTCCCAGGGATGTGTTCTTTTCATGGTGGGTGGAAAAAAATGCATGAGCCAAACTCTGCAAGCACAATTAGAGCCTCTGCTCACATTGTATCTACCAATATTTTGGTAGCCAAAGCAGGTGACATGGTCAAACCCAGCGTGGGCAGGGAAGTATGCTCTCCCATGAGCCGGGGGAAGGTGTCAGGGAGAGTGAATATTTGCTGACCAATAACATATCTACTGGACCATGCATTTCTCCTTACTGCCCTAACATGGTAGAATTGCCAAACCAGATGTGTGGTGGCATGTTTGCTGACACTGTAACCTCCCCAAGTGAAGAAACCATACCTCAACTTCTTTCATGCCTAATTTCAAAGTATCTAACCCCATGTATCACTCTCAGAAGGTGCCCAGTAAAATTCCCTTTAGTTGACACAAATTATCAGAATTCTAGACTAGGATCGGGAGAAAGCAATGGCACCCCACTCCAGTACTCTCGCCTGGAAAATCCCATGGATGGAGGAGCCTGGTGGGCTGCAGTCCATGGGGTCGCTGAGGTTCGGACACGACTGAGTGACTTCCCTTTCACTTTTCACTTTCATGCATTGGAGAAGGAAATGGCAACCCACTCCAATGTTCTTGCCTGGAGTATCCCAGGGACGGGGGAGCCTGGTGGGCTGACGTCTATGGGGTCGCACAGAGTCGGACACGACTGAAATGACTTAGCAGACTAGGATCAATATCAATCCACATGTGACTATGGTCAAATAAATTCATATTTTCTCTGCTCGAAGGACTGTGTATGTAGAAGGTGAAAGGGCAGAATGTAGCAGTCAAGAGCATGAGTTCTAAGGTCAAAAAGCCTGAGTTCCAATCCTAATTCAAGCTTCCTAGCTGTATGATGTGGGACAAGTTGCTTAGCTTCTCTGTATCAGCCTCCTCATCTATAGCGTGAGGATGCTAATAGCAGCTTCCTGATAGGGTTGTTCTGAGGTTTACATGGTGTATTCATGGAAAGACCATCCAGGAGGGCCTGACTCATGGGAATTATTTCACTGTTGTAACATGACTGGAGCGACTTAGCACACATGCATGCACACAAGCAAGCTAAAAAAACAAAAAAGCAACATCTGCCTTTTAAGAGAGCTGGGACCTGGAGTTAAAAAAAAAACTCGTGTTGAGTCCCAGCTCCTCTATTCACGCTACCTATGATCTTGACTGCGTCCCAGTTTCCTTGCCTATGAAATAATGGCTCCCTCCCCTGTCCATGCGGAGATCAGGTGACACATGTGAAGGCACTTTTGGAAAGTGAAAACCAACAGAAAATATGAGCTGCTTTTATCAAATTATTCCACCTTTTGCGTTGCTTATCTGATGACAGCCAATGGCCAGTCGGCTAAGAGTCAACTCATTGGAAAAGATCCTGATGTTCGGAAAGATTGAGGGCAGGAGGAGAAGGGGGCGACAAACGATGAGATGGTTGGACGGCCTCACTGACTCAGTGGGCGTGAGTTTGAGCAAACTCTGGGAGATGGTGGAGGACAGGGAAGCTTGGCGTGCTGCAGTCCATGGGGTCAAAAAGAGTCAGACATGACTGAGCAACTGAACGACAACAATGGCTAGTAAAGGGGATCTCTGCTGGACACCCCTGATCCCATCTTTACAGACATAAGAATTTCTGTGCAGCTCTCAGTTGGGTGAATCATCCCCTCCCTGATCTAGCAGACACCCAGCAAGCTGATCCTCACAGACACCCAGAGACAAGAATGAGCTCCTCTTTGCTGATTGAATACTCGGACGCCTCATAATTCCACTGCATCAACGGTGAACTCCTTGAGCCTACTCTTTGGCCTCTACCTCTCGTCTACCCTTCGTCTCCTCCCATCGCCTCATGAGCCCCCTGCACTTCCAATTTTCCACTGCAGCTGCTCTCGTCAAAGTCACTGTTGACTTCAGCACTGCCAAAGCCAGTGGTCATTGCTCAGCAAATTTGACTCAACCCATCAGCAGTTTTGATTTGATGGTTGATCACTGCCTCCCTCTTGGAAGATTTTCTTCAACTGACCTCTGAGACACCACCCTCTTGCTTCCCCTCCTCCTGCCCTGGCTGCTCCTTCTCGAACTCCCCTGATGTCATCCTCAGATCTCATCTCTACATGCACTCGCTCTCGGGGTGATCTCATTCAGCCCAGTGGCCTCAAATGCCAGCTCCATGTTGACAACTCCAAAATTTAGTTCTGTAGCCCAGACATCACCCCAAACTGCAGAGTCATAAATCCAACTGCCCACTTGTTAACCTCTACTTGGATGTCGAAGTGACATCTCAAATGTGATGTATCCAAAGCTAAGCTCCTATTGTCCTGACTTTAATCTGCCTTCCTCTAGTCTCCCACTTCTCAGTAAACAAGAAATGCCTTCTTGTTGCTCAGGACAGAAACATAGGAGCCATTCTCACCTCCTCTCTCTTGTCCTCTACAGGCTATTTATCAGTAACTTTAGGCTCTGCCTTTGAGTTACATCTGGAATCTAACACACACACACACACCCTTTTTCTTAACCACCTCTACCACTGGCATCCTCACCTGAGTCAGCATCATATCTTGACTATGTCTACCCTTGTGCTACTGGCCTCCCCCCTCCCAAGAAGCATAAGTCATATTATGTCACTCCCTTGATAAATACCCTTCAGTGGCTCCCTGTCTCACTCAGAATGAAACGTCCAGTCCTTGCTCTGACCTGCAGAACCTCTCAATTCTGCCCCCCATTGTCTCTCTGACCTTCCCTCCCAGCATTCTCCCTCTTGCTGTTGGGTTACTCTGCTCCAGCTGCAGCAGCCACCTTGCTCCTCATGGGACACACCAGCCTGCTCTCACCACACAGCCTTTTCACTTTCCATCAAGCATTGTCCCTGTTTTGAAACAACCTCATCAGACAAAGGGAGATGTTATCAGTGTGAGTCTCCAGAGGAAGGATGTGGCAAGTTACTATTTTATCCTTTGGGCTTCAAAAATTTTCTAATTATTTACAATGAATATTGTTTGTAATTTATTTTGTAATCAGAAAATAAATATGGTTTAAATTAAAGCCAGAATCATGTCTGAAGAACTGTTGCTTAGATACCCTGAAAGACTGCCTGCTTTCATCTCCAGGGCAGACTCCTCACACAGCCCAGAGGCCAGATCCACAGATGGGCCCGCTCAAAGCCCATGGGTCTCCTCCACCCCATCCTCTCTGCTTCTTCCCCATTCCCCCAAGTTAATGAGCTTCACACCAGGATGATGATAACTGATCTCTGGATGAAGATTCTGACTCACCGGTTAAATTGCAATGAAATGCTTTTTAATTCCTAATCTAGGATAATAAATAAATTGTTATTTTCCCCTTGTGAGTGGCATTACCTGTCATTATAAAAATTAATCTTATTTAAGAGATGCTTAAAATATGCAGCAATAACATGGTTCTTGAGACCAAGCAGTTAAAGGATAATTTAATCTGTGTGAATTATGAATCTTGATATTTTTGCAATGCTATTTTCCTTTAGAGCTATGAGCGACTCTCTTCTTTTCTCAGTTGTTACTGAGATTTACGTTCTGATTTTACAGAATCCTCTTTATAAGGTAGAGAAAACACTACTGACCTACTTGAACTAAACAACAAACATTTCTTTTGGTGTAGTAATTGATAAAGTTCAGGACAGCACAGAGGAGGGGTCTCCCTAAGGTGTGGCAGGTGGGTGTCAAGAACATGCGAAAAAGATGACTCTTACTTCCTTTGAAAGAAAAATGACTTGATGTACCAGGCATCATAGCATCGCTAGAAGTGCTAGTTGCGATTTCATTTTTAAACTCCACATGTTCCCTGGAAGATAACTGGACAAAGAATTGTGGCGAGCGGTGAGAGATGGAGTGAGGATGTCTATTTATCATGGATTTTATTATGTGTTTCAGACCTTTTGTGTATGTCTTTAAAGCCCTTCTGAAGTATTAAATTGAAATCTGCTTTTAAATGTCAACAGTCCTAACACTACTCTGCAGTCTGTTCTGTTTCTTGGAGAGATGGGTAGAGAGGAGCAGACTTTATAGCCTTGGTTCAGCTCCAGGCCCTGTTCTGTGTTTGTATCGATGGCTGCCACCCAAGGCCTGGGAGCCTATGACATAAAGATGGAGACACTTTTGTTGGCATTAGCATAGCTCAGCCATCCTGTGCTTAGAAGCGGGACAGAAGCACACCGTGGGACTAGCCCTGTAGTTTCAACAACTCCATCAGACCTCACCTAATTGTACTGGTTCTGCTTAAGAGAAACACCAGATTTGGACTGTCTCCCTTTCTGCAGGGCATCTGACCTCTCGGCTGCTATAGAATCAGTTCTGTAGCTCAGAACCTCTACGTTCCTCTTCATAAGTGGTCTGTGCGCCACCTTCCCTCCCATAATGCTGCCACCATACTGTGACGGCCTGTCAGCAGCCCAGGAACCACATCTGCCTTGTGTGTTATTGTAACCCAGGGCCCAGTACCGAGTATGGCATGTGAAAATGCTCAATAAATATTTGGTGAATAAACGGATGGGTGAATGCTGTCACACCTCCTGGGCAAGTCCCAACAAATGCATTCTCTAAGCTTCCCTCCAGGTTGCCAGCAGCTCTACACTGTGTTCATACGTGGTCTCCTTGGAGGAGGCTGGAACCAGCCAGACCGTCCACACTGGCCTCTCATCACTTGGGCTGGGTCTCTGCAAGCGCAAAGAGCCCTGAGCCTGTCACTTCTACCCAGGCTCAGAAACTCTGCATGGTAGCTCCCAGTGAAACGAAACAAAACTGAGGGCTTTGTAACCATGCAAGCCATAAGCTGACTGACTAATGACTTAAAATTTACTAGACACATACCCCAGCACTGCCATCTAAGCCCTCATGGTTGTTCCTTTTAATTACCACAGGTGGTTACGATGGGGAGGTCCCTCACTTGGCATGAGGCGAAGGAACCCAAGAAAATTCATATCCTAGTCTTTATTCTGTGACCCTAGTCACCACTGGGATCTACTCTTATCGTGTGTTCCTGAATTTTTATTGCATCCTGGACACTGGTGTCTCTTCTCTAGTGTTCATTTCGCAACCAAGATTTCATTTTGAACATGATTAGAATGTGATGGAATCTCCAGCTGTCATCACACGCAACAGCAGTACCCAAGAACCTCTCATCAGCAATACCCTTTATTTCCATGAGTGACCCTTGGGTACTTAGGCCTGACATTGGCAGCTCACTAATTAATTTTGTCAGTCAAATACTCACTCCTATGTTAGATTCTTTGCATTTATAATTCAGAAATTTCCCTGGTGGCTCAGTTGGTAAAGAGTCTGCCTGCAATGAGGGAGACCTGGGTTTGATCCCTGGGTTGGGGAGATCCCCTGGAGAAGGAAATGGCAACCCATTCCAGTATTCTTGCCTGGAGAATTCCACGGACAGAGGAGCCTGATGGGCTACAGTTCATGGGGGTCACAAAGAGTCAGACAACTGAGTGACTCACTTTCAAGTTAAGTATATATATGAAATGACAAAACAATAACACCAATAAAAATAGCCAGTACCATGTAGAACTTACTATGTGCCAGATACTGTTTTCAGTGTTTTATGTACTAACTCATTTACATCCAATAACAGTCCTAAGTGATAGGTATGATTATAATCATTCCCATTTACAAATGAGCAAACCCAAGTACAAGGAGGTAAATAACTTGCTGAACACATCTATTATGAGGCAAGGTCGGGATATAAACGCAGACTGTCTTAGTCTGAGCCCAAGCTGAAAACGCTGCACCTCCAACACTTACCTAAGAAATAAGCATCCCCATAAAAAGTGAAAGTGAAGTTGCTCGGTCCTGTCTGACGCGACCCCATGGACTGTAGCCTACCAGGTTCCACCATCCATGGGATTTTCCAGGCAAGAATTCTGGAGTGGGTTGCCATTTCCTTCTCCAGGAGATCTTCCCTGGTGGCTCAGATGGTAAAGCATCTGCCTGCAATGTGGGAGACCTGGGTTTGATCCCTGGGTTGGGAAGATCCCCTGGAGAAGGAAATGGCAACCCACTCTAGTATTCTTGCCTGGAGAATCCCATAGACAGAGGACCCTGATAGGCTACAGTCCATGGGGTCGCAAAGAGTCGGACACGACTGAGCGACCTCACTTTCACTTTCACTTTTCTCCCTCATTGTAGGCTGACACTTTACCATCTGAGCCACGAGGGAAGTCATCCCCATAGAGCCTCACTCTTAAATTCAATGTCTCTAATCTACATATGTTCTCATTACCCACCTAGGCCCCTCCCCACCATCTCAAGCTTATCAGTTAACACTGATACTAATATTTATGGAGCACTCATTGTCAGGCAGTGTGGCAAATAGTTTTACACTCAGTACCTCATTTGATTTTCACAGTTACTTTTAAATATACATGCTACTATCGTCCCTCATTTTGTGGAAGAGGAGACTGAAGCCAGGCGAGGTGAAGTACCTTCCCCAACGTCTCCCAGCTGAGCCAGTAGCTGCGCCAGGATTCCAGCCAGGTCTGAGCGGCCCTGAGATCAATATCCTGTGTTTTCCATGGAGGCTTTCTGAACCACACCCTCAGCACCTATTGCTGGTGCTGACAATCTTGACAATCATGGCCTCCAAGACAGTCTTCCCTTTCACACCTCTGTACTAGTTCTATTTCTTTGCAGCCCACTGAGGTCTTTTTCCACCCAGATCTCTGATCTCCAGCCCTATTCACCACACCCAGCGTGTGAGTGACTGGAAGACGAATCCCACTATCTTATTTTCATTTCTTTTGCAGTCCCTCCCTGGACACTAGAGATACAGCATACCCACAACACGTGCACTGACTTGCTTACTTGGCCATGTCACTTGTCACAACCGGAGAAGGCCAACTTGTCAGGGATGCCCCTCGTGACCTCACTGTGATCCTTTCTTCTCGTTAGCTTTTCCTCCCTTGGCTCGACATTTGGGTTTACCGTTGTTCGGGATAAATGTCCCCCTCCCCTGTGGCCTGTACAACTCCACTTTATAGGGTCAGCGGGCTCTAATCAAGGCACTGGCCATCACCCCATACCTGGAGACTTTACTGAAAGCATTTAGAATTCTCTCCAGATGTAGACCAAGCATAGTGGTCAGAGCAGCTCTTCTTCAAGAAGGAAAGTCCCAGAGGAAATCAGCTCTAAGCTCCAGATAAGGAGAAGAGAAGAAAGCCAAGTTCGATCACCAGTCCCCACTAAAAACTACAGAAGCAATCAACCAACACACTCCCCAACCAGATGGTGAGAGCACAGTATCCACACGAGACCCCTTCCCTTGGAGGGAGCATTTCCCAACATCCCCAAACAACCTGCTTTAGAAACCTTCATATTGCAAATGTCCCAGGCTAGACACACAGCTGAGGTTCAAACACATCCATGTAAACGAGGCGGATCTCCTTCCGCTGATGCCGTCATTACTATGCACAAAGCATATGTAAGAGCCAAGCTACCTTTACGCTGGACCTGCATCCTCAGCAGTTCATTTAGCCAACATGATAAACTTGCCAAGTCTCTTAGCCTTGTGCTTCCATTCTGGGGCACAACCCATCATCTCCCTGCAAAGCAACCTTTCAATTGATCCATGGTTTATATTGCCTGTTTAGGGATATATTTCTGCTATTTTTATAGAATACTCTCAGTCAAGTATTATTATTGACTGGATTATTCTTAGTGACATACAATAAAAATAAAGTCACAGTCCCTGTCCTTCCTCATGACGTCTATCTGATATAGATTTTGCAGATGAATGAGGTGCATTGACTGATATTCTAGGTGCCCTGTGTATGTCATTAGGCTGAGGACTGGAATGTCCAGAGCATTTACAAGAGGAATCATTACCCCAGCACTGCCTACTTATATAAATAAATATTTGCCCATAATATGGCAGATTTATGAGCTGCATTTAATACTGTAATGAAAAAATCTATCACTGTGTGTGAGAGCGAGAGAAAGGAGAAGAGTTAAGGTTGCCATGGGAGCCTTTGGCACTTCAGAACCTTTATGATTACGAACAATAATTAGCAGTAATGCTTTACGGTGGCGAAGCACCTCATGGGCTCCTGATAATTGTAAAGTGTTTGGCAATTAATTCACCCTCCCTGAGATTCAGGTTGATGTAATTAACCCCACAAGGAGAAGCAGCCTCGGGGAAGCAGAGTCACGTGGGGAGAGTCACCCCTCATTGCAGTGGCACAAATAAAGGGGCCTCCCCAGCCCTTGCCCACACCCGCTCCATCACATATCTCTGCCACAGACCCCTTCCTGGCCAGAGGTACTTTGCTCATGGCTGGGTTGGGTCCGTGGGAATGCTTGCCTGCACTGTGGAGAGGCAGGTAGGATCAAAGCCCAGGCGTCAGTCAGGGTTTCATTTCCCTGGGCGTGGACAGGCAGCCCTGCACAGCTGTGGCAAGAGGAATGCAGAAAGCCACCTGGGGTAAAGGAAGCTGGAGATATGCTGCTTTGCTGTGATCAGCTAAATCTTCACGAAATCAGTACTCGTCTCTTTCCCAAGCAGCTGCAACCTGGTATAGGTCTTTAGTCAGCCAACTTCTCTATTTATTGTTTCATGACACAAACTTGCTGTTAGACACTAACAGGAAGCTGGAGAGAGCGGGTTGTCTTAAAACAAGGTGTTACTGACATTATATGAAGTGAAATGAAGTGCAAGTCGCTCAGTCGTGTCTGACTCTTTGCAACCCCGTGAACTGTAGCCCATCAGGCTCCTCCATGCATGGAATTCTCCAGGCAAGAATACTGGAGTGGGTAGCCATTCCCTTCTCCAGGGGAATCTTCCATACCCAGGGATAGAACCCGGGTCTTCCACATTGCAGGCAGATACATTTTCCCCATATGGCAGGGAAGCCATATGGATATCAGTTCAGTTCAGTTCAGTCGCTCAGTCGTGTCCGACTCTTTGTGACTCCATGAATCACAGCATACAAGGCTTCCCTGTCCATCACCAACTCCCTGAGTTCACCCAAACCCATGTCCATCAAGTTGGTGATGCCATCCAACCATCTTATCCTCTGTCTTCCCCGTCTCCTCCTGCCCTCAATCTTTCCCAGCATCAGGGTCTTTTCCAATGAGTCAGCTCTTCAAATCAGGTGGCCAAAGTATTGGAGTTTCAGCCTCAACATCAGTCCTTCCGATGAACACCCAGGACTGATCTCCTTTAGGATGGACTGATTGAATCTCCTTGCAGTCCAAGGGACTCTCAAGAGTCTTCTCCAACACCACAGTTCAAAAGCATCAATTCTTTGGCACTCAGCTTTCTTCACAGTCCAACTCTCACATCCATACATGACCACTGGAAAAACCATAGCCTTGACTAGACTGACCTTTGTTGGC
Source organism: Bos mutus (assembly GCF_027580195.1). Classification (NCBI taxonomy): domain Eukaryota; kingdom Metazoa; phylum Chordata; class Mammalia; order Artiodactyla; family Bovidae; genus Bos; species Bos mutus. Next base: position 28,666,202 of record NC_091636.1, on the reverse strand, counting down.
AAAGTAATGTCTCTGCTTTTGAATATGCTATCTAGGTTGGTCTTAACTTTCCTTCCAAGGAGTAAGCGTCTTTTAATTTCATGGCTGCAATCACGATCTGCAGTGATTTTGAACCCCAGAAAAATAAAGTCTGACACTGTTTCCACTGTTTCCCCATCTATTTGCCATGAAGTGATGGGACCAGAGGCCATGATCTTAGTTTTCTGAGCTTTAAGCCAACTTTTTCACTCTCCTCTTTCACTTTCATCAAGAGGCTCTTTAGTTCTTCTTCACTTTCTGCCATAAGGGTGGTGTCATCTGCATATCTGAGGTTATTGATATTTCTCCCAGCAATCTTGATTCCAGCTTGTGCTTCTTCCAGCCCAGCGTTTCTCATGATGTACTCTGCATAGAAGTTAAATAAGCAGGGTGATAATATACAGCCTTGATGTACGCCTTTTCCTATTTGGAACCAGTCTGTTGTTCCATGTCCAGTTCTAACTGTTGCTTCCTGACCTGCATACAGGTTTTTCAAGAGGCAGGTCAAGTGGTCTGGTATCCCATCTCTTTCAGAATTTTCCACAGCTTATTGTGATCCACACAGTCAAAGGCTTTGGCATAGTCAATAAAGCAGAAATAGATGTTTTTCTGGAACTCTCTTGCTTTTTCGATGATCCAGTGGATGTTGGCAATTGGATCTCTGGTTCCTCTGCCTTTTCTAAAACCAGCTTGAACATCAGGAAGTTCAGAGTTCACATATTGCTGAAGTCTGGCTTGGAGAATTTTGAGCATTACTTTACTAGCGTGTGAGATGAGTGCAATTGTGCAGTAGTTTGAGCATTCTTTGGCATTGCCTTTCTTTGGGATTGGGATGAAAACTGACCTTTTCCAGTCCTGTGGCTCCTGCTGAGTTTTCCAAATTTGCTGGCTTATTGAGTGCAGCACTTCCACAGCGTCACCTTTCAGGCATATATGTATATGTCTATTTGTTGATGTTCAGTCACTAAGTCCTGTGTGACTCACTTGCGACCCTGGACTGCAGTCTTGTGACCCCATGGACTGCAGCCCACGAGGCTCCTCTGTCAGTGTATAGTATACTATAGTATAGTATATGTCTCTATACTATGTAAAGACATCTATGTCATTATATCATATTGTTTTATGTATATTGTATAAATATATTACATATATATGTGTATGTGGATATATCAGGTAAATCCCTAAAATAAGTGGGTCATATGCTTTGGCTTTATATCAACCAAACCTAGCTCTCCATTTTCTCCAAGAAAAATGGCTTATAACTCTGGAAAATATCACCCAACATCCCCTTTTGTTTCAACTTGAGTTTCCATAGGCTAGTTGAAACATTTCATTTTCTTCGTTGAAAGCTACTACCTTTTGTATCCGAAAGATTCCAGTGAGGAAAGGTGTTGGATTACTGCCACTGACAGACGCCACCCCATTTCCCAATCTCTGTCCAACCCCCCAGCCCCCCACCTCACACATTCTGGAGAAGGTTTGGTAAAGGATCACTGCCTGACTCAAGACGTGAGGGCCACAGATACACAAAGCTGGCATGGAGGACCCTCTCTGCCAGCGCTGTGCTGAGTGGGAAGACGACGTGAGCACGTTCCCTCAATGCTGTGGTCCTGTTAATACCTGCTCCCAAGAATAATACCTGATCTCATTAGAGGCCACAGCTGCACTGCCATTTGAGCCAGGGATACAGAGAAGAGATGAGGTAAGCCACATCTTTTACTTCACTCCAAGGAAGAATCTGCACAGCACAAGGCCTCTAGCATTTTTGAGAGAATGTTTTGTACCAGAAAAGCTAATTTGCTGTGATTTAGTTCCATTACATCTGGGAGATTTTTGCTTTATATTTATTTGGAGGCCAGTTTGGAGTCCTCTTTGGTGATTTTCCTCTATGCACCCAAGGAATTCTCTGAAACTTCTACCATGAATAACAAAACCCAAATGCAATGAGTAATACCTCTTGAGTAATAGTAATACCTATTACAATGAGTAATAGGCTTTCCTGGTGGCTCAGAGGGTAAAGTGTCTGCCTGCAATGCGGGAGACGGGGGTTTGATCCCTGGGTTGGGAAGATCCCCTGGAGAAGGAAATGGCACCCCACTCCAGTACTCTTGCCTGGAAAATCCCATAGACTGAGAAGCCTGGTAGGCTACAGTCCATAGGGTCGCAGAGTTGGACACGAACGAGCGACTTCACTTCACTTCACTTCAATACCTCTTGGGTTCTAGGAAAAAGAAGTGCTCGTGTGACATGAGAAGAGAGGGTCCTGAGTCATTTGCAAGTCCCCTGGCCAGGAATTCAGAGGGTGGGAAGGGGAAATGGAGGCCCAGGTGTGGGGCTGGGGTCTGGGAGAGAGGCGGGTGGGGTCATTCACATTCCACCTTCCACACTTCTCTCCTGTCTGGGACACTTACAAGTTTCTTTGTGTTGGCAAGAACAAATGTTGGTTATTTAGGATTCCTACTGCTTCTGAAGCAGCCAGGGGTACATTATTTGCTGAACTGGTGATGACAGGGAAGATGCAAGCTGCAGGAACAGGGCCAGAGCCAAGCAACAGATCAGACGGGAAGACACAGAGACGTCGTCTGGGAAGGTCTGAGAGGTAGACTAGGGGAGAATTAGAGGCTTCGTGGGGCAGGACCAGGGACAGAAGTGGAGCCTGTGGCTGAAGGCTGAGAAGTAAGACTTGAGGAAAGCAAAACCCAAATGAGGTTTCCTTCTTTCCCTCCCTCCAGCTCTCCCCCCTCCCTCCCTCCTTTCCTCTCTTTCTCATGAAATTCTCTGTTCTAGGCAATATAACCCCACTATAGACCATGATGGACATGAGTTTAAGTAAGCTCCGGGAGTTGGTGATGGACAGAGAAGCCTGGCGTGCTGCCGTCCATGTGGTCGCAGAGTCGGACACGACCGAGCGACTGAACTGAAGTGATAGACCATTAGTAAAGTCCACAGTTCTCACTAATGTCTCTTGGAGAGGGTTTCCTATTTAAGTGTTGCAGGAAAATGCTAAATCCTGCTTGGGGGTGACGTGAGGGAAAACTAGGAGACAGCTACATACATACCCACTGGGTTTCTATAGTCATAAAAGATGGTTGGCATAATGGAAGGGAGTAAGGAGAGATGGTGGAAGTTTGGAATTCTGACCCCACGTTCCTCCGCACCTACTAGCTGCCCTGGCCTTAGTCCTTCACATTCTGTAGTGTCCCCTCCCCCAACATTTCCCCATCGCCCTTCTCCCAAGAAGAGTCCACCCACACAGTATTCTCAGGGGCAGTGCCCAGGACTGGGGGCAAACACTGGCCCCAACACATGGGTCCATGCTGCCAGGGACCCAGCCGAAGGCAGCCCCAGCCGGTCATATGCTCTCCCAGGTGCCAGGGACAGCCAGCTAGGCCTGGCCCTTCCGATTCTGCACAAACTCGTTAGACAGGGGCTTCAGTGGGAGCCGGAAGTAGGAGAGCCATTCCCAGGGCAAGCAGCAGTGGTCTGGGCCATCTGGGCACCGGGAACAGAGGACAAAATGCTCTGAAACCCACCTTGGGTGCAGAAGCTGGCATAAAAGGAGGCAGACCCTCCTGCATATTCTTAACACATCTTTGCACATCGTCTCACAGTGCTCATCAAAAGGGCTTTTTTGAGAGATTAGGAAAGAAAAGAAAGAAAAGAAAAGCCAAGTGTTCACGCATGCAGTCTTCCTAATTAACACTGTAGGCCCAGAGGGATAGAGAAAGCACATCAGATTTTTCTGAAGCAGCTGTGCTCCCCACAGCAGTCTCTTCTCGGGGAAGCTTCAGGCTACTGCTCGTTGAGTCTCTGAATTTGGAGAGAGGCCTCTGACTGCTTCTGGTGAAGGGCTAGCTGACGTCTGGGGCAAAGTAGACATTCTCAAAGCCAGCCGCACAGGCAGCTGGAGTCTCGTAGCCTGGAATCAGAGGGGCCAAGCGCAGCACAAGGTCTTGTGCCTGCCCTCTGCTTTCATCTTCCCAACAACTCCGTTCAGCCTTTGCCTCCCTTGCCAGGGAGGACTGTCACTGCCCGTGGTCACACAGCAAGGAGGGGATGGACACAAAGTTGAAAGACAGATTTGTGCGGGGCTTCCCTGGTGGCTCAGTGGTAAGGAATCTTCCTGTCAGTGCAGGAGACACAGGTTCAATGCCCGATCCGGGAAGATCCCACGTGCCTTGAAGCAACTAGGCCAGAGCCGCAACTACGGAGCCACTGTGCTGCAGCTACTAAAGCCTGAGCACCCTACAGCCCCTGCTGCACAACAAGAGAAACCACTGCAACGAGAAGCTCCGCATCACGGATAGAGAGCAGCCCTGGCCCGCGGCAACTAAAGAAAAGCTCGTGCAGTGATGAAGGCCCAGCACAGCCAAAAACAAATACATAAAATTATATTTAAAAAGACAGGTTTGTCTGAATCAAAGCCCAACTGTCATCAGTTCCCGTCAGCATTCCACTAGCATGTTGGGCTCTGCCTCCCAGCTCACCCTGCTTTAGACACTGGGCTGGCCCTGGCATTGGTGGGGCTGGATTCACGCCTGATCATTATGGACATGATACCGTATGGGCGCTCCTTCACGAAGCTGTCCCTAACCCCAGGCCCCTCCTCTGTGCTCACAGCACACCCAGCGGGGACCTAGCAGGGTTCACCTTGCATCTGTTGCCATTATTGACTCAAGCTGCCTTTTGTGTAATTCTGTGAGCTTCTTGAGAGGAGAGGGATAGTAACTGTGTATTATTCCCAGCACCTAGGCAATGCCTGATACATAGTAGATGTTTATAGAATGAGAGAATGACCTAAATGGGTGACATTTCCTGAATAAATTAAGCAACAAAAGAACAATGGAGTTATTTGCAACCCCATGGACTCTTTGCAACCCCGTGGACTCTTTGTGACCCCACGGACTGTGGCCTGCCAAGCTCCTCTGTCCACGGGGGTTCTCCAGGCAAGAATACTGGAGTGGGTTGCCATGCCCTCCTCCAGCGGATCTTCCCAACCCAGGGATCAAACCCAGGTCTCCCGCATTGCGGGTGGATTCTTCACCAGCTGAGACACAAGGGGAGCCCAACGATGGAGTAGCTTTCTGCCATGGAGAGGGCACCAATTACTGAATCAGAAATCCGGCCTTCATGTCTAGCTACCTTTTCTAATAACTGTGTGCCTTTGGACAAATCACTTAGCCTTCTTGGGTTTCTGCTGCCTTGTCTACAAGTGGAGGCATTTGAAATTGAGCTCCCCAAGGTCGTATCCAAAGCTGATATTCTATGAGTTTAGGTTGAATAGAGTCCATCCTTTATGAAGCATCCTGCTCAAATAAGATGCTCCAATCTCAACGTGAAGAGATGGCCTTCCTCAGACCCAGAGTTCAAGGATTTCTTTCTTGGGCTGGGGAGCCTCACAGCTATGCCCCTACTCATCCCCATCCCCCACTCCTGGTGCCTTGGCTACTTCTCTGCCCAGGTACCAACATGTCCACCATATCCCCTTGGCTTGGTCCTCACTTCAAGTTGTTTCTAATTCAAGTTCCTCCCTAACTACTCACTTTATATGGATCTGGTCCTCAAGCTAATACCTCCCCCCAGGCCCCCACTTTGTGGGCAGGACCCACTCAAGAGCTTAAGCACCTCTAATTAGAATGTTAGCCTCCATCTTAAACATCTTAAAATGATTCCTAGGCTTTAGAAATGATGGTGTGGTTAGTCACCCAGAGCCAGACATTCTGAAGTGCAAAGTCAAATAGGCCTTAAGAAACACTACTGTTAATAAAGCTAGTGGATGTGATGAAATTCCAGTAGAACTATTCAAATCCCTAAAGGATGATACCATCAAGGTTTGCATTCATTATGGCAGCAAATCTGGAAGACCCAACAGTGCCCACAAGACTGGAAAAGGTCAAACGTCTTCCCAATTCCCAAGAAGGGTAGTACCAAAGAATGTGCTAACCATCAGACTATTGCATTCATCTCCCTTGCTAGTATGGTCATGCTTAAAATCTTTCATGCTAGGCTTCAGCATTATGAGAACCATGAACTTCCAGATGTCCAAGCTGGGTTTAGAAAAGGAAGAGGAACTAGAGATCAAATTGCCAACATTCACTGGATTATAGACAAAGCAAGGGGATTTCAGGAAAACATCTGCCTCTGTTTCATCGACTACGCTAAAGCTTTTGACTGTGTGGATCATGACAAACTGTGGAAAACTCTTAGCGAGATGGGAATACCAGACTATCTTACCTGTCTCCGGAGAAACCTGTATGTGGGTCAAGAAGCAACAGTTAGAACCCTGTATGGAACAACTGATTGGTTCAAAAAAGAGAAAGGAGTAAGACAGGCTGTCTGCTGTCACCCTGTTTGTTTAACCTATACGCTGAGCACATCATGAGAAAAGACAGACTGGATGAGCTACAAGCTGGAATCAAGATAGGTGGGAGAAACATCAACAGCCTCAGATATGAGGATGATACCACTCTAATGGCAGAAAGTGAAGAGGAACTAAAGAGACTCTTGATGAGGGTAAAGGAAAACAATGAAAGAGGAGGCTTAAGACTAAATATTAAAAAAAAAAAAAAACTAAGATCATGGCATCCAGCCCCATTACTGCATAGCAAATAGAAGGGGAAAAAGTTGGAAGTAGTGACAGATTTCCACTTCTCGGGCTTTAAAATCACTACGGATGGTGACTGCAGCCATGAGATCAGAAGACGATTGCTTCTTGGCAGGAAAGCGATGACACACTTAGACAGTGTGTTGAAAAGCAGAGACGTTACTCTGCCGACAAAGGTCTGTATAGTCAAGGCTATGGTCTTCCCAGTGGTCATATATGGTTGTGAGAGATGGACTGTAAAGAAGGCAGACGCCAAAGAATTGATGCCTTTGAACTGTGGTGCTGGAGAAGACTCCTGAGAGTCCCTTGGATAGCAAGGAGATCAAAGCAGTCAATCTTAAGGGAGATCAACATAAATATTCACTGGAAGGACTGATGCTGAAGCTGCAGTATTTTGGTCATCTGATGTGAACAGATGACTCATTGTAAAAGTCCCTGATGCTGGGAAAGATTGAGGGTAGGAGAAGAGGGCGTCAGAAGATAAGATGGCTGGATGGCATCACTGATACAATGAACATGAACTTGGGCAAACTCTGGGAGATGGTGAGGGACAAGGAGGCCTCGCGTGCTGCAGTCCATGGGACTGAGTGGAGTCGGGCATGACTGGGCGACTGAATAACAACAACAAAGGCTTGCAGCACATCAGGAAACCTTCATGAAAGGTCAATTTTTAAATTGCCCTTGTGAGGTGTTATTAATGGATTTGGGCAAGCAGACTGAAGGCCATGCTGCAATACAGATATTGCTAATTAACACCATCCTAGCAGGTACATACTAATTGGGCACTTCCTGTGCCTGAATTCACTCCCTTTATCAAGTGGCTTTGATAAGAGAATGTGAGAGCCGGCTGTGAAGTCGTTTGCAGGGCCACTTGCTCAGCCAATGCCCAGTGCATGCAGGCAAGCAGGTAGCTGGCAGAGCAGAGATGGAGCTTTTCAGACAGAAAACGCCCTTTCCACTTCCCATTGCCTGAGTTTTGCAGTGAAAATGGCCGGAGGCGTTTTGCAGTGAAATGATGGCAGAGACATAGCAACTGAGTCAGCAGTAATGTGGGAATTCTAGTTTCTGAACCTGACATACTTTGAAGAAAATGATTTAAATTTGTCTTTAAAATAGGGAGGGAGTCACCCTGAGGCTTATTTGCAAAGGGCTTTGTATTGCTGGAATAAGAGGAAGCCACCAAAACTGCCATGAGGAACCTGGAGGAGAAAAGGCCCAGGTTGTTAGGGTGGGGGTGGGGGGCGCAGGGTAGGTGATGCAGTGCCAGGCCTTCACACACACACACACACACACACACACACACACACACACGGGTGGCATGAGGACAAGGATCTGTCTGTTCCCCCTCCCTGCTCTGTCCAGGAGGGTCTGGAAGATTCCTGCTCTGTGTGGGGAGCACTCTGCAATGATTTGAGCTCTGACTAGCAAGCTTCCTGTCTCTGTTATGAGTCTGGATGGCCTCATGGCTGGATGGTCACAAAGGGGCTTCCATCACACAGATGGGCTCCACCACACGTGGACAAGAAGCTTCCATCTGACCCTGACATCAACCAGATATGCTCAGCCTCATAACTGTGACAGGGCGGCACTGATTTCCCACGTGGCTGGGGCACGGGAGTCTATCACAGGCCTGCGAGTCTTGGTTTTTCTAAATTCTTCCCACATTCATTGTTTATGGCAGATATATTGGTTCTCCATCACTTGATATCCAGATGTCACACCTGACCGAGCAATGCCCACACTCTAAGGATGCTAAAGAAGTTTTACATGACCCTGCCTGGGAGGATGTCTCAGAGGACCTAGGAGAATCCTCTTCCTGGTAGGGGGGACTCACCAGTCGTTGGATAGTTCCATGGGGAATGGATGATGAGAAGAATCCTGCAATTCACAGCCATCTGCCTACAGTTAATTGTTTGTGTCCTTTATATACAGAAAAGTACACTTGTGTCCTTGATTCATGTTCCCACCAAACACTACTACACAATGTGTAAGAACCATCCTGCCCTCAGTGGCTTAAAATCTTGGGCCATAAAGCAGCACGTGTGCAGGGAAGAAATTAGAGGACAACCAGACATACAACTTTGTGGAAACAGCCCTATGGGGTGTTGAAATGAAAGGCAGGCATTGGTCAGGAGGGTCAGGCAAACCACACTCAACATTTCAGTCCTGCTCTGTATTAGCTCAGTCATCTTGGATGGTTACTTAATCTCTCTGAGCCTCATTTTCCCTCTGTGTAAAATGGGAATAAGAATATTCATCTTTCTGAACTCTTTTAAAGATTACAGGTAATATACATAAATTACCATCTAGTGATAACATTCTCATGATGCAGAGTACATCATGAGAAACGCTGGGCTGGAAGAAGCACAAGCTGGAATCAAGATTGCCAGGAGAAATGTCAATAACCTCAGATATGCAGATGACACCACCCTTATGGCAGAAAGTAAAGAAGAACTAAAGAGCCTCTTGATGAAGGTGAAAGAGGAGAGTGAAAAAGTTGGCTTAAAACTCAACATTCAGAAAATGAAGATCATGGCATCTGGTCCCATCACTTCATGGGAAATAGATGGGGAAACAGTGGAAACAGTGTCAGACTTTATTTTGGGGGGGCTCCAAAATCACTGCAGATGGTGACTGCAGCCATGAAATTAAAAGACACTTACTCCTTGGAAGAAAAGTTATGACCAACCTAGATAGCATATTCAAAAGCAGAGACATTACTTTGCCAACAAAGGTCTGGCTAGTCAAGGCTATGGTTTTTCCAGTGGTCATGTATGGATGTGAGAGTTGGACTGTGAAGAAAGCTGAGCACCGAAGAATTGATGCTTTTGAACTGTGGTGTTGGAGAAGACTCTTGAGAGTCCCTTGGACTGCAAGGAGATCCAACCAGTCCATCCTGAAGGAGATCAGTCCTGGGATTTCTTTGGAAGGAATGATGCTAAAGCTGAAACTCCAGTACTTTGTCCACCTTATGCGAAGAGTTGACTCATTGGAAAAGAGTCTGATGCTGGGAGGGATTGGGGGCAGGAGGAGAAGGGGACGACGGAGGATGAGATGGCTGGATGGCATCACTGACTTGATGGATGTGAGTTTGAGTGAACTTTGGGAGTTGGTGATGGACAGGGAGGCCTGGCGTGCTGCTATTCATGCGGTCGCAAAGAGTCGGACACGACTGAGTGACTGAACTGAACTGAACTGAACTGATAACATTCTTACAGTGTTTATTGTCTGCCAGGTACTGTGAAGTAGATTCACTCTATGAGGTAAGTAGTATTTGTTGTTTAGTCACTAAGTCATATCCGACTCTTCTCCAACCCCACGGACAGTAGCCCACCAGGGATTCTGTCCATGGGATTCTCCAGGCAAGAATACTGGAGTGGGCTGCCATTCCTACTTCAGGGGATCTTCCCAACCCAGGGATCCAACCCACATCTCCTGCATTGCAGGCGGATTCTTTACCACTGAGCCATCAGGGAAGCCCAGATGGTAGAATTTTGAACTATGATAACTTGCTTCTGTCTAATTTGGGGTGCCCATCCCCAATATATAAAACAGGAGTCTGAGGCTCTAAGATGTAAGTAACTTGCCCAAGGTCAGCAGCTAGTAGGTGACAGAACCCAAACATATACCAAGACAGACTGGCTAAACACAGCCTTAAACACTGCACTACATTGACTGATGCAGTCGGCGCTTAATAATCTGTCATTGTTCCTAACAGGACCAGCATCCCCACCAAGACTACACAACCAGCACTAGTGTGCGCTGGGCAACCTGGCGGAGTCCCATCAAGAGTAGCATCCAGAACTAACAATCACCATAGCGTGCTTTTTTGATGCTGGTTAGGTGGGAGGAATAGAGGACACACCAGGTCAGGAGAGTGGGGCCAAAGACAGCAGGGCCGTCTCAGGACAGCCCTGAGAGAGACAGGGCAGGCCTGCCTGGGTGAAGTGCGCCACGCGCTGGGAGCCGTGAAAAATGCCCCGGAGCAGCGGGGCAGGGGCCAGAGCGTGGAGGCTCCTGAGACCCACATAGAAGACGGACTGGACTCAGTGACAGCCATAGGAGGCCAGGCCAGTGCTCAGGCCGGGTGATGTGACATGCTGAAATAGAAGCTGTATTTTAGAAATCAGCTAAAGAGCAGAGAGACCAGCCTTGGCAGGAAGGCCAGCAAGGACATTGCTGGTAACAATGACGTCTAAAGTGATGACACCATGAAATTAGAGAAAAGGGCAGATGAGTGTCATTACAAGGGTCTAAATTCAGTGAAGGAGACAGAGTGAATGGAAGGGAATGAGAAGGAAACTTTAAAAGATGCCGCCAGCTTTACCAGTGATAACTGTTCAAAGAGCTATAGCCGCATTTTTCAACTTTCACTTTTCCGTGAGTTCTCACCTCTGCTCCGCGCGGTACGCAAGCATTTATAAAGCAAGTGCAGTCTGTGAGATCTGCACATGATGAGCAGCTGGGGAACATGCATGATGTGGGCCTGAGGTCTGACCTCAGAGCGTAGGATCCTTTCCTCTGGGAAAGCAGACCAGAACCACACACCGTGTCTGTGGCTCTCTGAAGCTCTTCCAAGATATGGGCAGCATATTAGCCAAGACAGAGGAAATAAGAGGCTCTCTGAAAATCCTTTGTTAACATCCTTCTGTTTAGAAATCACAACAGCTTGTTCTTTTGAGGCGACCCATCTGCCCACACATTTTCTAAAGGAAATATGGGAGGAGAGCTTGACATTTGTACCCAGATAAGGTGAAAAGTGGTGGAGAGTAAGTGTCACGGGGCTCTTAGTTCCTGCCCTTGGTGAGACAAGAAACTGGTCAGAACACTCCGTGTTCTCAGAACCCAATTGCAGGGTTAGTTGTTGCTAACTCAGAGCTCAGCTGCAGGCCATTTGTTGCAAACCCCTCTGCAGTCTGTCCCTGTTACTGAGAGAGACACCAGCTCTGAGATTTTGAGACTGTTTGGAGGGCTGAATGATCCCACCTTTGCACAGACAGCTGAAGCAACATGGACAATGTGTATGTGTTAGTTGCTCAGTCCTGTCTGACCAACCCCATGGACCTCAGTCCTTGGCGACCCCATTGACTGTAGACTGCCAGGCACCCCCATCCATGGAACTCTCCAGGCAAGAATACTGGAGTGGGTAGCCATTCCCTTCTCCAGAGGATCTTCCCAACTCAGGGATCAAACCTGCGTCTCCTGCGTTGCAGGCTGATTCTTTACCATCTGAGCCACCAGAAAAGCCTCAAATACTGGGAACTGAAGAAAGAGCAGGTGAAACCCTTCGTGCAAGTGAAACCTTTCATTCAGACTCAGCTTCTTGGTATCTTCTATCCCACCTCCCTGTGGCCATCTCCCCCGTGGGCCCGACTCCTCTTCTGGGGATGGGAGAGGCTAGGGAATCTCCCCCAACCTGGTAACAAACTCCAGAGGCATGTGGGCCAGAGACGATAAGGGAGATCCTCAGAGGAGAGGCCCTGCTGGGTCCAGCCGAACCCCCACACAGCAAGTCTGTTTCCTTCTAATCAGCCAAGCTGGCTCCCAGGCCAGGAGAAATTAGATTAGTCTGACAAGATTTGGGCTGTCAGAAAGCACATTTTATTTTTACCCTCAAGCCTGTGATCTTCTAGGTGTCTGCAAATTGGGGAATTATTTTTACCCAGATGTAGAAATCAAGTTATTCCACTTTGCCTTCCTGCATGCACTTCCCACATGGTGTTGGCTCTGCTGGTTGGAGTAGCCTGACCTCTGCAGAGTCAGAGCTGAGCTGGAATCTTGCCTGTGCCACTTTCAAGCTATATGTTATTCTGGGTGAGTCTTTTTAACCCTCTCTGGAACTCAACCTCCTTATCTGTAAAACACACAGGGTTAGAGATGGCCTCTATGGTACCAAAGAATAAAAGGATAAAGCTTTTTAAAAATGCACCTGTTTTAATACAATCTGTTTTGCCTTTTCACCCTCCCATTTGTGAAAAGGGCAGCATCTTATTTCTGTAGATCCAAGGATATTTACCATGTTTTGGAAACGTATTGTCTTTACCAAATGGAGGGATGGGTGATGGAGGAAAAATTAAGAAACAGAGAATGCAAGAAATGAAATGGTCCAGTTTGTAGAGACTGAAACATCCAGACTGTAGCTTTAAAGGCTGCGCTTTACAGGCCACCCTCCACCTCCCCACTGGCTCTCTCATTTACACCTGGCAGGAGTACCTCTTAGCCCTCAGGCTCCATAGAAGCACCATCTCAAGCTCCATCTCTCAGGCTCTGCCTCCCCAGTGATTTGACATCCTCAGGGTTGAGAGCAAATGAGTCAAGCTGCGAGGACACGAGATGGTCTTGCTGGACTTTCGGAGGGACACAAGGGTGGTAGTACAAGAATCCTGCCCTCCTGACCAGCCCATAGAGATCAACAGCACGATAAAGTGATTTGCAGTCAGTACAGACTTCGTGGGGCAATCACCCGCTTTCTAGCACTTGGGAGGAGGGAGGTCAGGGGAGCCAGAACAGGTATGCACAGGAAACACCAGCCATGCGAAGTGCTCCAAGAGCCAAGAAAGAAAGAGCATGTTACCTCTAGCACTGACGTTTGTGGCCGCATCATTCATTCATGCCTTTCTTCTACCAAGACTCCAACTTTGTTTTTTTTTTTGCAAAACTGTTTTGGTTATTCTAGGTTTTGCTTTTCCACACAAATTTAGGAATAGCTTGTTACTTTCTATAAAAGAAAATAAAAGGTTTACATTTTTATAGAAATTATAGAACAGTACGGAAATAACTGCCATCTTAACACTGCTGTGCCTTCCAATCCAGGAATGTGAAGTGCTTCTCTCCATTTAGTTAGGTCAAATCTTCTCTGATTTCCCTCAGCAGCATTTTGTAATTTTCAGCATATAATCTTGCACTTCTTTTGTCAAATGTATTCCTAAGTATTTTATCCTGTTTAATGGTATTGTGAATGAGATTGTTTTCTTTCTTTTACCAAAAGCTACAAAGAAACAGGTGCACTAAGCAGAAATAGAGTCACAGATGCAGAGAACAAACTTCTTACCAAGGGGGAAGGAGGCGGGTACGAACCAGGAGATTGGGACTAACATATGCACACTCCTAAGTATAAAACAGTTAACTAATGAGAACCTACTGAGTAGCACAGTGCTCTGTGGTGACCTAAATTGAAGGAAATCTAAAAAAGAGTGGATAAATGAATATATATGACTGATTCACTTTGCTGTATAGCAAGAAACTAACAGAACACTGTAAAGAAACTCCAATAAAACTCCAATAAAAATTAATAGCAATAAAAAAATAAGACTAAGATTTTTGGAAAAAAACTCAAAATTTTGTTTAAAAATGTAGGGATATACTTGAAAGCTATTTATTCGCTTAACTACTTTTTGGTTCATATAATAAAGATGTTTTGACAATTTGCTTTAATGTATATGGATATGTGTTGTTTTTTGTGGGTGTGTTACTTTTAAAGGAATTTTATTTTTGAAAATGGTTTTGAACAGAACTATTCAGTTCCGTCAATATTATACAATTAATTTGTCAGCCAACAAATCAATTTTTTTCAAGAATTAGAGAAAAAGAAGCAGGTGCCCTAGTATCTCTAACAGATGACACAGGAGAACAGTAAAGAAAACAGAAGGGAAAAAAGAAAAAAAAGCAACAATAGCAAAACAGAGAATTCCAGAGACTTAGCAGCAGCAGTAGCAGCGTCGAGGACCATTCAGCGAAGGGTGAGCAACATCACACACCTCAGAAGACACTGAATGTTAGCAGCCTGTGATAATTAGCCTCCCAAGAAAGAAAAAAATTAAATTAGGTTCAGTGACTGCTAGTCAAGAAAAATAAAGATATGCATCTGTCTATCCACCTGACATGGTCATATTTTTAGAGTTTAACATTTGCTAGAACACATTGTTCTCTCCTAGAAGGCTCGTTTGCTCGGAGATGCTCCCTGAAGTATCACTGTCTTCTCTTTCCCCTGAATCCAGGGTCACCCCGGCAGCCACCAGGGCCACCAGGCCTTTTCCCAGTGGTCCCTGGGGTTCTCTGTATCGTAGAACCTTTTCAAGTTAATGTGCCTTCATTAACTTGAGAAAATCATCTCCTGCCAACACTGAGGAGACTGCTGAATCTGGATGGAGGTCTGATGCTGCCTGTCTGTGTTCTCGGCACAACAGCCTGTGAGCCAGGCCCAGGGAGAAAATTATGCAAAGGAAATTAATACTGCGAATGGCCTCCTATCTGAAGGGAGAAGAAAGGCAGCTGAAGCCATTAAAGTGAGTTAAGTGCTCAAAGACACAGCACTGTCCCTACCCCTGGGGCAGGCTCTCTCTGTCTGCCAGCTTCCCAGCAGCTCGGATGGAACAGATGGGCAAGGCCCCCGGGAATAAGGAGGCCAGGGTGTGCAAGAAGCAAATGCCGGCCAGTCCTCTGCAGAGCTCCAGGGAGGAAACAGCCCCTGGGGTGGGGATGGAGAGGAAAGCCAGCTGTTCCACAAGGTCCAGGGACCCTGCAGCATGACCCTGAGAGAGGCAGGTGATCGATGTAGGAGCCCCTTCTGTTTCCATTGGTGACATTCAGGGTATGAACAGGGTGCCGCTCTCTCACTCTACTGCAGATCCCAGAGCAGAGGAGAGAGTGGAAGGGAAAGACAGAGAATGCATGTGAGCAGCAAAGATGCCATGTCATCGCTGAGCCTCCAGGCAGGACTGGGCTCTCCCCTGGCCCGGGGGTCCTTAGAGGATGTTCATGCCTCCTCCCATTTCCCGGTTGCATCTGACCCCTGTCTCCCCAGGCCCATTCTTCCTCTCCATTTCTCCTCTTGACTTCTCACAGGCATCCCTATAGCAAACAGCCAGAGCAAGCACCAGGCCGCAGTCGCGGTTCACAGCAACCCATGTGAATCAGAGCCGCCCCCATCTCCATTTGAAGGAGCCACTCAGCCTGCCTAGCTAACCCAACCCGCAACTGCTGAACCAGGTCCAGGCAGACTCAAAAGTGCTGACTCTGGGCTGCAGGCTCTGGTTTCCAACCCAGGTGGCTGCGGGGGCGGGGGTGGGGGTGGGGTGAGGAGGTGGGAATTACATGCTACTTTGCCTCTTAGCGAGCAGGAGGGGCCCAGGCCTGGGCGGGCCCAGTTGCCTGCCCCAGCCCCCCACCCATATGCATCAGAGCACTGGCTGAGCCTTTATTTACTCAGCTGATCTAACATCAAGGGCTTCCCTTATGGCTCAGCTGGTTAATAATCTGCCTGCAATACATCAGGGAGACCTGGGTTCAATCCCTGGGTTGGGAAGATAATCTGGAGAAGGGAAAGGATACCCACTCCAGTATTCTGGCCTGGAGAATTCCATGGATTGTAGAGCCCATGGGATGGCAAACAGTCGGACACGACTGAGCAACTTTCACTGACCTAACATCAAACCAGGGTCAGGAGAAGGCAAGAGTGTGAGAGAGTCAATTCCTAGGCAGGTTGATAAGAAGTCTGGGGTCCCTGAGGAGAAAGAAGTCTGGGGTCCCTGAGGAGAAAGGAGTATGGGGCTCTTGAAGCACAGACAGTGGTCTGGAACTCTCAAGGAGGAGGAAAGAACAAACATCTTTTTTTTCCCCTACATTCCTTAATCACATAAAATGTTTTTTTTCTTTAAGCCTGGAACTGATGATTACACAACAAACAACTCAGTTTAAACTCTGTACTACGGATTATATAACAACAATGTATCTGGCTTGAGGACAGTTTCTTCTTCCTGAAAACCTTCTGGCTAATCCTGTTATCTTAAAATGTAAATTATGGGAGTGGGTCTCAAATCAGATCAGATCAGTCGCTCAGTCCTGTCCAACTCTTTGCAACCCCATGAATCACAGCACGCCAGGCCTCCCTGTCCATCACCAACTCCCAAAGTTCACTGAGACTCACGTCCATCGAGTCAGTGATGCCATCCAGCCATCTCATCCTCTGTCGTCCCCTTCTCCTCTTGCCCCCAATCCCTCCCAGCATCAGAGTCTTTTCCAATGAGTCAACTCTTCGCATCAGGTGGACAAAGTACTGGAGTTTCAGCTTTAGCATCATTTCTTCCAAAGAAATCCCAGGGCTGATCTCCTTCAGAATGGGCTGGTTGGATCTCCTTGCAGTCCAAGGGACTCTCAAGAGTCTTCTCCAACACCACAGTTCAAAAGCATCAATTCTTCGGTGCTCAGTTTTCTTCACAGTCCAACTCTCACATCCATACATGACCACAGGAAAAACCATAGCCTTGACTAGACGAACCTTTGTTGGCAAAGTAATGTCTCTGCTTTTGAATATGCTATCTAGGTTGGTCATAAGTTTCCTTCCAAGGAGTAAGCATCTTTTAATTTCATGGCTGCAGTCACCATCTGTAGTGATTTTGGACCCCAGAAAAATAAAGTCTGACACTGTTTCCACTGGCTAGTAAGGTCTTTACAACTTTGAGACATTCTTTTGATTTATTGTAATAACTAATTTAAAAAGTACATAACTGCCTTGCTTAGACTAGCGAGGGGGGCACTCTCCGTCCCCCTTCTGATGTCTATGTCAGAAGCTTTCTCGTTCCTTTTCATACTTTAATAAAACTCTGCTACACAAAAGCTCTTGAGTGATCAAGCCTGGTCCCTGGTCCTGAAGCTCAATCTTCTTTGGAGATCACGAATCAGACACCATTCACCATAAGCTATCAAGGGGATGCTGGTGCCCAGGACAAGAATCAGGGTCATCACAACCAGAAGGAGTCTAGATTCTCACCCAGAAGGCCTTAGACAAAACCAGCAGCTCAAAACTGTTAGGCCTAAAAATAGGAAACCAAGCTGACAGGTAGAGAGGCTTCCTGAGTTACGAAACTAGGGCTGCAGTCCCTGGGTTTGGAAGCCTAGAAGGAGTGGACTGGTGGAAACACAGAGTATTGCTCTTAGCCCCCCGAGTGACTGACTAGTTGGGACCCAAGGCAGGGGAACCAGGCTTGAGGGGGCGGGACAGACGGTGCACCAGCCCCGGGCTTGTTGGGAGAGCTAAATATGGGGATGCCACAGAAGCACAGCTTGTCCCCTGCCAGACAGCCAATCAGAGTTCTCCAAACAGCAGCTGTTTCAGTACCCATGGAGAAACCTTCCCTGCTTCCAGCCCTACAAAGGACTGAGTTGTTCCACCCGAGCGCGATTGCCCCTCCAGTGACAGAACTTGTTTATGTTAGTAACTTTAAATATCATGCTTCAACTCCACACTTGTGGCTCTTACCACTAAAAAGAACCAAAGCAGATAAACCACAAAGCCTGTGATCCTCACAGCTCATCTGCGCCACCGGTGAACACGCACCAGGTTCTTCTCACAGGCCAAGCACCAGAGGAGCGATACAGCTGCCCTGGGCATGAGCTCTGCTCTCTGAGAGCTGATGGGGTGGTAGGGAATATCCACTGTGTACACAGACAACCACAAAGCAGGGTAGACAGTGACAGCTCACAGGAGGTTTCTTCCAGGAGAGATCTGAAACAAATGCCATGAACATACGTGGTAGACACGTATGCACTTCCTAGCTCTGTCCCCAGAGAGAGCCCAGAAACAGTGACTTCCTAGTGGCCACATCATGCCCAGTGCCCAGATCTTAGTTTCTAAATGCCTTCTTCAATAAAAGAACCCAAGGCTACTTGGGAAAATAGCTAATTCTCCCAGGTATGGGGCGCAGCAAGTTGGAGGAGGCATATAGGAGCCAACCTGAAAAAGCTTTCAATAGCCAAACCTAGAACAATTTGAGTTACTAAATATATAAGGATAATATAAGATTATAGTGTAAGAACAAAATATTGCATATACAAATTTAGTTATATTTATGTTTATATCAAATAAAGCCTGATATATGAAATAAAAATAAAAATAAATATCTGTGAATCCATTCTGAGATGATGGAATGAGTAAAAAAATAAGAGACAGGATAGGTCTTCCTTAGCGAAGAATTACAATGAATAAATGTAGAAGGAATGAGCAAAACAGATCATCATTAGATCACCACAGTAGTAATTGCTATAAGCAGGATCCACTGATAAATGCTAAAATTAGTGGGAGAAACTTAAGGGGAAACACAGCCTCAAAGTATTGCTCCCCAAATTCAATAATTAACATCACAAATTCTTTGGTTCCCTCCCCTCCAGGAAAGGATGCTTAATTCCCCTCCTCTTGGATGTGGGCTGGATGTAGAGATTCATGAATATTTGTGGAAGGGGAAATACAGGAACATTACTGTGGAGAAACCTGGCAAACGTGACCTTAATGAAGGGATCAAGGTTGCCATCACCAGTGATGTTAATACTCTGACATCATGTGCCCACAGATAACGTGGGAGGAAAAGATACTTCTGTGATATTTTTCCAAACATCTGTAACCTTAGCCTATGAATGAGAACATACCAGCTAAACCCAAGCTGAAGGATATTCTATGAAACATCTAACTACTACTCTTCAAGAGTGTTAAGGTCATGAAAATCAAAGAAAGACTGACGAACTGTCAAGGTTTGGGGGAGATTAAGAAAAGATGATGACTAAATGTAATGTGGTACCTTGGATTGGAGTCTTCCCTGGTGGTTCAGTGGTAAAGAACCTGCCTGTCGGTGCAGGAGATGCAAGTTCGATCCCTGGGTCGGAAATATCCCCTGTAGAAGGAAATGGCAACCCATTTCCAGTATTCTTGCCTGGGAAATCCCGTGAACAGATGAACCTGGCAAGCTACAATCCATGGGGTCGCAGAGTCAGACACGACTTAACAACTAAACGCCTTGGGTTGGATCTTGGAACAGAAAAAAAGACACAAATCGTGACACAAATCCTGTGTGTGCCAAGCGTGCATGTACAGAACACACCCCAAGAAGCATAGCAAAGGCTTTGGAAAGGAAGCCACAAAAGTCACTGCTCAAGTCCTCAACTACCCCTGAGTGATATAGACAAAAGGCAGTCTCCAAAAACATCTCAAAGGCTTTGAAAACAATGTGAGCCCTGGAACCAACACCCTCAGGAAGTAAGACAAAACTTGCAGTGTAAATCTAATTGGTGTGATTGCCGGCTAAAACATAATGCTCCACATTTCTCTGGAGGACTTTAACAGGGCCTAGAGTCTCATGACTAAATATGCAAACTCTCCTAGATATCATCCAAAATTATCCAACATATCAAGAACCACGAAAATCTGACCATTCTCAAAGGGAAAGAGACAACCAATAGATGCCAATCTTAACATGATCCAGATGTTGGAATTGTCAGATGAAGACTTTAAAGCACTAAATGAGGAAAAACTGAACACTCCTGAAATGAATGGGAAGCTCTCGACAGAGAAACACAAATCATAACAAGAAAATAAAATGGAATTTTAAAATGAGAGTACATTATCCAAAAGAAAAAAAATTCACTGCTGCTGCTGCTAAGTCGCTTCAGTTGTGTCTGACTCCGTGCGACCCTATAGACAGCAGCCCATCAGGCTCCCCTGTCCCTGGGATTCTCCAGGCAAGAACGCTGGAGCGGGTTGCCATTTCCTTCTCCAATGCATGAAAGTGAAAAGTGAAAGTGAAGTCACTCAGTCATGTCCGACTCTTCACGACCCCCTGGACTGCGGCCTACCAGGCTCCTCCGTCCATGGGATTTTCCAGGCAAGAGCACTGGAGAGGGTTGCCATTGCCTTCTCTGCTAGAGCAGCTACCAGGGGTAAATACAAGGAAATATAGCAGTGAGCAGGGCCGCCTGATGCCTCCCCAAGTCTGGCCTAGTCACTCCGCTATCAGAGGCTGTGAGGAGTGACTGATCCCCTACAACTCCCCCAAACCTTCCTTCTGGGGCACTCCTGGAGGCTCCTCCAGCCATCATGTTTTCTAATCCCCTCCAAAATATGAAGACAGATTGGCTCATGGCCCAATCCACATCCCAATGTCATAAGATAAGGAAGGAAATTCAGGCCCTTTCAATCCAGTCTTCTGACCTCGCAGGTGGAGAGTCTGAAGGCAGAGAAGGAAAGCTACTATTTGCTCAAGACTCCACAGAAAGCCAGATCTTCCAACACTATTGTGAAACTAGAGCTCTGGGGCTCCTGAGCTTTTGTGTCTGGCTATCCCCTAGGTCTGTTAATAACTGACATGTCCATAGACTATGTACCAGGAACTATTCTAAGTTTATCTGTCTAAAGATCCATCAATGGATCCATCTATTTTCCCTTTTTTGTATCTATTTTCCCCTTCTGTCATCTATCTTCCCTTCTTTTTTTAACCTATGCATTTTCTATTCTTCCGTCTTTCCTATCTATCCATCCATCTATCCATTCATCCACCCACCTATCCACCTATCTCCTATCCATCTATTTTACCCTCTTTCCTTCCTGTCTATCTTCACTTCCTCACATCGATCTTTTCTTCTGTCTTCTATCTTTCCTTCTCTGCTATTTTGGCCATGTCATGCAGCTTGTGAGATGTTAGTTCCCTGACCAGGGACTGACCCCAGGCCCTGGCAGTGAAAGTGTCAAGTCCTAACCACTAAACTGCCAGAGAATTCCCTCTTCTCTTTAAAAACGTATTTATTTCCTATCTATTTTTCCTTCTTTCCTAGCTATTTATTTTCTATCCATCCAGTCTTCTTTCTTTTTATTCCAGTCTTGGCTTTTTATTTTATTTTTTAATTTTTATTGTAGAGCTTATTTACAATGTTGTGCTAGTTTCAAGTGTACAGCAAAGTGAATCAGTTAAAATATATTTTTTTTCACTCTTTTTTAGATTCTTTTCCCATATACACCACTACAGAGTATAGCGTTCCCTTTACAGTGGGTTCTTATTGGTTATCTATTTTATATATAGATCTCAATCTCACAATTTATCCCCCCCTTACCCTTTGGTAACCATACATTTGTTTTATAGACCTATAACTCTATTTCTGTTTTGTACATAAGTTCATTTGTACCCTGTTTTTTCCTGCTTTCCTTTCTATCTATTTTCTATCCATCTATTTTTCCTCTTTTCCTTCCATTTATCTATCTGCTTACCTATCTATTCACTCTAAATCCTCACATTGGCTCAACTGAGGTAGGTATGGTTATTCTCCCTGTTTTATAGGTGGAAAAACTAAAAAATACTGAGAGGTTAAGAAATTCCCAAAAAGGACATATCTGTAAGCATTGGTTCTGGAATCGGAGCTCAGACCTGGCTCCAGCATCTGAGTTCCGAACCATCACTGTCCTCCTCTCGGGAAGAACAATCCAGACCAAAAACTCTCTAAAATGTTCCTTGGGCCAGAGCAGAATGTGCGCCGGCTGCCCCTGATCCATGTCCCACACCCTTGGGAGCAGTTCTAACCAGAGGAAATTTGGCTAAAAGCCATATGAAAGGCAGCTTTGAAGGAGAAAATAAGGAGGTAGGAGCTGACAAGAGGCCCCAGAAGCCTGGAAGGCACTGTTGCTAGGCAACCTGCCCTCTGGTCCTCACAGGACTAGAGTTTCCTCCCAGGCTCCTCTGTTCTTTCTTAACAACAGCTGACGACAGCAGCTCCTTCTCCACTTCCAGCGTGCCGCCCCCCTGAGTCACTGCCATGCCCAGTCTCACGCTGAAGGTAGCTTGGCTCTGCCCCAAGACCCCTGGTGAGCCTAGATAAGGAGCCTTCAGCCATGCTGGAATCCAGCCTCCCTTCCTTCCTGGGAAAGTCCAGTCCCCTATGGCTACCAGGGAAGGGGGGCTTCAACCAAGAAGGGGATTTAGCCGAGCATCAGCAAAGCATCTTGCAACTGGGCTCAGTCTAACTGGGGGCGCCGGTTAGTGGCTTGCATGGTGGTCAGGGGGAAGGCAGTCTCCTTGTCCTGCTTTGTTTTCACCTTCTCAGAGGTATCTGCTTTGCCACCAGCTCTGTCCAGGAACCAACAAAGTGTGGCTGCTGCTGGAGCCTCGCAAATGTGCCCCTTGGATTCACTAGGAAGTCCAAAAGGAGACAGATTAATCATCCTGCTCTCTAAACTCCTTTCCTGGTTTCCCCGTGACTCACTGAAGGTGAAAGGCTATTTTCACAGCCCACTCTAAAAGGCTAGAAAAATGAGATCATCAGGACCCAGCAAAGAGGGGCAGACACTGTCCCCATCCCCAGGAAAGCCATCAAAGCTGTTGGGTGCTCCGAGTGCTTTCTCTGCCAAGTCCACTCGTGGGAGCAACTCAGGGTCCAGTCTCCTCCCACAGAGGCCCCTCCTTCCACCACCCTGCCCCATTCAGCTCACAAACCACCTAGCCACCTTCAGAAACACGGAGCTGTGCCACTCTCAGTAAACAGCCACATTGGATGCCTTGTATGGGCCAGATTCTTGACTTAAATAACTTAAGAGTGTGGCAGCCAACAACATGCCAGAAATCATTCACTATTTGTTTAGTTAGTTATATAAATATTTATTTAGTTACATAAATGTTAATATTTAGTCAATATTATTAGGAAACCTGCCAATTTTTGGGCACAGGAACGACTAAGAAGGGGAGCCCAGGAAAACAGCTCCCACCATAAATGCATCCTGATGACAAGTTGCTCAAATACCACTTTGCAGAGGTAAAGGTGGCAGGTTGGGTCTTCACATCATCCAGGCCTGGAAAGGCACCCAGAAACGCAAAGCTGCTTCCTGCTGAAGGCGAAAAGCATCCTTCAGCTGCACTTGAACATCTTCTCCAAGGTCATTTCCGAAAATGGACTCCAGGGTCAGGGTCACTGACGCTGATGGGGTATCAAGCCCACGTCCCACTCATCTCTTCTGGAACCCAGAGCTCTCCTGTGTGTCTTTCAAAGAAGAGGGAGACACACAGGTGGAAGAGGAGGAGGGCAAGGCCCGTGAGGTGTTCAGAACCCTCAACCCTTCCCACTGGATGCAGGAGGAAGTTGTGTTTCTAACATACCCTCAACCCTTCCCACTGGATGCAGGAGGAAGTTGTGTTTCTAACATATCGTCAGTTTCCCAGAAAGCAGCAAGTAACTGTTTGCCTTTTTCCTAACCTGATATCCCAGGTGCGGACACTTGCCCCAAGAGGCATGGAGTCGTTTTCACCAGTTCATTGGCAGAGTTCCCATGCGGAGGGAGCAGAGATCTCATTATTATTCCATCCTTCTGGTGAAACACCAAAGGGCTAGTTTGTTTCGGTCAGCAAAGCTTACAGTTCTCACTTGGTTGCCCACCCCTCAAGAAGCTTATCTTCAGTCAATGAGTCCTAAGGCTCTGAGTGGTCATACTGGGTTACTTTGCACTGGGGTGAAAGAAAGGAGATCCTGGATAACTCCTGTGCTTAGGAAGAGGAGCAGGGAAGTTCTTTAACTTCTGATCTCAATGGCACTCCTCCAGCCCTCCATCACACACACACAAGTACACACCTTCATGGGTATAATAGTTTGTTTTCCTTAGAATGACAAAAGTCCTGCTCAGTTCATCTGACCCTGTCCTCTATCATCACCTCATATCCTCTGAAACCATAGATGAGGCCTGGAGGAGTGGACGAAAGAGGGCGTCTTCCTGTCTCATACTCACAGCAGAAACCAAGAGGCAAAGCATGACCCCGGAGTATGTGGTCTTGGGGAAACCTCATCCACAAGCTTCAAGAAGCCTCTCAGGCCCTGGAATTCTTCTGTTCCCAAAACATATCTGTTGAAAATGTCCCTACATAAATCATCAATACCTATATATCACATTCACCACCAATGGCATTTAATCATCTTCTCTGGATACCCAGAAGAATCAGGGGATTTGGGGAGAAGCAGCAACATTTCCTAGGACATCTGGTATTTTTCTTGGTGTTGATGTTGAGGCCTAGGAGGTGACATGAAAAATTCCTGTTTTGGAGATGAATAAAAAATAATATTGCTCCAGTTACCATTGCCAACTAACAAGACACCCCAAACTTGGTGGTTTAAATGACAGCAGTCATGTGTTTTGCTCATGACTCTGCCATTTGAACACAGTTCAGTGGAGCCAAGTTGTTTCTCTCCATTTAGCATCAGCTGAGGCAGCTTCACTGGAACAGGAGGTTCCCCTCCTACAGCAAGTGGCCCATTCATACGACTGGCCATGTTGTGGTGTCAGTCCCTCTCCAAAAGGGCCTCTCCACAGTGTGACTTGGGCTTCCTCACAGCATGGAAGCTCGGTTTCCCTGGGAACATCTTAACAGAAGCAAGAAGTTGTATCACTGCTTTATGAACCAGCCACAGAAGTCACAAAGTATCACTCCCCCCATAACCATATGTCCACCCACATACATGAAAAGACAGATCCCACTTTTTGATGGGAGAATTACAATTGCATTGTAAGATGAGCACGTTGAATGAGAGATACTATGGCAGCCATTTGGGGAAAATACAACCTGTCATAAACATTAGCTATAACTTGATTCCTTACAATATTCTAGACTCTGAGCTAAAGTATTTAGTATGAGTTTTCATTCTAAGTCTCACAATCAGTCCATAAATCAGTATAGTTAATAGCATTATCCCATTTTACAGAAGAGAAAACTGAGGCTTAGTGATAGATTAAGTTATCAGCTTGAAAGCGGCAGCACTGGACTTTGAACCCACCTGGGTCAAGTGAGCTCACAGCCACTGCACTACAAGCGTCTCAGCACTGATGGCTGGTCGTGGGTCAGGGCTCACTGAAATGACCCGGAGAATAGAACTTGCAGACAGGAGCCAAGATTTGAGTTTCATCTCTGCTGATCATAATTAAAGGTGTCATTTATTATAGGCCATGTGCTATGTTAAGCACTTTACATGCATTATCTCACATATTCCTTAAAATTATTCTATGAGGGAGTTATTACAGGAGGTCTATTTAGTAAGTGAGAGAATTAAGGTTCCAAGAGGTGAAGTAATTCACTCAAGTTGCGTAGAAGTTAATTAACTGAACTGGGATTTAATACTCATTCTGTCTAACTCCAAGGCTCCTAATCACTTCAGTCTAAGACCTGGGTCCCTGGACAAACCCGTTCATTCTCTGAACCTCAAACCCCTCACCTGTAACAAGGGAAGACTGTGATTTCTACCATTCTTTTGGCTCCACCATAGGTGGGTGGCCCTGGGCAGTAGGCACCGGAGTCTTTAGCATTAAATCCCTTTAAGGCATGGTGTTAAAGAATCTGCCTGCAATGCAGGAGACCTGGGTTCGATTCCTGGGTTGGGAAGATTGGACATGACTTTTAAAGGTTGAGAAAGTGAAACAGGAAGTTGCTCAGTCTTGTCCAACTCTTTGCGACCCCATGGACTGTAGCCTGCCAGGCTCCTCTGTCCATGGAATTCTCCAGGCCAGAATACTGGAATGGTTAGCCATTCCCTTCTCCAGGGGATTTTCCCAACTCAGGGATCGAACTTAGCACAAAGGACATTTTAGGCTTGACAGTTCTTTGTTATCAGGGCTGTCCTGTGGATTATAGGAATTTTAGCAGCATCCCTGGTCTCTACCCATTTGATGCCATTCACATACCTCTCCCTAAGTTGTGACAACTAAAGATGTCTCCAGGGACCTCCCTGGCGGTCCAGAGATTAAGACTTGGCCTTTCAATGCAGGGAGTGGGGGTTTGATTCCTAGTTGGGGAGCTATATCCCAACATGCCTTGCAGCCAAAAAACCAAAACACAAAACAGAAGCAATATTGTAATAAATTCAATAAAGACTTTAAAAATGGTCTACATCAAAACTATCTTTTAAAAAAGATATCTCCACACCTTGCCAAATGTCCCCCAGGAGGCCAATCTTGTTCCACCCCCTCCCCACCCCCATTCAGAATCTCTGTGTTACGGTAACATTCCAGTGGCCCAATTCTCAGTCTTCACAGAGGGCCTGGTGGGCAGCATCTCCTTCCTCAGAAGTTCCTGTCCTCTTCCTGGTAACATCCCCGGCTGGGAGAATCAAGGAGAGATCTGGGTAGTATAACAAACCCTTTCGTTTCCCTTTGCAGGGCTATGCGTTTGCTTTACACTTAGACGCTCATTGGTTCAGAAATTGGTGGCCCTTGGATGCCAGCAAGTGCCAAGTGTCAGACTAAAGTGTAGAAGTCTTTTCCCCTCCCCCCTCCCCACTTCCTCTCTCGATCCCTCCTGCTACCCTGGACTCTGCTTCTCTCTCCTATTCTCCCCGCTCCCCGCTCTTTCTCATCAGACACTGGCAGAGCAGGGGAGCCGCTGTTGCCAGGAAACTGTTTGCACACTATTCCCAGCAGGCCCTTCCTCTGAGTGGAGCCTGAGGAGAGCCAACAATGGCCCCCCAGCACCAGAGGGATCCAACTCCCCCGCTCAGTTCCCCACAGACTCTGCTCACAGAAGCACTCCTGCTGTCACACACTGCGGGGGGACATACCTGGAGCAATGGGGGACACCTCAGGACCTCATGCTTCCAAAGCACAGAGCACTAGAGTGGGGGAGATGCAAGAAAGAAAGCCCCCCTGCCAGCAGCCTGAGGCTCCTGCCCTCTGCTCCTGGAGTCCAGCCAGGTTCCCACCCCCGCACTGGGCAGCTGGGATGCAAGCACAGGTCAGAGGGGTTTAGAGCCTGAATCTGGCAGCTCCCACACCTGCCCTTGTGGGAAGGAGGCTGCTTTCCCTCCTGCATGAGAGCCTGTGAGAACATCGGGTGCCTTACCACGTCTCTCAGCTCTTCTCTCTCACAGGTTAACTCCCCCATTTCCTTTGATGAACAGTCCTGCGATATGATTTGCAGACACAGAACCAGCCTGGATGTGTTTCCTTGCCAGTGGCACCTCCAAAGAAACATATTCAGATCATTCTCTCCTTTTTCTATCATTTCCCAATTGCTGATTCCAGCAACCTGTATAACAAATAACCTAGACATAGTGTATTATATTTTTGCACGCTTCAGCACATTCTATGATGTAACTGTCTTGACATAATTACTTCAGGTTTGTGTCACCATTGGGACATTGGGATTTCTCCCCATGCCCTTAATCAGTGGGATCATTACTTCTCTTAATACTTCTTGAGTATTCTTAAGACTTGAGTCTATATTTTTATTAATGCAACTGACTGCAATTGGCAGTGTTTCTGCAGGCCCTGTGCTGGCCCAGAGGATCACCACTCCTTTTCTAAGTTCTGCCAGATTATCTAATTTATCATCTCTTCTAGGATTTTGCAAGGGATGAACATCTGTGGTTTCTGGGGAAAAAAAAAAAAAACTTTAGGAAAAACCAGGAGATGTGCTTGCCTCCAGTCATTTAGCATCTCTTTATCCATAGGCTTTAAAGATAACCGATGACAACAGATTTGTAATGCCAGTTTTTGGTGTTGTGTGACATAACTCATCTGGTCTTAGACATCGTCCTCACTTGGTGCCATTAGATCTTCCTTCCCACCCCTTCTCCTATCTTTGGATGACGTTCGCCCTAAGCCATGTTTATTCTGCAAATTTTCAGTTTGGAAGATCCTTCTCTCTGATGCAGTAGAGAAGAAAAACAGGAAATGAGCAGGGCCGCTGGCCCCATCATCTGTCAACATTACATCATCTGCTCCTGGCCCTTATTTCTTCATTGTTTTTGATCCCTGCGCAGCTTCTTAAATGCTCTTGTTTTTTCCCTTAGCGTTTTCTGCGAGCCTCAGCTTGCTCTGGGATCTCTCTCACCTTTCTGGCATGATTCCTGCGGGGTTGGTGTCACTCCTTTGAGTTTGTCTCTGACTCTTTGCCCATTTTGTTTTTAATGGAAAATTATTATACTACTAATATTTTATTTAGCAGCCTCTTCCACCCCTCCTGACAAAGGCTGCTTATAGCCACAGACTCCACCCCATAAGATCCATAAGATCTTACCTCCCTTTTTTTGGCTTCAGCCCTCATAAGCTCAGACCATATACAACCAGTGCAGTTTTAGAGGTGTAAAGAACCAAAGAGTATGGCTTACAAAAGAAATCTTGACCCCAAGAGAGTGTGAGATTAAAAAAAAAAAAAGGAAAATGAGAGTAATAAGGAATATTAGGGCTCTTGCAAAACCAAATTTCCCTGATCACCTCAGATGTTTGTGAAAAGTGCAGATTCTTATCATCACCCGGGACTTCCTGAGTCTCTAGGAGGGAAGCCGAGGTGTTCATTTTTAAACAGTTTCATCAGATGTTTGTCATGTAAACCAAAGTGTGACAGTCACTTTACTAGAGGCCAGAGAGAAGAGAACAGATTAAGCTTTGATGGCTGAGATGGTTGGAAAATCCAGGCCTGCCCATCCTCTGTACTGCCACATCACTCTGAATTGATGTGATTTCAAAGGAATCTTTCAATGGGGGTCAGAAGGGAGTTGAACATCAGAAGAAATAGACCCTAACTGAAATGTTAACAGAGAAATTTCTAGGACTCAGTTGTAGAACTAGAATTTCACGCTGACATTAGAATAGTCATTCTTGCATTATTTGTCTTCTTAAATCACACCATGTAAGGACATACCTTGGGGGCATATACTGTGAGTTGAGTTCCAGACCACCAGGATAAAGTAAATATCACAATAAAGTGAGCACATAAATTTTTCGGCTCCCAGTACCTATAAAAGTTATGTTTACACAACATTGTAATCCATTAAGTATGCAATCGCACTATGTCTAAAAAAACAGTGTATGTACCTTAATTTAAAAAGTTAATTGCTACCTAAATGTAAGGCTGGATACTACAAAAGTCTTAGAAGAATACATAGGCAGAACACTCTTTGACATAAATTGCAGCAATATCTTTTTGGATCTATGTCCTAGAGAAATGAAAAAAAAACTTTTTAAGGGTACCTAATTAAACTTAAAAGCTTTTGCACAGCAAAGGAAGCAATAAACAAAATGAAAAGACAACCCACAGAACAGGAGAAAACATTTGCTAACAAAGTGACCAACAAGGGATTAATCTCCAAAATATACAAACAGTTCATGCAGCTCAATATAAAAAAAAAAATTCAACCCAATCAAAAAATAAGCAGAAGATCTAAGTATAGACATTTCCCCAAAGAAGACATATAGGGAACCAAAAAGCACATAAAAAGATGCTCAACATCACTAATTATGATAGAAATGAAAATCAAAACTATAATGAGATATCACCTCAAACCAGTCAGAATAACCATCGTCAGAAAACTCTATAAGTAGTAAAAGTTGGAGAGGGTATGCAGAAAAGGGCGCCTTCCTACACTGTTCAAGGGAATGTAAATAGGTAAGCTGCTATTGAGAACAGTATGGAGGTTCCTTAAAAAACTAAAAATAGAGCTACCATATGGTCCAGCAATTTCAATCCTGGGCATATATCTGGAGAAAACCACCCCAGTGTTCACTGGCATTATTTGCAATAGCTAAGACAGGGAAGCAACCCAAATGTCCATCAACAGAGGAAAGAAGATATGGTACATATCTACAATGGAATATTATTCAGCCATAAAAAGAATGAAATAATGCCGTTTGCAGTAACATAGATGGACCTACAGACTATCACACTAAGTATGACAGAGAAAGACAAATATCATATGATATTACTTATGTGTAGAATCTTAAAAAATGTTATACAAACGAACTTATTTATAAAACAAAAGCAGACGCATAGACTTCCAAAACAAATTTATGGTTATCAAAGGGAAAATGTGGGGGAGGGGAAACGATAAATTACAAGTTTGAGATTAACATATATTAATTACTATATATGAAATAGGTGATCAACAAGGACCTACTGTATAGCACAGGTAACTCTACTCAATATTCTATAAACACCTACATGGGAAAAGAATCTGAAAAAGAACAGATAAATGTATATCTATAATTGAATCACTTAGCTGTAACCTGAAACTAACATAACATTGTAAATCAACTAGACTCCAATATAAAATAAAAATTAAATTTAAAAATATAGTTTATTGCTGGAGAAAAGACAGTCTCTTCAATAAGTGGTAGTGGGAATACTGGACAGCTACATATGAAACAATGAGATTAGAACATTCCTTCACACTCTATACAAAAATAAACTCAAAATGGTTTAAAGACCTAAATGTAAAATGGAAATCATAAAACTCCTAGAAGAGAACATAGGCAGAACACTCTGACATAAACTGAAGCAATATTTTCTTGAACTAGTCTAACATGAAAGAAATAAAAGCAAAAATAAATGGGACCTAATTAAACTTACAAGTTTAAAATCTTTTGCATAGCAAAGGAAACCATCACATCAACAAAACAAAAAGAAAACCTACAGAATGGGAGAAAACATTTGCAAATAACATGATCAAACCAGATGGCTCAGTGGTAAAGAATCCGCCTGTCAATGCAGGAGACACCAAAGATTTGGGTTTGATCCCTGGGTCGGAAAGATCCTCTGGAAGTGGAAATGGCAACCCACTACAGTATTCTTGCCTGGGAAATCCTATGGACAGAGGAGCCTGGTGGGGTTCCAATTCATGGAGTAACAAAGAGTCAGACACAACTGAGCAACTGAGCATGCACACACCCAAAATATTTAAAACATCAATACAACTCAGTATTAAAAAAAAAAATGCAAAAAAGGAGCAAAAGACCTGAATAGACATTTCTCCAAAGAAGACGTACAGATGGCTAACAGGCACATGAAAAGATGTTCAACGTTGATAATTGTTACAGAAATGCAAATCAGAACCTCAAAGAGGTATCCCCTGTCAGAATAACTATCATCAGAAGATCTACAAACAACAAATGTCAGATATAAACTACTGTATATTAAATAGATAAATAACAAGGATCTATTGTATAGCACAGGGAATTATACCCATTATCTTATAATAACCTATAATGGAATATAATCTGCAAAAATACTGAATCACTATGCTGAATACCAAGACAATCTTGAAAATCTACTATATTTCAAAAAAGTTTATTGCTTAAAAATAGTAATCATCATCTCAGCCTTCAGCGAGTCATTGTGTCAATAGAAACATTAAAGCTCACCAATCACACATCTCCACAACACTACTTATAATAATAAAAGTTTGAAATATTGTGAGAATTAACCAAAATGTGGTACAGAGACACAAAGTAAGCAAATACTCCTGGAAAAATGATGCAGACAGCCTTGCTCTGCAAGGGTGGCTGCAAGTCATCGATTTGTAAAAGAGGCCGTATCTGTGAAACACAATAAAGTGAGGCACAATAAAATGAAATATGCTTGTATTTGGACAAGAATTCAGTACACACACAGTCTTTGATAAATGTCACGGCGCTGGACAGTGGAAACACGTGAGTTTTGGAGTCTGGTAGACCTGCACAGGAGTGCTATGTCTTCTACTGAAGAGCTGAATGACCTTGTTCAAGTTGTTTAGCTATACATTAAAATGGGGATAGTAATACTAATCTTGATTTTTCAGAAAATCAGTGAGTAAATATTGTATTGCTTAAGCACCCAGGTTTCCCACGTTGCAGGCAGATTCTTCACCATCTGAGCCACACGGGAAGCCCCCCTAAAGCACCTACTGCATATTAAATGTTCAACACACATTCCTTTCCCTTCTTCCCTAAGGAAGATGTCAGATACTAACCATTTTTCCCGCTCCATGGAGAGTTCTTAGGGAAAACTTCACATCCAATTCAGGGAAACTGCTATTATGTAACTGCTGTAAGCAGCCCAAAACTCCAGGACAAGAAGGACTGGCTCTGTCCTAAGTGGAGTTCTAATTTAAGGCTTGACTTATTAATTATTTATTACCTGTCCAAAATGGTTGTTAGTATGTTATACTTTCGGAGTTTTCCTAATAAGGATCTAAAAATTAGAGACTTCTCCATGCTGCAGTGTATCTTGGAATTCTTTTCATGGGAAAATGTTTTTTGGAATAAAAAGCTATGGGATTTTGGAATTCTCCTTCATATGAATTCCTTTCTTTTGAATAATATTTAATCTTTAATAACCACAGTTTGGGGGTATTCTGGGAGACTATATGATTATGGTTCTTCTGTTTTTTTAAACTAACAATGCTGACCCATTGACAATCAAGGACTTTCTCTATTCATTTACACAGTATTTATGAAGTACATAGCAGCTAGTTTGACTTGATGGGTCACTGCTCCAAACTCTACCCCGCTCAGGATCCCTCCTGACACTTGTTTTCTGACTGCCAGAACTTTTCTCAGGTCACTTAAAAATTTAGGGAACCTAATAAGGAGTTTTAGTTTATGCTCACATCTTATATTTACATAATGACTCCTTTGATGATAAGCCCTTAGACTAGAATCCAAGATTATAGCTTACTGCCAAGCCCGTCAGTATGAGAAACAAGGCAGGGAATGTAACTTTTTTCGCCTCTGTTGCTAGAGGGATGGTTAATGAGGTGACACATAGTTAAGGACCTGTCAAAGTGCTGTCCAAGGGTGGAAATATTTTTTTAGACTTCAAGCAAGAAGTGATACTCTCTTCCAAATTTGAGTCTTAAAACTTCATTTTTACCACAAACTCAGAAAGAGGGCAGAAAGAGGGTCCTGGTAAGTGAGTCACTAACAGTCAACCATTTTTTATTAATAGGTAACATTCATTAGTAAGATTCAGTACATAAGGTGAGTACATGAAGAAGGAAGGGAGGGAGGCTGGTTCCGGCAAATGACCTGGGGACAACAGCAACTGGAACCTGCAGAAGAGGATACAGGGACTTCCCTGGTGGGCCGGTGGCTAAGACTCTGCATTCCCAAGGCAGGGGGCCAGGGTTCGATTCCTGGCCGGGGAACTAGATCCCCCATGCTGCAACTAAGAGTTCTTGGGCTGCAACTACACATCTCGTGTGCTAAAACTAAGCCCTGGCACAGCCAAATAGATATTTTTTTAAAGAAGAAGAGGATGCAGATTGCCCCAGAGTAGACTCTTTCCTCAACCTCTTTTGCCAAGGGTGACTGACTGTTCTGTGAAAGTGAAATTCTCTCAGTTGTGTCCGACTCTTCGCGACCCCATGGACTACACAGTCCATGGAATTCTTCAGGCCAGATATGGGAGTAGGTAGCCATTCCCTTCAGGGGATCTTTCCAACCCAATCCAGGTATCAAACCCAGGTCTCCCACATTGTCGGCAGATTCTGTACCAGCTGAGCCACCAGGGAACTGTTCAGTAGCGAACAGGAATTAGGGATTGAGGTGAAAATCCACTGTGTGTTCTTTAAAGTTCTTGCAAATAACTGTGTATACCAACTTGTATCTAAATTCTATTAATGATTTCAATCATTCTCAACTATGCCTTTCTTCATTTACATGAACCCTTTTGAGTTATGCTCAAATGGATATATATGTATGGCTAGGTGAATTGTGTTTGCTACAGTTAAGGCTTTGATGTCAAGATCAGTAAAATCTGGATAATCTGAGCCTTCCCACAACCACCTTCAAAATTCCATCTTAACGAGGCTTAATTCCCAAGATTCCTGGGTCTTAGAAAATAAAAACAGAAGTGCTCCATAAAATCAATAGGCACTCCCAAATGTTGATTTTGGTTTAGTCTGTCCCTCAAAAACTGCTATGTTTAACTCTTTTTTACTTGAGGGATTTTAAATAGGAGATGAGAAGCAAGGAAGGAGTATTAGTTAAGGACAGAGGTGATCAAGATGGCACTAGGCATTTAGAACTAGCTGCTGTAACAAATAACAAAATATAGAATGATTCAAATACAACAGAAGTTTATTTACCAAGTTGGATGTTCCTTCTCAGAAGTTGGCTTCTCTCTGTCACCCAACTGTCATTCAAAGGTTCAGGCTGACAGGGACTCTGCCATATTCATCATAATCATTTCCATCCTAAGGGAAAAAGTATGGAGTAGTATTTTACGGAAAATTTCTACAGACCAGGCCTGGAAATGGGACATATGGCTTCTGTTCCAATTCAGTTGGCTAGAACTCGGCATTACTTGACTGCAAGGGAGGCTGGGAAATGTGGTCTTAGCTATATGCCCAGGAATATAAGGAAACAGATGAGTGAATAGTTAGCAAATCTCTGACACAGAAGGTATGTATATATTTACTGCCCTCTCTGCTCTACAGATCTAGAACACTAATACTTCATCCCTAGGACCACTACAGAAAGTCAAAAGATGGCTATGTTTATTATAAGAGACAACAGCAAGGTGGGAGCTACTGTCTCCTGACGGCTTCCTGTGCCCTAGAACCTGTGTCAGATGCACACACTATTTTATTTAATGCTCATGTCAACTCTGATTTTACAAACAAGGCGACTGAGAGAGGATAAGTCACCGGACTGAGGACTCACAGGTAGTCAGTGACAGAGCTGGGATGTGAACCCAGGCTGTCTAACTCTGATGGCCGAGTGCTTTACCGCCTCATTATACAACCATCACCACATTACAGAAGGACCAAAGTATAAATTGCAATCTACTCCAAAGTTAAGCCAGGATTCTTCTATTTTCAACACAAGGAAAAGGAAGGAACAATCTTCAGATTTTGAAAATCCTCATGTGAACGAACTTGAAATAGAAAATCAGGAAAGCCTTTTGGCCAAGTTTAGAATTCCCTGGAACTCCTTCGATTCTGCCATTGAAACCTCATTTGAGCCTTTCCGGTTTATTTTTAGTTCTCACCAGGCACCATATCCTGGATCAGTAAAGCAGATTCAAACATCCTTATGAGGATTTTGGATATAAGTGAGATTTTTTAACTGAGGGTGAAAGAAATGCAGCTAAACTATGAGACAAGAATATCTAAAATAAATAAGAGCCCAATATTTAAGCAGTAAGTGTCCACATTTAATACAGCCTACTGGACTTTGCTGTGACTAAGGCTGAGATCCCCCAGAAATCTCACTTGTTCCCCAAGTATGTTGTCCCCGGCCTGAGCTTAGAACCTGAAGGCTCTATAATTTAGTTAGCACCCTTTCCCAACACTGTCTGAAACCCCAGCAAGGACAGTGCAGATTCCTAAACTCTGCAAACACTCATCTAATCTTTGTGGTTGACCTTGGCTGATTGCTTGTATGGAATATAAGGAATATAAAACCTGGTTGATCATGCAGACCAAAATCAGAAGATGGAAATAGAGATCGTGTCATAAATATCATGTGAGTTGGGTTAGTGAATTCTGCTCACCACGACCTGTAGTTAGCAGTTTTGGTACCTGTGAACACTGGATCCAGGGACGCCCTTGGGTTTATACTCAATATTCCATCACAGACAGTGGTCCTAAACCAAGACCATTTGTTTTGCTACTGGAATCTTGCTCACCTTTTGAGGCTGTTTGGGAAAAACAATCACCTCTACCTCTCCTGTAAATCTTCCAGGAACAGCCTCTCCAGCTACTTGTGTTAACATACATCACGCCACACATCATGCCACATGTGAATCATAGCCATGGGAAGAAAAGAGGTAAAGGCAAACCAACTTTTCCTGTTACTACCGTGACAAGATCATCCTCTGCTTACACACAACTGTTTCCTCAAGAAGAGGAATAGAGTGAAGTAACAACATTACTGGACAAAGCACAGGGAATTATATTCAGTATCTTATAATGACCTATAGTGGAAAGTGAATGTCGCTCAGTTGTGTCCAACTCTTTGCAACCCCATGCAATATACAGTCCATGGAACTCTCCAGGGCAGAATACTGGAGTGGGTGTAGCCTTTCCCTTCTCCAGGGGATCTTCCCAACCTAGGGATCGAACCCAGGTCTCCCACATTGCAGGAGGATTCTTTACCAGCTGAGCCACAAGGGAAGCCCCTATAATGGAAAAGAATCTGAAAAGAATATATGTGTATGTGTGTATAACTGAATCACTTTGCTCTGCACTTGATACTAACACAGCATTGTAAATTAACTGTACTTCAACTTTAAAAAGTATTGGAATATGGCAAACTGTTTATAAAGTTGGGTAGTATACAAGGGTGATCATTATATAATTATATGCAATCATTTCATGATTTTTCAATATTTCATAATAAACTAAATATTAAAGAGAAATAATCTGGACTGAGTTTCTTGTTATTTCCAGCTGTCCTACTCACCAGGGCATCCTGAGCCACAAGGAACTGAATCCTACCAACAACCATGTGAGCTTGGACACAGATCCTTCCCCATTCAAGCTTTCAGATGAGACCTCAGCTCTGATTGTCACATTGAACACAACCTCCTGAGAAATCTAAAAGCAGAGCCCCAGTTAAGCCATGCCTGCATTCCTGATGCACAGGAACCATGAGATAATACATGTGTGTTATTTAAGCCGCTAAGATTGTGGTAATATCGTTATACAGCAATAGATAACTAATGCAGTGTTTATACCTGGAGATGACAAGCCACCTCTCCTTTTGGGTCATCAGTGTAGGGGGTCTGAAGAGTCTAAAGAATACTTTAGCTGAGTGCCACACTCACTCAATTGCTTTGAGCTGTGGCCTGGGTATTAGAATTTTTTGAAACTACTTAGACGATTCTGCTGTGTTACAAAATTTGCGAACTACTGCAAAGGTAGTAATCTCATGTTTCCCTTCTTTTTCAACTGTCACCCTTTTACTATTCTCAGACTCTCTCCTAAAAGCACCTTGCTTCATTCTCACTTTTGACTCTTTAATCTGCCTAGGTATGCATAGGTAACCAGCTGGGAAGATAAAAGATGGCTGTGTCTATCAGGAGAGAAGGATAAGTTGGAAATCTAGAATGAGGTATACATTTTTGGATCTTTTAGTGACACACACTGGTGCTGATTAAGAAGTTGCAAGAAACCATCAAATATGCTAGCTTTTAAGTTTAACAAGTAATAGAGTAATAGACACCATCAGAGAATGTACAGTAAATGCTGGGTCTGTATCATCATTACCCAGTGAATGCTGTCTGAAACTTTTTGAGAAACCTGTGACCTTGTGCCTTCCTTTGATAAATCACCACATAATGACTATCTCTTCCTCAGTGCCTGTATTTAAGGACACCTGTCTATGCATGCCTGGCTGTAACATATAAACATATCAGTTATTTTTGCTAGTTAGGATGGCTGGTGGCTGACTTGTTCTGATTGACAAATGTGTTTCTGATTTGTCTTTGCACTGTGTCACAGGGGAGACTGGGCAGAAAACTGCCCGGAGCAACATGATTATTGCATTAATGATTTGGAACCTTGATGCCCCCAAACCACAAGGGCATAATAACCTGACTTGGGGGAGAAAATACTGCCCTGGCTGGAGGCCAGGGGGACAGCTGACAAGGAGCATGGCTTGCCTGTGTGCACCTGGCTTCCTGCTCTGCTCCATCACATCACGCTCTGCTGACCCCTGACCACAGAAGACCAGCCTTACTGCCCATCTCCAAACACTGCTGCTTGCTTTGAATGAGCATTGCCTCCTCTTCTGACCCTGGCTGCTAAACTATGCTTGAGGTTAGACATTGATTTATTGCTTGTTTGCAGTTAAAATTGGCCTATATAAAAAGGAAAGCAATTTTAACAGTGCCTCACTGTGAGAGTTTTTAATTCCTCCTTAACCCTTCTCCTGAACAAAAGAAGCTTGAG
Organism: Bos mutus; assembly: GCF_027580195.1. NCBI lineage: Eukaryota > Metazoa > Chordata > Mammalia > Artiodactyla > Bovidae > Bos > Bos mutus. The sequence goes on along the minus strand of NC_091636.1, from coordinate 28,628,149 downwards.
GTTAAGGCAGCAGTATAAAATATACCTCACTCCTCAGAGAGCTCAACTGCTCTGCGCCCCACCCAGAGTGCCATCTCTCAGTGGCAGTAAAGCACAGTAGATGGGAACATGCACTTTGACATTAACAGAATAAGGTTTCCAGATCCACCATCTAGCATCTTCATAACTTGTGGTTATGCTACTTTACCTCTCTAGACCTCTGCTTTCTCATCTGCTCAGCACAGTACCTGCCACATGTTAGGTGTTCAATGAATAGGGGCTATTATCATTGTTATTTATATTTTTCACCCAAAGGTGTGATGGATCCAAATGCATATTTACAAACTGGGTTATAGTCCACCCAAACTAATTTACTATCTCTATCTCCAGCTATTCCGTCAAAGAGGAGGTCAAGCCCAGGACAGTGGTTTCACTCTTAGCTACCCCTACATATATTTCTATTTTATTGTTGTTGTTTAGTTGCTAAGTCATGGCCAACTCTTTCGTGACACCATGGATTGTAGCCTGCCAGGCTCCTCTGTCCATGGGATTTCCCAGGCAAGAATATTGGAGTGGGTTGCCATTTCCTTCTCCAGGCAATCTTCCTGACCCAGAATCTAACTCGCATCTCCTACTTGGCAGGCAGATTCTTTACCACTGAGCCACCTGGGAAGCCATATTTCTATTTACAGAAGTCAAAATCACCATCAGTTCCTAAGAAATACCATTTGCAGGTGCCAAGCATAGTGTTAGGTGCTGGAGGAGACAAAAACATAAGATCTGTGAGCTTGGAAGTGGATCCTTTCCCATTTATCTTTCAAATGAAATCTCAGCTCTGAAGACATTGATCACAGTCTGACAGGAGAACTTGAAGCAGACCCCCAATGTAGTCATGCCTGACATTCCACTCCTGAGTATTTATCCGAAAAAAATGAAAACCCTAATTCAAAAAGATACATGCACCCCAATGTTTATAGCAGCACCATTACTATTTACAATTACTAAAATATGGAAACAACCATCAACAGATAAATGGGTAAAGAACATGTGGTATGTATATACAATGGAATATTAGCCATAAAAAGAAAGAAATTTTGCTATTTGCAACAACTTGGATGGTACGCAAAGTAACTCAGACAAAGACAAATACTGTATTATTTCACTTATATGTGAAATCTACAACAAACTGGTGAATATTACAAGAAAAACACACTCAGACATAGAAAACAAACTAGTGGTTACCAATGGAGAGAAGGAAGCAGGGAGGGGCAAGATAGGAGTAGGGGATTAAGAGCTACAAAACTGCTACCTACAAAATAAATAAGCCTCAAGGACATATAGTACAAGACAGGAAACCAGGAAATATAGCCAATATTGTAAATAACTATCAGTTCAGTTCGGTTCAGTCGCTCAGTCGTGTCCGACTCTTTGCGACCCCATGAATCGCAGCACGCCAGACCTCCCTGTCCATCACCAACTCCCGGAGTTCACTCAGACTCACGTCCATCAAGTCAGTGATGCCATCCAGCCATCTCATCCTCTGTCGTCCCCTTCTCCTCCTGCCCCCAATCCCTCCCAGCATCAGAGTCTTTTCCAATGAGTCAACTCTTCGCATCAGGTGGCCAAAGTACTGAAGTTTCAGCTTTAGCATGATTCCTTCCAAAGAAATCCCAGGGCTGATCTCCTTCAGAATGGACTGGTTGGATCTCCTTGCAGTCCAAGGGACTCTCAAGAGTCTTCTCCAACACCACAGTTCAAAAGCATCAATTCTTCAGTGCTCAACCTTCTTCACAGTCCAACTCTCACATCCATACATGACCACTGGAAAAACCATAGCCTTGACTAGATGGACCTTTGTTGGCAAAGTAATGTCTCTGCTTTTGAATATGCTGTCTAGGTTGGTCATAAGTTTCCTTCCAAGGAGTAAGTGTCTTTTAATTTCCTGGCTGCAGTCACCATCTGCAGTGATTTTGGAGCCCAGAAAAATAAAGTCTGACACTGTTTCCACTGTTTCCCCATCTATTTCCCAGGAAGCAATGGGACCGGATGCCATGATCTTTGTTTTCTGAATGTTGAGCTTTAAGCCAACTTTTTCACTCTCCACTTTCACTTTCATCAAGAGGCTTTTGAGTTCCTCTTCACTTTCTGCCATAAGGGTGGTGTCATCTGCATATCTGAGGTGATTGATATTTCTCCTGGCAATCTTGATTCCAGCTTGTGCTTCTTCCAGCCCAGCGTTTCTTATGATGTACTCTGCATATAAGTTAAATAAGCAGGGTGACAACATACAGCCTTGACGTACTCCTTTTCCTATTTTGAAATGATATGTAATCTTTAAGAACTGTGAATCACTATGTTGTACACCTGAAACTTAAGAGATAAATAAATAAATACGTATTGTTTAAGCCACTAAATCTGTAGTAATATTGTTACTAGTGATGACTGAGCAACTGATCTGATCTGATCTGATTTGATGTTAACCAACAGTAGGAGGTAGAAATTAACAAGTGCTAGAAAACTATGGCTCATTCCCAAAGTGATCTATGGTCAATCAACATGTGGGGGCTTCCCTGGTGGTCTAGTGGTTAAGAATCCGCCTGCCAACGCAGGGGACACAGGATTAAGCTCTGGTCCAGGAAGATCCCACATGCCGCGGAGCAACTAAGCCATTGCACCACATGTGGTAAGCCCACATGCCACAGCTACTGAAGCCCAAGCACCTAGAGCCTATGCTTTGCAACAAAAGAAGCCACTGCAATGAGAAGCCCGTGTCCCACAATGAAGAGCAGCCCCTGCTCTCTGCAACTACAGAAAGCCTCCATGCAGCAACCAAGACCCAGGCAAAAATAAATAAATCTTTTAAAAAAAAATCTGCATGTGGAATTCTCACTATTCAATGATAAATGTTAAGTCCTAAAATACAGTATTGAGAGCCTAATTGTGTATGTTAAAATCAGATGATAATTGTTAAAAACATTTCTAAACTTTGCAGCAGGTAAGTATTGTGGTATCTTTAGTCATCCAATAAATATACAAAATAAATAGATACACATGGTAGGATTCAAAAATCTATGGTGGCTTAGTCTCTAAGGCATGTCCGACTCTTACGACCCTATGGACTGTAGCCACCACGTTCCTCTGTCCAGGGGATTCTTCAGGCAAGAATACTGGAGTTCCATGCAAATTTCCATACTGTCACACTGTGAGCTTTGGCTTACCACAGTCTAGGGAAGAGTACAGTTTTGACTTGTTTTGATTCATCAACCATATTTTGGACTAAGAATATGCCTGGGTGGAGTTGAATCATGGAGCTATAGCGTCCACGTTGAGGAATGATGAGGGAAGAAGCCCTCTAATTCTAAGCAGCTTAACCCGATTTGGGCAAAGCTAAGTGTGAGAACTATAAAGGCTTTTCTGGCCTCCCACAACCCTCTGCTAACTCTATAATGGAAATGATGGCAATTACTTCAAAGTCCCTGGTGATTCCTGGGTCTTTGGTAATGGTCATTGTCGATTCACCTCAGCCAACCAGCTGTCTTCTGGACTTGCCTTTTGTACCAAACCTTTAATGAAACTGGCATTTGTGTCAATAAACTTTAAGCCCATCTTTGCTGAGATAATTATCCAGGTCACTCAAATTTCAGCTACTTTAGATAATTATAGCCATTTAGCCTGGAATATAAGGTGATGATTAAAGGAGAAGGAATCAGAGGTCCCCATGCCTAAGTCAATTAGATGAAAATGCTGGCAGTTCTCAGCTCAGGCCTCTGATTTGAATGCACAAGCCTCAGGGCCTCACAAAGAATAACTCACTTATAAAATACACATTTGTTTGGCTGGACCATGATCTAATTTGCAGACATAATGATTTTACCACATTAGCTGTTAAGGGGGAAAGCTCTCTCATGAACACCATCATAGAGACTGGAGCATCAACAACCAGAGTTACATTCCATTTTCCCATAGACGAGCAAAGGTGATCGCAAAAATCACCGCATAGATTTCAAAACTATCCACATCCACAGACAAGAACCAGATTTTACAGTTTCACTAGATTTCCTTTCCATGGCTTGGTAAAACTTCAAGGGACCAACTTTTAGCCATTTCATGTATTTGTCCCTATATTCTTAATGTAACAAAATTCACTAATTACCAAAAGGACTCATGTTTTCACTTTGGTCAAAAGCTCGAAATATTCAGGAGAAAACAAAACAAAACCCTTTGGAGACCAGGAAATTATGACACTTAATTCCCTTTCCTTCTGTGGACTAGAAAGACAAAGCCCTTAACTAATCACCCCACCCCCACTTCCATCTCCACCTGTCAACATTTAAAACTGGAGAGTAATGGTAGACAGGCTTCTCCTGAAGGTCATAATTGCCTTTCCAACAGAGAGGCTATCTCTAAAGCAACCAAGATATGAGCTATGTATTCAGGCTGCAACTTTCTATGTAAATTGCTTCCAGTGAAATTGAAATTTCCCAAAACAAAGCCTGTACCGATTCAGTCTATTAAATGCATTCCTATCTCAAATGCAGGGTTGTACTCTAGCAGCTAGGACATTGTCCATGCTCCATACATTGTACACAGAGATAAGACCCAAGAGCTTTATAATCTGACCCTAAATTTAAGAAGAAATCCTGTCATTATTCATAATTCAATAATTGTTGTTCAATACTTAAAGTAGCCCAACTGTCCACAGCGGCCTGCATTAGTCCCAAAATGAAATAATTGTGTTTTACATACCATTGTCTCACATTAGCTCTTTTTTCCTGTACTAGCTTTGAAATTCTTTTGTGCAAGGAATTTTGGGTTTTGGCACGCGTTAATTATTCAGTATTAAATGTTCCCATAAACTTTTCTGTTTCATTCTGTTTGCTTAATTTTTTTTTGTTTGTTTGTTTTTTGCCATAAACTGCTCTATTCCAGAAACGAATCAGATAATGTTCTATTATACTAAGGCAACATTATTATTGTTCAGTCGATAAACGCTTTGCCTAAGCAACCCTGGGGATGAGATATGTGAAACCCTTGGGGCACACAATTTGGTGAGCACTTGACATAGACTTCCAGATCACTGAACTACTCACACCTCATTTGGCCCGTGTCTGCCTCCATCAGCCATCACCAGCCCTTTTCTCTCTTGGGCCCACCTAACTTCCCCCCACCTACCCTACACCTGATACCTCTAGGCTCCTTCAAACTCTGTTCATGCAAATCAAGGAACAGGGAAATAAATGTGACAGGCTCACTTTGTTGGCAGAGTGCCTCCCAATATTCATTCTCTCCTTTTTCCATTACGATACAACTCCTGACTTTAAGCTGGGCACACGGCTAACTGGAATATAGGTAGGGATGACATATGACTAGTTCAAGCCAATGGCATATAATCATAAGTTTTTTTTGTGAATGTTTGGGAAAGTCCGTATTTTATGTGACTGGCCTAAGCCCGTTGCCCCCTTTCTTCATTGCCCTTTTCTCCATCCTGCTACATAGTAAATCTGGCTAGCGTTCCAGCTACCATATTGGTGCAAGAAGTTGAGGGCCACATCCTATGGCAGAGAACTCTGTGGAACAGGGCCTCCAGGCCAGCCCTGGACTGTCTACCTCCAAACCTTAATGTGAAAAACAAAACACACTTTCATCTTGTTTAAGCCACAATTACCTGTTACTTGCGATGGAATTTGATCTCAACTATAGGCACTCTGATTTTCATTAGCACCAGAACTAATTTTTGTGTGTGTCAACATTCAGATCATGAATCTTTTCAGCACCTGGTAAGATCATGTGCTTGACAAATACTTGATAAATTCGTTAAAAGACTAACCCCATTAGTAAAGAAAAAGCTCGTTTAATGTACTCATTTAATGCCAAAACATCAGAATTTTAATAGATGAGAACAAAAAAGTATGTCTTATTTTTTGTGAACATAAAAGTGTGTCTTATTTTTTGTAAGCAAAAAATGATGAAATTCAGGAATCTAGGCTCAGAAGTCTGCTTCACTGACTGTGTGATTTCACTTTCTGGGACTCACTTTGCTCATCTCTGAGATGGGTCCCTTGTTCTCAGAGGGCTGGGAACTGGGGAGGGAGTGAGGCAAAAAGAAAGTCTACTAGGTGAACCTCTAGCTCTGCAGCCCCTGCTTCATCCTAAGCAGGTCTACCTTTAAAATTCCATATAAGATTTTGTTTGATAAGGAAATGAGAATCTTCAAAATCACTGGACCAGCTCATCTGTAAGAATCCTTCCAGTTCTGACAGTGTATGATTAGAAAGACTCCCACATGGCCAGAAAGAGGCAGGTGGTAGCCTGCTGTGAAGCTGAGTCAAATTGGGAGTGGTGTTGTCCCGGTTGTGTTGCCAAAGGCAAAGTGGGAGCTGGGGGAAGAGATGGGAAGATGTCAGATCCAGCGGGGAGGCTACAGGACGGGGCTGTTTTTTTTCTGTTTGGCTCCAGTTCTGCATTAAACACAAGGATGAGTACATGTTCAAGGATAGACATTTGCTTAGTAGATGCGTATTCAAAGTTAAATACTGATGAATAGTTATACATGTCACAATTGAACTGAGCAGATGCCGGCTGGATGCAGCTCATCTCATTTATTTATGAGACGCTTCAGCAGAGGAAGGAGGGAAAGGCTGAGCAGTGTCACTGGCCGGCACTCAGTGCTCACTAGCAGGGGTGGGGGGTGAGTGGGGTGGTTGGAGAGGTCCTCACGCCTAGAGCCCCAACCTGGGAACAGCCCTGCCAGCTGCACAGCAGACGAGGCACAGACACAGATCTGGGAGCCAGGAGACCGTGGGCCACTCTCAGTTCTGCTCCTTCAGCCAAGTCACTCTCCCTCACTGAGTTTGCATCCTTTTGTGTAAATGAGCAGAGTGAGCTAGATGACCTTGAAATTTCCAGGGTTCAAGGTGTGAGATGCAGGGGGTGGGCATGGAACGCTTCTTCACTTGGGCTGTGTCTCTGGATGGAGGGAACTGCCCCAGCGTGATCCTTTTGGACACTTCTCACTCTCCGACTCACATGGGATCTGCAGAGGCAGGGACTTATCTGGTTGGTAGCTTTGGGGAGAACAAGTGGTCAAACTTGACTTCATCCTTCCTGCCTGGCAGAGGGGGCAGAGGGTCAGCCTCCACTGCCCCAGGAGCAGCTCTCTGCTGTCAAGGCTCTGCTTCTATCCTGCGCTGCCTGAGACAGGGTGGATGCTCCTCCCCTCCCAGGCCCTCTGGGCTAAGCTCTTAACAGCACATCCTTCCACCTGCCTCAGTGCGACTTCACCTCACAGTCTGAATGTTGAGGTGGCCCACGTGCCACTATTGAAGGGGATTCCTCTGTCCTGGGGGTTCTTTTATTAAACAACCTTGGGAGGGAGGTACTGTTATCCCCATTCTACAGATGAAGAAACTGAGACTCAGAGCTTAATTAACTTACCCAGATTCTCAATGTCAGCTGGGTGATGTCATCTACCTCATAGGGTTGGTATAAGAATGGTATGAGCCATGTGTCAACATGGTTTTTAATGTTGTATCTTTGAAGCCTGGCTGTGTGACATGAAGGAGGATCACGTGACGCAGCCTCTCTGGAGAGCAGCCCCCTCTCAGCAGTCTGATGGATAAAGGGGGGAACCTGTCTTCAAAACCACAGCTCTAAGACCCTCCATCTACACTTTAGCCATCTCCTGCTCAGGAGCAGTCAGCTGAACAGAAGCGAGCGGTGGGGCCACCAGTTCCCAGGGAAACCGCTTATCTCAGTGGATGCCCAGTGCCCGGAGGAGATGCTAGGGCGGGCAGGCTTGCAGTCTGGCCAAGTTTCTCACAGGAGGTGCAGCTCACCTGGGAGCCCCTCCTGAGGGCGACCTCCCACTCTCCCTGTCAGAAAAGAGAAACTTCCACCTGGCGAAGCCGTCAGCTGCAGTTAGAATGAATGGCCTTCAAACGCCAGCAGTCCCTTGCTTAAACCTTACCTCCTCCAGAGGCGTCTTCCACCATCCAGAGCAGCAATTCTCAACCCTGCCAGTCCTGAGAATCCCCTAAGAGGACTTGAAAAAGCAGGGAAGCCTGGGCCCTGTCCCTCCCCAAGGAAATCAGAATTTCTGGGGCTGGCCACAGAGGCCAAGGTTGGGGACCCCTGTTGAGGACAAAGCCCCACCCTTACCACTCCCAGAGCCCACATCCCACTTTGATGTGTTTCAACAAATGCCAAGGCCATCGTGTTTACTGGATTTCTGCTAACTTGTGAGCCCCACCTCAACAAGGAGTGCCTGCTGCCCCCCCTCCAGCACATGACACAGTTCTTGATGTTTAGCAGCAACTCAAATAACGTTTGGTGAATAAAATAAAATAGTAGTAACTTGGAAATCAGGACTTCCCCTCCCCCCAAAATCAATAGATTTTTACATTGAAAATTAAAGACAAGTATATATGCTTGCATATGTATGTCTCACAGTTTCATAGTTGAAAAACATAAACAGCTCACACAATTCTTACATAAACCCTATGAGGTAAGTACTGTTGCCCAGCTGTGAGAAATTGGGCAAGTTAATCAAAGTGGAGCCTCAATTTCTTCTTCTTTAAAATTGGAATAATAGTGTCTCCCTCAGAAGGCAACAGCACCCCACTCCAGTACTCTTGCCTGGAAAATCCATGGACGGAGGAGCCTGGTAGGCTGCAGTCCATGGGGTCCCTAAGAGTCGGGCACGACTGAGCGACTTCACTTTCACGCATTGGAGAAGGAAATGGCAACCCACTCCAGTGTTCTTGCCTGGAGAATCCCAGGGACCGGGGAGCCTGGTGGGCTGCCGTCTATGGGGTCTCACAGAGTCGGACACGACTGAAGCGACTTAGCAGCAGCAGCAGCAGCAGCAGAAGGCTGTTAAGTAGATTAAATGAGATAACCCTGGTACTTAGCACACTCCCCGGCATCTGGAGAGGGTTCCAGAAAGCTAGTTATTATTACTGCTATTGTTCTTATCATTCCTCTCATGTTACAACAGGTAAACTGAGGTACAAAGAGGTTAAAAACTTGACTAAGATTCCCACAGATTTAGGACTCAAACCAAGGTCCTATGACTCTCTATCTTGTATTCTTGTATATGCCCTGTTGAGAATATTCCTTGGAGATGGTGGGAGGCAGGCAACATCAGCCTACTTTTCCAGATGGGAACATAAATGACTGAGTGGTGATTTGCTTGGAAACCATAGGACTAATGGATCAGCGGCATGGGGTGCGGGGGGTGCGGGGGGTGGGTGGGGAGGACACTGGTACAGAAATCAGGGGCTGTCCCTCTGTTCCCCCAGTGGACTTTCACCAGGCCGCATCTCCTCCCCGGTGCTCCGTGCCTGCCCCTAGCCTGGGCACTGACAAGGCGACCACCGGGCATCTGCAGCCCGGGGGCCCAGGGAGCCTCCACACAGCAGGAGGCAGTGTCCCTGTGGACTCCGCCCCGCCCTGGGCCGAGCAGCTCATCCGCGCTGGGCCCCAGCACCCGAGACGCTAAATCAGGTCCGCACCCCTCCCCCCGGACCCTCCCCCCGCTCCATACCCACTCCTCCGAATGCTCTCCAAGGAGCCTTGAAGAAAGATGAGGTCGCCCCGGGAATCCCCTCCCCCGGCCAGGCTGCTGCGTTCATTATGCACATCCTGAGCCGGGAGGCCCTGGGGACTCCCGATCAGGAGATGATGGTCTCAGGTTCTTCCTCTGGAGCATTCTGCGAAGTGGTAAATAGACGCTAACGAGCCTCCGGCTCCTCCGTGATGTGCCGCGGTGTCTCCACAGGTCTTGTCGGTCGCCTGATTCCATTCTTCCAGGAAGAGTGGCTCTGGCTTTCCCCTTAGCTCGGGAACAAAAGGAAACCAGGCAGAGAGCTTATGGAAAACCAGTCAGGAAAAGAGAGGAAAAAAAAAAAAAGACCCCAAAATCACACCAAAATATTTCCATTAGTTATTTCTGAGTGATTTTTTTTTTTCTTTTTAGTGAGCAGGTATTAGTTCTCCAAAGAGAGGAAGTCCACGACAATTTCTTTATGTTTATCCAGGCGTTCATGAAGGCGTCAAATTGCCTGAGCTTCCTGCTATTATCTTTGCCTCTGCCTGGAGAATCCAAGCTGGGGGCCGCCAGAGAAGCCCAGTAACCGTGGACAGGAGGGCCGTCTTAGCTGGCCCAGGCACCCAAGGGCCATGGGCACAAATAAACAGGTAGATGACTGAAACTCAGATGGAATTGTAGTTATAGAACTTGTCTCTCAACTCATCTCTCAGTTCAGTTCAGTTCAGTCGCTCAGTCGTGTCCGACTCTTTGCGACCCCATGAATCTACCACGCCAGACCTCCCTGTCCATCACAAACTCCCAGAGTTCACTCAGACTCACGTCCATCGAGTCGGTGATGCCATCCAGCCATCTCATCCTCTGTCGTCCCCTCTTCCTCCTGCCCCAATCCCTCCCAGCATCAGAGTCTTTTCCAATGAGTCAAGTCTTCGCAGGAGGTGGCCAAAGTACTGGAGTTTCAGCTTTAGCCTCATATCTCAGGAACTTGCAAAAATAATTCCAAAGCCCTGCACTAAGCAAAGTTCTAAAAGCTCTCTGGGAAAAAACATAATGGCACAGACAAACAAAAGCATAGAATTTAATAATGAGTTCCAATTTGTCAAACAGGGTATGTGCAGGTTGACATGAAAAGATATTCCTAAAATGCTGATTTTTATTTAAAGTTATATCCACATATACATTCTAAAGGGATGTAGAGAGCAGAGTTCTCACCCAACCAACGGGTCTAAACATTCCACGGGTACAACTCATACCTCTCCACATTATGCCACAGCAGTCTTTGACAAAGGGGAATCTCCTAGAAACATCTAAACACTTGCTTTGACAAGAAAAAAGGCAAACCCATAATTAATATGTTGGGAAAAGAAAGATATTTCAAAATGAAAACTGAGATCTAGGGAATTCGCTGGCAGTCCAGTGGTTAGGACTCTGCATTTTTATTGCCAAGGGTTTGGGTTCGATTCCTGGTCAGGGAACTAAGACGCCATAAGCCACACAGCACGGCCAACATAGAAACAACAACACACACACACACACACAAACTGAGATTTATAGCCAAGACCCAGAAATTGACAGAACAACCGTCTGCCACTATACCAATATAGATAATGATATCAAGACCTTACTGGGTGTGGAAGACAGTACCTCCCACACCCAGACCTCAGCATTTCACATCAGCCACCCTTCCATCTCTCTCATCTATCCTCATGACAACCATAGGAGGAGGGCTTGGCAGGGCAGGTACTTTTATCCCGAGTAAATAGATAAAAAAAAATGAATGGATAGAAAGGAAAGGACTATGAGCTTGGGGAAAGATGATACAATTTCCTTTTTTCAGCTTTATATTGGGGCAAATAAGTGGAAAGTTGCCAAGATGCAACCACCAAAGAATATCTGATGGATCCCTTTTCCCCGTCTTCTCCTTTCTTCTCCTTCTCTCCTTACTCATGACATCCCAGCTACTCTGGAATAATTTGTTTCTGATATGCATCATGGTTACTCTTATTTCAAGGCCTTTGCATCCACTGTTCCCTATGCCTGAAATAGATTTGATGAGGAATTCTTTTCAGCCCTTTGGGTCTCTGTTCAAATATTAGTTTGCTAGAGACACCCTCCTGGACACACTTGCTAATAAGGAGCCAGACACCTCCCACCCTAATTTTCTTCCATCCCATCACTACATTTTGTTTCTGCAGGAAAGGTCTTTGGGTCTAGAAAGGATCCATTAGGCTTCCTTAAAATGTAACGTGACCTCTATTCCCCCAGATGTTATATCTGTACCTAGGTATTCTCTTAGAGGATTTCTGTTCTGGAAACACTCACCATTGTATGTCCTGGAAAATGATACTGATCTGTCTGCCATGAGTCCTGACAGTGCCAACTTCCTTTTGTATCACTGCGTAAGTATATTTTGTTTGATTAAGAATTATCAAAGCCTGGTCTTTCCAGTAATGCAATCCTACTATTAACATGTGATCATAGTCACTGTGCAACTTATCATTGTGCTAAGACTGTTAGTTTTCCTCAACATCTGTCCACTTATTCCTTCATTTAAAAAAATCTTTTAGCTGAGTACATGTTGTTCAGTATATTAAAATTACACTTCCCAGACTCCCTTGCTTCTGGGTATGGTCATATGACTAAGTACCGACCAGTGGGATGTGAATTAATGATGTGTACACCCTCCAGGTCACATCCTTAAAAGGAAGGGAAGCGTCCTCACTTTCTCTTCCCCTTCTCGCTTACCCGAATGTTACCTACAGGAAGTGGTGAGCCATCTCCAACCTTGTGGATGACCACATCAAGTGATGGCAAATCAGCAAGACAGAAGGTACCAATTAGCAGCCACAGAGCTGCTAATTGTTCTAGACAGCTCACTGCCAGAGTGTTACATGAGAAAGAATTAAATTCTCTCTTGCTTAAACCATTCTTATTTGGGTCTTTCTGTTATAGTGGCCAACCTATACTCTGGCTAACAGAATCTGAAACCATCATACTTATTGTATATTGTTCTGTACTGCTCCTAGAAAGTAAATTCTAAGAGGACAGAAATTTTTATCCTTGATCATCACTTAGAACTTGGAACAGTGACTGGTGAATAAATGACATTTAAGACAATAAGCAGTATTTGCTCCATGAATGAATAAGTGAAAGTAGAAATGATTCATTTACTTTCATTGGCTGACTGAGATTCTTTCTGCCCACGTGTTTGCTTTTCTCCTTCCTTTCTAGCCCTTTTAGCTTGCCTGTCTCTGTTATAAAAGACGTCCCAGTCCTGGGGGTGCCCCCATCTCTTCCACCTACTCATCTGACCTTAATGTGGAGGAGGAAGCTTTCTGACTCAGGAATCTGAATGTTTCCTCAGTCCTTTGCAGCCCCAAGTAAGTCTGGAAAGATATTTTGACACAAGATCATACTTCAAAGAAAGTCACATGGGCTATCAGAGACCATCTGGTCCCTCCCCAGGTTACCACATCATGCTCTTCCTTTTCATGATGAAATATCAAAACATGGGTTCTTGGGGTGATTTGAAACTGTGAGTCTGAAAACACATCAGCCTAGAGCAATGCTATCCAATGAAAACACAATGCAGACACAAGCCATATGTATAACTTCAAGTGTTGTAGTAGCCACATTACATTTTAAAACAGTAAAAATAAACCAGTGAAAATAATTCAATACATTTAACATGCTCAAAGTATTGTTTCAATGTGTACAAAGTTACTCAAAATCAATATAAAAATTAACTAATATTTTATGTTTTTATGCTAAATCTTTGTCTTTTACAGCACATCTCAGTTCAGACTAACCACATCTCAAGTCCTTAATAGCCACATGTGACCATCACACTGGAGGGCAGAGGTCTAGAGAAAAACATACTGAGTTAGACTGGGTTCAGTTTCTGTCGCAGGCTGATCCCCAAGGTGATCTGACCTTCAGTGTCCTCATCTGTAAAGTGGGGCGCTTTATACCTTCACATTTATACATTTCACGATGTTTGGGGGAGGAATTATAGAGCTAATATAAGTAAAAGTGAAGTGAAAGTGAAGTCGCTCAATCGTGTCCGACTCTTTGCAACCCTATGGACTGTAGCCTACCAGGCTTCTCCGTCCATGGGATTTTCCAGACAAGAGTACCAGAGTGGGTTGCCTTTCCCTTCTCCAGGGGATCTTCCCGACCCAGGGATCGAACCCAGGTCTCCCGCATTGCAGGCAGACGCTTTACCCTCTGAGCCACCAGGGAAGCCCAGTATATAAGAAAGTGTTGATAATATAAGTGAAAGTGTTGGATAAGTGTGGCGCAGTGTGCTTTTTGTGAAAAGTAAAAACAGGTTCCAGCACGCTCTCGCTCTGCTACTCCTCTCTCCCAATGGCAATTATCCAGCAATATGAGGCAGGAGGAAGAAGAAGGACTCATCTCCCTAGTCAATGGATGAGGCCTGGGTGACCCCGTCCACTGCCACTGTCCATCTGAGATCCCAGAGGAGTTTGGGGCAGGGAGTGGGCACTGTGTTAGTCAGGATGCTCCAGAGAGACAGAACCAATCGGCAATAATGATATAGATGTTATCTCAAGGGAGAGGTTGATTACCCATTGAGGACCTGAACGGAACAAAAAGGCAGAAACCGGGGGGTGGGGCAAATCTGCTGTCTGCTAATGCCAACATCTATCTATCTTCTCCTGTCTTCAGACACAGGCCTGCGGACTCGGACAGGGGATTTACACCATCCGCCCAGACATCTGCTCCAGCCATCCTGGTTCAGACCCACCACACCACAGCCGTTCTCAGTTCTGCCCTTACACACACAATAGAGATGCTGGTCCCTGAGTGGAGTGATTTAGGATGCTTTAGAAAATACTCTGTTTCCAAATATCTTCCCACTGTGCCTGAAACCCACCATAATGGGTCCCGCTGAATGGGCTTCAACTATTGTCCTCTGACCACCCCACCTCCATCCTTAAACTGTACCTACTGCTGAGATTAAGGACACTTGAGAACACTTTCAGTTCAGTTCAGTTCAGTCGCTCAGTCGTGTCCGGCTCTTTGCGACTACATGAATCGCAGTATGCCAGGCCTCCCTGTCCATCACCAACTCCCGGAGTTTACCCAAACTCGTGTCCATCGAGTCAGTGATGCCATCCAGCCATCTCATCCTCTGTTGTCCCCTTCTCCTCCTGCTCTCAATCCCTCCCAACATCAGGGTCCTTTCCAATGAGTCAACTCTTTGCATGAGGTGGCCAAAATACTGGAGTTTCAGCTTCATCATCAGTCCTTCCAATGAACACCCAGGACTGATCTCCTTTAGGATGGACTGGTTGGATCTCCTTGCAGTCCAAGGGACTCTCAATAGTCTTCTCCAATACCACAGTTCAAAATCATCAATTCTTCGGTGTTCAGCTTTCTTCACAGTCCAACTCTCACATCCATACATGACCACTGGAAAAACCACAGCCTTGACTAGACGGACCCTTGTTGGCAAAGTAATGTCTTTGCTTTTTACTATGCTGTCTAGGTTGGTCATAAGTTTCCTTCCAAGGAGTAAGCGTCTTTTAATTTCATGGCTGCAGTCACCGTCTGCAGTGATTTTGGAACCCCAAAAAATAAAGTCTGACATTGTTTCCAGTTTCCCCATCTATTTCCCATGAAGTGATGGGACGAGATGCCATGATCTTCATTTTCTGAATGTTGAGCTTTAAGCCAACTTTTTCACTCTCCACTTTCACTTTCATCAAGAGGCTTTTGAGTTCCTCTTCACTTTCTGCCATAAGGGTGGTGTCATCTGCGTATCTGAGGTTATTGATATTTCTCCCAGCAATCTTGATTCCAGCTTGTGCTTCTTCCAGCCCAGTGTTTCCCATGATGTACTCTTGGTTCCCAAACTTGTGGGGTCAGCAAGTCTTGGTGTGGAGCCTGGGAGTCAGCACGCCTCACCTGCACCCAGAAGAGATTTGTGGAGCAACGCGGCCCTTAAGTCAGAGCACGGTCTTGTTTGTCTAGCGCTCTCCTCCTGTGGTGGCTGGAAACACAGACTCCTCACAGGCCTGCCATCAGCACCACTCCATCCACAGACCAGCTCTGAGCTCCTGGAGCTCTGAGCAGCATGGGTTCCGAGTGTTTATGAATGTGGGTGCACACATACATCCTCTGTCTCCCTCCTTCCCTCTGTCTCTCTCTCTCACATACACACACACACACACACACACTCACAGCTGCTAAATACACCCCACTGTGTCTGGTCTGAACCCAGACCGCCAGCCAGCTCGCCTCTTTGGCTCCAAACCTTTCAGAAATGCTGGGAAGGTCACAGGCTTCCTCTTCCACCTCGTCCTCCTACAGACAAAAACACAGCTCAGAGGTAGGCAGCAAATTCCTGCCTGAGGATGCAGATCTCTGGGCTGATTAAATAAACACAGCTTAATTAAATTAATTAAAGATCAGAACCTGCCTGAACTCTGCTGGCAGCCCAGCGGAGTCCTTCATGAATTTTTCATTTTCATAAATGAATGATTGTTTTGGGGCTTTCCCTGACAGACGAGGGGCCTCTGGGTAGAAGTGGCTCCCTCTGGTCAGAGGATAGCAGAAATGGGTCGTTTTTATTTAGGGAGCCAAGAGGCTTTGGAACCTCTGTGGTTTTTGCCAGGGAGTACACAGGATGAGTGTGTCTGAGGCTGCTCTCCTACAAACTGGAAGGTTTTTGAATTTAGGACCAAACGTTTGGTGGAAAAAGAGAGACAGAGAGAAATAGAGAGGGTGAAGGAGAGTCAGAGGTTGAGCAGAGGTAAAGCTGCAAACTTGCCCACAGGTGGGGCTGTTACGAATATGACAGACTTCGGCATTGGTTGGTGCCAGAAATCAGCAAGAGGAAAGAAAAAGCATTTGTTCCAGAAAATGTTCTCAAAACAGGAGCTAGAAGAGATAAAGAAAAGCAACTGCGTTCTACCTTAAACTTACACAGTGTGTGTGTGTGTTGCTCAGTAGTGTGTGAGTTTTTACAACCCCCTGAACTGTATACCCTGCCAGGTTCCTCTGTCCATGGGATTCTCCAGGCGAGAATACTGGAGTGAGTTACCATGCCCTCTTCCAGAGGATCTTCCCAATCCATCTGAGCCACCAGGGAAGCCCTAAACTTACACAGTGCTATATGTTAATTATGTCTCAATAAAACTGGAAAGAATAATCAAAAGCAACTGTGCAAACCTTATGGAACAGATAGAATTCCTCTGTTCAGCAGAGCAAAACCCATATTTGCCCACAAGGCTTGCCGTGGGGGACCATGAGGAAGAGTGTCTCAGCACGGCTCTGGGAAAGCAGGTCCAGGGTGGGCTCCAGGAGCCTAGTTGACTGAGTCATGTGTGTTGGAGAGGAGTGGGAGGACGGCACAGACACCACCGCCCTAGGGAAGTCCAAATGGAGGGTCCAACGCCTGCATCCCTCCTCAACCCCATCTGAAACTTAGAGCAGGAGAGGCAGTGTGCATGACAGGTCTCCAACCAGCCAACTTGGGGGTCCCCGGGGATTTAACTCCTCTGTCCTATGGATCTCCTCCAGCAGGCTGGGAAGGAAAGGACAAAGAGGAGAAATGCACATTTTGCAAGTTCCAGTGGAAAGCCTCTGGGGAAGGAAGTTGAAACCAATGGGCAAGCTGTGGCTTTCATTCATCCATGCGGCTGTCACTTCCATTAGCCCGGAAATGTGAGACGGGGGCTGTGCCCTTCGTGTGTTAGTGACACTGCTGACAGTGTTATTTTCTGGCTTCAAACTTACCCTCGTTACAGGACTTCAGCTCAAATCTCTTATAGAATTTATCAATTCTTTACAATTTCTTTACAATTTATCACTTCTTACATCACCGTGTAGACTCTTTAAATTCCACAACTGGCTTCCCACTTAGCTCATCTCTCCCTACTGCCAGCTCAGACTCAGCAACGACTGAGTAGACTTGGCTATTCCTATAACCCTACTTACCTGTCTCCACTTTCAAGCCCTGATCTGAGATTTATGCTAGCCAGGAATATCTCTCCATTAGTTTTCTGACCAGTAGTAGAGGTGTCTTCCTGTCATTTTGATCAAGTGCTCCCTACCAGTGAAGCCTTCCAGACTACTTTTCCAGTTCCATTGACTCTAGCCTCTTCAGTGACCCCAGAGCAACTGAGGATCAAATGAGAAAGTGTGCTTTACCCTATAGGGCCTTTCACTAGACCAGGGTATACTGCCATGTGTCATGGCTGGCTGTAAACTTTGAGCACATTAAAGAGCTGCTTAAAAACCAAAGGACCAAGGGCTGCTAGCTCAAAGTGACAGATTTAGTCCTCAGATTTGTTTACCTGCTCTCTCTACAAAGAATCCAAGAGACATCTATCAAGACTTAAGATTTTAAAATCTTTCTGTAACATGCAAAGCAGGTAGAGGAGTGTTAGGAGCCAAGGAGAAGAGGCTACAGAGAAGATAAAGACAATGGAGGGCAGAAGGGAGAAACAGGAGTAGAAACAGGGTCATAGTTGAAAGCCTGTATATAGAATAACATCCCTGACATTTCCCACTAACATTCCTGCTTGCAAAACATCTGGCATCCAGGTATGTACATCCAAGCCTGAGAGGAAAAAAAAGAGCCTGAAATTAAAGCTGAAATTGTGTCTCTACAAGAAATGTGGATGAACCTTCTGGAAATAAAGTGGACATCCAGTGTGGGGTGTGGTGTGCCACAGTAAACCTCATTCTGACATGCAGAAACTCTGCAGGGGAACAGGTGGCTGCCTTCTCACTCACTAAAGCCAAGCCCATCACAGTCAACAAGCTCGCCCATCAACACAGGGCTCCTGGGCCTCCCTGCTACGGTCTCATTCTTACACAGCCAAGATCACCAGACCGTTGAGAAAAACCTAACATATGGAAGAGAAAGACTATGATTTTTAAAAAAGCATATGACCTTGGAGGAAAAATAAAGAAGAAAATTAAAGTAGGAAAAACCTCTAATTAATATTTCTAGAGACAGATGAAAAAAATGTTGCATCCATAAAATATAAATGTAGAAAAGAGACCATCAGAGAAAAAAAAGTCTTCAAAAAGAAAAATATGAGTGCTAAAATTTTGTTAAAGTTAATGAATTGAAAGATTAAATTCTTGAAAATATCTCAGAATACAGAATATTAAGACAAAAGAGGCAGAAAGGGGGAAGAGAAAAGAGAAGACATACAGAGGAGCAATTCAACTAATAGGCTTCCCAGAAAGAGAAAAAAGAGGCAATGGAAGGATAGAGATTATCAGTGAGATAAGAGAATTTTCCAAAGCTGAAGGACACAAGTATTAGGTTGAAAAGCCTCACAAAGTTCGGAACAGTCCATTTTTAAGAGTCTTCTGTTAAATCACATCATTGTGACACTTTGGAACAAAAAGGACAACAGTAAAATTGTAAATGCGTCCTGAGAACAGAAAAGAGGTCCTTGGCTCAACAACAACAACAAAAATGGTAACATGGTAACCTACACGGAATAGAAATGCTTTGGAAGGATGTTGAGTTAACTACCTATTAAAGGAACGACTGAGGAAAGAGGCTCAGAAAAACAGGCAGAAACAATGGGAGGCCAAAAAACAAGACAGTCAACGTCATGCCACAGAAGCAGTCTGATTCCAGTGGAGCTGCCACTGTTACTGGGGCCCACACGCCACTTCCAAGACCACATCCACTTCCATCTACCACTGAGCCCTGAGCACTTCCCCAGCCAGCAACATAAACCGCACCATCCACTCCAGACTCAAAGTCCCAGATCGGGGCATCTGATTGGCCAAGTTTAAGCACATGCCAATTTCCCAGTTCTTAGACGTGAGAGTGAAAACCTATGGAAACTGGAACCCTCCCTCCCACCAAGACTCATGCAAAGGCAGATTCCTCAAGCTTCAGAGGATGTTCAGACACCAAAATTATAAATGTCAGCTACAGTTACCCCTGACTCTTCACCATCTTTACATACACCTCTTTCCATAGTTACAGTTCTAAAACAAACATTAAAATGTGCATAACTACCATATGCAACTGTCTTCACACTCATCCTCTTAATAAAATGAAAGCTTCATGAGTTGGTACATCCAGTAACAGTGTAAGACTTTCTAGGTGATGCCCATTTTTCCCCTAGCTCTAACAAAATCTCGTATTAATTTGTACAGCTTTTGGGCGAAATATCCTATGCACAACAGTGAAATAAAGAGAGAAGTGAAAAAAATATTTTAGCTCAGTTGGTAAAGAATCCGTCTACAATGCAGGAGACCCGGATTTGATTCCTGGGTTGGGAAGATCCTCTGGAGAAGGAAATGGCAACCCACTCCAGTATTCTTGCCTGGAGAATCTCATGGACGATAGCCTGCCAGGCTCCTCTGTCCATGGAATCGCAAGAGTTGGACATGACTTAGCGACTAAACGACCACCACCATAATAAAAATGGGGTGAAAATTACAGTCTTTATTTCTGCACAAGGCCATGTACTTAATTCTTCTCAGCTAGTAATGGTAGTAGACATATTATAGGTGATAAAAATAAATCTAGATTTAAGAATCTATTCCAGTGAGGACAAAGCACCACCCTCCATATGATAGAAAGAATCTAATGCAATCAACCTCCCCCATGGCACATGGCTGACCCTCTCTGAGCACCATACTGGAGTCCCATATTGGAAAGCCAGAGTACTCACTGAGAAGTGGCCCTCAGCAGATCAGCTTTTGTCAATGAAAGTGTTCCCCTGATTATTAAGATCCCCTATTCCAGCAAGGAGTCTCTAGTGAGCAGCCTTATGGAACACGACTATTCTCCCACTTTCTTAATTTGGAAAAGTCAGTGTTCATAACTCTTCTCCAACCCTGCCCCTCTCCTGTCCTCTAGTGTTGCTCCTTTCAGATCCAAACCACCACGTGCAATGCATGAGGCAGTATAGCCCTTCCCTCAGGTCACTCTCTTTCCATGCACAGGTCCAAACCTCTGCCCACTAGGAGGTTTTCTCTTCCCCAGTGTCCACCAGGGTGAGCCCAGGTGAGGCTGCTGCTCCAGCTGTTTCCATCTGATGCCAGGGCATTGAGCTCTCTTTGACTGATGTTCAGTTTTCAATACTTGCCCAGCATCTTTCACTCCCTCCCACAGCCACAGTCACCCCCAAGTATGACTTCTACCATTTTCAGTTGCAGGTCCCATTCCTGAGCATTAGAGGCAAGAGTCCCCTTTGTGGATACAAATATATGTGTAGAGACTCAGGAAAAGACCCTAGAGTTCCTCTGGTCCAGCCTTGCCCTGACCATCCTTTCCTTCAGATCTACTCACAGCCCTCAGTTAAGGGTCATTCACATAGTGAACATTCACGAGGTTGCTGACGGACTAAACTGAAAAGGGAGAGATTTAAGACCCCAGATGTTTGAGGTCTCAGGGGCCCCAGGTGTTTATTATATGACTTTAAAATAAATTCATCACAGCAGATTGGGTTTCCAGGAAGCAGATTCTGAGACTGGTATTGGTGGGCAGAAGATTTCCTTTGGAAAATTCTTGGAAACAACACTTTTGGAAGGGAAAAGAGGATGCAGGATTGGGCCCAAGGAGCCCACAGGCTGGAAACCACATCAGAGAAGGTTTCAGCAGCTCCACTGGGAAGCTCAGAAGATAAAATGGCCTTTCAGAGGGGTCATCGGTTGGGGCAGAGGTTGCCTGGCCTTCAAACACTAAATTTTCATTGAATATACTTTAATTATATTTAGATTTTATAAATTTACACTTTAAAAAGTAGATTCACATACCCAAGTTGTTCCAAACATACATTTCATTCTCCAATAACTAAACTGAATACCAGCTTTTAAATTTACATTGAGTGTTCAATAAATTTTTAAAAATAGATGGATAGTTTCCTTTGATGTGCAGAAGCTTTTAAGTTTAATTAGGTCCCATTTGTTTAGTTTTGCTTTTATTTCCAATATTCTAGGAGGTGGGTCATAGAGGATCCTGCTGTGATTTATGTCGGAGAGTGTTTTGCCTATGTTCTCCTCTAGGAGTTTTATAGTTTCTGGTCTTACGTTTAGATCTTTAATCCATTTTGAGTTTATTTCTGTGTATGGTGTTAGAAAGTGTTCTAGTTTCATTCTTTTACAAGTGGTTGACCAGATTTCCCAGCACCACTTGTTAAAGAGATTGTCTTTAATCCATTGTATATTCTTGCCTCCTTTGTCAAAGATAAGCTGTCCATATGTGCGTGGATTTATCTCTGGGCTTTCTGTTTTGTCCCATTGATCTATATTTCTGTCTTTGTGCCAGTACCATACTGTATTGATAACTGTGACTTTGTAGTAGAGCCTGAAGTCAGGTTGATTCCCCCAGTTCCATTCTTCTTTCTCAAGATAGCTTTGGCTATTAGCAAGGTGAAAAGGCAGCCTTCAGAATGGGAGAAAATAATAGCAAATGAAGCAACTGACAAACAACTAATCTCAAAAATATACAAGCAACTCCTACAGCTCAACTCCAGAAAAATAAATGACGCAATCAAAAAATGGGCCAAAGAACTAAATAGACATTTCTCCAAAGAAGACATACAGATGGCTAACAAACACATGAAAAGATGCTCAACATCACTCATTATCAGAGAAATGCAAATCAAAACCACTATGAGGTACCATTTCACACCAGTCAGAATGGCTGCGATCCAAAAGTCCACAAGCAATAAGTGCTGGAGAGGGTGTGGAGAAAAGGGAACCCTCTTACACTGTTGGTGGGAATGCAAACTAGTACAACCACTATGGAGAACAGTGTGGAGATTCCTTAAAAAACTGGAAATAGAACTGCCTTATGATCCAGCAATCCCACTGCTGGGCATACTTACTGAGGAAACCAGAAGGGAAAGAGACACGTGTACCCCAATGTTCATCGCAGCACTGTTTATAATAGCCAGGACATGGAAGCAACCTAGATGTCCATCAGCAGATGAATGGATAAGAAAGCTGTGGTACATATACACAATGGAGTATTACTCAGCCATTAAAAAGAATACATTTGAAGCAGTTCTAATGAGGTGGATGAAACTGGAGCCTATTATACAGAGTGAAGTAAGCCAGAAAGAAAAACACCAATACAGTATACTAACACATATATATGGAATTTAGAAAGATGGTAACAATAACCCTGTGTACGAGACAGCAAAAGAGACGCTGATGTATAGAACAGTCTTATGGACTCTGTTGGAGAGGGATAAGGTGGGAAGATTTGGGAGAATGGCATTGAAACATGTATAATATCATGTATGAAATGAGTTGCCAGTCCAGGTTCGATGCACGATACTGGATGCTTGGGGCTGGTGCACTGGGATGACCCAAAGGGATGATATGGGGAGGGAGGAGCGAGGAGGGTTCAGGATGGGGAACACATGTATACCTGTGGCGGATTCATTTCGATATTTGGCAAAAGTAATACAATATTGTAAAGTTTAAAAATAAAATAAAATTTAAAAAAATAAAATTTTTGAACATTATAGGAAAAAAAATAGATGGATAGATAAACTAAGAGTATATAAAATTAAAGATGCAGTTCCTCGATTGAACCAGCCCCATTTCAAGTACTCAACAGCCACATGTGGTGAGTGGCTGCCAGAGTGGGCAGTGCAGGCCTGTACTATAAAAATCATGTGTGCATTCTCCTTGT
This sequence comes from Bos mutus, assembly GCF_027580195.1. NCBI lineage: Eukaryota > Metazoa > Chordata > Mammalia > Artiodactyla > Bovidae > Bos > Bos mutus. The sequence goes on along the minus strand of NC_091636.1, from coordinate 28,604,966 downwards.
GCAAAATAGAATATAGCTTTAGTCCCCAAGTGCCTCAATCCCCTTACCTCACCTTGGGGCCAATAATGTAGAACACAAACATATATGGGTCCTTACCAACTCATTATCAGCCAGCTTAACGAAAACAAATGTGTACAAGTGACCCCTTCTGCCTTGAAGCTTTTAGAGAGTCTGTGCTTCAGAAATGGGTAAAAGAAAAGAGACTGCAGAGCAAGGCCAGCCCGCAGGAGCCGGCCAAGGATGGTTCCCAGCAGGACACCAGGCAAGACTAACTTGTCTATAGGGTTTTGCCCTGACTAAGGATCTCAACCCCTAATTCCAAAAGGTCAGAATGCCCCACTTTCACCTTGTGGTGATCACAATTCAACCAATTAGAGATTCCTCTGCTTCTATTTTAACAATCTACACAACTCTTACAGATACAGGATTATTAGTCATTCTTGTCTTACAAATGGTTTGATCAGATGGCTTTCCTCTTAAGACCTAAATGGGATCAACAGTGAATTCAAGGATCATTCAGTAAATTGGTAACTTGAGAGCCTCTGGGCGTGGCCTCTTCAGGACTCTTAGAGCAACCTGGAAGCCCTGGGGAGCCTGGGACGGAACAGGACGATGTGGAAGGTGTGCAGACATACAGGAAAAGCTGCCAGGGAAGGGCCAGGGAACGCAGTCCTGGGGTAGAAAAGAGCGATGGAACACTCTACCCTTCTTCACCTCCTCTCTAGTTCTCTTGTCCTTCTGTTCTTTCCTCTTCTACCTCCTCTTCTTTCCCTGTCCTCCTCCTCGTCCATCTCCTTCATCCTTCCTCCCTTTCTCAGTTCCTCTTTTTGTCTTCCCTGTCTCTGCTCTCCTTGCTCAGCTTCACTAAGAGTCTCTGCTCCCAGAAACCAGGAATCAGGCTCATATTTGCAGCAATACAGGTCTCAGCTGATACCTAGTTAATTTCCTTTTTTGGACAATCCTGGGAACTGATCAATGCATATAATATTTTTTTTTTTTAAGAAAATGAGTTCCTAATTCCAAGCAACTCTTTGCTTAGCTGGTTACTCCCTGTATATAGACTCTGATATGCAGTGCCTTGCCCATGGTAAAGCTCAATAAATATTGGTTTATTAGAAATAAACAAAGCTGTTGATGTTCTTGGGTGTAAATATATTCTTTCACAAAGAAACAAACCAAACACATTCTGGTATGTTAGTGGCCAGGTTTAGACCAGATTGGGATTCAAACACTCATCCATCAACTCAGAAGCCACCTTTTGTTATAACAACGAAATTGTGCAGTTGCTGGAGGCCATATGTTAAATAGATGTGAGGAAATATTTTCATCAGTAAATGTCAGCTTCTTACATATACTTGTCAAAATGATGAGTTCTAAAACTTAATCTAAATTCAATTTCATATTTATAAATGAAAGATTATTTTTCTAACAGATGAAAATAAGCAAATGTCACCTTCAAATCTGACAGAATTCCCTGATTAAATTTTCAAATTAGGTAAGTAGTGTCTTCACGTAATTTGCATTAAATGCCAGTTTAGTGTTTTTTTCTTTTGTCTGAATATACATAAAATGAAGACTATTCTTTTTAGTGGGGAAAGTGCTTTGGTTTGTTTTTACTGTTATCATTGATTACATAAACAAAACATTATAATGATATTATAAAAAAGGAAAAATTTGCTCATAATTTCACCACCTCTGAAAATCAAAATGTTTTTACTTCTTTAACTTTATTACTGGGACTTCCATCTGGATATAGGCAAGACTGTCACACATATTGATGTCATTAACAAATTAATTATGCAAACAAGTGCTCCTCAAATACTAACATGTGTATTGCCATCCTTACAGCTTTATAGCTGAGAAAATAAGTATTACAGTTAGTGTGAAGCCAGCATACAATTCTCCATGAGTTCAGACTTGACCCGGCCTCCCATGCACTCAAGCTCACTGGAGTCTAAAAGCAAGCTCTTCTTCTAGCTGCTTACAAACCACCGCTTCCATGTGGCAGTCAGATGCCTGAACCAAGGAGAGTCACTCTAGCCTTGGAGCAGGGGTCTTCAGCCATCAGCTGTGCAATTACCTTTGGAAATTTAAGTATGGCTCAGAAAGCTGTCATGCACTGAGAACCACTAGAGTCTGGCAATCGGAGTGACTGAACCTCGGCCTCAGCCCGACTGGCCTCACGTTCCCCTCGCAGGGTGGACTCCAGAGCCTGGCTACCCGCACTCACTGCCTTCACTTGCGCCAATTAGCAAAAACAGGTTCTCTCTCTCCACAGGAGTGATGCTAACAAAGGATGAAAGGAAGAGAGAACACAGTGCCCAACACAATCCTACAAACAGACATTAGGAGCTTAACAAATATTCCACTTACTGGTTTATGTATCTAAAAGTCCATGATTGATAAGCTCAGTGAAAGGTGAAAAGGTCAGTCAGTTAGGTCCGACTCTTTGCAACCCCATGGACTGTAGCCCACCAGGCTCCTCTGTCCATGGAGCTCCCAGTTAAGAATAGTGGAGTAGGTTGCCATTCTCTTCTCCAGGGGATCTTCCCCACCCAGAGATTGAACGCGGGTCTCCTGTATTGCAGGCAGATTCTTTACTGTTTGAGCCACCAAGGAAGTCCCCCATAAGCTAAATAAATCGTTGCAAGGTAAAGACATCCTAGTAGCCACAATTCAGATCAAGAAATAGAACTTTATCCGCAGCTCAGAAGCCTCCCCAGAGCCCCTGTAGTCACCCACTTTCTTCCACGAAGGTAGATACTACCGTAATTTGTAACACTACAGTTTATTCAGTTTTATAGTCATGGTATCTCGCACAGGAAAGACAATAAATGTTCATTCTAACACCATAATTTAGATGTCTGTTTTGAACTTTATATAAATGCAATTGTACAGTATATATGTTTGTGAAATTCATCCATGTTGAGGCATATCATTGTAACTGAATTCTTCATTTACCCCTGCAGTCAATTACACGCATGTATCATGATCATGTACCTTTCCTACTGTTGAAAGATATCTGAGTTGTTCCAGCTTTGGACTATTACAAATAGTGCATCGGTGAACACTGTCACCCATCTTTCAGTGTTCATATGTATGCATTTCTGTTGGGTGTAAATCTAGGAGTGAATTGCTAGGTCCTAGAGTATATGTGGGCTTCCCAAGTAGTGTTAGTGGTAAAGAACCCACCTGCCAATGCAGAAGATGTGGGTTCAATCCCTGGGTCAGGAACAACCTCTGGAGGAGGGCATAACCCACTCCAGTATTCTTGCCTGGAGAATCCCATGGACAGAGGAGCCTGGTGGACTACAGTCCATAGGGTCACAAAGAGTCAGACACAACTAAAGTGACTTAGCACACACACAGACACATGCAGAGGATAGGTAAATTTAACTTTTTAAGAAGGTGTCAAACTTTTCCTGAGTGATTGCATCAATTTGCACACCACCAGGAGGTTATGAGAGTCCTACTAGTTCCACATTTTTGACAACACTTATATTTTCAGTCTTTTTTTTTAGTATAAGTCATTCTGGCAAGTGCAAAGGGCTATTTCATGGTTTTCCATTTAAATATCCCTGACCAGTAAAATGAGCAGTTTTTCATATGTTTAGCAGACATTAAATATCCTCATTTGCAAAGTCCTTTTTCAGGTCTTTTCCCTTTTTAAAAAAATTTATGTATTTATTTGTTTTTGGCTGTATTGGGTCCTGTTTGCAGTACGCAGACTGCGAGCAGGCTTCTCCCTAGTTGGGGTGTGGGCTCCAGAGTGTGTGGGCTCAGCGGTTGCAGTGTGTGGGCTTAGTTTCCTATGGCATGTGAGACCATAGTTCCCTGACAGAGATCGAACCTGTGTCCCCTGCATTGGAAAGCAGATTCCCAACCACTGGGCCACCAGAGAAGTCCCTGCCCACTTTTAAAATTAGATTGTCTTTTTCTTACTGGTACAGAAAGGCCTTCTCATATTCTGCAAATGATCCCTTTGTTACATGTACTGCAAACATCCCTCAGTGACTTGACTTTCCAACTCTTACTGGTGTCTTTTGATGAATAGAAGATCTTAATGTTGATGTAGTCCAACTTGTACATCTTTATTTTCTGAGTAGTGTTTTTGTGTTTTGTTAATCTTTGTCCTCCCAAGGTTATGGGGACACTACCATATGAATTTTTCCAGAATATTATTGCTTTACTTTTCACATCCAATCTACAAACTGCCTGAAGTTTGTTTACTTTATGTATCAGAAGTTAAGGTTTGTTTTTTCCAAATGAATATATAATTGGCCCCATTTATTCAAAATATCATCTTTTCTATGTTGTTCTAGAATTCCACCTTTGTCACAAATCATGTGTTCATATACATGTAGGTCTATTTCTGAACTCTATTCCACCTGTTTTTTTTTTTTAATGGGGAGAAGGAATGGTTATTTTGCATTAATACACTGCTTTCTAAATTACTGCAACTTTAAAATAAGACTTGATATTCATTATAAGTCCTCCAGCTTACTTCCTCTTCAAAATTGTGTTGGTTATTCTTGACCCTTTGCAATTCCATACAAATTTTATGGTCAGCTTGTCAATATCCACCAAAACAGCTGCCAGGATATTGAATGGGACTACATTGAATTTATAGGTCAATTTGCAGAGAAATGATATCTTTATTAAGTTATTTAGTCCATAAACATAATCCATCCCTCCATTTATTTAGGTTTTAATTGTCTCTCAACAATGTTTTATAGTTTTCATTGTGGAGGTCTTATGCACATCTTTTCATTAGAGTACTAGATATTGGAAACATTTTGATGTCATTATAATTGATAATTTAAAAACTATTTTCTAATTTTTTGTTCCTGAAATAGAAAAATATGTTTTATTCTTACATCCTGACCTTTAGCCAGTGATCTTACTAAATTCACTTATTCATGTCAACTGTTTATCTATAGATTCTTTCGTGTTTTCTATATGCAGGATTACATCATCTATAAATAATGATATTTCCAATTCAGTTACCCTTTCAAAAAAATTGCATCACCTATTGCACTGCCTAGAACTTCCAACACAATGTTGAATAGAGGTTGTAATAGCAAGCACACTTGTCCCACTTCCAATTCCTGAAGGAAAACAGTCAATATTTCACCATTAAGTGTGATGCTTGCTATACATTTTTGTACATACTTTTGTTCAGTTAAAAATATTCTTCTGTAATAAGTGAGAAACTTTGGTATTGCATTACAAGTTAATCACCAAAGGGATGTAGCCTATAAGCATAAATTATAAATTATACATTTGCTATGCTTATAGGCTACAATTAGACTGCAGCCAGCCAAGCTCCTCTGTCCATGGAATTCTCCAGGCAAGAATACTGGAGTGGGTAGCCATTCCCTTCTCTAGGGGATCTTCCCAACCCAGGGATCGAACCTGGGTTTCCTGCATTGTAGGTGGATCCTTTACCATTTGAGCCACCAGGGAAGACCAAATTATACATAATGGATCATTTCTGGGAACCCTACCTTCCAGGTAATGAGCTTAAGCTAAGGTTCTTTTGTTTAGCGCAGAGGAAACATTCTGACCAGGACCGCCTGTGAACGACTGCAGGAAGGAAGAAATTAACACAAACCCTCTGGAGGCTGATAGGAACCCGGAAATGTTTGATTTTACTCTCTCCCCTTTTAGTGCAAAAGAAGCCTGAATTCTAACTCAGGAATGGTGGTTCTTTGGGACATGAGTCTACCATCTTCTCAGTCTTCCAGTTTTCCAAATAAAGTCACTATTCTTTGCCCTAAAAAGTTGTCTCTAGATTTATTGGCCTGCTGTGCAGTAAGAAGTACAAGCTTGGACTCGGTGACATTTCCATTCTTAGTTTTCTAAGAAGTTGCTATTATTATTATAAACAGCTGTTGAATTATATGAAATAAAAGATTGTTTTGCCTATTAAGATAACTGTACAATTTTCTCCCTTATTTTGTTAATGACATGAGTTACATTGATTGACTTTTGAATGCAAAAATCAGTATCACATTAATAGAATAAAGCATAGTCATGATATATTATCCTTTTTATATATCAGTGAATTTAATTTGCTAATAAATTGTTTAGGGATTTTGCATTTCTGTTCATGAAAGAGATTGCTTTGTAATTTTTATCTTTTGTAAAGAACTGTCAGGTTTTGGTGTCTTAAAATGAGTTGGAAAGCTTTTCTTCTTATTATTCTCTAGAAGAGTTTATCTAAGAGCAGTATTAATTTTATTCTTTTACAGTAATTTTGAACTCTGACGAAGCCATATTGACCTGAAGTTTTTCACGTGGGAATATCCAAACCTATAGGACTGTTCAGACAATTTATTTATTCTCTGTCATTTTTGCTAAGTTATTTCTAAAAATGTATCAATTTCAACTAAGTTGCCTAACTTATTGGAATAAAGTAGTTCATCATATCATTTTATTATAATTTGAATGTCTGTAATATTTGTAGTTTTGTCCTCTTTTTCATTTCTGAAATTATTACATTTTGCCTTCTCTCTTTGTGATTGCTCTTGCCAAAAGTTTAGCAATTTTATCAGTATTTCTACAGAACTAACTTTTCACTTTTCTTTTTGTATGGAAACACAAAAAACCCCAAATACCTAAGATAATCTTGGGAAAGAAAAACAAAACTGGAGGATTCATGTGCCCTGATTTAAAACTATACTACAAAGCTACATTAATTAAAGCAGTATGGTACTGGCACAAAAATATTACATGGATAAATGAAACTGAATTGAGAGCCCAGAAATAAAATCATGCTTATATGGTCAGTTAATATATATATATAAAAAAGAGGCTATAATATACAATGGTGAAAAGACAGCCTCTTCTATAAATGGTGTTGGGAAAACTCAACAGCTACATGCAAAAGGAGATGCAAAGAACTGACTCATTGGAAAAAACACTTACACTGGGAAAGACTGAAGGCAGGAGGAGAAGGGGACAACAGAGAATGAGATGGTTGGATGGCATCACTGATTCAATGGACTTGAGTTTGAGCAAGCTCTGGCAGTTGGTGATGAACAGAGAAGCCTGGTGTGATGCAGTCCAAGGGGTCACAAAGAGTCAGACACGACTCAGCGACTGAACTGAACTGACATGCAAAAGAATCAAAACTGGACTATTTTGTCACCATATACCAAAAAAAAAAAAAATCAAGTGGATTAAAGACTTAAAAGGAAAAACGCCTAGAAGAAAACATAGGCAATATACTCTTTGACAGTGGTACTAGCAATTTTTTTTAATATGTTTCAGGCAAGGGAAATGAGCAAAAGTAAGTAAATAGAACTACATAAAACTAAAAAGTTTTTTCAAGTCTAAGATAAGTATTGATACAGTGAAAAGGTAGCCTACTGAATAGGAGAAGATATTTGCAAATTACATATCTAAAAGGGATTAATATCTAAAATATACAAAGAATTCATACACACACACAAAAAAAACAAAACAACCTGATTAAAAGTGAGCAGATGACCTGAATAGACATTTTTCCAAAGAAAGCACACAGATGGCCAACAGATACATGAAAATATGCTGAACATCACTAATCATCAGGGAACGGGAATCAAACCTGCAATGAGATACCACCTCACACCTGACAGAATTGTTCTCATTAAAAAGACAACAAATAATAAGTGTTGGCAAGGATGTGGAGAAAAGGGAACCCTTGTGCACTGTTGGTAGGAATGTCAGTTGGTGCAGCCACTATAGAAAACATCATGGAATTTCTTCAAAAAATTAAATATAGAACTACCATATCCAGCAATTCTACTTCTGGGTATTTACCCAAAGAAAACGAAAGACACTGATTTGAAAAGATATATTCATTCCAGTGTTCATTGAAATATTATTTACAATAGCAAATATACAGAAGCAATCTTTGTGTGCATTGATAGATGAATGGATAAAGAGGATGTGGTATATATACACAGTAAAGTATTTCTCAGCCCTAAAAGTGAAATCTTGCTATTTGTGGCAATATGAATGGACCTAGAGGGCATTGTTCTATGTGATATAAGTCTGACAGAGAAAGACAAATACTACAGGACCTCACTTACATGTGGAATCTTCTTTTTTTTTCTTTGCCCTGCAGTGGACTTTATTCTTTTTTTTCTCTTTTTTTTAAATTTTATTTTATTTTTAAACTTTACAACATTGTATTGGTTTTGCCAAATATTGAAATGAATCCGCCACAGGTATACATGTGTTCCCCATCCTGAACCCTCCTCCCTCCTCCCTCCCCATACCATCCCTCTGGGTCGTCCCAGTGCACCAGCCCCAAGCATCCAGTATCGTGCATCGAACCTGGACTGGCGACTCATTCCATATATGATATTATACGTATTTCAATGCCATTCTCCCAAATCTTCCCACCCTCTCCCTCTCCCACAGAGTCCAAAAGACTGTTCTATACATCAGTGTCTCTTTTGCTGTCTCACATACAGGGGTATTGTTACCATCTTTCTAAATTCCATATATATGCGTTAGTATACTGTATTGGTGTTTTTCTTTCTGGCTTACTTCACTCTGTATAATAGGCTCCAGTTTCATCCACCTCATTAGAACTGATTCAAATGTATTCTTTTTAATGGCTGAGTAATACTCCATTGTGTATATGTACCACAGCTTTCTTACCCATTCATCTGCTGATGGACATCTAGGTTGCTTCCATGTCCTGGCTATTATAAACAGTGCTGCGATGAACATTGGGGTACACGTGTCTCTTTCCCTTCTGGTTTCCTCAGTGTGTATGCTCAGCAGTGGGATTGCTGGATCATAAGGCAGTTCTATTTCCAGTTTTTTAAGGAATCTCCACGCTGTTCTCCATAGTGGCTGTACTAGTTTGCATTCCCACCAACAGTGTAAGAGGGTTCCCTTTTCTCCACACCCTCTCCAGCATTTATTGCTTGTAGACTTTTGGATCGCAGCCATTCTGACTGGCTTACATGTGGAATCTAACACAACAAACAAACAAAACAAAATGAAACAGACTCAAAGATACAGAGAACAATTGGATGGTTACTAGAAGGAAGTGAGTGGCAGGATGGACAAAACAGGAAAAGGAGATTAACATGTACAAACCTCCAGCTGTATATAAGTAAGTCACAGAGATGTAATATACAGCATAAAGAATATGGCCAATAATTTTGGTAATAATTTTGTGTGGGGAAAGATGGTTACTAAACTTATCCTGGTGATCATTTCTTAATGTATGCAAATATGAAATCATTATATTTTATACCTAAAACTAATATGATATTTTATGTCAACTATCAGTTCAGTTCAGTTCAGTTCAGTCGCTCAGTCATGTCCGACTCTGCGACCCCATGAATCGCAGCACGCCAGGCCTCCCTGTCCATCACCAACTCCCGGAGTTCACTCAGACTCACGTCCATCAAGTCAGTGATGCCATCCAGCCATCTCATCCTCTGTCGTCCCCTTCTCCTCCTGCCCCCAATCCCTCCCAGCATCAGAGTCTTTTCCAATGAGTCAACTCTTCACATCAGGTGGCCAAAGTACTAGAGTTTCAGCTTTAGTATCATTCCTTTCAAAGAAATCCCAGGGCTGATCTCCTTCAGAATGGACTGGTTGGATCTCCTTGCAATCCAAGGGACTCTCAAGAGTCTTCTCCAACACCACAGTTCAAAAGCATCAATTCTTCAGCGCTCAGTCTTCTTCACAGTCCAACTCACATCCACACATGACCGCAGGAAAAACCATAGCCTTGACTAGACGGACCTTCGTTGGCAAACTAATGTCTCTGCTTTTGAATATGCTGGTCATAACTTTCCTTCCAAGGAGTAAATGTCTTTTAATTTCATGGCTGCAGTCACCATCTGCAGTGATTTTGGAGCCCCCAAAAATAAAGTCTGACACTATTTCCACTGTTTCCCCATCTATTTCCCATGAAGTGATGGGACCGGATGCCATGATCTTCGTTTTCTGAATGTTGAGCTTTAAGCCAACTTTTTCACTCTCCACTTTCACTTTCATCAAGAGGCTTTTGAGTTCCTCTTCACTTTCTGCCATAAGGGTGGTGTCATCTGCATATCTGAGGTTATTGATATTTCTCCCAGCAATCTTGATTCCAGCCTGTGTTTCTTCCAGTCCAGCATTTCTCATGATGTACTCTGCATAGAAGTTAAATAAGCAGGGTGACAATATTCAGCCTTGACGTACTCCTTTTCCTATTTGGAACCAGTCTGTTGTTCCATGTCCAGTTCTAACTGTTGCTTCCTGACCTGCATACAGATTTCTCAAGAGGCAGGTCAGGTGGTCTGGTATTCCCATCTCTTTCAGAATTTTCCACAGTTTATTGTGATCCACACAGTCAAAGGCTTTGGCATAGTCAATAAAGCAGAAATAGATGTTCTTCTGGAACTCTCTTGCTTTTTCCATGATCCAGCGGATGTTGGCAATTTGATCTCTGGTTCCCCTGCCTTTTCTAAAACCAGCTTGAACATCAGGAAGTTCACAGTTCATGTATTGCTGAAGCCTGGCTTGGAGAATTTTGAGCATTACTTTACTAGCATGTGAGATGAGGGCAATTGTGCGGTAGTTTGAGCATTCTTTGGCATTGCCTTTCTTTGGGATTGGAATGAAAACTGACCTTTTCCAGTCCTGTGGCCACTGCTGAGTTTTTGCAGCAGGCGGCTGTGGCCGGCGCACTAAGCGTGGCTGAGAGGTGCTACCCACGTCCGAGGTCAGGGGCAGAAGCCAGGAGGACCCCATGCCCAAAGGGCGGCGGCCAAGAAGAGTTACCCCACATCCGAGGTCAGGGGCAGCGGCCAAGAGTGCCATGCTGCAACGGCACAGGAACGGCCGAGAACAGCTACCCAAGTCCGAGGTCAGGGGCAGCGGCCAAGAGGAGCTACCCCGTGTCCGAGGTCAGGGGCGGCTGGGAGGAGCTACCCCATTCCCCCACGCCTGAGGCCAGGGGCAGCGGCCGGGAGGAGCTACCCCACGCCCCAGGCCAGGGGTGGTGGGGAGGACCAACCCCATCTATAAGAAGCGGTGGCTGCAGGGGCGCAGGAGGGCCTAGAGGAGTTATCCCACGTTGAAGGTCAGGAAGGGTGGCGGTGAGGGGATATCCCTGGTCCAAGGTAAGGAGCAGCGGCTGCGCTTTGCTGGAGCAGCCGTGAAGAGATACCCCACGCCCAAGGTAAGAGAAACCCAAGTAAGACGGTAGGTGTTGCAAGAGGGCATCAGAGGGCAAACACACTGAAACCATACTCACAGAAAACTAGTCAATCTAATCACACTAGGACCACAGCCTTGTCTAACTCAATGAAACTAAGCCATGCCCATGGGGCAACCCAAGATGGGCTGGTCATGGTGGAGAGATCTGACAGAATGTGGTCCACTGGAGAAGGAAATGGCAAACCACTTCAGTATTCTTGCCTTGAGAACCCCATGAACAGTATGAAAAGGCAAAATGATAGGATACTGAAAGAGAAACTCCCCAGGTCAGTAGGTGCCCAATATGCTACTGAAGATCAGTGGAGAAATAACTCCAGAAAGAATGAAGGGATGGAGCCAAAGCAAAAACAATACCCAGCTGTGGATGTGACTGGTAATAGAAGCAAGGTCCGATGCTGTAAAGAGGAATATTGCATAGGAACCTGGAATGTCAGGTCCATGAATCAAGGCAAATTGGAAGTGGTCAAACAAGAGATGGCAAGAGTGAATGTCAACATTCTAGGAATCAGCTAACTGAAATGGACTGGAATGGGTGAATTTAACTCAGATGACCATTATATCTACTACTGCGGGCAGGAATCCCTCAGAAGAAATGGAGTAGCCATCATGGTCAACAAAAGAGTCCGAAATGCAGTACTTGGATGCAATCTCAAAAACAACAGAATGATCTCTGTTCATTTCCAAGGCAAACCATTCGATATCACAGTAATCCAAGTCTATGCCCCAACCAGTAATGCTGAAGAAGCTGAAGTTGAACGGTTTTATGAAGACCTACAAGACCTTTTAGAACTAACACCCAAAAAAGATGTCCTTTTCATTATAGGGGACTGGAATGCAAAAGTAGGGAGTCAAGAAACACCTGGAGTAACAGGCAAATTTGGCCTTGGAATATGGAATGAAGCATGGCAAAGACTAATAGAGTTTTGCCAACACAATGCACTGGTCATAGCAAACACCCTCTTCCAACAACACAAGAGGAGACTCTATACATGGACATCACCAGATGGTCAACACCGAAATCAGATTGATTATGTTCTTTGCAGCCAAAGATGGAGAAGTTCTATACAGTCAACAAAAACAAGAGCAGGAGCTGACTGTGGCTCAGATCACGAACTCCTTATTACCAAATTCAGACTGAAATTGAAGAAAGTAGGGAAAATCACTAGACCATTCAGGTATGACCTAAATCAAATCCTTTATGATTATACAGTGGAAGTGAGAAATAGATTTAAGGGACTAGATCTGATAGAGTTCCTGATGAACTATGGAATGAGGTTCATGACATTGTACAGGAGACAGGATCAAGACCATCCCCATGGAAAAGAAATGCAAGAAAGCAAAATGGCTGTCTGGGGAGGCCTTACAAATAGCTGTGAAAAGAAGAGAAGCAAAAAGCATAGGAGAAAAGGAAATATATAAGCATCTGAATGCAGAGTTCCAAAGAATAGCAAGAAGAGATAAGAAAGCCTTCCTCAGCGATCAATGCAAAGAAATAGAGGAAAATAACAGAATGGGAAAGACTAGAGATCTCTTCAAGAAAATTAGAGATACCAAGGGAACATTTCATGCAAAGATGGGCACAATAAAGGACAGAAATGGTATGGATCTAACAGAAGCAGAAGATATTAAGAAGAGGTGGCAAGAATAGACAGAAGAACTGTACAAAAAAGATCTTCATGACCCAGATAATCACGATGATGTGATCACTCATCTAGAGCCAGACGTCCTGGAATGTGAAGTCAAGTGGGCCTTAGAAAGCATCACTACGAACAAAGCTAGTGGAGGTGATAGAATTCCAGTTGAGCTATTTCAAATCCTGAAAGATATCAACTATATTTCAACTTAAAAAAAATTTAAGTCAAAATTTAGAAGCTAGAAAATTACAATATAGAAAAAGATTCCATTTTTATTGGCAAGAACTACAATAACAAGAAAGATAAATTTCTTAGAAATAAATTCAATAATAAGCATATAATTTTAAAAATTCATCAGAAAAATTCCAGAGGACACAGAATATATATAAACAAATTGGAAAGCATATCATATTTTTAGACAAGATGACTCAATGTCATTTTCATTTCTTTTATCGAGTATGCTGATATTCCTAATATAATTTTTAAACTCAGCATAATCTCATTAAACCTGTAAATAAAGATTTTTTTAATAGACAAAGGTATTCTACAGTTCATATGGGGAAATAAGCAAACAAGGTTTGCAAGGGAAGCTTTGATTAAAAATTCAAAGAAGAGGGATTACCAGATACAAAAATATTCTCCAAAGCTCAGTAATTAAAGCAACAAAATACTGGCTGATAAACAGGCAAACCAACAGAATAGAAAGTAATATCCAGAAAGAGAACAAACAGCAAGTCAGTGGGAAAAATGAACTCTCAAATAACAGCAGAGCAATTAGGTAGCTATATGTGAGTGAAAGTCACTAAGTCGTGTCTGACTCTTTGCGACCCCATGGACAGTAGCCCACCAGGCTAGAATATTGGAGTGGGTTGCTATTTCCTTCTCCAGGGGATTTTCCCAACCCAGGGATCAAACCTATGTCTCTCACATTCCTTACTGTCTGAGCCACCAGGGAAGTCCAGTTAGCTATAGGGACAATGTTAATATACTCATATCTCTCTGTGTGTTCTAAGATATGTTCCAAATGGATCAAATTTTTAAATATAAAAAATAAATCAGGACTCCCCTGGTGGTGCAATGAATAGGAATCTGCCAGCCAATGCAGGGGACACAGATTCAATCCCTGGTCCGGGAAGACCCCACATGCCACGGAGCAGCTAAGCCCGTGCGCCACAAGTACTGAGCCTGAACTCTAGAGCCCACGAGCTGGAACTACTGAAGCCCCCATGCCGAGAGCCCGTGCTCCCAAACAAGAGAAGCCAGCACCACGAGAAGCCTGTGCACCGCAACAACAGGCCCCACTTGCTGCAACCAGAGAAAGCCCACACACAGCAACAAAGACCAAGTGAGCCAAAAATAAGTAAATAAATAAAGGTATTTTAAAAAAAATCAGTCAGTCAATAAAGGTAGTAAGTGAATAGATGGGACAATTTTTCATAATCTTAAGAGTGTGGAGTGCTTTTTAACTATGATCCCAAATCCAGAAACCATGAAAAAAATATCAATACATTCAACTATATAAAACCAAATTTTTAAAATTTTGGCCTAACAAAAGTAAACCCCATCATTAAAAAAAAAACAAACTGGGAAACATAATTACAACTCATCACAGACATAGAAAAATCTTCCTAGTATATAAAAAGCTCTAGAGATTGATAAGAAAAAAGGCCAATAATCCATTAGAAAAATGGACAAATACTATAAACAGACAATTCAAAGAACATGAAAATTATTCCAAAATATATTTTTAAATGCTCAGTTTTACTCATAGTAAGGAACATGCAAATTAAAACTTCCCTAAGACATCATTTTCACCATAAATTTGGCCAAATTCCAAAATTTGATAGCATGTTCCATTGCCAAGGCTGTGGGAAACAGGCACTGTCATAAGTTGCTGGTGGGAGTATAAATTTGCACAACCCAGATGGAGGGCAATTTAGCAATAGCTATCAAATTCCAAATGTATGTGCTCTTGGTTCCAGCAATCCCACTCTGGGGAGTTTACCCTACATATATATTTGCATATCTACAGAATTGCATCCATACACCTTATTAATTGCAGCACTACAGTCAACAGGGAAAGACTGGAGAGAATCTGGATATTTGTCAGGGGAGAACTAGTTAAATAAACTCAGTGAAGTGTTCTGTAACTACTAAAAAAAATAAGAAACCTCTTTGTATATTGATATGAAAAGCTCACTAAAACACATTAAGTGAAAAAAGCAAGGTACTGAATGATGTGTTGTTGTTTAGTCACTAAGTCACACCCAATTCTTTTGCAACCCCATGGACTATAGCCCTCCAATCTCTGTCCATGGGATTTTCCAGGCAAGAATACTGGAGTTGGTTGCCATTTCCTTCTCCAGCGGATCTTTCCTACCCAGGGACTAAACCCATGTCTCCTGCTTTGGCAGGCACTGGGAGGCAGATTCTTTACCCCTGAGCCACCAGGGAGTGATGTGTATAAGCATTTGTTGTTGTTCAGTCGCTCAATCATGTCCAACTCTTTGCGACCCCATGGACTGCAGCACCCAGGCTTCCCTGTCCTTCACCATCTCTCAGAGCTCACTCAAACTCATGTCCATTGAGTCAGTGATGCCATCCAACCATCTTATCCTCTGTCGTCTCCTTCCCCTCCTGCCTTCAATCTTTCCCAGTATCAGAATCTTTTCCAATGAGTCAGTTGTTTGCATCAGGTGGCCAAAGCATAGGAGCTTCAGCTTCAGCATCAGTCCTTTCAAAGAATATTCAGGAATGATTTCCTTTAGGATGGACTGGTTGGATCTTCTTGCAGTCCAAGGGACTCTCAAGAGTCTTCTCCAACACCACAGTTCAAAAGCATCAATTCTTTAGCACTCAGCCTTCTTTATGGTCCAACTCTCACATCCATACATGACTACTGGAAAAACCATAGCTTTGACTATATGGACCTTTGTTGGCAAAGTAATGTCTCTGCTTTTCAATATGCCATCTAGGTTGGTCATAGCTCTACTAACATCTGTATTACAAAGGAGGAAAAATCCCCACACCACTCTGCTCTGTTCTTGATAAGATCACCATGGGGCATTTGCCCACTGCAGTCTTCCCCCTTCCCTGTGCCTCACTTGCCACTCGAGAGCCCCCACTGCTAAATACATCTAAAACAGCCCTTTTTTCAAATAGAAGCTTCCATCTTCTAGGACTTTACAGCAACTAACTCTGCCTTTGTATGCTAAAAATATCCAATTTTTTCCTGTCATTAATCCAGTAGTTTTTTCATATTTTGTCTTTTCATAGAGTCAGATATGCAGTGAGTCAGTTTCCTCACCTCCCAGGCACATCGCCCAGGGAAGGGGGTGGATATATTCTTAGCCTGAGAGCACTTTGCTCTGCTTTATGTAAACCCCCAGGAGCTGGATGTCTCTAGACTCAGATAAAAAGGAGCCCAGGGTGAGCAGAAGAGACCTGAGAATAAAGCTCCTAAACAATGAAGCCGTCTCTACGGAACCACTTGCCACTGGCAGATCTGAAATAGAGCTGTTGGCCTGGGGGAACACCACCTTCTGCGAGCAATAAGCAGAGGAGAAATTCCGCCCCATGTTTCCTCCACCAGAGGTGTCAGAATAGTTCCTACAGCAGGCCTCCTATCTTCTCATTGTCCTGAGAGCTGGTGGCTATGCCAAGGAGGGACATGGGGTCTGGCCACGAAGGTACCCAGGACCCCCAGCAGAAATGGTTAGAATTATAAGAATAAGATGGGGCATGTTTTGCTGGCTATAACGACCAAGCATGCCCAGGCTGCAGAGAGGCCACAGTCATGCTCACATATGCCCCAGCCATCATGCTATTGATTTGAGCTTTCTAGAGCCAAGAAAGCCACAGTCATTTATCTTTTCAAGGCTGTGCAGTGTGTTTGAACCATCTGTCTTTGAAGGTAAAGTGCAAAAAGGCCAAAGATTTAAAAAAACATGTTTAAATCTGAAAAGGTCCCCGTCAGGCCTTATAAAGAACTCTGGTTCTGGTGTAACCATGACCTTGGCCAAGACATGCCACTTCTCTGGGCCTCCATGGCCCCATCTTGATGGGGGAGGCAGGTTCTTATCTTCAACAGTCTCTCCAGCTCAGCAGTTCTGAGCTGCACCAGTGGACTTTACTTCCCTTTAAAGGATGGAAGTGCCCTGTATCTGGCTTCAGGTCCCTTCATGCTCTTCATTCAGTCCTTCCCAGCATCCAGTGGACATGATGGGCAGACCCCCTCGCAAAGCTTGCAATGTTTTCTCACCCTTGGGCAGCAGAGACAGTCAATGAATTATTTATAGAATGCAGTAGTTCAAGCAATGCTCCCCACCCCCATGTTCACACCCCCATTCCTGGAACCTGTGAATATATTATGTTAATTACACAAAGGACTTTGAAAGTAGAATTAAGGTCATTAATCAATGACCTTAAAATACAGAGATTATCCTGGATTATCCAGGTAAATGCAATCTAATCATTTAAGCCTTAACTAAAAATCAGAATTTTCTCTGGCTGGAAATCAATGTGATGCAGCAGAAAGGAAAAAAATCACAGAGATTTCAAGCATAAGAGGTGGGCCACATGGAAAGCATGAGATGGAAAATGGGCAGGCAGATTTAAGAGCAAAAGGCCAGCCAATCCCACCCCCAACCCAACTCAGGCAGCCACCAAGGAAATCTCAGTCCAACAACCACAAGGAACCGAATTCAGCCAACCACCTGAATGAACATAGCCACAGACTCATTCCCAGAGCTTCCAGAAAGGAATGCAGCCCTGCCAACACCTGCAAGAATCTAAACAGAGGATCTTCAAAACAATCCTATTTTGAGAATTATGACTATAGAACTGCGAGAAAACAAAGGAGTGTTGTTTTAAGGCAGGACATTTGTGGTAATTTGCTACAGCTGCAATAGCAAATGACTACAAAGGATGTTCCGAGTGAAAAAGCTGGCGTAAAACTCAACATCCAGAAAACTAAGATCATGGCATCTGGTCCCATCACTTCATGGCAAATAGATGGGGAAACGGTGGAAACAGTGGCTGACTTTACTTTGGGGGGCTCCAAAATCACTGCAGATGGTGATTGCAGCCATGAAATTAAAGGACGCTTGCTCCTTGGAAGAAAAGCTATGACAAACCTAGACAGCATACTAAAAAGCAGAGACATTACTTTGACAATAAAAGTCTGTGTAGTCAAAGCTATTGTTTTTCCAGTAGTCATGTATGGATGTGAGAGTTGGACTATAAAGAAAGCTGAGCGCAGAAGAATTGATGCCTTTGAACTGTGGTGTTGGAGAAGACTCTTGAGAGTCCCTTGGACTGCAAGGAGATCCAACCAGTCCATCCTAAAGGAAATCAATCCTGAATATTCATTGGAAGGACTGATGTTGAAGCTGAAACTCCAATACCTTGGCCACTTGATGCAAACAACTGACTCATTGGAAAAGATCCTGATACTGAGAAAGATTGAAGGCAGGAGAAGGGGATGACAGAGGATGAGATGGTTGGATGGCATCACCGACTCGATGGACATGAGTTTGAATAAGCTCCAGGAGTTGGTGATACACAGGGAAGCCTGGCATTGCTGCAGTCCATGGGGTCGCAAAGAGTCAGACACAACTGAGCAACTGAACTGAACTGACTGACCACTGCAATATCTTAACACGGGAAGCTTGTCTACCCAGGACACCTCCTTCCACATCAGGAGGCAGGGTGGCTAAGCCTGGACCAGGCCACTGGGCTCTGTCTTCCTTCCAGGAATGGACATAATCTCAAAAGCTTGAAAGAAAGGAAGAGGAAGTGACAGAAGGGAAGGAGGACGAGAAGGAAAGAACCCGTGCTGATGTTGTCATTTCTATAACCCCCATAGGCATAAAAGTCCCAACAACATTCTCTTCATAATTAAGAAACATGAAGTTTGCTGCAATGACCATATGGAGGAAGAGGGGCCCGAGTGCCCTGGAGATGCTTTGGAATCCAGCAACTTAAATATCTGCAGAGAACATCTTGAGAGCAGCCCTTTGGCTGTGAAAATGCAAATGCCGGAGGCTGGCTGCCAAGCGTCACCTGGGAGACCCAGCTGACACTGGAGTCAGGGCTGAGCTCCCTTCTCCACGCCCCCTCCCGCAGTGCCAGAGGGAATACTCAGAGCAAGTCCTCCTGAGCCAGCCAGGGAGGCTCGGCCAGGGAGGCAGGGGGCCCCCACGCTTGATGGCTCTGGGAATGCCCCCCTCACCTCTGGAAAGGAGAGTGAGGAAGTGAGCTCTCTGTCTTTCACACTCTCCTTCTCTCTTGCCTCCCTTTTAAGTTCCAAAGTAGCAACTGAAAATTAACCCTGCCCTCTCCAGCTCTCCTTCCTCCAGTATCTTCTCAAATTTACGTACTGAGATTGTACTATTCATTTCTATTTTCCTCATAAACAGGAAAAGGATAAAAGGGCAAAATTTAAGAGGTCTTTCGAAGACCTTCTTTCTCTAACTGAAAAGTCACCCCGTGCCTACACAGAGGGCTTCCCAAGTGGCACTAGTGGTAAAGACCCCGCCTGCCCATGCAGGAGACGTAAGAGACCCGGGTTCGATCCCTGAGTTGGGAAGATACCTTGGAGGAGAGCATGGCAACCCACTCCAGTGTTCTTGCTTGGAGAATCGCCATGGACAGAGGAGCCTGGTAGGCTACAGTCCATGGGGTCGCAGAGAGTCGGACACGACTGAAGTGACTTAGCACACACACACACACACACACACGCGCGCCTACACAGACCATGCGCTCCCATACACATTCTCCCTGTACCTCTGACCTCCTCCTAGCAAACTCCTGATACCCGAGCAGGAGGGGAGCAGACAGCTGGGGAGCAGAGGAAGGTTAACCACAGATAATCTACAAGGGGCTTCCCTGATAGCTCAGTTGGTAAATAATCCGCCTGCAATGCAGGAGACCCCAGTTCAATTCCTGGGTCAGTAAGAGCCCCTGGAGAAGGGATAGGCTACCCACTCCAGTATTCTTGGGCTGCTCTTGTGGCTCAGCTGGTAAATAATCCTCCTGCAGTGTGGGAGACCTGGGTTCGATCCCTGGGTTAGGAAGATCCCCTGGAGAAAGGAATGGCTATCCACTCCAGTATTCTGGCCTGGAGAATTCCATGGACTGTGTAGTCCATGGGGTCACAGAGTCCGACATGACTGAGCGACTTTCACTTTTTTACAATCTACAAGTGGGGAGGGGGCAGGAACCTTTTTGAGATTATCAATAGCATTTAGGCCCTGAGAGAATCTGAGAGTTCTTCCTTTCGAGTAAAATAACTGTAATGACTAAATTAATCCCTCAGACAGCCTCAACACCCAGTGGGGATGTGTGCTCCATTTTAAAGGTCACAAAGACTGGAGGTAAAAATCTGTGACCTAAGTTAATGTTTCCTGAACTTCCAGTGGATGATTTGTTTACCAACTTCACAAAAAGGAAAAGAGAAATGCGGTAAGAACTGGGGAGCAGGAGGGACTTCCACACAAGTTCAATCCCTGGTCTGGGAAGTAAGATCCCACACGCCCCTGGGCAACCAAGCCTTCAAGTTGCAGCTAGAGAGTGTCGTATGCCACAGCTACTCAGCCATCTAAGAGTGCTGCGTCTAAGAAAGAAGAAGGAAGCAAGGAAGAGCTGGGGAGAAATCTCCTTTCCCTGGATGCTACCCTGTCAGATAAACACCGCTTCATCCACTTGTGCTTCCAACCACTCCCATCACCCTAAATACATATGTGTACATGCACACACACGTATGTAGGCACATATACGCATACATATCAGCCCCTACTTTCATCTTCCACATCCAAACCCCATTTCAGCATCAATTCCAGCCCACTTGGAAATGACACCTAAAATGCAACTGAGTCGGAAGGGTTCCTCTTCTCATATGAGTCAGCTTGGAAAAGGAGAAAGTTGCCAACCTCAAAGACACAAATGCCAGGCTCGAAGCAGAGCCATGAGCAAGAGAAGACATCGGAGACCAAAGAGGGGCCTGCCAGCCGGCTGCATCTCTGAGAAGGAAATCCCTCAGCTCCAATGTAGGCTTTAAGAGCCACTGAGCCCTCCTCGACCCCACCGAGCTGCTGCCAGCCCACCCCACTGAACCCAGGGGCCCGAACTTCTAATGTGATTTTACTCAGGAGACTGGAGGGAAAAGTCTGTCCCGGCATTTGGAAAAGAATGTCCCCTGATTTGATCGTTGTTCTTTCTCCAATGCCATCTGTTGATGGCTATTATTCCATGAAACACAAGCTGTGACAGTACTCACTTCTCTTTCTTGCCTGCTTCCAGTCCTCACAACACATACAAATAATTCTACAAACAGAGATTTTCAGCATTTGAGTCCCTGCTCTCTGAAAAACAGCACGACACAGAGCCATTAGCAAGTACTAAGCACTATTGTAAGCACTTTACATAAATTAACTCATTTAACCCTCACAACAGGCCTATGAGATAGATTCTATTATTATCCCCATCTTACAGTCGAGAAGACTGAGGCAAGGGAAGTGAAGGGGGTAGCCTGTAGTCATACGAGTTAGTAAATAGCAATTCCAGGATTCAAATCCCGACAACATAGCTCCAGAGTCCGCAGCCTTACATCTTAACATTGTGTTTTCAAGATTTCCAGGCACTGTATCTTAGGACCTGCCCAGCCCCTAGAAAGAAGATAGTGAGGGAACAACGAAGACCAACAGTACATTGTCTATAAGAGAAAAGAAATGTGTCCTTGGCAAACACATTCCCACATTCTGTGTGTGTGTGTGTCTGTGTGTGTGTGACTCTCTCTCATTTTCTCATTCTCTCACACACACACTCTTACACATACAGCCCTGTTATACCTGGATCCAGTACCACCATGCAATGGGATTTAACCTGACTCAGGGTTATCTTTTCATCTTGCTCCTTGGAAGGAAAGCTATAACCTAGACAGCATATTAAAAAGCAGAGACATTACTTTGCTAACAAAGGTCCACATAGTCAAAGCCATGGTTTTTCCAGTAGTTATATACAGATGTGAGAGTTGGACCATAAAGAAAGCTGAGTGCTGAAGAATCAATGCTTTCAAATTGTGGTGCTGGAGAAGACTCTTGAGAATCTCTTGGACAGCAAAGAGATCCAACCAGTCAATCCTAAAGGAAATCAATCCTGAATATTCATTGAAAGTACTGATGCTGAAGCTGAAGCTCCAATACTTTGGCCATCTGATGTGAAGAGCTGACTCATTGGGAAAGACCCTGATGCTGGGAAAGACTGAGGGCAGGAGGAGAAGGGGACGACAGAGGATGAGATGGTTGGATGACATCATTGACTCAATGGACATGAGTCTGAGCAAAGTCTGGGAGATAGGGAAGTTTGGTGTGCTGCAGTCCCTGGGGTCACAAAGAGTCAAATATGACTTAATGACTGGACAACAGTAACAACAGGATGATCTAGGCTGCTTGGACACAAACACAGACTCTTTTCTTTACCTTATTACCTCAGCTACTTGGGTGCTGTGAAAGTTAATGCTACATGTCAACTTGGTTGTGCCACGATGTCCAGATATTTGGCCAAACATTATTCCTGCTAACATCTATGGCAAACAGAGGCACAGACAGCCCCGAAAGGCCACACTTCTCTTTAAACCAGAACTTGCTTCACATGCAGAAAGAAGGCAATGGCATTCTGAGGAACACAAACCAGCAAGGAACTCTATCACATTCTTTCTTAACTCAGGTTGCTTCATTGTTTATCTGATTACTTCCCTCAAAAATGATGGCAAATAAGAGTGGGAAAAAGATAAGCCAATCAACTCATGTTCCTTTTCCTTTGAGACCTTCTTTACTCACTAGTAAGCCAAAGGTAGAGAGTGTTGGTAGAATGTGCCCATATCAAGACGTGAAATGAACACAGATGAGTTAGTTTTGTGGAGCATTTCCTCTGTTCTCGTTAAGAATACAATACATAAATACATATGCATGTACCAGCTATGAAATACAATGTGTGTGGTTTCAGTTACTCTGCATGTGAGTTAAATTCTCTTATATTTGCATTTAAAACTAGGATTGCACCATATAAAGATGAACTGTGAAATTCACACTAACAATTTAAATTTTTAATCTTTCTTCACTTAGAATGACATTAAAGAGCAAATTAAAGAAAACACTTGACAAGATAAGAGAGAGACTGTGGAAGAAAGGAAAAGGTTTTACATTTTATTATTTGCCTTTAACAACTCTTTTTTCCTGTTTTTGGAACAAAAGAGTCCATGTTTTTATTTTGTACTAGAACCTTCAAATTGTGGAGCTGGACTTGAGAAATGAAGTCTATTCTGCTATGATGTAATAATTCTAATGATTCTAATTGTTTTAAAACTCACACATGATCACAACATTTATTATAAAAATGGCTGCTCCAGGGGCTTCCCTGGTGGCTCAGTGGTAAACTGTCTGCCAATGCAGGAGACACGGGTTCTATCCCTGATCTGGGAAGATCTGACATGCCGTGGAGCAACTGAGCCCGTGCACCACAGCTACTGAGCCTGTGCTCTAGGGAAGCTTAGGAGCAACAAGGACAAAGCCCGAGCACCCTGGAACCTGTTCTCCTCAACAACAAAAACCACCATATTGAGAAGCCTGCGCACTGCAACCAGAGTAGACCCCGCTCTCTGCAAATAGAGAGACCGCAGCAACAGAGACCCAGCACAGACAAAAACAAAACAAATAAATTATTTTTAAAAAACGACTGCTTCAGAGTCCCTTTCATTATGTAAGGACACAGCTAGAAGGTGCTGGCTATAACCAGCAAGGAGCTCTCACGAGACGGTGACCATGCTGACACCTTGACCTTGGACTTCACAGCCTTCAGAGCTATGAGCAGTACATTTCTGCTGGTTGCTTGTTAAAAAAAAAAAAAAATCAGTTCCTTCACTAGAAATGAGAGGTTATAGACTAGAGAATTTCAGACTCATCAAAGATATTTTCCTGTGGAATTTTTACTGATAGAGGAACGTTTTCTTGTATGACAATATTACCTAAACAACACCTTGCAAATCCAGCATAGGAATATGTCTACTTTTTGCTTGAGAGTAATGATTTTTCTTTTTCTCTTGCCACCAACATTATCAGCAATAAGAACTTCTTTCCTGTTCTCATCAGCTTTTTTATCCATCGTCATGTCAAAAACAAAGCAAGAAGTTCAAACAAAGCAACCTTGCTCCTCAGTGGCTTAGTTGCTTTCTCTGTGGGTGCTTCTTCCTCATTGCTATTCATTCCTTTTCATGAGAATTTTCTCATCTCTCTGTCTCCATAATGCAAACCATGCTCCCGAAATAACACACAACTTATATCCAATTCTTATCATGACACACTCGGGGAAAATGTCTATAATTACGAAGCTCTGAAATCTCAACAGGCTGAAAAGTAAGAAAATATCAAAAGTTGAGGATCTAAAAATCAAGGTGCTGTCTAGAAAACAGCAATCCAAAATCTCACAGAAAACTAATCCCACGGGCAGAGGAGCCTGGCAGGCTATAGTCCAAAGGGGTTGCAAAAAGTTGGACACAACTCAGGGACTAAGCACACACATGTTACATCTGGAAGGTGGCTTATCAAATCAATTCCTTTTCATATTACATATGAACCTGAAGCTGGGGCATTAAACAACTCCTCAAAGATCTTGAACTTGGTGGCAGAGTTATAATACACACACAAGAATCTTGACTCCTGATTGAGAACCTCTCTACGCCACTCTAATAAAACACTTTGTAGAAAGAATTCCTTGAGTTAATCTCACCACAAGGGAGCCCAAAGCACTGAGAGAAAAATCCTGGAATCTCTTTCTAAAATTCTGGAGTTTCTTTCTAAATTTAATTTTGGAGTTTGTTTCTAAATTTAATTTGAAATAAAACAGATCCTTCCATTGGAAGCGGTTAAAACTCAAAACTACCCTAAAAACACACTCACTCTGAGTCTTCAGTCAGCACTTTTTGACAATGTAAGATAACCTTCATTTTGAGTTTCTTAAAATGAATAAAGTATACCAAGATCAGCAGGTACCTTTCTTCCGAGTCCTCCTGATGCCTCACGTTCAGTGGACAAGACAGCCATGGACCCCAATACAGGCACAGATATTCAAATATATTTCCATATTGAATGGAAAAATTGCCATTTTCTTTGAGCCAAGTCAATAATGATCATTTGCAGTTTGGCTAGCCATGTGTCAAACACTATCCAAGCTAAGATTACACAGATGAAAGAGAAGACCCCTGTCCCAGTGTTCATAACCAAGAAAAGAAAGTAGGCACTCAAACAGCTAAGCATGATATAATGGGGTGACAGCCACATAAGCTAGGTGCTGTAAGACCACAGATGACGAAGCCTTGATTCTGTCTGAAGGCTCCGTGAAGATCTGAGGGATATTTGTAATTTATAGGTATGCAATGATGAGGGGGAAAAAAAGGTTTATAAGTTATCTTTTTAAATGTGAATATTCCTTATACTCCTTGGAAGTATGAAAATTAATAAACAGAAACCTTATTTAAAGTGGAATTGGGTGGATGAACCTAGAGTCTGTCATAGAGTGAAATAAGTCAGAAAAAGAAAAACAAATATCATATATTATTAATGCATATATGTGGAATCTAAAAAATGGTACAGATGAACCTATTTCCAGGGCAGGAATAGAGATGCAAACATAGATAACAGACATGCAGACACGGGGGCAGAGTTGGGGGAGGGGGAGGGTGAAAAGAATTGGTAAATTAGGATTGACACATACACACTACCAGGTGTAAAATAGATTCTAATGGAAACCTGCTATAAGGCAAAGGAATATCAGCCTGGTGCTCTGTGATGACCTAGATGTGTAGGATTGGAGTGGGAGGATTGGAGGGTGGGAGGGAGGGGATAAATGTATACACAATGCTGATTCACGTCATTGTACAGCAGAAACTAGCACAACATTAAAAAGCAATTATACTCCAATAAAACAAAATGAAACTGGGAGGCCAGAGGGGGCAGCTCATACCCTATCACTTGACGTCAATTGCAGACCCAAAGGAAGAGATGCACCTTGCATCTCCAACAGGATGAAGCTTACTGTGCTACTACCCAGCGGGAGGAAGGAAGAATTTCTCCCTCCC
Organism: Bos mutus; assembly: GCF_027580195.1. Taxonomy (NCBI): domain Eukaryota; kingdom Metazoa; phylum Chordata; class Mammalia; order Artiodactyla; family Bovidae; genus Bos; species Bos mutus. The sequence goes on along the minus strand of NC_091636.1, from coordinate 28,578,980 downwards.
CAGTAACGGCCCAACCAACTGAAGTCTGTCACAATTCAACCAATGAAAAGTCACTAAAATTCAAACTCTTCGTCTCCTCCAATGGGCTCTTTGTTTATAACAGCCCCTCCCAACTCCCCCTTCTCCACTATAAAAGCATGCTCCCCTCCTTGATTCTCAGGTCTTGCCTGTGGTTTGCCAATGACTGCATTTCCTGAATTATAATTCTTTGCTGTTCCCAAATAAATCCATTTTGCTGGTAAAATATCTTTTTATTGTCTTATGTCAACAGAGGAATAATAACTTGTTATTCACTTAGTTTATTTACTTATCCTCCAGACGACTCAGTATCATCTTTCTCACAAAGCCTCTCTCATTGACCAAACCTTAGTCAGGGTCCCTGAGTCCTCTTCTCAACTAAGCTTTGATGTTGGTACCCATCCTTGCTGAGCCTGGATAGCCCCATCTTAGCAAGAATCCTGTTAAGTCAATTTAGCAGGAATCCCCTTATTCTTAATGTCTGTTATTAGTAATTCTCTGTCCACTGACTCTCCCTCCACTCTGCTTTTTGGCTGTGAATTCCCAGCTGTCTTTGCTGTATTTGGAGTTGTGCCCAATCTCTCTTCACTGTTGCAATAGACTTGACACTTATCAAAATGTTTTTGTTGTTGTTCAGTAGCCCAGTCGTGTTCGACTCTTTATGAGCCCATGGACCTCAGCACGCCAGGCCTCCCTGTCCCTCACTGTCTCCCAAAGTTTGCCCAAGTTCATGTCCATAGTCATGAATAAAGTCTTCCTTACCATTTTCATGACTTCCCTCCTGGCTCAGATAGTAAAGAATCTACCTGCAATGCAGGAGACCCAGGTTTGATCCCTTGGTCAGGAAGATCCCTGGCGGAGGGCATGGCAACCCACTTCACAGTATTCTTGCCTAGAGAATTCCATGGACTGAGGCTATCGTCCATGGGGTCACAAAGAGCTGGACACGACTGAGTGATGAACACTTTTACTTTCACTTTATCATTTTCACAGTGTCAGAATAATTTTTTCTTTAACATTACTTTCAAAATCACCAACTCCTGGGTATTTTTTTTTTTTATCTTTTACCAAAATTTAGACCATTGTAGCATTAACACATATACAGTCCCACATGTGAAACAGCTAGCTAGTGGGAAGCAGCTGTATAGCACAGGAAGCTCAGTTTGGCGCTCTGTGATGACGGGGGCGGGGGCGATTCAAGAGGGAGGGGCTATATATGTATGCATACAGCTGATTCACATTGTTGAACAGCAGCAACTAACACAACATTGTAAAGCAATTATACTCCAATTTTTAAAAGAGGAGAAAAAAAAAAAGGAGAAAAAAAGTTTAGAGAAGTAGTTTTTCAATCATAATAAAACAACACACTGTCTTAGTCAGTTGTGAAATAAGAATTAAATTAAGAACATAGTCACAAGAAAACATTAGCTTCTAATATGATTTCCTGAACAGCCCCTGTCATCAACGATTTCCCCTGTCTCCCATGAAGGGGCCTCTATGCCTTAAATGAGACCCCCTAAGGGCTTCATAAAACTCACTCGCTTGGTATGAACTGACCAATCTGACCCTAGTCTGGGAACCCCAAAGCACTCCACCCATGGACCCTAACACAGGCATGTGTCTCAGGTCCTGTCTGTCTGTCTGTCTGCATTCTGCCTTGACCTTCTCGTGTGGCCCCTTGAGGCACTCCACGTTCTTCCTCCAGAACCTGTAGGTAATAAACTCAATTTCCCTGTGGTCTGCTGTTGAATAGCAGCTCACCATCTGGCACTCTACGCTCCACATAACAAATGTTAATTTACCAAAGTCATAATGGCCACAAAAGACAAGCCCACAGACAATGCCATCCTCAACAGTAAAAGCTGAAAGCCTTTCTTCTAAGATCAAAAACAAGACAAGAATGCTTACTCTCACTATTTCTATCTAACATGGTCCTGAAAGTCCTAGTCAGAGTAATTAGGCAATAGATAAATAAATAATAGGCATTTAAATAAGAAAGGAAGGAGTAAAACTGTCTCTGTTTGCAGATGACATCATATTATATGTAGAAAACCTTAAAGACTCCACACACACACACACACACACACACACACATACAAAACCTGTTAGAATAAATGAATTCAGCAAGTTTGCAGGATATACAAAGTGAGTGAAAGTCACTCAGTCGTGTCTGAATGTATAGTCCATGGAATTCTCCAGGCCAGAATACTGGAGTGGGTAGCCTTTCCCTTCTCCAGGGCGTCTTCCCAACCCAGGGATCGAACCCAGGTCTCCCACATTGCAGGCGGATTCTTTACCAGCTGAGCCACAAGGGAAGCAGGAAACAAAATCAATATGCAAAAATCAGTTGTGTTTCTCTACACTAACAGTCAACTGTCAGAAAGAGGAACTATTTTTTACAACTTGAAGGTTTGTGGAAAGCTTGTTGTTGACAGTTGATGTTTGCATTTTTTTAGCAATGAAGGATTTTTTAATTAAGGTATGAATTATGGTATTTAATTAAGGTATGAATTATGGTATTTAATTAAGGTATCAGTTATGGTACGGTATAATTAAGGTGTAAAGCATTATATATTTTTAGACATAATCCTTTTGTACAACTAATAGACTACAGCTTAGTGTAAACATAACTTTTACATGACCAAGAAACCAAAATATTCATGTGACTGTGTTAGTCACTTTACTAGAGTAGTCTGGAACCAAACTCAAAATATCTCCAAGATATGCCTGTAGAGGAACTCATGCAACTCAATAGCAAAAAATAATCCAATTTTAAAATGGGCAAAGGACCTGAATAGGTACTTTTCAAATATGACAAAGGACCAACAGGTATATTAAAAGGTGCTATACACCACTAATCACTTGGAAATGAAAATCAAAAACACCATGAGACATCACCTTATACCTGTTAGGACACCTATCAAAAAGACAAGAGATAACAAATTTTAGTGAGGATAGGAAGAAAAGGGAGCACTTAAAAAAAAAAGAAAAGGGAGCACTTGAGCACTCTTGGTGGAGATATATGAACTTGCACAGCCCAATGAAAAGCAGTAGCGAGTTTCCTCAAGAAATTAAAAATAGAACTATCATATAAACCAACACTTCTGGACACTTATACAAAGAAAACAACACTCATCCCAAAGAGCTATTTTCACTCTCATGTTCATTGCAGTATCCTTCACAATAGCCAAGGGATGGAAACAATTCAAGGGTCCATAGGAAGATGAGTGGTTACAGAGAGTGTAGTATGTACATTCACAAGGGAATATTATTCAGCCTTTAAAAAGCAGGAAAGTGTGCCATTTGTGATAACATGGATGAACCTGGAGAGTTATGCTAAGTGAACTAAGCCAGACAGGGAAACACAAATACTGCACAGTATCACTTCTAATGTAGAATCAAAAAAAAGAAGTCGAACTCATGGAAACAGAGAATAAATGGTGGTAGCCAGGGGCTATGGGTGACAGGTGGAGATGTAAAAAGAGAGAGGTTGGTGAAATGGCACAGACTTCTCTTGAGGAGAGGGGGGCAACAGAGGATGAGATGGTTGGATGGCATCATCGACTCACCATCGACTCCATTGAGTCTGAGCAAACTCTGGGAGATAGTGAAGGACAGGGAAGCCTGGCGTGCTGCAATCCATGGTGTCGCAAAGAGTCGGACACGACTGAGCAACTGAATAACAACAACACAGAATTGCTAGGAGGGCTAGACGAGGGTTGGGTAAAAGGCCACTGCAGGGACACTGCAGGGAGACCTCAACCACCCTTCCATTCTGCCCAGCAAGATGCCAGCCTGACACCTTAGTGGGAATTTATTTAAATTGCTACCTTCCCAGGAGTATCTGCACTTTAAATAAAAGACAGAATTTCAGGCATCCAGTCAGTTGGAAGAGAACTGGGGACCCAGGATTCAGTTCACCGGAGGGAGGAAGCCATATTCAACTCTTCCTGCTCGAAAATGGAGCCAAAACTGAGCCAAACTCCTTGAGCTTCTTCTCCAGGTTTTGCTGAGGGAAGAAAGGAATTTCGTGCTCTTGTGTTCGGGGAACAATGGCAGACTAGCACTGATTTCAGGGCTAACTAATGCCTCTTAATAAGCTCCCTGCTGGGGGAGGCCTGAGCTTACATCTGCTCTGAGATCTGCTTCCGCAAGCCTGCATGGGGAGTGTCATTTAAAATCTGTCCATCTCTGAAGACAGCACCCCGTCACATGACACCCGAGCCCGGGGGAAGCAGGATGTTACAGACAGAAGTGTCCTTTCTAATGACACATGCAGAACAGCAGGAAGAGCTTGCTGGGGATGAGGCCACGGAAGGGAGCAGTGAATAACAGCCTCCTGGACAGCATGGGCTTGGAGACCACTTTGCTCTGAGAAGTGTCTTCCGATGGGTGGTTAAGAGGAGGTGCAGATAACAGTTTAATTGCATTGATTCAGAAATCGTTTCCCAGGGGTTTATTCTATAATTTGCTCAAACTTTTGTTATAAAGGGAAAGTCATTCTGCATTCAGGAAGCACAATCGATCCTGGCTAATCTGGTCTATAAGGGGCCATTTAAACAGACAGGTTGCCATGGTAATGTTCCTGCTTTATTTATAGTAACAAGTTCAAGGTATGAGATGTGAGAGGCAGTGGAGTCTCTCTCTGCTGTGATTTTTTGAGCTGTGTTCTGAGGAGGGGTGGTTTAGGGAAAGATGCTAAAAGCTGTGAGATCGGGTGGGAGTTCTGGCTCCCACCTCCACCACACCCAGAGCAGCCTCACTTTGATTTCTTTCACATTTTAGAATTGCACAGTCTGGAAAAAATAGAAAAGAAAACCAAAGGACTGTCATAAAGAGCACTGGATCAGGACTTAGAAGGCTAAGCTCTCGAGCCTTTGTACCCCTAACAGGAGGAGCCTGGGGGCGTTGGTGTTTCCTGGCCCCAGCCATCATCCCTGTTGCCCTCATGCTTCTGGCCAGAACTTCCAGCCACCTAAGTGTGCTGGGGCTTGGTCACAGAGCTGCTCCTGTGTCTCACCCTTGCCTTCCCCCTTCTTCCACGCCTCCTCCTCTCTCCGGAGGCGGCAGGTGGGCAGCCGGTCCCCTTCTTAAAGTCTCGCTTCCCCTCTTTCCTGTGGTGGCCTTAACTCCTCCTTTCCTGGGGTCAAAATAACAGATAGGATGCAGAGAGAGAAACAACAGAGGGAAGAACCCAAACGCACACATGAGTGCAGCCCGTGTCTAACCAGGGTCTGGGCACGGAGGGCTGTGATGACAACCACCGTGCTTCTTCCATCAGCCTTAGCTGCTGAGAGGCTCCCTTCTCTCCAGCCCCACCCCACCCCTCCGTCTTCTCTTCTTCCCCTTCTACGCTATTGAGGATGCCCTATTCACCTACATAAACATGGGGAAGGAGGCAAATTTTATAACAGCTCACCCTGCAGTCTCAAGATTCTCCTTCATAAACAGAGATGGCAGGGTCTGTTCAAAAACAGGTGAATCTGACCTTGCAAGGTGTTGGGCTATTCATGTGTGTCCTCCCACTGGGATAGGACAAGGGACAGGGTTTGAGCAGAAACCAGGGCCAGACGCAAGCCAAGTGTGATGGCTCTGAAGAGCCTAGAAAAGAGATTTAGAACAGTGCCCTGGTGGTCCAGTGGTTAAGGCTCCAAGCTCCCAATGCAGGAGACCCAGGTTTGATCCCTGGTCAGGGAGCTAAATCTCAAATGCTGCAACTAAGACCCAGGGCATTCAAATAAATATTTTAAAAGAATAATAAATATAAAGAATGGTGCACAGGCCTCTGCCTAGGCTTGCACGAGAGCAACAGAGGAAGAGACCCTAACTTGGGATGTTCACCAATTTCTCTATTATATTAATAAATATCCCTACCACAATCAATTTCAAGTTACCAGGGTGATGCCATCAAATGTTATGTGATGGAGCTGGGAAGAAATGGACAAACAGCACATCATTATGTAGTATTTCTCCCACATAGATACAGTGGATAGAAATAACTCTAGGAGCACAGACAATAGTAAAAATGGTGAAATAATTAGTAAGCAGAATTTACATATTCATTACCTTTGTTTCAGTGTAAGGTATTTAACTGTAAGTTTATATCATTTAATTTCTAAAAATAGCAAGATTCCTGAAATTGTAACAATTGGCTCTAATGAGCTGGTGTGAGTCTGCTCCAGCTCATCACTGCACCTGCCCCACCTCTGTTCCCCCCACCCACCTACCCTTCTGCAGGGTAGAATTTGTGAGGAAATCCTCTATATCAATGATTCAAAAGCAACTGTAATACAAGCTACAGGTTCTTTCCAAATCTAAAGTGGTAGCTATTCATTTCTGACCCACAATGTATTTTCTCGAGTTTCGCTGGCTTCTTGGCCTCAGTGAGGTCTCTTCTCATACTACCTTAGGCCTGGGCAGCCAAGCCTTGCCCTGGAGTCTACAATCTGGAAGCCCATGCTTGAGCCCTCCTTCATCTTTGCTTCTGCTCCCTGGATGAGGAGTTTAGGGGGCCAAGAGGATGTGCCCACAAGGATCTCACTCCTCCCTTCTAGCTCATGGCCTAGATCTATACAGGATCCCACAATTCCCTGCCCATGGGCCATGAGCCTGCTTCCAGAACTCTGCGGGCCACTTCCCCGGGTCCCTCCTCCTAAAGCAAACTCCAGGGCTATGCATAGGTGTAGCATACGTATGGCCCTGAGTGGAGACCAAAGGGAGGCCCTTTGTGGCAAGGAGCTGAGAATGGAGGTTGGACGTTCAGATTGGGATGGCCTCAGCTATGTGTGCAATGCTCCTTGTAGCACTAGCTGGATCTGAGGATGGCACGAGAAGGGGGTCTCTGTTTGCATTCTAGCTCAGGGTCCCGGCAGCATGAGGTTCCATACTGAGCCTCCCTGGGCTCCTTGTTTGAGTCCCCAACTCTACAGAACACATCTTTCTTACTTCTTGCCCCCTCATGACTACCAGGACATGCTCCACAAATATCAGGGGAGGAAACTCAGCCAAAAGCTAATCTTGATCATTGCTTTGGTGTGAGAGTCTAACAGAGCTAACATGATTGTCCTTGAAGAATAGATGATGACAAGTCCTACAATGCTATGACAAGCTGTCGTGATCAGGTCTGCAGCTCTCATGAACCTGAAAAACTCCCCTAAAGGCCCCAGGTCCTTTAGCAGAGTGGGAAAATCTAAATATCTATTCATTTCAAACAGCATTTGCTGAGTACTTATTATGGGCAAGGCACTTTTATCACTGCTTTATGCCTAATCATGTGAGAAAGGCATTAGGCACTGCTGTCAAGGAATATATCATCTAACAGAGTAGAGAAGGTAAGGGCTGATGATACTTGAATGAAAAAAACCATAATAGCAGATAAAATATTTTCAGTATGATAAAAGGTTAAAAAGTACATGAGAAATTGCCAAAACTAAAATGTAACCAACATGTTCTTCCATGGATGAATGGATAAACAAACCACATGTCCATAAAATATCATATTATTCAGCAATGAAAAGAAATGAGCTATCAAGACATTAAAAAACAACATAGAAGAAATCTGAATTGCTAAGAGCAAGAAACTAATGTAAAAGGCTTCATATTCTATAATTCCAACTATATGACATTCTGGACAAGGAAAAATTCTACAGTCAACAAAAAGATCAGTAGCTACCAATGTTTCAGAGGGAGGGGGATGAATAGGTGGCACACAGGGAATTTCTAGAGCTGTGAAATTACTCTGTACCATACAATAATGGTGGTTACATGACATTATGTACTTGCCAAAACCTATCACAAAGAGTGAAGTTTTATGTGAACTATGGACTCAACTTTCAGAAAACTAAGATCATGGCATCCAGTCCCATCACTTCATGGCAAATAGATGAAGAAACAGTGGAAACAGTGGCAGACTTTATTTTGAGGGGCTCCAAAATTACTGCAGATGGTGACTGCAGCCATGAAATTAAAAGATGCTTGCTCCTTGGAAGAAAAGTTATGAGCAACCTAGACAGCAAATTAAAAAGCAGAGACATTACTTTGACAACAAAGGTCTGTCTAGTCAAGGCTACGGTTTTTCCAGTAGTCATGTGTGGAAGTGAGAGTTGAACTGTGAAGAAAGCTGAGTGCCAAAGAATTGATGCTTTTGAACTGCGGTGTCAGAAAAGACTCTTGAGAGTCCCTTGAACTGCAAGGAGATCCAACCAGTCCATCCTAAAGGAGATCAGTCCTGAGTGTTCATTGGAAGGACTGATGTTGAAGTTGAAACTCCAATAGTTTGGCCACCTCATGTGAAGAACTGACTCATTTGAGAAGACCCTGATGCTGGGAAAGATTGAGGGCAGGAGGAAAAGGGGACAACAGAGGATGAGATGGTTGGATGGCATCAGCAATGCAATGGACATGAATTTGAGTAAACTCTGGGAGTTGCTGATGGACAGAGAAGCTTGGCGTGCTGTGGTCCATGGGGTCATGAAGAGTCGGACATGACTGAGCAACTGATCTGAACTGAACTGATGGACTTCAGTTGGTAATCATGCATCGATATTTGTTAATTGTAACAAACGTACCATAATAATGCAAGATATTAATAATAGGGGAGACAGAAAATGACAAGAGTTGGTTAGGATGTGGAGAAACTGGAGCACTGAGTGAAATACCAATAGAAATGTAAAATTGTACAGCCACTGTGGAAACAGTGAAATTCAACATAGAATTAACATATGATCCAGCAATCCTAATTCTGGATATACATCTAAGAGAACTACAGAGACTTGGACAGATATTTGTACACCCAGACTCACTGCAGCATTATTCACAATAGCCAAGAGGTGGAAACAACCCAAATATCCACTGGTGTATGAATTAAAGAAGTGTTATATCTGCATGTAATGGAATATTATTCAGCCTTTAAAAGGAATGATATTGTGACACATGCTACAACATGTATGAAACTTGAGGACATTCAGTTTAGTTCAGTTCAGTTCAGTCGCTCAGTCGTGTCCAACTCTTTGCAACCCCATGAATCGCAGCACGCCAGGCCTCCCTATCCATCACCAACTCCCGGAGTTCACTCAGACTCACGTCCATCGAGTCAGTGATGCCATCCAGCCATCTCATCCTCTGTTGTCCCCTTCTCCTCCTGCCCCCAATCCCTCCCAGCATCAAGGGCTTTTCCAATGAGTCAACTCTTCGCATGAAGTGGCCAAAGTATTGGAGTTTCAGCTTCAGCATCAGTCCTTCCAATGAACACCCAGGACTGATGTCCTTTAGGATGGACTAGTTGGATCTCCTTATAGTCCAAGGGACTCCCAAGAGTCTTCTCTAACACCTCAAAAGCATCAATTCTTCAGCACTCAGCTTTCTTCACAGTTCAACTCTCACCTCCATACATGACTACTGGAAAACCATAGCCTTGACTAGACGGACCTTTGTTGGCAAAGTAATATCTTTGCTTTTCAATATGCTATCTAGGTTGGTCATAACTTTCCTTCCAAGGAGTAAGTGTCTTTTAATTTCATGGCTGCAATCACCATCTACAGTGATTTTGGAGCCCCAAGAAATAAAGTCTGACACTGTTTCCACTGTTTCCCCATCTATGAGGACATTATGCTAAGTAAAATAAGCCAGACACACAAAAAAACAGTGTTTGATTCCACTTGTATGTTATCTAGAATAGGCAAATTCACAGGGATGGAAAGTAGAATAAAGGTTACCAGAAACTAAGGGGAGAGGGAACGAAAAGTTACTATTTAATGGGGTACACAATTTCAATTTAAGAAGATTAAAAAGCTCTGAAGATGGATGGTACTGATAGTTGGACTACAATGTGAATGTATTTAAATACTACAGAAATTTACACTTAAAATTATTAAAATGGTAAATTTGATGTTATGTATATTTTACCACAATAAGTAATGATATGGGGAAACCATGCAGGCGGACCATATTACCTGCTTAATTTTCCATAAACCCAAAATTGCTCTAAAAAGTAATTAAGGATGAGAAAGTATACTTAAAATTAATACATCAGACAAATATATATGTATACTGGGTGCTGTGCGTAGTTGCTCAATTTTGTCTGACTCTTTGTGACCCCATGGACTGTAGCCTCTGTCCATGGGATTTCCCAGGCAAGGGTACTGGAGTCGGTAGCCATTCCCTTCCCCAGGGGATATTCCCAGCCCAGGAATCAAACCCAGGTCTCAGTATGTCAGTTACATCTCAGGTTTTATTAAGCTCAGGAGAGATTAAAGCAAGGAGAGATCCCATCCATTCAAGGGTACAGGCCAGGAGAGCCTTATGGAGGGGATGGTTTTTGAGACAAGTCTTAAAAGATACTAGGATTTCAACAAAGGAAGAGGTGAGAGAGGGAAACCCTCATACAGAAGAGCAACGATATGAGCAAACGTACAGCAAGAAGATGTTTGGGATGGATGACCGCTTTGACTCCAGTCTATAGGGATACAGGTGAACAATGACAAAAAAAATATTTAGAACTGCAAATGCATTCATTTATTACACAATAATTATTAAAAATTTGCTATGTGTCGCAGGGAACTCCCTGGTGGTCCAGTGGTTAGGACTCCGTGCTTTCACTGCCAAGGGCGTTGGTTCAGTCCCTGGTTGGGAAATTAAGATCCTGCAAGCCATGCAGTATGGCCAAACAGAAAAGAAAAAGATTTTTTCTTTTTGCTACTTGCCAGACAGTTACAGGTAAGGATGGAACAGTGAGAGTCCTTGTCTGCATGAAGTCCATATTCTAGTGGTCTATACAACAAAAGTGTTGAATTTCAGGTCAGTATTTGTATTTAATTCATCAGTCAATGGGGAGCCACAGAAGATTTTTGAGCAGAAAAACTAATACACATTCTTTTCTATGCAGTTTCCATAGTAATTTAAGAGCAATGTGGTTAGAGATTATTTATTTTACTGTAATGTAACCTCATGAAGTATGCTGAAGACCATGACCTTCTCTAAGAAAATCTCATTCTATATCTCTGCTAAGTATAGTATGACAGTCCAAAATCATTATACACAGGGTTCTCAACTGCCAATGAGGGGCAAAGTGTTTCTCCACTCCTCAGGAGGCTGAGAGGGAATTTTAATACAGATTAAATTTAAGATTGAGTATGCCTTTATGCATGTATATCTTCCCTATAGTTCAGTTGGTAAAGAATCTGCCTGCAATGCAGGAGACCTGGGTTTGATTCCTGGGTTGGAAAGATTCCTCGGAGAAGGAAATGGCAACCCACTCCAGTATTCTTGCCTGGAGAATCCATGGACAGAGGAGCCTGGCAGGCTATAGTCCATGGGGTTGCAAGAGTCGGACATGACTTAGTGACTAGACCAAACCAAACCATGGCTTTAGAAATTCTGAGTCATCTCTCAAGAGCATGACATTCATACAAACACACTCTATAAAACAGGACTTGGTCAGAAAAACAAAAACCACTCAAAGTATTTCAAGGAAGGGATTTAATTTAGGAAACTGGAGGCTCACAAAACTGTTGAGAAGGCTGAAGAAAGAAAATCAGGGAAAGATATCATTTGTTTTCAAGAAACCTGGAATTACAGGAGTATCAGAAAATTATCATTGATGACCTCAGCTTACTGCAACTCCAAAGCAGACAATTTGCAGGAGGACACCAGAAGTTATTGCAAAATCTCATATCTGCTATCTATCAATGCCTGTATCTTTATCTGCTGCTACTACAGGAGCAATAACAACTTAATTGCACAAATGACTCTTATTGGCACAAAATAAGGCAGAACTCTCATACCAGGAATTCTGAAGAATATAGTTTTCAGGCTCCCAGACTTTGCAGTATAGGAGAACATACAGATGGAACTAGGACTGAATTCTTGTTTCCAAAAACTACCCCCTGTTGTAGGTTGACTTGTGTCACCCAAAAAGATGTGTTCAAGTCTTAACCCTGGAACCTGTGATTTTATTTGGAAATAGGGGTTTGTAGACATAATCAAGTTTAAATGAGGTCATACTGAATTAGGGTGGGTCTTAATCCAATGATTAACGTCCTTATAAGAAAAAGGAAATTCAGACACAGAGACAGAGGAGAATGCCAAGTGGAGACAAGATTGGAGTGATGTATCCATACACCAAAGAATGTCAAGGACTGCCACCAACCACAAGAAGAATCAACAAATCCTCCCATAGAGGCTTCAAAGGGAACATGACCCTACTGACATCTTGGTTTCAGACTTCCTAACCTCCAGAACTGTGAAACAATGAACTTCTGCTGTTTTAAACTACCAGTTTGTGGAAATTTCCTACAGTGTTCCTGGGAAACTATTGCGCCACCCTGCCACACAGACACATGTTTTTATACAGTCCAGCGCCCTTTGCTGTTGCTGTTCAGTCGCTAAGTCGTGTCCGACTCTTTGCACCCCATGGACTGCAGCACACCAGGCTCCTCTGTCCTCCACCATCTCCTGGAGTTTGCTCAAATTCAAGTCTGTTGAGTCGGTGATGCTATCTGACCATCTCATCCTCTGCTGCCCTCTTCTCCTTTTGCCCTCAATCTTTCCCAGCATCAGGGTCTTTTCCAATGAGATGGCTCTTCACATCAGGTAGCCAAAGTATTGGAGTTTCAGCTTCAGCATCAGTCTTTGCAACAAATATTAAGGGTTGATTTCCTTTAGGATTGACTGGTTTGATCTCCTTGCTGTCCAAGGGACTCTCAAGAGTCTTCTCCAGCACCACAGTTTGAAAGCATCAGTTCTTTGGTGCTCAGCCTTCTTTCTGGTCCAGCTCTCACATCTGTACATGACTTCTGGAAAAACCGTATCTTTGACTAAACAGACCTGTGTCAGCAAAATGATGTCTCTGCTTTTTAATATGCTGTCTAGGTTTGTCATAGATTTCCTTCCAAGGAGCAAGCATTTTTTAATTTCATGGCTGCAGTCACTGTCTTGAGCTCTTGATTTTGGAGCTCAAGAAAATAAAGTATGTCACTGTTTCCATTGTTTCCCCATCTATGTGCCATGAAGTGATGGGACCAGATGCCATTATCTTGGTTTTCAGAATGTTGAGCTTTAAGCCAACTTTTTCACTCTCCTCTTTCACCTTCATCAAGAGGCTCTTCCGTTCCTCTTCACTTTCTGCCATAAGGGTGGTATTATCTGCATATCTGAAGCTATTGATATTTCTCCTGGCAATCTTGATTCTAGCTGTGAGTCATCCAGTCCAGCATTTCGCATTATGTACTCTGCATAGAAGTTAAATCAGCAGGATGACAATATATAGCCTTGACATACTCCTTTCCCAATTTGAACCAGTAGGGTTCTAAATGTTGCTTCATGACCCAAATACAGGTTTCTCAGGAGACAGGTAAGGTGGTCTGGTACTCCCATCTCTTTAAGAATTTTCCACAGTTTGTTATGACACACAGTTAAAGGGTTTAGTGTAGTCAATGAAGCAGAAGTAGATGTTTTTTTTTGAGCTGCCCAGTGCCCTAGTGAGCTCCTGTTACAGACACACAGGAGTGTGTTTGGGAGCAGAGGTTAGGAGATAAAGTACGACTACTGTGTTGGATAGGGGCTCCCCTATATTCAGAGGCCAGGTATCACTGAAGGAAGCAAGAAGATAACAGTCATGCCACAGAGCCATAGCCCAAACAAGATTTGCTGTTGTTGTTGTTCAGCCACTAAGTTGTGTCCGACTCTCTGCGACCCCCATGGTCTGTGGCATGCCAGGTGCCTCTGTCCTCTGCTGTCTCCAAACTAGATACGAGTACCTAAAAGACGATTCTGGTTTTGCTGGATATGGAAAGTTGATTATTTCTTTGCCCTTGAACATTGTTAAGGGAGCTGTGTATCTTTGGCACAAATTGGCACACAAAGTATTTTTCATTGATTTACTTGGTACACAGCTATACTGATTTTAAAGCAGCTAGAAAATCCATTTCTAAAATAGGAGGCTGTCTTCTAAAAGCATATCTAGTTACCAAGTTCATGATGTTCCTGGACCAGTGGCTTGAGGGGAAAGAAGACCCTGCCTTTATTTTTCCATCTTTCCCTCAAGCTATAGATCCACTTCTCACACACTCCTACCCAGGACATTTCAGCATATAATTGGCTTAAAGACTCGTCCTTTTCTTAGACCAGTGTCCCAGAATTAAATACAAAATTCCTGGAGTGGGAAGGTTGGCAGAAGGAAGACAGAGGGACTATTCAGCTGGGTCACGTGGGTGGAGGTAAGAAATAAGATGATGCCACAAACCTACAAATACCGTGAGATTTTTAAGCTGTAGTTCTTAAGGAGCTCATTTCTTTTTTGGACTGGTATCAGGCTATTTTCTCTGCATTTTCCCAGGCTGCACTTCTCCAATAGAGTAAAGCTCAGAAATTATAAAATACAGATAAGTAGCAACTACAATTCTATGTCTTGGCAAATCTGAACTAAGCACCTGCTTTTACTTGGCTATCAGGGAAGGTGGCTGAGAAATAGAATTGAATTTTGTATACTTGACCTAGTCTGCTCAGACTTGCCTAGAGGCAGGAAACTGACACTACTGACCCCTAGGGTAACTTTCCAGATGACTGATGTATGTTGGATTATTCTAGTGGCTTCTCCGTCTCTAGCAAGAGAAGCTTATTCATTTGCTAGGACTACCTCCTAAGTCACATGGTTAGTCATGTTCAGAGGTGTTTCATGGGCAGAAAAATCTTACTGCCTTTTCCAATCACATGAAGTTTCATGTCAAAAAACCGTGACAGGCGGGGCTTTCAGTGGCAGAATTTTCCTACTAAAACCTGGCAAGGCCACACACACACTTGCTTTGCCATTCCAACCTGTTTCTGGAGGGCCGTAAAAGCATCCCAGCGGTGAGCTCCATGACATTGATGTGCTCTGCCCTAAGCCTCACGCTCAAATACTGCAACCCCAGGCCCCATCTTTGCATGACGTTCATCCTGGCTTTAAAGTCCTGAGTCTCCTCTTTGCCATGAGCCCAGGAAAATGCAGAGGCAATAACCAGATGGTGAATGCACATTGGCAGGTTTTGCCCAGAAGTTATTTCTTTTCCTTCATCAGAATTCATTATCATCAAGACGGTAGGTCATCTCATTAATAACTGTGACAGTGACCGGCCCTCCTCATTTATCAACTTATTGCTCATTCGAAAATGTCAAGTGATCTAATCTGATTAGGGAGCTGTATGTAAGTGTCACCTATCTCAGTCCCCTTCTGAACAATCTAGGAAACAACTTTTGCCTCTGCATAAAACAGTATTATTGAAGAGGCTACACAAGACTGGAATCATAGGCCTCAAAGAGATCTCAAAATGTTTGTTAATTTATACTTGTTGTCTTTAAACAGAGGTGCATGCAAGCCATTTAAGTATCTAACCCATACCCCAAACTATGAGGAACAGGCTAATATATATATATATATATATATATACACACACACACATATATATATACACACACATATATGTACACACACACACACATGTGTGTGTGTGCTAAATCACTTCAGTCTTTCCGACCCTATGGACTATAGCCCACCAATCTCCTCTGTCCATGGGATTCTCCAGGCAAGAATACTTGAATGGCTTGTCATGCCCTCTTCCAGGAGATCTTCACGATCCAGGGATCAAACCTGTATCTCTTATGTCTCCTGCACTGGCAGGCAGGCTCTTTACCACTAGTGCCACCTGGGAAGCCTAATATATTATATATATGTGTTTGGGTTTTTCTGTAAGATGTGGAAAAAATATATACATGTGAATATATATATAAAGTGCCTCACACTATATTAAGTGCTTTATATGCATAACTACTCTGAGTGCACACATGCTAAGTTGCTTCAGTTGTATCCGACTCTTTGCGACCCTATGCCTGTAGCCCGCCAGGCTCCTCTGTCCATGGGATTCTCCAAGCAAGAATGCTGGAGTGGGTTGCCATGCCCTCCTCCAGGGGATCTTCCCAACCCAGGGATTGAAACTGCATCTCCTGCGACTCCTGCACTGCAAGCAGGTTCTTTACTACCGAGCCACCAGAGAAGGCCTATAACTACTCTATGAGGTATTAATTTTATTACCAGTTCATACAAATATAAATAAAGGTTTAGAGGAATTAAATAACTCATGCAAATAAATGGCAAAGGTGAGATTTAAACACAGGTATCATTACTGTCCCAGAGGGTCCTTGTGACTAAAAAAATTGTATTCTTACTGTTGTGATTGTTCTTTTCACATGAATCCATAGGAGAAGGGAAAAACACCCTTTTTCTCCATACTCTAGATTTAGCGCCTGGGGGCCTGAATGTTAGATCGACAAAAGACAGATTAACAGGTTTATTATTAAATATGCACATGGAAGACTTCATAGAAAAATGACCCCCAAAAACAGATGGGCCCGAGAGCTGACATACCTTTTTAACAAAGAACGATAAATTGTGCAGACATGACAAGATAAAGGAAAAACAGGTTTGGGCTAGAATGACAAATTGCTGGAAAGTGACTAGGAAATACCCAGGAGAAACTGGAAGAGAAAGGTTATTTTAATAATGCTTGTTTACAGACCAGTCCCAGTGTTGTCTTTCTGTCTTCTTCCTGGGTATGGCTATAAAACTACTGCACGAGAGGGGATTTATGGCAGTCCTCATTTCTCAGGAATTTCTGTGTGTAGTCAGATAAGGGAAGATCTAAGAAGGTTTCTTTCTGCATCTGTTGATTCTCATTTGCCTCCAGCTCAAAATAATCATGCCAAAGTGGCATACTTGGAGGAGGAGTAGTCTTCAAATCCCCTTCAAATCCATGCCATCTTTCTTTGAATACAATTTAGCAAATATTTTGAATGTCTACAAGATGCACATTCTTTTTTTCTCTTTTTTAAATCAACTGGATGCTACAAACTCTCCTCACATATCCTTCAGTGCTTCCCAACTGCTCCTATGAGGACATTCTTCATAAAGTTTTATTTTCATGCTTCCTACTGCAATGCAAGCCCATCCTTCCCTTATTGAGTCTTAAGGGAAAGCAGAACAGATGCTTCTTTTTTATTTTAACCTGGTTGAATATTGTTGACTCGTGTGTCTGTATTGGCAGAGGGGTGGATTTCTAACTACAGAAAGCAATGATTTTTCCATCAGTAATTAGGAAGGGACCTGCCCTTTGGCAGATAATCTCCAGCTTCTTTACATATTCAGATCGTTGCACTTGCATTGTTAACTGTCACAGTCAAAATGGAAGATTTAGTGTGACATTTATACCACCACCACCACCCTACTAATCCTCTTCCGAGATTTCAGAAAGTGTCAGTGACACTCTTGTCTTATGAATAACAGTTTCCATTCCTCATGGTCTGCAACCATGGCCCAAACTGACCAAAGAGAAAAAAATTTAATGCAGCATCCAAGCTCTGAGTAATGAAGACTTAAAGGAAACTCAGAGAAACCATTTGCCTTTGAACAGATTCTTCCAGGAATCAGCAGAATTAACTTTATCAGAAGCAGCAGCAAGCCTGGCTTTGAGGATAGATGTGTTATTTTAAAACAAGATGAATTTCTGAATGTCTTTAGAGACATCTAGGCCAATAAGCACAGGAAAAGATGTTCAACATCACTAATTATTAGAGAAATGCAAATCAAAACTACAGTGAGGTATCACCTCACACTAGAGAAAGAATGAAGTGAAGTGCAGTCGTTGAGTCGTGTCTGACTCTTTGCGACCCCATGGACTGTAGCCCACCAGGCTCCTGCGTCCATGGGATTCTCCAGGCAAGAATACTGGAGTGGGTTGCTAATTCCTTCTCCAGGGGATCTTCCCGACCCAGGGATCGAACCCAGGTCTCCCGCATTGTAGGCAGACACTTTAACCTCTGAGCCACCTAAAAACTCTACAAATAAGGAATGCTGGAGACGGTGTGGAGAAAAGGGAACCCTCCAACACTGTTGGTGGGAATGTAAGTTGATGCAACCACTATGGAGAACAGTATGAAGGCTCCTCAGAAAACTAAAGATAGAATTACCACATGACCCAGAAATCCCATTCATAGCAGCACTATTCACAATGGCAAAGACATGGAAGCAGCCTATTAATAAAAGTCCATCAACAGATGAATGGATAAAGAAGATACAGTATATATATATACAATGGGATGCTACTTGGCCATTAAAAAAAGAACAAAATAATGCCATTTGCAGCAACATGGATGCAACTAGAGTTTATCACACTAAGTGAAGTAAGCCAGAAAGACAAGCACCGTGATATCACTTATTTGTGGAATCTAAAGTATGACACAAATGAGCCTAAGACACAGAAACAGACTCAGAGGCATAGAGAACAGACTTACGGTTGCCAAGGGGGAGGGGGTTGGGGAGGGATACAGGGAGAGGCTGGGGTCAGCAGATGTAAGCTTTTATATTTAGAATGGATAAACAACAGAGTTCTACTGTGTAGCATAGAGTAGCATAGAATGGTCGATAGCTTATGATAAACCATAGTGGAAAAAGAATATTAATAAAAAGAATGTGTATATATATATGTATAACTGAATCACTTTGCTGTACAGCAGAATACAACATTGTAAAATCAATTATATTCCAATTTTTTTTTTAAGTTGACTACAGTTTGAGATTTTCAAAGGGGGAAAATTATCTTTAAAGACTGTTATCTTTTCTATAGAAGCCTCTAGAAGGCTAGCTATATAAACATGATTTCTAATAGCTCTGTCCTATTTGCAGTAGCTATTCCCTAAATACCATTACCAGTGCCAACTCCCTTCACAGAGGTAGCATATCATGGAAAAATTAAGAACATGTTCATTTCCAGCAGGAAGGGGGTTTGAAAGTAGACCCTTTGAACACATGGTAGCAGAAACATAGCAAAGTGAAGAGGAACTAAAAAGCCTCTTGATGAAAGTGAAAGTGAAGAGTGAAAAAGTTGGCTTAAAGCTCAACATTCAGAAAACTAAGATCATGGCATCTGGTCCCATCACTTCTTGGGAAATAGATGGGGGAACAGTGGAAACAGTGTCAGACTTTATTTTTGGGGGCTCCAAAATCACTGCAGATGGTGATTGCAGCCATGAAATTAAGAGACGCTTACTCCTTGGAAGGAAAGTTATGACCAACCTAGATAGCATATTCAAAAGCAGAGACATTACTTTGCCAACAAAGGTCCGTCTAGTCAAGGCTATGGTTTTTCCTGTGGTCATGTATGGATGTGAGAGTTGGACTGTGAAGAAAGCTGAGCACCGAAAAATTGATGCTTTTGAACTGTAGTGTTGGAGAAGACTCTTGAGAGTCCCTTGGACTGCAAGGAGATCCAATCAGTCCATTCTAAAGGAGATCAGTCCTGGGTGTTCTTTGGAAGGACTGATGCTAAAGCTGAAACTCCAATACTTTGGCCACCTCATGCAAAGAGTTGACTCATTGGAAAAGACTCTGATGCTGGGAGGGATTTGGGGCAGGAGGAGAAGGGAACGACAGAAGATGAGATGGCTGGATGGCATCACTGACTCGATGGACGTGAGTCTGAGTGAACTCCAGGAGTTGGTGATGGACAGGGAGGCCTGGCGTGCTGCAATTCATGGGGTCACAAAGAGCTGGACACGACTGAGTGACTGAACTGAACTGAACTGAAGCCAAGAGTCCAGTGCTACAGGTCAATATTTACCTGTGATACCGTTCTCAAACTGAATGATATCAGCATTATCTGAAGAAGTACTAATGCATCCCGAGTTGTTAGCCTAGGAATTTGCTTTTTTTGGGTGGAGGAGGGGGGCAGGGAGGAGTTCCTCCGTAAATTTGATGATCAACCATGTTTAGGAACCACTGGTCAATAGTACTGCAGACCTGGAAGCCCTTACCCAGAATTGAGACCTGGGCCAACAGAAGTATGGAACCAACAAGGTTGTCTCAAGGAGTTGGGAAGAACCAGAAAACAAAGAGGAATGAAAGAGGAGGACAGGCGGAGGAAAGAGGGGGCTGGGAAAGAAAAGGTAGAGAGCCAACCCAGGTCTCAAACCAGCTTGGACACTGCTCAGTCTAGGAGAAGCCTTGGTGACTGACTCCATGACCCGCGTGGAATCATGGCTTATGGCCCAGAGCGGCGGGGGAGAGCACACACCCTGCAGTCACGTGGCCTAGTCGTGAACCCAGCACTGACGCCGGCAAGCTGTGGGGCCCCAGGCAAGCGACATAACCTCTCTTGGTCTTAGTGTCCTCATTTCCTAGGAAGGAGTTAGGTCAAAGTTTGAAAACTGCAATGGTCTAGAGGAACATAGCACAATTTCTCAGTAAACTCTTTAGAAAGTACATTACATACAGTGAAGGAGAAAGAAAGAAAGCTAGTCACTCAGTTCTGTCCAACTCTTTGTGACCCCACGAACTGTAGCCCACAGGGCTCCTCTGTCCATGGAATTCTTCAGTTAAGAATACTGGAGTGGGTTGCCATTTACTTCTCCAGGGGATCTCCCTGACCCAGGGATCGAACCCAGGTCTTCTGCATTGTGGGCAGACTCTTTACTGACTGAGCCACCAGCGAAGCCCCTAGTGAAGGAGATCAGCTAGGTAAGCTGAGGGAGATCTCAAGCTGCTTATCATTGATAGACCACTCTTCAGTGATCTTGCAGGAGGGCATGATTGAGTCAGATCACTAACCATAGCCCTTCTCAGAGCTGCACTTCCCTTACCCATAATATAGGAGTCAGAACACCTTCAGCAGAGGACAGTGAGTGTTCAATAAAACAGTGAGAGCAGACAGTAGCACTGTGAGAAATATATGGTCATTATTACAGTTTCCTCATAGCATCATTTTACCCACAAGCCATCCAGAGATTTCTGAAACATGAATTTAAAGTTACCAATAAGTAGGCTGTATATCTCCAGTACTTAATAACCAATGCCAGAAAGTAACCAGGAAAGCTTTGTTTTACTTATGTTTGTGTTTTGTGCTTTAGGAAGGGAAGGAGGGAGGGAGGGAGGGAGGGAAGAGATGAACTGCTTACTGACAGCCAATAGGCTTTTCTTGAGAATGTGATAATGACCAGGAAATCAGCAAAACAAATGCCTGATTTCTTTTCTGCCTTATTCCCCTGGGTCTTAGCCTTCTGGGAGGAGCTTAGGCCTTGGGCCAATCTGAGTTACAAGCCAGGGTCACTCTAGACTATTTATAGTGCTAGGTTGTTGGGCAGATCTCTTCTGAAGTGCATATTTCCAGCTCTTTCTAATTCCAAATAGCTCTTGACAGCTCTGGGCCATAACAGTGTGTGTTTAAGTGCTTTTACATATCAATATCTTGGGTCTCACCAGATGCATAGATGAAAACAGCATTAATCATCCTGGTTTCCTCCATCAAGTGAAATAAATTGATCAGTAGTAGCCATGCATTGTTCTTTGCATTGTAGGAGAAAGATCTAGCTACTGTTGTCACTGATTTAGCCTTTTCCATCCCCTGGAAAAACAAAACCATTTGTAACAATGACTTCAGCTGTACTTGTTTTAAGCATGCTTATTCCTCTTCCCTCTTAATAAAGATACTGAGACTTCAGCATGGCCTCTGTCGAATATAGATGGTGTTATGAATTATGGATACACCATCCACTGTGAACCCATCAGTCACTGATATTGAACATTTCTGATGAAATATTGCAGCCAGCTTAAATTGTTTTCCAGAAACTCAGGCTATTGATGAAACAGCTCCAACTGCCAAGGCCAGTTCATGGTAAGGAGCGTGTCTTCATTTGGTGAGAGAGTATGAGTACCCTTGGCTTACCATCAAAACTGAAGAAGGAATTGGAGGAGGAACTCAAATGGAATGAAGATCGGAGAGCTTTAAATCCTATTTCTTGGGGTTTATTTTGCACTAGAATGAATTAGGGGGAGGAAGGGACAGAATGGCTGTTCTAGTTTTTTCCCCAGCAAGCTACATAAGATAAAAGATGCATTAATATTAACTTCGCCTGCGTGTGTGCATGCTTAGTTGGGTCTGACTCTTTGTGACCCTATGGACTATAGCCTGCCAGGCACCTTTGTCCAGGAGCCAGGAATTCTCCAGGCAAGAATATTGGAGTGAGTTGTCATTTCCTCCTCTAGGGGATCTTCCCCACCCAGGGATCGAATTGGCATCCTGTTCCTCCTGCGTTGGCAGGCAGACTCTTCTACCACTGCAGCATCTGGGAAGCCCCCAGTATTAACTTTGGTGGACAACTAGTCATCCAACTGACTGCAAAATGAATTTCTTAATAGTAAGAAGATGTTATATAGAAAAACCACTTTTCAAAAGAGTAGCGGAGAATCTCATGGGGCTTCAAGCTCTTTTTTGTTATGGTATAAGACATTGCCACTATATTGGACTACACTACATACTTGTTATTTTCTCTGCTTTTTCTAGAACTTCCATGTAAACTTAAGGCTTGGAACCTGAGAGCAGAGGTCAGGTGAGTCATGGAGCCCTTAGATTTCCTTCATTTTTTTCCTTTTCTAATTATAGAGCTAATATTTGTTCAATGCAGAAAATTTGGAAAATATAAAAAATGTGAAGGAAAAAAACTACTTGCTCTTCCATACCCAGAGGTAACTGTTGTTCACATCTTTCTAGTCTTTTTTCTTTGTATATACATACATATATGTAAATATTTTTTACAAAACTAATGACATACTACACATTTATTTTATACATTACTTTAGTCACTTAGCAAGTTTTGGCATCTGGTCCCATCACTTCAAGGAAAATGGATGGGGAAACAGTGGAAACAGTGTCAGACTTTATTTTTGGGGCTCCAAAATCACTGCAGATGGTGACTGCAGCCATGAAATTAAGAGACGCTTACTCCTTGGAAAGAACGTTATGACCAACCTAGATAGCATATTGAAAAGCAGAGACATTACTTTGCCAACAAAGATCTCTCTAGTCAAGGCTATGGTTTTTCCAGTGGTCATGTATGGATGTGAGGGTTGGACTGTGAAGAAAGCTGAGCGCCGAAGAATTGACACTTTTGAACTGTGGTATTGGAGAAGACTCTTGAGAGTCCCTTGGATTGCAAGATCCAACCAGTCCATCCTAAAGAAGATCAGTCCTGGGTGTTCTTTGGAAGGAATGATGCTAAAGCTGAAACTCCAGTACTTTGGCCACCTCATGTGAAGAGTTGACTCATTGGAAAAGACTGATGCTGGGAGGGATTGGGGGCAGGAGGAAGAGGGGACGACAGAGGATGAGATGGCTGGATGGCATCACTGACTCGATGGACGTGAGTCTGGGTGAACTCTGGGAGTTGGTGATGGACAGGGAGGCCTGGAGTGCTGCGATTTATGGGGTTGCAAAGAGTCGGACACGACTGAGCGACTGAACTGAACTGAAGTTTTTGTAAACATTCTTCTGAGATGGCAAATTTGATTTTTAATGGCTGTATAGTATCCTAGCACAAAATGTTCCACAACTTATAAATCCACTGTATATGTATATTAGGCGATTTCACCGCTATAAAAATTCTACAGGGAACATTTTTTTTGACATATATACTTTGCAAGAACATTGCCAGTTTCTTCAGGATGGATCCATAAGGCACACTTTTAAAATTTAGCGTCACGGTACCAAAATTATCTCTAGAAATGAAGCAGCTGTTAAGTGTCTCCAGACTAGGTACGGACGTGTCTGTTCTGCCAATACCCTCACCATCACTGGATATTATCACTTTTAAATGATAATTTGCTGATGTGATACCAAAAAGAAAAATGGTAACACTGTTTCTTTGCTTTCACTTCTATATTTTTATTCTTTCTCTCTCTCTCTCTCTCTCTCAAAGTCACTCAGTCGTGTCCAACTCTGTGACCCCATGGACTGTAGCCTGACAGGTTCCTCTGTCCATAGAATTTTCCAGGCAAGAATACCGGAGTAGGTAGCCATTTCCTTCTCCAGGGGATCTTCCCAACCCAGGGATCAAACCAGTGTCTCCCGAATTGCAGGCGGATTCTTTACCATCTGAGCCACCATGGAAGCCTACTTTGATTCTTAAACACATGCATATACTTGTATATACTATTAATAATTTTTCCTTTTGTTACTTGTCCATCCAGGCTATTTGCCATTTTTATACTGAACCGTTTATCTCTTTCCCATAAATTTGTAAGAGCTCTTCTTATTAAAATAAAATCAGTGTTTTGCCTAGCATTTATTTTATAAATATATTTCCTTTCTGTTTTGTTATGTTTTATAACACTGAAAGTTTCTAATTTTGTGTTTTTAAATCTATTATTCTTGTCTGTCCTTTCTTTTCTACCTTACACAGTCCTTGCCCTTCTCTACCCCCAAATTATGTAATATTTATCTAGCTTTATTTTTCTTTTGGCTTCATTTCTATGCTTAATTTATCAGTTAAGCATTATTATGGAACTAACACAATAACACAAATCAACTATACTTTGATAAAAATTTTTTAAGAATTTATTTCAGGGTAAATAATAAGTTAGGGAACTTAATTGTTTCCCAGGTGATTAGACAGCTGGTAAAAACTCACCTATTGCTATAGCTACCTTTTCTTATCTAATTTCAAATGGAAGTTTTGTTACACATTAACTCTATATAAGACTGCAAGGAGATCAAACCAGTCAATCCTAAAGGAAATCAACCCTGAATATTCACTGGAAGGACTGATGCTAAAGCTGAAGTCCCAATACTTTGGCCACTTGATGCAAAGAGCCAACTCACTGGAAAAGATCCTGAAGCTGGGAAAGACTGAAGACAAGAGGAGGAGGGAGTGACAGAGAATAAGATGGTTGGATGGCATCACTGACTCAATGGACATGAGTTTGAGCAAACTCCTGGAGATAGTGAAGGGCAGAAATCTTGGTGTACTACAGTTCATGGGATCACCAAGAGTCGGACATAACTTAGTGACTGAACAACAACAACATCTATTTATCGGTTTTTAAAGCTTTTCTATTTTTTTTCTTTTTATCTATCTAAAAGTTAAAATATTTGAATTATTTGACTTTATAAATGTGTTTTGACATCTGGCGGTGGTAGATACACCGATATTCTTATTTTAACACGTGTTATTACTGTTCTCATTGTTTATTCTCCTAGATGAACTAAAGACTCATTCTTACGTTAAAAAATAATGTTTGGAATTTTATTGAAAGTGTTAGTTGCTCAGTCATGTCCAACTCTTTGCAATCCCACGGACTGTAGCCCATCAGGCTCCTCTGTCTGTGGAATTCTCCAGGCAAGAATACTGGAGTGGGTTGACAGTTCCTTCTCCAGGGGATCTTCTTGACTCAGGGATTGAACCCAGGTCTCCTGCATTGCAGGCAGATTCTTTACCTCTTGAGCCACCAGGCAAGGATTGTGTAAATAATTTATAATTAATTTGGGGAGAATTCATATCTCTATAATAGTGAGATTTATCATCCAGAAACACAGTCCCCTATTTGTCTAGCTGCTTTTGGGTTTTTTTCTGAAGTATAGTTGACTTACAATGTTGTGTTAGTTTCAGATGTGTAGCAAAATGATTCAATTATATACGTGTGTGTGCATATATATCCCTTAGAGGTTATTACCAAGCATTGAGTATAGTTTCCTGTGCTATACAGTAGGCCCTTGTTGGTTATCTATTTTATACATTGTCTTGCTTGGTCTTCAATGCTGCTCAGATTTTTGTCTCCAGTTGTGGTTCATGGGCTTCTCATGGCAGTGGCTTCTCTCATTGTGGAGCACAGGTTCTAGGGTTTGAGGGCACAGTAGCTGTGATTCCCAGGCTCTAGAGCATAGGCTCAACAGTTGTGGGCTTAACTGCTCTTTGGCATATGGGATCTTCCCAGACCAGGGATCGAACCCATGTCTCCTGCATTGGCAGGTGGACTCTTTACTCCAGAGCCACCAGGGAAGCCCTTGTCTGCTGCTGCTGCTGCTAAGTCACTTCAGTCATGTCCGACTCTGTGCGACCCCGTAGACGGCAGCCCACCAGGCTCCATCATCCCTGGGATTCTCCAGGCAAGAACACTGGAGTGGGTTGCCATTTCCTTCTCCAACGCATGAAAGTGAAAAGTGAAAGTGAAGTCATTCAGTCGTGTCCGACTCTAGCGACCCCATGGACTGCAGCCCACCAGGCTCCTCTGCCCATGAGATTTTCCAGGCAAGAGTACTGGAGTGGGGTGCCATTGCCTTCTCCAAGCCCTTGTCTAGCTGCTTTTAAAGTTTCACAGTTTCCTTTATATAAGTACTGTGACCTTTATATGGATTTACCCCCTAATTATTTTATATTTTGGATGGTTATTTTGAATGATAAAAAAAAATACTATGGATTTTACTGTATTCTCTCATTAATTCTGAAGATTTTTTCATTAGTATTCTTGGATTTTTCCAGGTAGTCAGTTTTATAACCCATATATAATAATAATTTTATCTCTTCTTCCCCAATATTTGACCCCACTTAATTTTTTAGTCTAATTAATTTTTATCTTTTCCAGAATGATGTTGAACAAAAATGGTTAGCATTCTTATGAGTTTTTTACTTTAATAATAATTAATATTCTGTAAAGGCTAATGATATATAAAGCACTGTTCTAAGCAATTTACATGTTAACCCACTGAATCCAGCCAATGGCTCAAAGGTAAGTACTTTTATTCCCATTTTACAAGGAAAGAAACTGACTTACTGAGTAACTTGCCCAAGGACATACTACAAATAACCAGAAGAATCAAGATTTGAATCCAGGCATTATGAGGAGCGGGGTGGTGATAATATACAATGTCATCGATTAATAGACTCTCTGGTCATGAACTGAGATATGACGTAGTTTGACAGGGCTCAGCAGTATCTCTAGCATCTCATACTGCCAATGCTAGCCTAAAGAGGAAAGCCACCTAGTGTCAGAGGGGATGATGAGATTCCAGAAGATCAGAGATCAGGCAGTAGAACTTAGCCACCAGAGGAAACAGTGGGTTATCATCACTATGGAGACAAGGTCACAGCGTCATGTGGGGCTGCCATGGTGCTCCTGAGGACAACACAGATGGCCAGACAACAAGTGTACTGCTTCTCAGCTACACCGACGGATAGTCATGACCGTTCACTAGTTTCCAGACCTGAGCTGATTTTCGGAAGATCCAGAACCAGCCAATTGAAAGAACGGCTGGGTCTCCTTGTGGAGAACTCTTCATCCCCACAGCTAGTGTCCACAGGAGTGATTCCAGTAGTTTTCCCAAAGCAACAGAGCCATTCACCTGAGTAACTGTACACAAGAGAAAGGAGAATCTACATATGATTTTTCAAAAACTACTGTGTACAGGATATGGGTCAACAATAACACTTAGGGACCCAAAATACCACCAGAGGGGGCACTGGAGGCCAGGCAATTAGTGGGATCAGGGGTCATGCCTACCAAAGAGTTCTGGTGTGTTTGTAGACCTTCCCTGTGGTCATTTTCCTAGTTCTTTTTTTTTTTTTTTTTCACATTTTATTTATTTATTTATTTTTGGCTGTGCTGGGTCTTTGTTGCTGCACAGGTTTCTCTCTAGTTGCAGCGAGCAGGGGCTACTGTCTCTTGTGGTGCACAAGCTTCTTACTGCAGTGGCTTCTCTTGTTTTGGAGCTCAGGCTCAGTAGTTGTGGTAAACAGGCTTAGTTGCCCTGCTGCTGCTGCTGCTGCTACGTTGCTTTAGTCGTGTCCGACTCTGTGCGACCCCATAGACGGCAGCCCACCAGGCTTCCCATCCCTGGGATTCTCCAGGCAAGAACACTGGAGTGGGTTGCCATTTCCTTCTCCAATGCATGAAAGTGAAAAGTGAAAGTGAAGGCGCTCAGCCGTGTCCGACTCTAGCGACCCCATGGACTGCAGCCTACCAGGCTTCTCCGTCCATGGGATTTTCCAGGCAAAAGTACTGGAGTGGGGTGCCATTGCCTTCTCCTGCAGGATGTGAAATCTCCTTGAATCAGGGATTGAACCTGTGTCCCCTGCATTGCCATGCAGATTCTTAACCACTGGATGACCAGGGAAGTCCTCCCTAGTTCTTAAATGCATAAGCTGGATGAATGTTCATTGGTAGACTCTCATATTAGTGGCCTGACTTGAAGCATAAGAGCCCTCTGCTACTTTCTAAGCTGCTGTCTTTCAACTTCAGCCTCACCCCTTTCCCTATGTCCTGCTCTATGATGCTGGGACTGGACCTCTGAAAACCACATTTCTGCTTTATCTGGTAGCTCTGCATTCAGCTCTGCCAATATGGGATACTAAGGGTAAGAAGACTTGTGCGTCCGATTTGCTCCATGTTCCTGTCAACATTACCTTCGTCTCATTCCTCACCCCAGCATTGGCAGTCAGTTGCCATCACAGCAGTTGAATCCAGCTCATGGTTTTTCCAATACCTGCAGGACCTGTCTCATAGAAGCCCTTGGAAACCCCAGTACCAGTTTGGCCAGGGCCTCCTCAGAGTTCTGGACCACAGCCCACGGCCCCCTCCTTTCAGCTCAGAGCCATCATCACAAGCTGAGAGGTGGCCCCTTTGAAACGTCTGAGTTTCAGCTCATATTCTAAGCACCTAAGTGATAAATTCCACCTTCTTCTCCTATTCTCCCAGCCATAAGAATAATAATCACCACCTGCAGTTTCTGGAATATCTTCATGTTCTCTCTTCGCTTTTTCAGCTTTTCAAAACCACTTAATTCTTTAAATTAAATTTTCTTTTTTAAAAATAAGTTGTGTAGCATTTGTCACCTGACTGGACCCTGATGGCTGCATTACAGAAAAAGCAGGTGAAAACCTTGAAATTGTCCCCATCTATCCCTGACAAGACAATCAGAAGCAATGCTCAATCATAGGTAAAGTGGCAGAAATGAGGGCCACCTCAAAGACTTCAGGAAGCTGGGATGGTAGCTGTCACATTCCCATTTAGGTCACCAGTCTATCCCCTGTGAAAATGGTGGAAGTGAAAGTCGCTCAGTCATGCATGACTCTTTGTGACCCAAAGGACTGCAACTCACCAGGCTCCTCTGTCCATGGAATTCTACAGGCAAGAACACTGGAGTAGATAGCCATTCCCTTCTCCAGGGGTCTTCCAAACCCAGGGATCCAATCTGGGTCTCCTGCATTGCAGACAGATTCCTTGCCATCTGAGCTACCAGGGAAGCCCTAGTCTGTCCCCTAGAAAAAGCCAACTGGATCATGTTGCCGGTGGTAGACTAACATAAACTTAACCAAGCAGTAACCCCAACCACAGCTGCTGCTCCAGATGCAGTGTCTTTATTTACTACAACAGATCAACACGGCCTCTGGCACTTGGTATAAGGCTACTGAATCGGAAAATGTGTTCTTTTCAACCCCCACAAGAAAGGAGGATCAAAGCAGTTGCTGTCACTTGGAACAGACAGAAACATACATTCACTGGCATATCCTCAGGGCTATGTTAACCTCCCTGCTCTATGTCACAATGGAGTTGAACAGGATCTTGATCATCTGAGTATTCTATTCAAGGTCGTGGTGTTTCATTGTACCGATGACATCATTTAATCGTGCCTGGGGAGGGGAAATGCTGAATACTCTGAACGCAAGGGTCATGCCCACGTGGATTAGAGAGACGGTATGAACTTCTTTGCCTTGATCAGTTAGGTTTTCAAGGGTCCAGTGGTCGGGACCTGCCGAGTCACTCCAAGGAGAAGCAAATCAGTGTACTTTGGACCTCTGATCATTAAACAAGTGAAACTCTACTCAGTAGAAATTTTCAAATCTTGAAAAATTTGCATACACTGCACTTGAATACTCCTCCAACTCTGTTAGTGACTCGGAAGGCTGTCAGTTTTGATTGCATGTTATGGGCTGCATTGTGTCCTCCCATACTGATATACTGAAGCCCTAACTCCCAGTACCTCAGAATGCAACTGTATTTGGAGATAGGGCCTTTAAAGAGGTGACTGAGTTAGAATGAGATAACCTGGGTGGGTCCCGATTGATATCCTTATAAGAAGAGGCAATTTGGACATACTATGAGACACCAGGGGCACACACACAGCGGAAAGGCTATTTGAGGACACAACAAGGAGGCGGTCATGAGCAATCCTAGCAGAGAGACCTGAAAAGAAACGAAACCTGCCAACACCCTGACCTACACCTATTGTCTCCAGAACTACGAGACAGTAAATTTCTGTTGTTTAAGCCACCCAGTCTGTGGTATTTGGTTATAACATCCCAAGCAAATGGATACAGTGGGCCTGAAGCAAGAGAGAACGCTGCAGCTGGCCCAGATGTGGTACAAGCAACCCTAGCACTTAGGCTCGATGACCAGAGGACCCTGAGGCACTCACACCTGTAGAGTCTTTGACGAGCCTCAACAGGAGAATCACAGTGCAGACCCCTCCCCTTGAGGTTGGGAGCACGCCCCTGGCAACTGAAGCAGAGGGCTCTCCACTGGCAGAAAGCAGCTCCTGAATGTTTCTGGGCCCATGGGATGGCTGAGGGTCTGAACATGGGGCATCAAAGGGACCATGCAACCAGTACCGCCTTGCATGAGCCAGCTATTATCAAACCCACCAGACCACAACGGTTACACAGAAGAAATCCATCATAACCTGGGACTCGGACCTGTCAGTGTAACCCATAAAGAACTGGGTTACTCCACCAGACAAGCCACCTAACCCACAGAAATGCTGGCTGAGGAGGAGGGCCTCCACAGAGAGTGGAAGAGAAGGGAGATGATGGATGAACATCTTGGGAGCGAGCATGGTAGAGACCCTGGCCCACCGATCTTCCTGCTGTAGGCTCTTTTGCTTTCTCTTCATGACCTTGGAGAAACAATGATGGAGTAGAGTAACCTAACACAGGGCACAGGGTTTGAGAGGTGCAGAGTTTGGGTTGTAGTAGATGCTGTTGGTGACCTGCGCAGCCTCTCTCATCCTGAGCACTTCAGAACACATCAACTGCCTCCCTGTCAGCACCAAGGTTTCTTTGCCTAGGGGTTTCCTCTGGCCTACAGAGCAACTCCACTCCTGTGCATAGCACCCAGATGTACCAGGGAAGTGACACCAGGCCCTCAGGAGTCACCTTGAACTAATAACTAATGGGAAAGCGAAAGTGTTAGTCGCTCAGTTGCGCTCACGCTTTGCAACCCCATGGACTATGGCTCCTCAGTCCACGGAATTCTCCAGGCAGGAATTCTAAAGGAACACGTGCATAGATATCCTGGCTCCTTCATCTCTTTAGGTGGGATGACTCTAGTCACCCACAGGGCTAACTTGCTTGACAAGAGTTTTCATTTACTTCCCTCTCCTCCCTTCATCACTAACTCTCCTACCACACTTTCCTTTGATCATTTCCAAAGTAAACAATTTGTGTTACTGTCCAATGTTGGCTGCTGGAGGACCTCAAACTAAAGTAAGACACTGTATCTATCAAAACATAGAGAATTTCTAATCAACAGCATCTTTCTCATTCCTTCTCATTGTTGTCCAGGATTACTTTCTCTTATGCATGCATAAAAATGAGGTAGCGAGTTTGAGAAGTAATGGGAAAAGAGTACTCTGGTCACTTAATGGGCCAATACCTGGGAGGTCAGGAAACTATGCTATTTTCCAGTGGGTACAATCCCTAGGCCTCTGTCTAAGGCAAAGAGTACATTGTCTTCTTACAACTTTCAGTTGTCATTCTTGCATGATCTGAAACCTAAGTGTGCTATAAGGCATTCCTTAAATCTACTGCAATTGCCTTTTACGTAATGAGAAGGGATTCCTCCAAGATTCTGGCATTTGTCCTCCATCAGTGTTCCTTTTAATCAACACTATAAATTTCCACATTTTCCATGTCTTTGTTTTCTATGCCGCCATAAGTATTTTAATGAAAGTCGAATGAGACGGCATGGCCATATGATATTTTGCTCTGAATGCTTTCAGTATTCTATCTCAAGAAGCAGGGAAGTGATAAAATGAAAGATGAAATTCCAAAGGTCCACAGAGGCTATCTTCCTAGAATAAGGCCATCTTTCCATATAGAATGAGAGTAGAGATATACTATTACCAGAAATAATCAGCCTTAGATACAGAACTAGAAATTTAAGTCATCATTAGCATGGTTCTTAAAATGATTCCTAAGAAAATTATTCAGGAGCTTGGGGGTGCAGGAAGAGCAAGAGAGGCAGGGAGGTGGGTTTACATTTCAAAGAGGTCTTATACCATAATTATTTATCCAGAGATCTAAACTGGTCATTCAATAATGCCTGGAATATTTTGAGAAGAATTAAAGAACTATTTCATATTGAAGTTAGCATCCTCAATTATTTCATCCTGCAAGTGACATTTTAATGGCCAAACAATCACAGCACTGCAATAAATTCTGGAAGTGTAAAGGTTATTTTCCTTTTGGGCTAGGTCATGATTTGAGTGATTTTTCATCGGTTAAGTTCCATTATTATCTGAGTGACACTTGTAATAATAAACTTGCTTTGATCCCCATCTTGTCATATTTATCTTTCTTGACCACCTGCCATTCACACTCTGACCCTGTGATAGTAGCTAGTCTGCCCTGACCTTTGCAGCTATTAAACCCAAGGGGGCTAATAAGCTACCAACCCACACCAACCCTAATTAGCTATTTCCAACAGCTGAAAGAAAGGGGCAGTTGTAAGTGATCTTTCCATCATAAAAATTGAAAGTCAACCTGTACTGGAAAGGAAAAACCAAAAGGAAAGCATCTTAGAAAATCCAAGAAGCTTCTCAGCCAGACTGAAATCCTGTTTTAGCACTTCCAAAGCCTTCCAGCGTGACTCTGAACACTTACCCTGGGGATGATGATATTGGCTTAAAGATTCAAACACATATTCAGTGTGATGATTCCAAAAGGTGCTAGGAGCTGAAGAATCATGAGACCATATAAATGAGCTGGGCTAGCAAATAAGATGCATTACATATTGCAATGGAAAACATTTGGGTCACCTAGATATCTTCCTGAATCTTCCATTTAATACTGTCTGACAATATGCTTTGAAATCATGTCATAATTATATCTTTTTAATCAGCAGTGAAAATCCCATAAAATAGTGTTTGTTTATTTTAATTTTAATGTGCATTATAAGTATACTTGGAAAGGTCATTTAAAGCCTCAGGTGGTCTGGGATGGAACCTGAAAAATCTGTATTTTTTATGTATTTATTTTGGCTGCACTGGGTCTTCGTTGTAGTGAGTGGGCTTTCTCTAGTTGCGGTGCGTGTGTGCGTGTGTGGTGCAGGGGAGGCGTGGGGACTTCTCTCTGGTTGTGGTGCTCAGGCTTAGTTGCCCTGTGACATATGGGACCTTAGTTCCCCAAGCAGGGATTGAACCTGCATCCCCTGCATTGGAAGGCAGATTCTTAACCACTGGACCACTTGGGAAGTCCTGAGAATCTGTATTTTAAACTGATATGGATGAGGTTTATGTCCAAATCCTGATTTTAAAAGTTCCAATGAATAAACACCAAAACAAAACTGGTAAAACCCAAACCTTCACCATGATTTACTATCTTTGCCAGCAGGGAAGGGATATGTAAACAGAGCATCAGAGATGTCAGGAGGAGTCAGATTATTCCAGTCCATGGGCCCCATGGATGCTGGAGTTTTTAATACGTTTTTCAACTGGCCTTTTTACATCCAAACTGCTCTCAAAATAAAAATTATTCCCAGGACAAAAAAATGCAGGCTTACTCACTGAGCACCTAATTTGTCTATGACTGTTCTAGACATGCAAGTCAGAAGTAGAGGAGACATGATCTCTGCCCTCAAGGAAACAAGAGATTATACCAAATCCCAACAAAACCAGAAAAGAGCAGTGAAATTTTAAATTGGCCCTTAACCTTAAGAATAAAGACATCCAGGAGGTTACAGTGTCTGGAGAAGGCTTCATGGGAAGAAGTGGGAGTTACACTGGAACTCATCTTGGAAAGAAACTTGGATTGGATTGGGGAAAAAAAGAAAGAAGAAATTATTTAATATTTGGAAGGAACATGCATGTCAGAAACTTAAGCCAAATACATGCCTCAGGTGCCACTAGCTGATGGGATTTATCCATGGGTCCTGTATCTTAAAAACCTTTATTTTTAAAAACCAATCCTGGTAGCTCAGTACTCTTGCCTGGAAAGTCCCATGGAAGGAGGAGCCTGATAGGCTGCAGTCCAAGGGGTCGCTAAGAGTTGGGCACGACTGAACGACTTCACTTTCACTTTTCACTTTCATGCATTGGAGAAGGAAATGGCAACCCACTCCAGTGTTCTTGCCAAGAGAATCCCAGGGACAGGGGAGCCTGGTGGGCTACCATCTATGGGGTTGCACAGAGTCAGACACGACTGAAGCGACTTAGCAGCAGCAGCAGCAGCAGCAGCAGTGGTAAAGAATCCACCTGCCAATACAGGGGACACGAGTTTGATCCCTGATCCTGGAAGATCCCACGAGCCATGGAGTAACAAAGCCAATGTGCCACAACTGCCGAGCCTGCCTGCTACAACTGCTGAAGCCCAGAGGCCCTGGAACTCGCGCTCCGCAGCAAGAGAAGCCCCTGCAACAAGATGTCCTAGTTCACCAAAACTAGAGAAAAGCCTGCACAGCAACGAAGACCCAGCACAACCAAAAATAAATAGATAAAATAATTTTTAAAAACCAACCCAGAGTTATTACTCTATTATTGATCATATTCTCTTTTTTAAAATACGTATTTATTTGGCTTTGTTGGGTCTGAGTTGCAGTTCATGAGCTCTTTGTTGCAGGGCAAGGGCTTCTCTCTAGACGTGACGCTCGGGCTCAGCAGTTGCAGCGAGTGGGCTTAGCTGCTCCATGGCATGTGGGATCTCGACCAGGGATAGACCCCCTCATACCCTGCATTGGAAGGAAGGCAGATTCTTAACCTCGGACCAACAGGGAAGTCCCTTCATAGCTTTAGAAGAGAACTCAGAGGACATGAGAGTCGAACCCGAATTAGAGCCTTCAGAGTGATTTGGGAGGAGGGAAAAAGCAAGTAAATGGTTGGGATGAACACTGAACTGGGCTAGCCCTGGGCCCCTCACCTGAGCTGCTACTGCCTGCCACGTCACCTGGGTCTTACATCTGACCTCTCTGTGGCCTGGCCTCCTTCTCCCTGTTCCTCCAAGATGGGGCCAACGCTACTTACCTTGTAAGGGTTTCCTTGAGTTCTGAATAAATGAGGGGCACCTGCAAAAGGCCGAGAAGTCATTCATAAAAAGGAAGTTTGAGAATTTACAAAAAAAAAGAAAAGGAAAGAGAGTGACCAGTAACCAAGGAGAGAAGAGCTCCCCGGGGCAGCCAGGGGCTGGGGTCAGGAGAGAAAGTCAAGTGCCTGCTGCCCGGGATCAGCGACCTGAGAGGAAGGAGAGACAAGCCCCAGATGTGAGAAAGAGAGTACAAAAGCAACACTTTATAAACATCTTTAAGAGGCCTCATGACAACCTGACAATCAAAGGAAGAAAAAACAGGATGTGTTTGATGGCCAATGGTTACAGGCGACTTCAGGATTTGCTGCCCACCTCCAGCCGCCCATGGAGAGATCTTTTCTCCTTCCCTTATGCACATATAATTTCCATTAATGCCAAATCAGACCTAATCCCACCCCCGCTCCTCCTACATGGGAAAGCACTTCCAAAGGTATTTAAGTAACTAGGACAAAACAGATCAGACAAATGACTTTAAAAGAGAAAAGCTTTGTCTCCCAACGTAAATCTCAAAGAGGATGTTTCAGGCCAGCAGCTTTCGGATTTTTCTTTTCATCGTAAAGCCGTAACATTTTTAATGCTATTTTTCAGAAACAAATCCAAGGAGAAAGTTACAGGCAGCACCACGGTGACATCTGCCATCCTTTTAGAGGTTGTTTACTTCCTTTGAATTGCTATGTTTGCAACTGGGTATTTTAACCAGGTAAGTGGTGGTGCTTGGGTTAATTACACCTTGTGGGCAGAGAAGGACTCAGCATGTGTAGGCACCAAGTACCCCAACTATCCTTGTAAATCTTAGCGACAGTGAGCCCATCAGCAACAACTTGACAGCCTCTTGCAATGAGTGGATCCCGCCTGTCTA
This sequence comes from Bos mutus, assembly GCF_027580195.1. Lineage (NCBI taxonomy): Eukaryota > Metazoa > Chordata > Mammalia > Artiodactyla > Bovidae > Bos > Bos mutus. The sequence continues at coordinate 28,542,961 of NC_091636.1, read as the reverse complement.
TACATTTCTGAATGGAGTCAAAGATTCGGTACTTCTATCAAATCTGACCACAGATTGTCAGTTGACTAGCAAATGTACTCAGGCTCAGACCATGTGGAGTTAGGGCCTTTACGCAACACTGTCAAGCTGCCTGCTAACCTCAGAGCCAAAGGGAGACGCCTCACAACGAAGACTGGTATTGGTTTGATCATTGATTTGCCCACCAAGCATTTGTGGGTTTGTGCTATGTGTCCTCAGAGAAGGCAATGGCAACCCACTCCAGTACTCTTGCCTGGAGAATCCCAGGGACGGCGGAGCCTGGTGGGCTGCCGTCTATGGGGTTGCACAGAGTCGGACACAACTGAAGCGACTTAGCAGCAGCAGCAGCAGCAGCTATGTGTCTTGCCTTATGCTGGGTACAGGAGACACTGTGGTGGGCAGGCGGTATTAAAGACTGTGTTTATCCTGAAAGTTAAAGTCACTCAGTTGTGTCCAACTCTTTGCAACCCCATGGACTGCAGTCCACCAGGTGCCTCTGTCCATGGAATTCTCCAGGCAAGAATACTGGAGTGGGTAGCCATTCTTTTATCCAGGGGATCTTCTCAACCCAGGATTTGAACCAAGGTCTCCTGCATTGCAAGTAGATTCTTCACCATCTGAGCCACCAGGGAAGCCCGTGTTTATCCTGAGTGCCACGGGAAATCTTTGAAGGATTTCAGGCTGGGGAGTACATTTCTTAGGTCTGCATTTCAGAATTGCATCTGACTGCAATGCGAGCAATGGATGGTGAGAGAGGGCTGTCATCTCCCTCTTTACTTGAAGAACACGTGGGCCATCCTGGAAGCCTTTTGAAGGGAGGTGGAGAGGCAGAAATACCTCCTTCACACCGGTGAGGCCTACATTCCCAATGGGCCCAGGCAGTTTTCAGACACCAAGATACCATCCGGTTCTCCTCAGTGTCCCCACATGACACATAGCATCTATATCCACTAAAGCGACAGAAGACAAGCAACCTAATAGTTGACGAGCGGTTGCTCAAATTGGTTCTGTTATAGACTAAATTTTATCCTCCCAAAATTGATATGTTGAAGCCCTAATCTCAATGGGACTATTTGAAGAACGTGAAACTGTGTTCCCCTTAATAAAGCCCAAAACTGTATTCCCTTTCTTATCCCCTCTGATCTCAATCTTAACACTAATCAACCAGAGTCAGACTGTAACAAGGAAGAGTCAATTTTGACACTTCCATGCTAGATGTTTCTTTAACTTTAACCCTTGTTTTTTGCCACTTTTGTTATTATAATCATACATAATGTCCTGCCTCAGAGAATCCTACCCCTCTGCCTGACCGTTGAGCTAAAGTGTCATTGTTCAGAACCCTGACTGCCTGTAGATGGCAGGAAGGAAGAACTTAACACATTCACATCCCCCTGCCTGAGGCTTGCCATTCTAGGAGATATTGCAAGATCAAATGGCCTTTTTTCTTTGTTTCCTCATCTCCCCCCACATCTCTGGTCCATATAAGAACCTGGCATCCAGACCCCAACAAGATGATTATTTTGAGATATTAGTCTGCCATCTTCTCGGGCTTTTGTATTCCTTGCCGCAACACCTCATCTCTCGAATTCACTGGCCTCTTGTGCAGTGAGCAGAGCAAGTTTGGACTTGGTAACAAGATGACTAAAATTGTGGTTGTAGATGTCGTCATTAAGATACAAACTCAGATGATTTCTCCAGGGCACAATGAGCTAGCAGGCCTTCCAAGCCGTGGACAAGGCCTGGCCAGAAAGTCGTAAACTGGAGACATCCTGACTCCCAGAACTATGATTAAGACATGTCACAGACATAAAAAACAAACCAATGGCCTCCAAAGGGGAAAATGGTGGGGAGGAATAAATTAGGAGTTTGGGATTAGCAAATACAAACCCCTATACATATGGTAGCTCAGCTGATAAAGAATCTGCCTGCAATGCAAGAAACCCTGGTTCGATTCCTGGGTCGGGACGATCCGCTTGAGAAAGAATAGGCTACCCACACCAGTATTCTTGGGCTTCCCTGGTGGCTCAGCTGGTAAAGAATCCTCCTGCAATACAGGAGACCTAGGTTCCATCCCTGGGTTGTGAAGGTCCCCTGGAGAAGGGAAGGGCTACCACTCCAGTATTCTGGCCTGGAGAATTCCATGGACTGTTATAGCCCACTGGGTCACAAAGAGTCAGACATGACTGAGCGGCTTTCACTTTCACTTTCACATACATAAAAGAGATAAACAATAAGATCCTACTGTATAGCTCAGGGAATTATATTCAATATCTTGTAACGTAATGAAAAGATATGAAATATACATACATACATATAAATATATATATCTGAATCTGTTTGCGTACACCAGAAACTAATATAACTTGTAAATCAACTACACTTCACTAAAAATAAATAAATGTCTCAGAAATGTCACAAGACAAATGACTAATGTCAGCTTCTTTCTTCTTCCCCTTTAAAAGTACCTGGAACTCAAAGACCTAGTCGGTGTGTGTCTGAGGCTTGTCTCCCGCTCCCTTGCTTGGTGCCCTACAGTAAACTCTTGTGCGTGCTGCCGTGTCCAACTCTTTGTGACCCTATGGACTGTAGCCCACCAGGCTTCTCTGTCCATGGGAATCTCTGGGTGAGAATAATGGAATGGGTTGCCATGCCTTCTTCCAAGGATCTTCCTGACCCAGGGATCAAACCCAAATCTCCTGCAGCTCCTGCATTGCAGGCAGATTCTTTACCACTGAGCCACCAGGGAAGCCCACAGTAAACTCTTACTTTGCTGTAAACACCCACTGCCAAAGTTCAGCTTTCTGTGAGGCAGGCACATGAGTCCTTGCTTGGTTACAGTTGGGTCCATCAGAAAGTTATAAAAATTAACTGAGGTCCTGAGGATGGAGCCTCATCTAATAGGGCTGGTGTCCTTAGAAGAAGAAGAGACACCAGAGCTCTCTGTCTTCACATGAGCATAGGGAAAAGGCCATGTGAGGACACAGCAAGAAGGCAATGACTACAAGCCTCCCCAGACACCTACCCTGAAAGCATCTTCATCTTGGACTTACGACCTCCAGATCCTGACAAGATATATTTCTACAGCTTAAGCCACACAGTCAGTGCTATCTTGATATGACAACTTGAGAAGACTAACACAGTTTTAAGCTGAGAAAATTACAAAAGCTTTCTATTTTCATGTTCTGTGATTATAAATACTTTCTCCCAAGTTTCCCTTACAATGAAAGGGAGTGGAAAGGCTGGAGAACAGTTTGTTTTTCAAGAGCAGTAGGACTTCTAAACTAGTGAGGAAAGAGGCAGGAAGGATTTCTAGAGATTACACTGCTTGATGCAGTGGCTTCAATCATTAAAATCTCTTTAATGAGATTATCCATGACTCCACAGAAGTAAATCCTCTGCCAGGAGGGCTTCAGGTATTTGTCGCAACCAGTCAGGAAAATTCAGCCATCGACACAGAATTAAGCAGATCTTCCTGAAATATATTCTCATTTCTTCTTTTTTTGTTTTAAAGCAAGGCTTAGCAGAATATCTTCCACTCTTCACTTAGGTTCTGAAAATCCTTAAATGTAATCAGCAGTGAGCAGTCAGGAACTGGTTATGAGGGATTCTACCTTTCAGCTGAAGAAGTCCTAGTTGTGAAAGAGAGTCAGTGTCACAGGACCAGGAAAGTGGTGGAAGTAATGTTAGCAAGTAAGCAGACTGCTGTGTCAGCCAGAAGAGGCTAGACTCTGCTGCAGTAACAACAATCTCAGTGACTTAACCCAACCAAAGTTTATTCTATTTCTCACTCACACAAAGTCCTCTGAGGGTGTCTGTCAGCTCCCCTCCAAGGCATGACTTGGGGTTCCAGGTGGATAGTGAGTGAGTGCTCAGTCACTCTGCTGTGTGGACTCTTTGTGACCCCATGGACTGTAGCCCATGAGGCTCCTCTGTCCATGGGATTTCCCAGGCAAGAATACTGTATAAGTGGGTTGCCATTTCCTCCTCCAGGGAATCTTCCCAACCCAGGGATTGAACCCACGTCTCCTGTGTTACAGGCAGATTCTTAACCACTGAGTCACCCAAGAAGCCCTCCAGGAGGATAGAATCCCTACCATTTTGTAGCTGCATCATCTGGAACGTGAGGCCTCCACACTCACTACAGTAGAGGAAGGGAAGCTAGATTATCATAAAGGAGTTTTCCCCTGCCTCAGCCAGGAAGCGACATGGCACACTTCATTGACCTCAGCTAGCTGCGAGGCCCACTCCAAAGTTCAAGGGGTTGCGAAGTATAATTTCCTATGTACCCAGAGGAGGCACATGAAAATGGGCTTGGTGGACACATAGCTTTTTCTCAGCCACAGTTGCCAAACTGTGAAAACCACCAGGAGGAAAAAGCATGCCTGATTATCAGACGCCAAATAGAGTTTTGAGTGGAACAGTTCTTAGATGTGTGGTTACAGAGCCGGAACTCAGATGCCACTCACTCTCCTCCCCTCTGAGAACTTGACAGATGAGTTGCCTACACAAACACCACTAGACACAGGGAAATAGAATACTCAGCTGTAGATGACCAGGTAAGCTGTAATACCCCGGCACAAAACGTGGTCACAGCAGGCGAGAGGACATATCTCAGGCTGGAAGATGAAATGGGCTTTTTTTTTAACTGATTTTTGGCTGTGCTGGATCTTGGTTGCTGCGGGAGGGCTTTCTCTGCTTGTGGCAAGTAGGGGCCTGCTCTCTAGTTGCGGTGCTTGGGATTCTCATTGTGGTGGCTTCTCCTGTTGGGCGGCACAGGCTCTAGGGCACCTGAGCTTACTTGCTCCACGGCAGGTGGAATCTTCCCAGACCAGGGAGCAGACCCGGGTCTCCTGTGTTGGCAGTTGGATTCGTAACCATTGGACCACTGGGGGAGTCCCGAACTTCCTTTTTTCTGATCCTTCCTCAGTTCAGTTCAATTCAGTCGCTCAGTCGTGTCCGACTCTGCAACCCCATGAATCGCAGCACACCAGGCCTCCCTGTCTATCACCAACTCCCGGAGCTCACTCAAACTCATGTCCATCGAGTCAGTGATGCCATCCAGCCATCTCATCCTCTGTTGTCCCCTTCTCCTCCTGCCCCCAATCCCTCCCAGCATCAGAGTCTTTTTCAATCAGTCAACTCTTAGCACGAGGTGGCCAAAGTATTGGAGTTTCACCTTCAGCATCAGTCCCTCCAACGAACACCCAGGACTGATCTCCTTTAGAATGGACTGGTTGGATCTCCTTGCAGTCCAAGGGAATCACAAGAGTCTTCTCCAACACCACAGTTCAAAAGCATCAATTCTTCAGTGCTCAGCTTTCTTCACAGTCCAACTCTCACATCCATACATGACCACTGGAAAAACCATAGCCTTGACTAGACAGACCTTTGTTGGCAAAGTAGTATCTCTGCTTTTCAATATGCTCTCTAGGTTGGTCATAACTTTCCTTCCAAGGAGTAAGCGTCTTTTAATTTCATGGCTGCAGTTACCATCTGCAGTGATTTTGGAGCCCAGAAAAATAAAGTCTGACACTGTTTCCACTGTTTCCCCATCTATTTCCCATGAAGTGATGGGACCAGATGCCATGATCTTCGTTTTCTGAATGTTGAGCTTTAAGCCAACTTTTTCACTCTCCTCTTTCACTTTCATCAAGAGGCTTTTGAGTTCCTCTTCACTTTCTGCCATAAGGGTGGTGTCATCTGCATATCTGAGGTGATTGATATTTCTCCCAGCAATCTTGATTCCAGCTTGTGTTTCTTCCAGTCCAGCGTTTTTCATGATGTACTCTGCATATAAGTTAAATAAGCAGGGTGACAATATACAGCCTGGACATACTCCTTTTCCTATTTGGAACCAGTCTGTTGTTCCATGTCCAGTTCTAACTGTTGCTTCCTGACCTGCATGTAGGTTTCTCAAGAGGCAGGTCAGGTGGTCTGGTATTCCCATCTCTTTCAGAATTTTCCACAGTTTATTGTGATCTACACAAAGGCTTTGGCATAGTCAATAAAGCAGAAATAGATGTTTCTCTGCAACTCTCTTGCTTTTTTCGATGATCCAGCGGATGTTGGCAATTTGATCTCTGGTTCCTCTGCCTTTTCTAAAACCAGCTTGAACATCTGGAAGTTCACAGTTCACGTACTGCCCCTGACCTTAAATCTTGCGAGAGAGAGAGAGAGAATGGCCCAACTCAACCAACTGCATGGACTATGGCAGCAGGCCTGGCTTACCCAGCCAGGCACAAGAAAAAGTACATTTATTATATATTGTTTAATTCTCAAAACAAAGTAACTACCCCCATTTTACAGATGAGGAAACAGAGTTAAAGCAGTAAATTGTCTGAGTCCACACAGCAGGTCAGGGTGAATCCCCATCTGTCTGACTCTAGAGCTCACACTCCTAGTCATTCCATAAATGGAAAAAAATGGATGGAAGGAAAGATTTCCTGCTTGAGATGTTTTTATATGGTAGTACTCTACGCTGGACTGGAAGAAGCACAAGCTGGAATCAAGATTGTCGGGAGAAATATCAATAACCTCAGATATGCAGATGACACCACCCTTATGGCAGAAAGTGAAGAGGAACTCAAAAGCCTCTTGATGAAAGTGAAAGAGGAGAGTGAAAAAGTTGGCTTAAAGCTCAACATTCAGAAAACGAAGATCATGCATGGCATCCGGTCCCATCACTTCATGGGAAATAGATGGGGAAACAGTGGAAACAGTGTCAGACTTTATTTTTCTGGGCTCCAGAATCACTACAGATGGTGACTGCAGCCATGAAATTAAAAGACGCTTACTCCTTGGAAGGAAAGTTATAACCAACCTAGATAGCATATTCAAAAGCAGAGACATTACTTTGCCAACAAAGGTTCGTCTAGTCAAGGCTATGGTTTTTCCTGTGGTCGTGTATGGATGTGAGAGTTGGACTGTGAAGAAGGCTGAACGCTGAAGAATTGATGCTTTTGAACTGTGGTGTGATATGATCTGAAGTACAAGGTAGAAATCAGTTCTCCCAGTTCCATAAGTCGGAGGAGATGCCCACAGATTTGTGATGGTGAGCCCCTGCTGAGTGATGAGTACTGATACAGCCTCTGAGCTCAGTTTAGCATAAACCCAATCCAATATCCAGACCACTCCAAAATCAGCCTGAGGCACACCAACCCACAGAAGGGTGCCTTCTCATTCCTCAATCTAGCCATCAAGAAAAAATATTTCTAAAGTCCCAAATCTTTCTAGTCAACTGTGCTATTATCTGATAGAAACTGGAAGGAAAAATATTGTTGGGAAAAAACAAACAAAAACATATTTGGGTTGGCCAAGGTGTATTTAGGTTTTTCCATAGCAGCCTGTGAAAAACCCAAATGCACTTTTTGGCCATCCCAATTCCTTGTGCTATTTCCCTGGGTGAATGGGCTACTTCCGGGTTCAAAAGAGCCGCAAGATTTTATCTCCCTTCACATCTGTGATTAGACTGTTTCCTGTCCTTTGATTCACTTGGCCAATCGCTCCCGGAGTTCACTGGCTGGGAGGCTGAGATGCCAGAGGTTGAAGTCGCCGTGGCCCTCATCTCTGCTGAAGAGATGGGCACACGCTCATGGGCGGTGGATCCATCCCTCCAGTGGGCAGGGAGGGCGGGCTCAGAGCTGCGTTTCAGGAGGGTAATCCAACCCAGATGCGGAGTAACTGTTTCCAGCTGAGGGAGCTGGCTGTCCTGCTGGGTCACTCCCTCTGCAGAAGCAGGGTGAGACTGACATCACCCAGGACCACGGGCCCGGCTGACCCCATCACAGACAGAGGGGTGAGGCTCTCCCAATGGCATTCAGCCTTTTTCCCCACTCTAGAGGCTCCTTCCAGAGAAGGTGATGGCACCCCACTCCAGTACTCTTGCCTGGAAAATCCCATGGATGGAGGAGCCTGGTGGGCTGCAGTCCATGGGGGTCGCGAAGAGTCAGACACGACTGAGCAACTTCACTTTCACTTTTCACTTTCACGCACTGGAGAAGGAAATGGCAACCCACTCCAGTGTTCTTGCCTGGAGAATCCCAGGGACGGGGGAGCCTGGTGGGCTGCCGTCTAAGGGGTCACACAGAGTCGGACACGACTGAAGCGACGTAGCAGCAGCAGCAGCAGCAGCAGCAGCAGAGGCTCCTTCATGGTGAGACGCACACCTGTTTCTACACCACTATGAAGAAGTGGAGGGCTCATTTTCTCAACTTCCTCACCTGGTCCCAAGCTCCCTCTGCCCCTGAACTGTGTGCGAGGATCCTTGGTTCACAGAAGAACCCCAGCCACCTCCTGGATTCGTTCACACAGCCTGGCCTCTGACCTGCCTTCCAAACGGTTTCCTGGCAAAATCCAATTAGCCCAGCACACATCGCGTGTCTGGCTAGAAACGTCCATTCAGATAAACTTCAGCCTAGAAAAAAAGCTGCTTCTTTTTAAACAAGGTAATAGGGATGAATTGTTTTGGTTTCCTGAGCAATTATCTTTGAAAGAGTGAAACCCTCATCTGTACACTAAAATACAATGGGCTTCGCCAGTGTGGGCCTGGCAGTGACTCATCCTGTCCAGTCAGACAGGAGATCAGCAGATGAAGCTCACAATTCGACTTCAGAGGAACTGAGTTCTGAACTGCAGAAAAATTCAATGGTGATTTCATCACAACTCGAAACATAATTAGAGAACGTTCATTACCTACTTGCATGCCTAAAGCCGAGGAGAATGCCAAGTGATTAATTTTTTTCCCCTTTGGATGTAGCGTTTGGCAGGGTTTATACCATTACAGCACCTTTTATTTTAGAACTCAAATGGTTGCTTGGTTTCTTCATTAATTATGGGACAGTTGCTATTTATCATGATAGGGAGCCAGTATCAGGACCTTCGTTTTTCAAATAAAAACTCTAAAACACAATCAAATTCAGAGGCATAGCCAAAGTCACAAAGACCTGCACTCTGGAAACACTGGTCTTCGAGCGTCTCAAATTCCTTTTCATCTGGAATGTTCTTTACACCCTCCCTTCCCACTTCACACCCCCAGCAATTTTTACCTGGTTAATTTCTAGCCATTCATCAGATCTCAATTTCAACATCTCTTTCCTTATTATAGGCTTTCATACAACTATGCACCTATTTTTCATAGCACTTACTATAGTTTGAAACCATATATTCATTTTCTAAAAAACCATATGTGTATTTTTGTGTTTATTTGCCTAACACCTGTCTCCCCCACTGAACGGAAGCCTGTGGAAGGCTGGGACCGGTCTGTGCTTGCCCAGCACTGCATCCCAAATGCCCAGCATGGTACGCAACATAATCCGCTCACTGAGAATGTGTTGAATGGATGGAGAGAGGGAGGTAGACAGATGGATTTGCTTTCTGGGTATCATACAATTTTGCACGGCAGAATGGCATATTTAAATGCTATTGTGGTACTAACCAAAATTTGTGCACAATTTTCTAACCTTGATGTAAAAATGAAAATGACAATTTCAAAATAAAACCCAAGGTCGCCTCCCTCAAACAACACCTACTGATTGCTTGCCACTTTGTCACCGCGGCCATGAGAGAGCCCTTTGTTAAAGAGAAAAGAGCATTCTTCCTCCAAGCATGAACACATGGCGTTTATACACATGGAATAACACTGTAATATCCAGTTGTAGAAAATAACCGGCTGGGTTACCTCAACGATATCTACAACCCTAACGCTTAGTTTAGAGCAGCTGAGATGCACCAAGATGTGACAGAATCCCCCATGTGATTTCTCAAACAAGTGAGCATCTCGAAGATTGCATTGTGTCTCAAGAATACTAAGCGCATTGTCCTGACTTGCAGTTTTTAATTACTTCAATATCCAAAATTATCTAATGACAATACCAGTCAGCCAAGTGAAGAAGGTCTCTGCAGGAAACCTCAATGAAGAATCAACAACAGACGCAGCAATGTGAATGTGTGTATGAAGCTTTTGCCTTCCCCACCTCACCCCCTTATTTTTTTTGACTGTGCCATGTGTTTGGTGGGATCTTAGTTCCCCGACCAGGGATTCAAACTCAGGCCCTCAGCAGTGAAAGCACCAAGTCTTAACCACTGGACCAGCAGGGGATTCCCTGCCTTCCTCTTTTGATGCAGATTTCCCTATGCCAACTACGGAGAAGGCTTAGTCCCTGACAAGGCTGTGAAGCAGGTGAGATGGCCTCAGCTCCTATCCCACCTCTTTCCAGCACCCCTCCCCCCTCACATTTTCCTGTTCTCTGTACTGTGACTCTGTTCTGCTTCCAGCTCAATGCTCAGCCCCCAACCCAAGGTTCAGAACCCCCTGACCAGCCCGTTCACCCTTGCACCTAACCTGCACCCCAGCCACTAACCAGGGCTCTCTCTCTCCATCACTGTCCGGGTGCCAGGTCTCCTCATTCTGTATTATACCACTCAGCTATGTCCTAGGAAACTAAGCTTTGACCAAATGTTGATAACTGACAACAGGTTTGTGTGTTAACTGTGACTATATTTTAATTAGGAACAAAATCACCCCCAAAGAGTGGGATGATCAGGTATCACTTGCTGATGGCGGGATATCAGACATCAGTTCTGAGATAGTCAGGTACCCCCAAATTAGAATACACCAATACCTAATTTCTCTATACATGAGACAACTTCATCCATCCCAGATTCTTTCTGGTGTACCAAAGTACCCACGAAGCCGGACTTACATCATTGTTCTACTTCTGAGATTTCCAAGACTTTTTGTATTAATAACTGCCAGATATCTTGAAAAGACCTATCCTCCCCAAAACAAAATAACTGCCTGTGTCCTCAGCAACTCCTTCCATTCCCCTTGACCCTGGTATTTATCAGCTCAAACTATTTAACAGAATAGCAAGGGCTTTTCTTTTTTATTACATTAACATACCTTTGAGCTGAAAGGCTGCAGCACAACAAAACAGATTTGGTCAATAAGTCTTTGCAATGAGATTTTGTAGTCAGCATAATGCCCTGTGGAAAAAACAGAAGATCCTCCTGCTATTTTGCCTGAGTGTGGTTCTTTATATGCTTCTGACATCTTTGAAGGTGAAGTCCATTTCAGACAACAGAGAACAGCGATCATGCAAGGTCAGATGAAGAGTTCCTCTCTGAGTCTGCCAGCAATAGCAGGGCAGGCTGTCCTGTCTCAGTGAGAGAGGGATCCAGAGAGCCCTCACTCCACTCCCCTTCCTTGTCTGCCCCCAGTCCTCAATTCCATCTGCAGCAACCACTTAGCCCAGTGACCTGCCACCAAGCTGGGGTCTCTCCCATGGATCCTCCTTGCTCATGACCAGTGTAACCTATCTAAACACAAAATGTGGGCAGGCACAATAGAAGGTCTACTTGTTGGTTGAGCTAATAAATGTGAACAGATAAAATCTTGCACCAAACTCTCAAAGCTTTCTGGGGAGCAATTTAGTTTCTTTTTTCATATCTGTTGAGTTAGTAGGAGAAAGAGCATTTTGAACTAGATATTCCTAACAACTGTATCATGTAACAAACAAAAGAGTATACAAAGCAAACTTTCCTCCAGTAAAGGACAAGGTTCAGAGAAGCTATTCAGATTGGAGTAGCATTAGGCTTGAGGTAGGGGGTCTGAGATGGGGTGATGTTATCTGTCGTGTATATTACATGGGCATTTCCTCTTCTTTCATTTTGTTTATTTATTCATTTTTGGCTCTTCTGGGTCTTCATTTCTGAGTGGACCTTTCTCTAGCTGTGATGAGCAGATGCTCCTCTCTAGTTGCGGTGCGCAGGCTTCTCACTGCACTGGCTTTTCTTGTTTTGGAGCAGGGGCTCCAGGGCACATGGCCTTCAGTAGTTGCAGCACATGGGCTCAGAAGTTGCAGCTCCTGGGCTCTAGAGCACGGGTTCAATCGATGTGGCACACAGGTTTAGTTGCTACATGGCTTACGGAATCTTCAGGGGCTAGGGATCGAACCTGTGTCTCCTGCCTTGGCAGGCAGACTCTTATCCACTGTACTACCAGGGAAGTCCTCTATTGTGTATCCTACATGGAAGTTTCTTTAACTTAAGTAAGCAATGCATTTGATGCTTCAAATAATTTTTAAAAACTTTAAACATCCACAGTGAAGTCTTTTCACCGCTCCTGACTTCTTTTCTCTTGTTTTCAACCCAGCAACTACTATTGTTTGGTTGTGAATTCTGAGAGTTTCTTTATGCATAGGCCATGAATAAATACTATGCAAGTCTCAACATTTTTAAACAAAATGTAGCATACATTCTGCTGCTCGCTCTTTTTTATGGTTGTATTTTGTTGTCTGGATATACTATGATTAAATGATCCTCTGTTGATGAACATTTGTATTGCTTCCAATCTTTTGTTATTACAAATGGTGCTGCAGTGAATAAGCCTGTACAAAATTCATCTGGCATCTGTGCAAGTGTATCTGCAGAATGAATTCACAGCAGTGGAAGTGCTCTGTCCTTTTTCCATCTGTTTTTAGTGGGCATCACAACAGCTCTGGGTCAAGACGCCTGCACGAAAACAACCACATCAGCACTGACACAAGATGGGGAACCCATGTTAATATCAGCAGTTCTGCCAACGTTAGAGAAGTTGGCCCACTTTCAGCTTCTACCACTGCCTTTCTTGAAAGTTGTGGGCGTGCGTTGCTTTCTTGGCCACTCAGAATCAAAATCCTTAAAAATGGCCTGGTCCCAAACTTTCAATAGTACCTCTCCTGTTTACATTTCCCAGAAATAGAAATGACCTCAGGCAAAAATCTACACTGAAATCACAGCAAGTGCTTAATGGCTCCTTTAGATAGTCAGAGACTTGGCAGGAGCAAGATAGGAGAAGTGGTGAAAAAGAAGGATGTTTGGAGGAAAACTACACAGATGAACCATTAGACTTAGACCCAGAATATGAGACTATTTGTGCTCCATTGCACACATGCCCACCAATGGGCATTGGTGTGGAAGCAGACTTTAATAACCAGGTTGTTCTATATATGCAATAAAAATCAAGGCAAGCATATAAAAGAAATACTCAATACATGGAGAGACAAATGTTGTTATTGGATAAAAAGATTCAGTATTGTAACCAGTAACTCAGCCCAGCCTCACTCCTGAACTCAGATCCATATTTCCTGTTGTGCGTTTCACATGTTCATTTGAATGTCTTACACTTACTGTGTCCCAAACTGACCTACTGATGTTCTCCTCAAAGCTCTGCTCCAGATATAATCTTCCCCATCACAGCTGAAGCCCGATCCATTCTTCCGATTGCTCAAGCCAAAAACCTAGGGTCACCTTTGACACTTCTTTTTCTTATATATGCCCACATATGGTCCATCAGAAATCATGTTGACTCTTACTCCAATATACAGAATCCCAGCAACTGTCCCCATGTCTACTGCAACAAGCAGAGATAGTCAAACCACCATCCTTTCCCACCTGAATTATCATCTGAGCTTCCCACGTGGTCTCCCTACTTTTACCCTTGACCCCTACAGTCTATTCCTTATGCAGCTGCTGAAGTAAATCTTTTAAAATAGACTCAGGTTATCTTACACCTCTGATCAAAATCCTCCAACAGCCTCTCATTTCACTCATGACCTGGTCCTTATCACAGCTCAAGTCTCACCATTTTCTCCTTTCTTCCTTACCCACTCCCTCCTAGGCACTGGGCACTTTTGCACTGGCCATTGCCTCTGCCTGAAGCAACATCTCATCAATGTCTCCTTTCAGTCTCTGCTCGGTGGTCACCTTTTCAACCATCCTTGTTGATGAGAACTCTGCCCTTTGCCCTGCCCCAACTCTCCTCCCTCTCCTGTGCTGAGTTTTTCTGTAGCACTTAACAACTTCTAACACAATAGTTATACCCTTTACTTCATCATTCCATGCACTATCTGCCTCCCCTGCTGGAATGTGAGCTCCTCAAGGGCAACCAGCTTTGTCTGTTTTGCTCACTGCTGTATCCCAAGTGCCCAAACCATCCCTGGCAAACAGCAGATACTTTTTAAAAAATGTTTGTAGAATAAATGAGGAATTTCTTTTTTTGCAACTGTTTTTAGCATGTTGTTGCTTTTTAGTCAACAAGTTGTGTCTGACTCTTTTGCGACCCCGTGGTCTGTAGCCCACCAGGCTCTTCTGTACATGGGATTTTCCAGGCCAGAATATTGGAGTGGGTTGCCATTTTCTTCTCCAGGGGATCTTCCTGACCCAGGGATCAAACCCAAATCTCCTGCATTGGCAGGCAGGTTCTTTACCACTGAGCCATTAGGGAAGCCCTTTTTAGCATGTACCACTTTAAATAATTAAAACATCTGGGCAGGGGTATGATTAAGTATTTTTCTCACCAATCAACTCTTTTCAATGACTGATTGAGCCAGAGGAGGGTCTCTCTCTTTGAACTTGAATAGAATCAAATTCATGAATCTCCAAACTTCATGTAACTTCATTTAACAGCTTATCTGTTGTTCCAGGTCCACTAGCTATCCTGATCACAAAAGCTGTTTAGCTGATTACTTTTTTAGATATAGGTGATTTCTCTCCAGCACTAGTCACAAATATTCTCTTCATTCTGCTAAAATTATTGAAGCAATGACAGAGGCAACTTTAATTAGCCTTAAGAACGATTTATTTTGCTGTGCTGGGTCTTTGTTGCATGCAGTGTGCAGGCTTGTCTAGTTGTGGCGTGCAGGCTCTGGAGCACATGGGCTCAGTAGTTACAGCGCTCAGGCTTACTCGCCATATGCGGGATCTTAGTTTCCTGACCAGGGATCGCACCCAGGTCCCCTGCATTGGGATTACAAAGTCTTATCCACTGGACCACCGGGGAAATCCCTTAGTTGGCTTTTTGATTGCCCCTGAACAAGGTGCCTGCATGGTATCCTCAAAATACTTTGTACGTCTTACTGTGAACTCATTCTCATGCTTTCCATTGCCACCAGGTTCGCTGCCAGTTAGCTTCTGCCTCTTTGGTGGACAGTACCCATGCTAGCAACTCATTTCTAGGCAATAGGATTTAGTTGTGTTGCTCTTCTCTCTGTTTTCATCACCAAAAGCTCCAGAAGATTCTCAGTTTACCAGCAGAATTACTTTGGAGTCATCCTGTTTTCAGCTACAGACAGAACTTCCCAGGGTAAATACCTTCATCTCAAAGCCTTCATACAAGTGGCTAAAAGATGCTCAACATCACTCATTATCAGAGAAATGCAAATCAAAACCACTATGAGGTACCATTTCACGCCAGTCAGAATGGCTGCAATCCATAAGTCTACAAGCAATAAATGCTGGAGAGGGTGTGGAGAAAAGGGAACCCTCTTACACTGTTGGTGGGAATGCAAACTAGTACAGCCACTATGGAGAACAGTGTGGAGATTCCTTAAAAAACTGGAAATAGAACTGCCTTATGATCCAGCAACCCCACTGCTGGGCATACACACTGAGGAAACCAGAAGGGAAAGAGACACGTGTACCCCAATGTTCATCGCAGCACTGTTTATAATAGCCAGGACATGGAAGCAACCTAGATGCCCATCAGCTGATGAATGGATAAGAAAGCTGTGGTACATATACACAATGGAGTATTACTCAGCCATTAAAAAGAATACATTTGAATCAGTTCTAATGAGATGGATGAAACTGGAACCTATTATACAGAGTGAAGTAAGCCAGAAAGAAAAACACCAATACAGTATACTAACGCATATATATGGAATTTAGAAAGATGGTAACAATAACCCTGTGTACGAGACAGCAAAAGAGACACTGATGTATAGATCAGTCTTATGGACTCTGTGGGAGAGGGAGAGGGTGGGAAGATTTGGGAGAATAGCACTGAAACATGTATAATATCATGTATGAAACGAGTCGCCAGTCCAGGTTCGATGCACGATACTGGATGCTTGGGGCTGGTGCAGTGGGACAACCCAGAGGGATGGTATGGGGAGGGAGGAGGGAGGAGGGTTCAGGATGGGGAATACAGGTATACCTGTGGCGGATTCATTTTGATATTTGGCAAAAGTAATACAATATTGTAAAGTTTAAAAATAAAATTAAATTAAAAAAATTTTATTAATGTTTAAAAAAATAAAATAAATAAAAAGGTAAAAAAAAAAAAAAAAAAACTCTGATGCCCATAATCCCCAACAGCCACACCAAACAAGTGTATCATCTAAGTGATGGACAAATGCCAGCGACCGAAAGGCAGGTGGTATAGTGGCCAGGCTCACAGATTCTGGAGTAAGCCTACAGTAATATAAGTGGTATATCACCACTTATCCAAGACTTTGGGCAAATTACTGTGTCCCAAATGGAAATCAAAACAGTGATATTAATAACAGAATATCTGCCACATAATTGTTTTGAGAATTAAATGAATCATGCACACTACAAAGTTTCCAAAAAGTGACAGTTTAAATTATTATGCAAGCTCTGCTTCAGAACAGCTCCCCAGCTGCCCGACTTGGAACCATATCTGTACCCCTAAGCTCCTTTCATTTAGAAAGTTTCAGGGAGCCCTTGATTTAGACAGGATTTGCCAAGCATTTCCTGCTTCTCCATGGTTACCACTTTACCAGCTCTTAAAAGAAGATATCTATTTGCCCATGTTATAGGTTGCCTGCACAGAAACACCCTCCATCCTTTACCTGAATTCAGTAAGCACTCAGTGAAGAATTAAATAACCAGAAGCGCACAGGCCACCAAAGGATGTATTCTCAGGTCTAGGAGAAATGGTAAGGTGGGAATTTTCAAATGGAATCCAGTACCAAGTAATCACCCATCCTAGAGTCAGGATTTCCTAGATTCCTCAATCCCACATTTCTGCAACCCCAATTATTGTTCTCCACTGTTGCTGCTTGATAAGACTCACCAATCTAAGTGTACAAATGCAATTAAGACTTGAGGCCTATCCCGCTTTCCATTTTAGTCAGAGACATCAATGCCAAGCAAATTCTTGAAAAGTTAGAGTTTCCAGAACTCTGTGCCCAAATCTTGGGCCAACAGTTGGGAACTGATGGAAACCCCATGTCACCCTCACCTCACACAACCTGCTCAGGTTTCAAGCATGTTACCCAAATGATCTCATCTGGATGAAAAGGAAATCTTATTTATTGCAGAATTGTATTATTTCTAAATGGATTAAGATAATCTGTTTTATTTACCCGTTTAGTCCTTGTCCTCTAAGAAGGAAGAGAGAGTGAATTGTGAGGCTGATGTTGTTGTGCCTTTGTGAGGGCATGTTCTGCCCAATTCCAAGAGACAGGAGGGGGCCTGTAGGCACAGAGAAGCAATTCCACTTAGAAATACCACACTGAAGGTTGCCAATTAACCTGTGTTGAGATACAGTCAGGCATGGATGATGGCATGTGTTGTGGGATGATTTAGAGGCACCTGTGCCACTGGTGGTGGGTTGCTCCCATCAGCTTGGGCCTGGGGTGGTATCCAGGTGCCCCCTGTAAAGTGAGGGAGGGCATTCCTGCCAGTAACTCCTAGATCAAAGAAAGAGTATTGTACTGGCATAACAACAGTAATATAGATCAATGAAACAAGATGGAAAGCCCAGAGATAAACCTGCCTTTGAGTCTTTGACTGTCTCCTATGGAGGTACGGGTCAGCAGTGGCCTGCCGCAGGGGCAGGGGTTCTGGGTGCAGCAGACCTGGGTGTGGCATAAGCCCTCTTGGAGGAGGTCACCATTAACCCCACCATAGAGCCGCCAAAAGTTACACAGGACTGGGGAAACAGACTCTTGTAGGGCACAAAGAAAACCTCGTGCACAGCAGGACCCAGGAGAAAGGAGCAGTGACCCCACAAGAGACTGACCCAGACTAGCCCATGAGTGTCCAGGAGTCTCCAGCGGAGGCACGGGTCCGCGGTGGCTGCTGCAGGGTCGGGGGCACTGAGTGCGGCAGTGCGTGCATGGGACCTTTTGAAGGAGGTCGCCTTATCTTCATCAGTTCAGTTCAGTTCAGTTGCTCAGTCGTGTCCGACTCTTTGTGACCCCATCAACTGCAGCACACCAGGCCTCCCTGTCCATCACCAAGTCCTGGAGTCTACTCAAATTCATGTCCATTGAGTCAGTGATGCCATCCAATCATCTCATCCTGTGTTGTCCCCTTCTCCTCCCACCTTCAATCATTCCCAGCATCAAGGTCTTTTCCAATGAGTCAATTCTTCCCATCAGGTGGCCAAAGTATTCTAGTTTCAGCTTCAGTATCAGTCCTTCCAAAGAATATTCAGGACTGATTTCCTTTAGGATGGACTGGTTGGCTCTCCTTGCTGTCCTACAGACTCTCAAGAGTCTTCTCCAACACCACAGTTGAAAAGCGTCAATTCTTTGGCACTCAGCTTTCTTCACAGTCCAACTCTCACATCCATACCTGACTACTGGAAAAACCATAACTTTGACTAGACGGACCTTTGTTGGCAAAGTAATGTCTCTGCTTTTTAATATGCTGTCTAGATTGGTCATAGCTTTTCTTCCAAGGAGCAAGCATCTTTCAATTTCATGGCTGCAGTGACCTCCTGAGGTGATTTTGGAGCCCCAAAGTCTGTTGCTGTTTCCATTGTTTCCCCATCTATTTGCCATGAAGTGATGGGACCAAATGCCATGATCTTGGTTTTCTGAATGTTGAGTTTTAAGCCAACTTTTTCACTCTCCCCTTTCATTTTCATCAAGAGGCTCTTTAGTTCTTCTTTGCTTTCTGCCATAAGGGTGGTGTCATCTGCATATCTGAGGTTATTGATATTTCTCCTGGCAATCTTGATTCCAGTTGTGCTTCATCCAGTCCAGCATTTCTATGATGTATTATCTTCATTATCTCCACATAGTTTGGCCTCAGCTCAAACAACAGGGAGGGAACACAGCCCCACCCATCAACAGAAAATTGGATTAAGGATTTACTGAGCATGGCCCCAGCCATCAGAACTAGACCCAGTTTTCCCCTCAGTCAGTCTCTCCCATCAGGAAGCTTCCACAAGCCTCTTATCCTTATCCTTCAGAGGGCAAACAGAATGAAAACCACAATCACAGAAAACTAATCAAACTGATCACATGAATCACAGCCTTGTCTAACTCAATGAAACTAAGCCATTCCATGTAGGGCCACCCAATACGGATGGGTCATGGTAGAGAGTTCTGATAAAACATGGTCCACTGGAGAAGGGAATGGCAAACCACTTCAGTATTCTTGACTTTAGAACCCCATGAATAGTATGAAAAGGCAAAAAGATAGGACACTGAAAGATGAACTCCCCAGGTCAGTAGGTGCCCCATATGCTACTGGAGATGAGTGGAGAAATAACTCCAGAAAGAATGAAGGGATG
Organism: Bos mutus; assembly: GCF_027580195.1. NCBI lineage: Eukaryota > Metazoa > Chordata > Mammalia > Artiodactyla > Bovidae > Bos > Bos mutus. The sequence goes on along the minus strand of NC_091636.1, from coordinate 28,523,634 downwards.
GAGCCAAAGCAAAAACAGTACCTAGTAGTGGATATGACTGGTGATGGAAGTAAAGTCTGATGCTATAAAGAGCAATATTGCATAAGTACCTGGAATGTTAGGTTCATGAATCAAGGTAAATTAGAAGTGGTCAAACAGGAGATGGCAAGAGTGAACATCAACATTTTAGGAATCAATGAACTAAAATGGACTGGAATGGGTGAATTTAATTCAGATGACCATTATATCTACTACTGTGGGCAAGAATCCTTTAGAAGAAATGGAGTAGCCCTCACAGTCAACAAAAGAGTCTGAAATACAGTACTTGGATGCAATCTCAAAAATGACAAAATGATCTTTGTTCATTTCCAAGGCAAATCATTCAACACCACAGTAATCCAAGTCTATGCCCCAACCAGTAACGCTGAAGAAGTTGAATGGTTCTATGAAGACCTACAACACTTTCTAGAACTAATACCCAAAAAGGATGTCCTTTTCATTATAGGGGACTGGAATGCAAAAGTAGGAAATCAAGAGATACCTGGAGTAACAGGCAAATTTGACCTTGGAGTACAGAATGAAGGAGAGCAAAGGCTAACAGAGTTTTGCCAAGAGAAGGCACTGGTCATAGCAAACACCCTCTTCCAACAACACAAGAGAAGACTCTACACAAGGACATCACCAGATGGTCAATACTGAAATCAGATTGATTATGTTCTTTGCAGCCAAAGATGGAGAAGCTCTAGAGAGTCAGAAAAAACAAGACTGGGAGCTCACTGTGGCTCAGATCATGAACTACTTATTGCCAAATTCAGACTGAAATTGAAGAAAGTGGGAAAAACCACTAGACCATTCAGGTATGACCTAAATAAAATCTCTTACAATTATACAGTGGAAGTGACAAATAGATTCAAGGGATTAGATCTGATAGACAGAGTGCCTGAAGAACAATGGATGGAGGTTCGTGACATTGTATAGGAGAAAGGGAGCAAGGTGATCCCCGAGAAAAAGAAATGTAAAAAGGCAAAGTGGTTGTCTGAGGAGGCCTTACAAACAGTTGAGAAAAGAAGAGAAGCTAAAGGCAAAGGAGAAAAGGAAAGATATACCCATTTGAATGCAGAGTTCCAAAAAATAGCAAGGAGAGATGAGAAAGCCTTCCTCAGTGATCAATGCAAAGAAATAGAGGAAAACAATAGAATAGGAAAGACTAGAGATCTCTTCAAGAAAATTAGAGATACCAAGGGAATATTTCATGCAAAACTGGGAACAATAAAGGACAGAAACGGTATGGACCTAACAGAAGCAGAAGATATTAAGAACAGGTGGCAAGAATACACAGAACTATACAAAAAGATCTTCATGACCCAGATAACCACAATGGTGTGGTCACTCACCTAGAGCCAGACGTCCTGGAATGCAAAGTCAAGTGGGCCTTAGGAAGCATCACTACAAACAAAACTAGCGGAGGTGATGGAATTCAGCTGAGCTATTTCAAATCCTAAAAGATGATGCTGTGAAAGTGCTTCACTCAATATGCCAGCAAATTTGGAAAACTCAGCAGTGGCCACAGGACTGGAAAAGGTCAGTTTTTCATTTCAATCCCAAAGAAAGGCAACGCCAAAGAATGTTCAAACTATCACACAATTGCACCATTCTCACACGCTAGTAAAGTAATGCTCAAAATCCTCCAAGCCACGCTTCAACAATACATGAACCATGAACTTACAGATGTTCAAGTTGAATTTAGAAAAGGCAGAGGAACCAGAGATCAAATTGCCAACATCTGCTGAATCATCAAGCAAGCAACCGAGTTCCAGAAAAACATCTACTTCTGCTTTATTGACTATGCCAAAGCCTTTGACTCTGTGGATCACAACAAACTGTGGAAAATTCTTAAAGAGTTGGGAATACCTGACCACTTGACCTGCCTCTTAAGAAAGCTGTATGCAGGTCAAGAAGCAACAGTTAGAACCCGACATGGAACAACAGACTGGTTCCAAATTGGGAAAGGAGTACATCAAGGCTGTATATTGTCACCCTGCTTATTTAACTTATATGCAGAACACATCATGTGAAATGCCAGGCTGGATGAAGCATAAATTGGGATTAAGATTGCCAGGAGAATTATCAATAACCTCAGATATGCAGATGACACCACCCTTATGGCAGAAAGCAAAGAAGAACTAAAGAGCCTCTTGATGAAAATGAAAGGGGTGAGTGAAAAAGTTGGCTTAAAACTCAACATTCAGAAAACCAAGATCATGGCATCTGGTCCCATCACTTCATGGCAAATAGATGGGGAAACAATGGAAACAGCAATAGACTTTGGGGCTCCGAAATCACCTCAGGAGGTCACTGCAGCCATGAAATTGAAAGATGCTTGCTCCTTGGAAGAAAAGCTATGACCAAACTAGACAGCATATTAAAAGGCAGAGACATCACTTTGCCAACAAAGGTCCGTCTAGTCAAAGTTATGGTTTTTCCAGTAGTCAGGTATGGATGTGAGAGTTGGACTTTAAAGAAAGCTGAGCACCAAAGAATTGATGCTTTTGAACTGTGGTATTGAAGAAGAGTCTTGAGAGTCCCTTGGAGTGCCAGGGGACCAAACCAGTCCAAGCTAAAGGAAATCAGTCCTGAATATTCATTAGAAGGACTGATCCTGAAGCTGAAGCTCCAATACCTTGGCCACCTGATGGGAAGAACTGACTCATTGGAAAAGACCCTGATGCTGGGAAAGATTGAAGGTGGGAGGAGAAGGGGATGACAGGATGAGATGATTGGATGGCATCACTGACTCAATGGATGTGAGTTTGAGTAGACTCCAGGAGTTGGTGATGGACAGGAAAGCCTGGCATGCTGCAGTTGATGGGGTCACAGAGTCAGACACAACTGAGTGACTGAACTGAACTGAAACCCACACACCACTGGGCACCTTATCTTTGACAAAGAAGGCAAGAATATACAATGGAGAAAAGATGGTCTCTTCAATAAGTGGTGCTGGGAAAACTGCACAGCTACATGTAAAAGAATCAAATTAGAACACTTCCTAACACGAGAAACGCTAGACTGGAAGAAGCACAAGCTGGAATCAAGATTGCCAGGAGAAATATCAATAACCTCAGATATGCAGATGACACCACCCTTATGGCAGAAAGTGAAGAGGAACTCAAAAGCCTCTTGGTGAAAGTGAAAGTGGAGAGTGAAAAAGTTGGCTTAAAGCTCAACATTCAGAAAACGAAGATCATGGCATCTGGTCCCATCACTTCATGGGAAATAGATGGGGAAACAGTGGAAACAGAGGCAGATTTTACTTTTTTGGGCTCCAAAATCATTGATGGTGACTGCAGCCATGAAATTAAAAGACGCTTACTCCTTGGAAGGAAAGTTATGACCAACCTAGATAGCATATTGAAAAGCAGAGACATTACTTTGCCAACAAAGTTCCGTCTAGTCAAAGCTATGGTTTTCCCTATGGTCATGTATGGATGTGAGAGTTGGACTGTGAAGAAGGCTGAGTGCTGAAGAATTGATGCTTTTGAACCGTGGTGTTGGAGAAGACTCTTGAGAGTCCCTTGGACTGCAAGGAGATCCAACCAGTCCATTCTGAAGGAGATCAGCCCTGGGTGTTCTTTGGAAAGAATGATGCTAAAGCTGAAACTCCAGTACTTTGGCCACCTGATGCGAAGAGTTGACTCATTGGAAAAGACTCTGATGCTGGGAGGGATTGGGGCAGGAGGAGAAGGGGACGACAGAGGATGAGATGGCTGGATGGCATCACTGACTCGATGGACGTGAGTCTGAGTGAACTCTGGGAGTTGGTGATGGATAGGGAGGCCTGGCGTGCTGCGATTCATGGGGTCGCGAAGAGTCGGACACGACTGAGCGACTGAACTGAACTGAACTGAACTGAACACCACACACAAAGATAAGCTCAAAATGAATTAAAGACCTAAATGTAAGACTAGAAACTATAAAATTCTTAAAGGAAAACATGCGCAGAACACTCTCTGACATAAATCATAGAGAGAATCTCTATGACCCACCTTCTAGAGTAAAAGAAATAAAAACAAATGTAAACAAGTGGTACCTAATTAAACCTAAAAGCTTTTGCATAGCAAAGGAAACTATAAACAAGGTGAAAAGACAGACCTCAGAATGGGAGAAAATAATAACAAATGAAACATCTGTCACAGGATTAATTTCCAAAATATACAAGCAGCTCATGCAGCTCAATACCAGAAAAACAAACAATCCAATTAAAAAGTGGGCAGAAGATCTGAACAGACATTTCTCCAAAGAAGACATACAGATGGCTAACAAACACATGAAAAGATGCTCAATATCACTAATTATTAGAGCAATGTAAATCAAAACTACAATGAGGTATCACCTCACAACAGTCAGAATGGCCATCATCAAAAAATCTACAAACAATAAATGTTGGAGAGAGTGTGGATAAAAGAGAACTCTCTTGCACTGTTAGTGGAAATGTAAATTGATACAGCCACTATGGAGAACAGTATGGATATTCCTTAAAAAACTAGGAATAAAACTACCATATGACCCAACAATCCCACTACTGGGCATATTTTCTGAGAAAACCAAAACTGAAAAAGACACATGTACCCCAGTGTTCGTTGCAGCACCATTTACAATAACTAGGACATGGAGGCAACCAAGGTGCCCATCAACAGATGAATGGATAAAGAAGTTGTGCTACATATACACAATGGAATATTACTCGGCCATAAAAAAGAACACATTTGAGTCAGTTCTAATGAGGTGGATGAACCTGGAGCCTATTATACAGAGTGAAGTAAGTGAAAAAGAAAAAAAACAAATATATATTAACACATATATATGGAATCTAGAAAAATGGTAATGATGAGCCTATTTGCAGGGCAGAAATGGAGACACTGACATATAAAACAGACTTGTGGGCACAGTGGGGGAAGGAGAGGGTGGAACGAATGGAGAGAGGAGTGTGGAAGCATATACATTACCATGTGTAAAATAGACAGCCAGTGGGAATTTGCTGTGTGGCTCAGAGAGCTCAAACTGCTGCTCTGTGACAATCTAGAGGGGTGGGATGGAGTGGGAAGTCAGAGGGAGGTTCAAGAGGGTGGGGACATATGTATACCTATGGCTGATTTATGTTGATATATGGCAGAAACAATATTGTAAAGTGCTTATCCTCCAATTAAAAATAAATAAATTTTTTAAAATAAAAGAAAGCGTGTGCAGGGAATGCAGAACACCAGTTGAAACCTACTACTAATTATATTTTGAAACCGTCTGTTCTCTGGGCCTCAGTTAATCTTCTGTATAGTGAGAGTTTTGAGATGGAGGTTCTCAAGGTCTCTGACTCCAGCTGCAGGAAATGGAAGACTGCTTCCTTTCACAAAAGCTCTTTGTTGTGGAATTCTTTGCTGCTGACCCTCCGGACCCCAAGCAAGCACAATCTTTAGAAATTAGCATTTTATTGACTTTGACATGTGCTGTCACTGACGCTTCTGTTTTATGTGTTTTAATTAAATGTTATTATTTGCCACCGTGTCTCAAGGCCATGTGTTGGGAATGGGCGAGATTTCATAAATCAGATCCAGACGTCTACATTGGGAGTTCATTGATTCTTCTTGTGATGTCATTGTAATTACTTCCCTTCGATCAATACAGAAGCTTTGATGTTCTCTTTAGAGCTGAAAGAGGCTTCTTTCCATTTATCTCCCACCTTGTTGAAAATGCACAAAGCCTTTCCTCCAAAAATCACCCTCCTCTGATATAAAATCGAGTATTGTTGTTTTGTTTTCAATGTGGTTGCTATTTTTAGATGCTCAGAGCAAGAGCCACTGGAGGCCGCCTGTGAGCCCATTTTATTCTGAAAGTAAAAGAAGTCTAATCCTGTGACAATGGCTTTTGTCTGTTCCTCTCTCTGTCCTTGCTTTGGTGCCCCCTGTGTTCCCTACACACTGCACTTCAGGCTCTGGAGGAACTTTTTGTTTGTTTGGTCTTTGTTTCTTTTCCAAATTTATTTAAATTTATTTATTTAAATATTTTTAATTGGAGGATAATTGCTTTACAATATTATATTGGTTTTTGCCATATATCAACATGAATCAACCATAGGTATACATGTGTCCCCTCCCTCTTGAACCTCCCTCCCTGGACCAACTTTAAGGCGAACCTTCCAGATGCTCATGTTGTCAGGGATGTCATTTTTATTACCTTCTCTACAGTCTGCATGTCTGCCTGGCACTAAGTGCTCGATGCGCATTTGTTGTTGTTGTTGTTATTCAGTCGCTCAGTGGTGTCCAGCTCTTTGCGACCCTGCGGACTGCAGCACACCAGGCTTCCCTGTCCTTCACCATCTCCCAGAGCTTGCGCAAACTCATGTCCATTGAGTCAGTGATGCCATCCAACCATCTCATCCTCTGTCATCCCTTTCTCCTCCTGCCTTCAATCTTTCCCAACATCAAGGTTATTCTAATGAGTCAGCTCTTCGCATCAGGTGGCCAAAGTATTGGAGCTTCAGCTTCAGCATCAGTCCTTCTAATGAATATTCAGGATTGATTTCCTTTAGAATTAACTCATTTGATCTCCTTGCAGGCCAAGGAACCATCAAGAGTCTTCTCAAACACGACAGTTCAAAAGCATCAATTCTTTGGAGCTCAGCCTTCTTTATGGTCCAACTCTCACATCTGTATATGACTACTGGAAAAACCATAGCTTTGACTAGATGGACCTTTGTTGGCAAAGTAATGTCTCTGCTTTTCAATACTCTATCTACGTTTGCCACAGCTTTTCTTCCAAGGAGCAAGTGTCTTTTAATTTCGTGACTGCACTCAACATCCGCTATGATTTTGCTGCCCAAGAAAATAAAGTCTCTCACTGTTTCCATTGTTTCCCCATCTATTTGCCATGAAGTGATGGGATCAGATGCCATGATCTTCATTTTTGAATGTTGACTTTTAAGCCAGCTTTTTCACTCTCCTCCTTCACCTTCATCAAGAGGCTCTTTAGTTCCTCTTTGCTTTCTGCCATTAGGGTGGTGTTATCTGCATATCTGAGGTTATTGATATTTCTCCCAGTAATCTTGATTCCAGCTTGTGCTTCATCCAGCCTAGCGTTTCTCATGATGTACTCTGCATATAAGTTAAATAAGCAGGGTGACAGTATACAGCCTTGATGTACTCCTTTCCCAATTTGGAACCAGTCCATTGTTCCATGTCAGGTTCTAACTGTTGCTTCTTGACCTGATACAGCTTTCTTAGGAGGCAGGTCAGGTGGTCTGGTTTTCCCATCTCTTGAAGAATTTTCCACAGATTGTTGTGATCCACACAGTCAAAGGCTTTAGTGTAGTCAATGAAGCAGAAGTAGATGTTTCTCTGGAATTCTGTTGCTTTTTCTATGATCCAACAGATGTCACCAATTTGATCTCTGGTTTCTCTGCCTTTTCTAAATCCAACCTGAACATCTGGAAGTTCTCAGTTCATACTGTTGAAGCCTGGCTTGGAGAATTTCGAACATTACTTTGCTAGTGTGCGAGATGAGTGCAATTGTGCAATAGTTTGAACATTCTTTGGCATTGCCTTTCTTTGGGATTGTAATGAAAACTGACCTTTTCCAGTCCTTTGGCCACTGCTGAGTTTTCCAAATTTGCTGGCATATTGAGTGAAGCACTTTCACATCATCATCTTTTAGGATTTGAAATCGCTCAACTGGAATTCCATCACCTCCACTAGCTTTGCTTATAGTGATGCTTCCTAAGGCCCACTTGACTTCGCACTCTAGGATGTCTGGCTCTGGGTGAGTAATCACACTATTGTGGTCACTTGGGTCATGAAGATCTTTTTTGTACAGTTCTGTGTATTCTTGCCACCTGTTATTAATATCTTCTGCTTCTGTTAGGTCCATACTGTTTCTGTCCTGTATTATGCACACTGGTTGAATTTAATTGAGGGGAGAGAGTGAGGAATTTGCACTTCTCCCAGGCAGAATCAATCCAGAGCCAGTTGAGGCTCACCTCAGAGCCTGAGTCTCAACTGGGTCAGGAAAGACCTGGCACCCACTCCAGTATCCTGGCCTGGAGATTTCATGGGCTGTATAGTCCATGGTGTCACAAAGAGTCAGACACGGCTGAGAGACTTTCACTTAGAGAGGGAAGAGATTGTGAGTCTATCCTTCTTTTTAAAGCATCACTGTACATGTTATATCCAAAGAGTGTTATGTTCAAAATCCCATTATACATAGAGAATTCCTAGAATATTTGAAGGGATGGAGGACAGAAAGGTGGGAGAGATTGATCATCAACCATTTTTGTTCATGCTCAACAAATATTTCTTGAGTACTTAACCATGCAGAAATTAGGGCCCAGAGCAAAGGTAAGGATCCCTCAGGCTCTGCTCTCTCCCTGATTCCAAATCTAGCCCCTACAAGAAGCAGGGCCTTCCCCAACACTAACACTTCATTTTCACAAATTCCTAAAGCCACAGGGTTTTATTTGATTATACATATTTATTTAACAAATACGTATAGAGCACGGTGTGCCAGGCACCATTCTAAGCACACCACATATATTAACTCATTTAATCCTCATTAGAAGCCCGAGGTATTGTGATTATTAATGATAGGATTATTAACCTTCAACTTATTGATGAGGAAAATGAGGCACAAATTAACTAAATAATTTGGCCAAGGTCGCACCGCTAGTGGGTGCCGGAGTCAAGATTTAAACCCAGGCAGTTAAGCCTCAACGTCCATTTTTTTAACCACTATTTCAGGCTGTCTCAGCTTGGCTGTGGATTGACCGTTGGTTGTCGCCTGTCAGCCTGGACTCTCTAGTTGCACTGCCAGCTTCCTGACAAGTGGGACCACAACTCCAAGGCCTTTATCATATCTTCCCTCCATGTTCCTTCAGAAAATGCCTATTAAATACCTCCTCTCTATCTGGAACATTCTAGATTCTAGGAGCACAGCAATGAACCAGACTGTCAGGACTCCTGCCTCGCACAGCTTACATTTGATGAGGCAGAACACATGACACCAGGTAAGCCACCTGACCAACCAAGTGAGAAGACAGCTACCAGTCGTCACAACTGCAGTGAAAGGAATGAGAGAAAGTCATGGAGCGAGAAGCCTCAAGAAATGATGTTGTGAGGAAGAGACTCTCAGGGGAGGGCATGTCTGCGCTGATTCCTGAGGAAAAGCAGCCAGCCCTGTGAGGCTCTGAGGGATGAGAACTCCAGTCAGAGGGGCAGCTGGTGCCAAGGCCCCGTGGCAGAAAGGCACCTGGAGAGCAGCAATCAGGAGGGGAGGAGGGAAGCAGGGCTCAGACGGTGAAGTCTCAGGAGGTGGATTCTTTGTGCCATGTTGCAAAAAGCCATGGGACATGGCACAGTGCTGAGTCCCCAGGGAACTTTAAGTGACTCGCACATCGCTAAGCCTGTGTGCCCTCAGCAGAGCAAGCTACCTGGGACCACCAAGCACCGCCTCCAGGGGCCCAGTTACCCCCACCCCACCAACCGTTTCAGTGGACACAGTGAAAGACCACTCAGACCTGGAGTCCGACTTCCTAGCTTTCAGTCCCTCTATTCACTAGCTGAATGATTTGGGGGCAAATTATTGAACCTAAACTTCAGTTTTCTGACCTGAAAAATGGTATCATCAAGTACATAACCCAGAAGATGACTGAGAAAATTAAATGAGATGATGAGGGTCAAATGCTCAGCACAGTGCTGGGACAAGGAAGCAAACACCCAAGGCAGTTTTTATGCTGTGACGGTTATTCTTGTATTACTCTTGGTAGGTGATCAGCCCTGAAGTGTAATCACTGCCTGATGGAAAGTGCTGGAATCTCTGGCATCAGCTCTGCTAGTTTCTGGGCTGACAACAGCAGATCTGTGAAGAGGAAAAGGGGGGAAACTAGATAATCCGAAACATCTACTATTTTCCCAAATAACGTGATCTCTACTACTTTTTTCCATGCAAGTTGCTAGAGAGTTCCAGTCTTTTTCGTTCAGCATTCCTCTCCAAGCTCCATTCTGTTTCACGTTAGTGTAGGTACCGAGAAAACATCAGAAGTGACATGACTCTCCAATGGAGAATCACTAAGTGATAATGTAGGCACCATGACAAGAAACACAATTTTTAGATGAAAAGAGAAGAGAATTTAACCCGAATGAATGCCAAGGCCAGGATTTTTGTTCAGATCTCCCAGGAAACAGAGTTTCATCCAAAAGCCAAGACTGGAGCTACAATAAGCATTTTCTTTCCCTTGGCGTGCCCAGAGTCCATTAAGAACCAAGCCCTGGTGCCACCTACTGGCCATCTCCAGAACTGAAGAACAGACTCAAGAACCCCTTTGCCTCCTTGTCAGAAATTAAGTTTAGGGGGGAAAAACTGGTAATATCACAGTAACTTCAGTGTTTTCAACCTCCTGTGAATTATTTGAATGGATAAAAGCGTATGGTAACAGTCTCAGCCACTTACAGTCCCCACAAGGGACAGTCCCTGACATGCCACAACTTGCTTTGTATCTGTAAGAACTTGTCACCCAGCGAGGTACCCAGAGATAGAGACAGCATATTTTTTTTCAGTGGGCCAGTACCTGGCTCCACTCCCATCAATGTATCCAGTCTTACAAGAAGATAGTCTCTACTGCCCAAATTTATATCCTTGAATACTTTCACTTATAGGAGATACTTTACACAAAGAAATCACGCGTGGAATCTGCCTTCAGAGAGTGGGGCTTGCAGCTCACTATACAACTGCAAGCCTAAATCCCCTTCTGTCCCCAGAATCTCATGATAAGAATCAGTCTGGGGTCTGCTCTCTCTAGGTAAGAAAAGGTGGCCACTCTTGTCATCTCAGTTCAGTTCAGTCACTCAGTCATGTCCGACTCTTTGTGACCCCATGGACTACAGCATGCCAGGCCTCCCTGTCCATCATCAACTCTCGGAGTTTACTCTAACTCGTGTCCATCACGTCGGTGATGCCATCCAACCATCTCATCCTCTGTCGTCCCCTTCTCCTCCTGCCTTCAATCTTTCCCAGCATCGGGGTCTTTTCCAATGGGTCGGTTCTTCACATCAGGTGGCCAAAGTATTGGAGTTTCAGCTTCAGCATCAGTCCTTCCAATGAATATTTGGGACTGATTTCCTTTAGGATGGACTGGTTGTATATCCTTGCAGTCCAAGGGACTCTGGAGAGTCTTCTCCAATACAACAGTTCAAAAGCATCAATTCTTTGGCACTCAGCTTTCTTTATGGTTCAACTCTCACATCCATACATGACTACTGGAAAAACCATAGCTTTGACTAGATGGACCTTTAATGGCATCATGGCCACTTTGATTTTCCAAGGATTTGGTGAGAGCAGATGGCTTTGGGGCCTGGGTAGCTTCGGCAGTTTGTTCAAGCTCCACACGAATCTTAAAGCCAGGTAATTTGACCTCAGTAAGCACACAGCCTGAAATGGCTAGGGAAAATAAATCTACAGACTGGCTAACCAAGGAATAAACCAATATCCCAAAGAATTTTGGCTCATTCCTCCAGGGGTGGATAAGCAGGGCAGTTTTGAAGACAGGAAAGTCAGTGGCTGGGCTAGATCCTCCCTTCTTTACTCAAGAATATATCTTTACATATTTAAAATGCATTGAGTCATACTTCCCTGGTGGCACAGTGGATAAGAATCAGCCTGCAAATGCAGGGGACTCAGGTTCAACCTGGTCTAGGAAGATTCCCCGTGCCGTGGGGCAACTAAGCCCATGTACCACAACTACTGAGATGGTGCCGCAACCACTGAGCCCCACTCACCTGGAGCCTGTGCCCTGCAGCAAGAGAAGCTGCAGCGAGAAGTCTGCCCACCGCAACGAAGAACAGCCCTGGCTTGCCGCAGCTACAGAAAAGCTTGAGCAGCCATGAAGACCCAGCACAGCCAAAAGTAAATTAAAAAAAAATTTTAATGCATTGAGTCCATCAACAGAGGAGTGGATAAAGATGTGATACATATATACAATGGAATATTACTCAGTCAAAAAAAAGAACAAAATAATGCCACTTGCTGCAAGATGGATGTATGTGGAGATTGTCATACCGAGTGAAGTAAGTCAGAGAAGGAAAAATATCACTTCTATGTGGAATCCTTTTTAAAAAAATTATACAAATAAACTTATTTACTAGAAATAAAGTCACAGATGTAGAAACCAGTCTTACAGCTACCAGGGAGGGAAGGTGAGGAGGGATAAATGGGAGATTGAGATTGACATATACACACTACTATATATAGAATAGATAACTAATAAGGATCTACTGTATAGCACAGGGAACTCTAGTCAATATTCTGTAATGACCTATTTGAGAAAAAAATCTTTAAAAAAGTGGATATATGTGTTCGTATAACTGACTCACTTGGCTGTTCACCTGAGACTAATACAACGTTGTAAATCAACTATACTCCAATGAAAACTTTAAATCTAAAAATTAACAAATAAAATGTATTGAGTCTCTTCTGCTTGCCCAATAAGCACTTCACCTACAGCTCCTTGCTTAATCTCAACAAAAATCTTTGCACTTGATATCATTTTTGTTTCCACCTAACAGATAAGAAAACAGGCTTAGAGACAGCTTTAATACTTGTCCATGTACAGGTAGAAAATAAACACAACACGATTTCTTTGGTTACAACCAGGGCTGAAACAATACAAATAAAGTATGATGAACTTAAGGAGGAAAAATCTCCCTTAGGAAGGCAGTATAATTCACCTATACTTCAATAAATTTTTTAAAAATCAGATCAGATCAGTCGCTCGGTTGTGTCCAACTCTTTGTGACCCCTGAATCACAGCACGCCAGGCCTCCCTGTCCATCACCAACTCCCGGAGTTCACTGAGACTCACGTCCATCGAGTCAGTACAAAAAGTAAAATTTTCTCTCTCCAAAAAAAATTTTTTAAATAAATAAATAAACCACTTGCCCAGGATCTTAGAGCAAGTAACTAGTAGATGCAAGATCCCAACTCATACATCCTCATTCCTCTTAATCACTCAAAGTATTTCTCAGAGACCCAGGACTTAGAATTTCCACAGACACTCATGAAACACAAGCACTCCTTATATTTGCAGGATGAACGAAAGGGGTAATTCTCCATAAAGAAGATGCTCTCCAAGCCCCTGTAGATGTGAGTGTGGTAGGAAGAAGAGGAGGTGCCTTAGCACTCAACACCACTCACCCTATTCTTCTTGAGCAGCACACACCCCATAGAAACCTTCCCCTTCATCTTCATACCCTTGATGTAGTTACTGGACTGTAGTTCCCACCCCAGCCAATTCCCTAGGACCTTCACCATAATTTTCTCACACCGTCCATGCCTGACGAGTGATTTCTCATGGTTATTTGCAAAAGCACAAATACAAATGCTATTAACTGGTAATAAAACCAGCCAGCCATTTCTAAAACCCAGTGCTGGCAACCGCTCTGTGGTCTTTGGGGACCCTTCATTTGCCAGAGTAAATATTTCTTTCTGATATGAAAATGCCAAGGGAGGCAACCCGGTCTTTTGCTCTTTCCGAAATTTATAGACGAATGAGGTCTGGCTGGGTCAGGAGTAGGCAGACAGTCTCTTAAGAATCATAGAAAGCTTTTAGGATTCCTGATTCCAGAAACTACCCACCAGCTTCAATATATAGATATTTCATGTCCCCCCAGATAATATTGTTTACTTTTTTTAAAAGTAGGACTTTAATAAGAATTCATCAGCTGGGCTTCCCTGGTGGCTCAGTGGTAAAGAACCTGGCTGCCAATGCGGTGGACACAGGTTTGATCCCTGGTCCGGGAAGATCCCACATGTTGCAGAGCAACTAAGCCTTTGCACCACAACCACCGAAGCCTGCACACCTAGAGCTTGTGCCTGGCAACAAGAAAACCTCTGCAAGGGCAAGCCCACACAGCACAACTAAAAAGTAGCCTCTGCTCACTACAACTGGAGAAAGGCCGCAGGCAGCAACAAAGATCCAGCACAGCCAGAAACAAATACATCTTTAACACTAACAAAAATTGTTAGCCATCTTTCAGGTTCCTGGCACTGTGCTAGACACCATAGATACCAAAGAAAGGTTACCATACCTGCCCTCCAGGTGCTTATAACCTAGTTATGGAGACATGACCCACACAGGAAGCAACTCAAGAATAAGACAAAGCAGGTCTTAATCAGGTGTGAGATGCCAGAGTACAGATAACAGGAACCGTCACACTCAGAAATGAAGATGGTCAACCTGGAGAGACCAGTCACAGGGTGACTCTCCCGGTTCTGCCACACACTGGGCTCTGCTACTCTAGCCCCTGGCCTCATGCACCTCATCAGACCCTGGTAATGGGATCTGTAAAATAACAGCAAAGAAGGCCGAGCACTGAAGAACTGATGCCTTTGAACTATGGTGCTGGAGAAGACTTCTGAGAGTCCCTTGGACAGCAAGGAAATCAAACCAGTCAATCTTAAGGGAAATCAACCCTGAAAACTCATTGGAAGGACCGATGTTAAAGTTGAAACTCCACTATTTTGGTCACGTGGTGCGAACAGCTGACTCATTGGAAAAGCCCCTGATTCTGGGAAAGATTGAGGGCAGAAATAGAAGAGGGCATCAGAGGATAAGATGGTTGGATGGCATCACTGATGCAATGGACACAAACTTGGGCAAACTTCGGGAGATGGTGAGGGACAGGGAGGCCTGGTGTGCTGCAGTCCATGGGGTTGCAAAGAGTCGGACACAACTGGGCGACTGAACAACAGCAGCAACAAAATGACCAAGCTTGGCCACTCATACAACAAATTTGTTCTGAACCCTGACCATAAGCCAGGCACTGTTGTGGTTCTAGTGATGAGATGGTGAATGAACGGGACAATGAAGTGCCCGACAGTCTGGTGGGAGAAAAGGGTAAGGCAGACAACAAACAGATGAAGGGATGACGATATTACATGACAGCAGTGACAAATCCAAGTGGGGGGCAGACAGTGGCAGGGGCTGTCAGGAGGGGTGTGAGGGGAGTCACACCAATCAAAGAACAGTAAGAACGTTTGAGGACGTGGATGACATGAGCCAGACAAACCACCGTCTATGAGATGAGCATTCCTGGAAGAATAAAAGCAAGGGAAAGATCCTGAGATAAGAATGGCTGGAAATGTTTGAGGAACGGCATGAATGCTGGTGAGGCTGTATCACCATGGGTGTCTGAGAACTGTTGGGAAATGAAGAGCAGCCAGGAGCCAGATCATGAAGGATCCAGAGGGCCAAAGGTTCAGAAGGGAAGAAGTTCAGAAGTTCACAAGGGAAGCTTGGAAGGCTTCAGAATATGTACCAGAGTATCCAAACCATCTCTGATGCTAAGAGGTAGGACTTAAGCAAGACAGTCCTAATGAGCAAGATCTAGAATGTAGGCATCCAGATGCTAAGTACCTACATGTAAAATGGTCTGGGTTCTTTCGCATTTAGCAGTAACTTGATTACAGGAGAAACCAAATTAAGGGGATAAAAAAATCAGAGGCATAATCCTAGAGACTTAGGAGCATGTGTGTGTCAGTTGCTCAGTCATGTCTGACTCTTTGCAACCCCCATGGACTGTAGCCCACAAGGCAACTCTGTCCTTGGGATTTCCCAGGCAAGAATACTGGAGTGGGTTGCCATTTCCTTCTCCCGGGGATCTACCCGACTCAGGGATCAAACCCACGTCTCTCGAGACTCCTGCATTGGCAGGCTGAGACCTAGGGGAGTCACAGGTATTTCATGAGCAGATTGAGATGATGCCTTTGAAGCTCTTCAGGCAGCCAGTGCCCTTCTTCTGTCCAAAGACTGCCAGTGTGGTTCCCAAGTGGAACTATGCAAGATCCCTCCCTCCTAGACAACAGCCTGCCATTTGAAACTCACTCCTCAGTGTTTCATGGCCACAGTTAACGCTACAATAGATAACAGGTAAGCGTTAACTTTCCAAGAAGGCAATGGCACCCCACTCCAGTACTCTTGCCTGGAAAGTCCCATGGATGGAGGAACCTGGTAGGCTGCAGTCCATGGGGTCTCGAAGAGTCGGACACACTGAGCGACTTCACTTTCACTTTTCACTTTCATGCATTGGAGAAGGAAATGGCAACCCACTCCAGTGTTCTTGCCTGGAGAATCCCAGGGACGGCAGAGCCTGGTGGGCTGCCGTCTATGGGGTTGCATGGAGTCGGACACAAGTGAAGCGACTTAGCAGCAGCAGAGCATTACCTTTGAATAAACTGAAGCTAATTGGTTAGTGCTTTTCAAATTTTCTAACCTCCATTTACTATCTCTTCCTTAGACAGAAAACAGAACACACATGGCTGCAGAATGCTTGAAAGATGTGCAGTAAAACAGTCCACTGCCAGCGAGAAATTAATTGAAAATGCATGTTTCATCTTAAGGCTTATGTGAATGATGCATTTTATTTCAGATCTACCTGTAAGAACTTAACAGTCATGTTTTCTAGTACTCAAGGAGCAAATATGGCTCTTCATGAAGATATCCTGTGCTTTGTCACACACTTGGCATGTCCTTGTATGCATGCGTGCTAAGTCCCTTCAGTCATGTGCAACTCTGTGCAACTCTATGGACTGCAATCTGCCAGGCTCCTCTGTCCATGGAATTCTCCAGGCAAGAATACTGGAGGGGGTCACCATGCCCCTCCAGATACCATGCCCTTGCTGCTGTTGCTGCTGCTAAGTTGCTTCAGTTGTGTCCGACTCTTCGTGACCCCATGGACTGCAGCCTACCAGGGTCCTCCGTGCATGGGATTTTCCAGGCAAGAGTACTGGAGTGGGGTGCCATCACCTTTTCCAACCATATCCTTAGGGATGGGCAAATAACTGAAAGTGGATAACTAAAAGTGACCCAATTAAAGCACTCTTCTCTCCAGAAGGATTCTAAGTAGTTACTGATATTTGAGATTTCAAGGATCATGAACCACTGTTTGGGGACAATGCGTGAGCAGAGGGTTCCTAAAGCAGATCTGAGTGCTTCTTAAACAAAGTCTCTAATGTGAGGTCTGATTCCACAATTGTTTGTTTATGAAAGCACAAGCCATTTCAGCTGTGACTTGTGTTACCAGCTCAAGTTGGAAATGAGCTGCATCTTAACCATCTCTGAGCTTCAGCAGGCATAATGGGAATAGCACGTGAGATCTGGCAGCTCTATAGCCATCACACAAATCTCAGTAAATTCCTTCAGTGTCACATGCTTTTAGGAAGTGATGCCGTTGCCATGAATAAGAAAGCATTCACAAAGAAACTGACACTGCTTCTGTCTCTTAAAGTCATGTACAGCATTTCTGAGGGGCTATGTTGCTCATATTGTGTTTGTTTAATATTTGACAATATCTTGGCTCATACCATAGTAGATTTGAGATTAAGTGATTACTTGTAAAGGCACAGTTGCCCACACAGATGGGAGAATGTGTTTATTTGGGGGAAAAAAAAGAAACTAAAAGGAAATAACCCTCCACGATGCATACATCAATACTATTATGATTACATAATACTGTATTAGTAATATTTTGAGGGACTTACCCTAAATAACCGTCCTCCCTTCCAACTCAGCATCCACATAATTACAGCTTTCTAGCTCCTAGGAAAGGGAGGCGTGCCATGTTGAACACGGCCCACGGCAGGGGGTTGAGCGGGCCGCTGCTGCCACAGCGTGGCGATTATTGAGATGGCAACCGTAGGAAGCTTGGCCTGCTTCCACCCAGAGAAAATACAAAATATTTACTTCCTATGTAATTCCGGTCTTCAGCTCTTTCAGATGAACAGCAATTATATTAAATAATAAACACAGGACACTCTACATAATTCCAGCTGCATCGTGTAGCACAAAGTGTGTGAAAAAATAAACATTTCTATATTAACTATATTCAATATACATTAACTATATTAACATATAGTTAAATATAAACATACTTTATTCTGTCAATTTATCTTATTCCCTAAATATCTAGCTTAGGTTGTAATTATACAGAGTTATGTTTTTAAATTTAGGTCTGATATATGGTTTTTATGCTTAACAAAAAGTGAATATTCCAAATCAAAAAAATTATCCTTTTTGCTTAGGGTATGAAAATAATATCTGTCTCTGATAATAATTTATTTCTTTCTTTTTGAGTAAGCTAAGCATTGATTTTACGTAGAGTTCTCCTACCTAAAAAGATTCAAAGAATTCTTACAAATTAAATGGAAGTCTTTAACACAAAAATTAGGGCTTGAACTGGACATATAAACAATATTTTTTTTCCTTGAGCTCCAAAATCTTTGTGGATGGTGACTGCAGCCACAAAATTAAAAGACACTTGCTCCTTGGAAGAAAAGCTATGACTAACCCAAACAGTGCAGTAAAAAGCAGAGACATCACTTTGCCAACAAAGGTCCATATAGTCAAAGCTAAGGTTTTTCCAGTAGTTATGTAAGGATGTGATAGTTGGACCATAAAGAAGGCTGAAAGCTGAAGAATTGATGCTTTTGAACTGTGGTGCAGGAGAAGACTCTTGAGAGTCCCTTGGACTGCAAGGAGATCCAACCAGTCCATCCTAAAGGAAACCAAACCTGACTATTCATTGGAAGAACTGATGCTGAAGCTGAAGCTCAAGTCCTTTGACCACTTGATGCAAAGAACCAACTCATTGGAAAAGCCCCTGATGCTAGGAAAGATTGAGGGCAGGAAGAGAAGGGGACGACAGAGGATGAGATGGTTGGATGGTATCACTGACTCAATGGACACAAGTTTGAGCAAGTGCGGAAAGATAGTGAAGGACAGGGAAGCCTGCTGCAGTTCAGGGGTTACAAAGAGTCGGACAAGTCTGAGAGACTGAAGAACAACAATGAGATCTTTGTTATACAGAGTGTGATGTGCAAGTACAGGGCCAGAGTCTAATAAACAAGGAGTCCCAAATGTCCTCCTTTCTCCACAGAGTGTTCAACCTTCCCACTAAATAACTTCAGATCAAATATCTCAAGAATACTGGTTTGAAGATACATCAGATCATTATTCTGCCCATGGAGGCTTCATGTCTCTACTAGCCCTTATAGTAAAGTTCAGTTCAGTTCAGTCGCTCAGTTGTGTCCAACTCTTTGTGACCCCATGAATCGCAGCACACCAGGCCTCCCTGTCCATTACCAACTCCCAGAGTTCACTCAGACTCACGTCCATCGAGTCAGTGATGCCATCCAGCCATCTCATCCTCTGTTGTCCCCTTCTCCTCCTGCCCCCAATCCCTCCCAGCATCAGAGTCTTTTCCAATGAGTCACCTCTTCACATGAAGTGGCCAAAGTATTGGAGTTTCAGCTTCAGCATCATTCCCTCCAAAGAAATCCTAGGGCTTATCTCCTTCAGAATGGACTGGTTGGATCTCCTTGCAATCCAAGGGACTCTCAAGAGTCTTCTCCAACACCACAGTTCAAAAGCATCAATTCTTCAGTGCTCAGCTTTCTTCACAGTCCAACTCTCACATCCATACATGACCACTGGAAAAACCATAGCCTTGACTAGATGGACCTTTGTTGGCAAACATTGTCTCCAAAACTTCAGAGAGATACAACTATCAACTTTTTCGGTCCAGAGCAA
The DNA here is from genome assembly GCF_027580195.1 of Bos mutus. Taxonomy (NCBI): domain Eukaryota; kingdom Metazoa; phylum Chordata; class Mammalia; order Artiodactyla; family Bovidae; genus Bos; species Bos mutus. The sequence goes on along the minus strand of NC_091636.1, from coordinate 28,504,037 downwards.
CCCTAGGGATATACTGATATTCCTGGATTAACAGCTGAAAAAAATTCCAATGATAAATTTTCAGAGATAAGTAAGGAATAAAATAGAAGGATAACTATAAACTAACATGTATACCATACACACACACTCACACATAATTATCCAATGTAAGCAAAAAAGATTTCATGAGAATTTGGAGAGGAAAAAAAAAGTTGTTACTCTATCTTCCGTAGACATTTAACCATTGTCTGAAATTCATTTCCTAAACTCTCATTCTGCCCTTAATGTCTGGTGATAGGAAAAATAACTAGGAAAAAATCATTGAAAACCTTAAGAGCAGCAAGATAATAAAACAAGATGGGATCTGTCTATTTTTATTTTTATTTGAATTTTGACTTTAGCAAATGGGAAAATTCCTATTTTGTGCTCTTGTTCTAACTCAATGGAGATACAACAAAAACAGTTTTATAGACTCCTATGTCTCCCAAACACAGCAGATTTGTTTGGAACAGGAAATTGGCAGACGCTGATAGAGGAAATTTTAATTTAATTCAGTACCATAAATTGCAGAAATGTGTCCATGCATTAGAAGCTCTATGGAGGGAATATTTTTTTAGGAATAAAAAGAAAATGTAATTTGGAAGAAATGTCTTTTAGGTTATTATTTCTCTGTGTAAGGAAGCTAAATCTTCCCCCAAAATAAAATTTGTTGTCTAGACTGCAGTCTAGAGGGAAATGAGACTGCAATCTACTCATTCCTCTTGCTTTCACAATAGAACCAATCACAGTTGTGATGAGAATCATCCCAAATTATAAGGCATAAAAACTGGCGGTGCCTCACATGTTATTAGTTTATTTGCAGATGGCACCACAATTTACAACCCAATCCTATTACAAGAAATGCTGATTTCACAAATGCTCTGCTTGTGAGCAGGAATAAAATGCTCAGAAATCACAGCAGTGCCATATTCTGTTTAAGCTTTCCAAAATTTACATTAAGGCGATTCTTGAAAGTTATAAGAAATTGCTCTACCACCTTCAAGCCATTGCAAATATATGCACATTGCATCAAATGTGCATATAAACCAATAAATATCTTTGTTGCTCTCTAATTAATCACAAACAATTACACATAATTATTTCATTAAGTGGAAATTTTAAAGGACCTAATACATTGAACAGGGCTTCCCTGGTGACTTAGATGCTGAAGAATCTGCCTGCAATGTGGGAGACCCAGGGTTGATCCCTGGGTCAGGAAGATCTCCTGCAGAGGGGAATGGCTACTCACTCCAGTATTCTTGCCTGAAGAATTCCATGGACAGAGGAGCCTGATGGGCTACAGTCCATGGGGAGGTAAAGAATCGGACACTACTGAAAGATTACCATACACAATGTGTCGAACAATTAGCATATATAGCCAACAAAACTTTAGTTAATTAAGATTATTCCAGCATAAAATAATAAATACTGAGCATATAGCTACCAAATCAAAGGCGATTTTACTCACAATAGCAAAAAGGATACTAGGAGATTCATCTCAAATAAGGACTGAGAATTTCAATTCTTAGATCTTTTTCCTGACAGCTTATATTTATGAGCTGCCCTGAGTCTACAGGTTTTAACATGAAGCCAAAATAACCAATCTACTCCTTATATTTCTATTTAACATTTGGACGGATGGAAATTCAAATCACCCTTACAAAGCTGTCATTTTCGATTCAACAAACAGCTACTTGAAAAAAGAGCTTAATCTTTCTGCTCTTTGCATAACGCTCTGTGGTAAGAAACACATCCAGATAAATCTCAACCAATTCTTCACCTCCTCCAGGAAGTCTTTGCAGCTGTATCCTTCCATTGTTTGTCTCATTTTATAAAACTGACCTTGTTACATTAGTAAATAATATACGCTCATCACAAGAGACTTAGAAAATACAGAGAAATAGAATAAGGGAGGAAAGCCATCCTTAGTCCCACCAGGCAGAAGTAATAATTAAAATCTTTATGGATTCCCTCACAATATTTTGTTGAGAATTTTTATCTAATTTCAATTATGTGATATATCCAACACTGTATGAGTTAACTTTACAAAGTAGTACGCAAGACCATTTTTTGCCTTTAAAAGCTTTCTCTCACCAGCCTCCTGGGTGCCCAGACCAAAAATGTGAGTTATCCCTGATTCCTTTTTCCCCTCTTCCACTTGCATCCAATCCATCAGCAAGTCCTTCAGGCTCTTACTGAATGTTCACCCAAATCTTACTGCATATGACCCCTTTCCACCCCCTCCTCTGCTAAAACACTAGCCCAAACCACTTTCCCTTCTCCCTTAGACGACTGCTGCAGCCTCCCTGCTGTTCTGCGTTCACTCTTGCCCTTGGTTATTGCACAGTGCCCCTAACGGTTTAACACACCAGCCAGAGAAAACATCTCAAAAGGCAATCATAAATCAATCACATGTTTAAGACTCTCCATAGGTCCTAAGTGCAACTGGAATAAAATTCACCCTCCTTACCACAGCCTACAAAGCCCTACATGATCTGACCCCCTCTTCTTTTCAACCTCATTCAGAATGGGCTGGTCCCACTGGCCTTTGGGTCCCTCAGATTAGCTCTTTCCTGTCTCAGGGACTTTTTATTTGGTGTTCCTCAGATGGGAAGGCTCTTTCCCTGAATCTTTCTGTGGATGTCTCTTTCTTATTCCTCAGGACTTTGCTCAAATGTCACCTCCTCTGAGTATACTTCTCCCTCAGCCATTTGCTGTCCCATTACCTTATTTTCTTTACAGCAATAGAGAAACAAAAGCGAGTCTCCTACATTGCAAGCAGATTCTTTACAGTCTGAGCCATGAGGGAAGCCCAAAATAGTTTAATAATAGTATTTGAGATGATCTTATTTGCTTCACAACCCAGATAATCATGATGGTGTGATCACTGACCTAGAGCCAGACATCCTGGAACGTGAAGTCAAGTGGGCCTTAGAAAGCATCACTACGAACAAAGCTAGTGGAGGTGATGGAATTCCAGTTGAGCTATTCCAAATCCTGAAAGATGATGCTGTGAAAGTGCTGCACTCAATATGCCCGCAAATTTGGAAAACTCAGCAGTGGCCACAGGACTGGAAAAGGTCAGTTTTTATCCCAATCCCAAAGAAAGGCAATGCCAAAGAATGCTCAAACTACCGCACAATTGCACTCATCTCACATGCTAGTAAAGTAATGCTCAAAATTCTCCAAGCCAGGCTTCAGCAATATGTGAACCGTGAACTTCCTGATGTGCAAGCTGGTTTTAGAAAAGGCAGAGGAACCAGAGATCAAATTGCCAACACTGCTGGATCATCGAAAAAGCAAGAGAATTCCAGAAAAACATCTATTTCGGCTTTATTGACTATGCCAAAGCCTTTGACTATGTGGATCACAATAAACTGTGGAAAATTCTGAAAGAGATGGGAATACCAGACCACCTGATCTGCCTCTTGAGAAATTTGTATGCAGGTCAGGAAGGAACAGTTAGAATTGGACATGGAACAACAGACTGGTTCCAAATAGGAAAAGGAGCTCGTCAAGGCTGTATATTGTCACCCTGCTTATTTAACTTCTATGCAGAGTACATCATGAGAAACGCTGGACTGGAAGAAACACAAGCTGGAATCAAGATTGCCAGGAGAAATATCAATCACCTCAGATATGCAGATGACACCACCCTATGGCAGAAAGTGAAGAGGAACTCAAAAGCTTCTTGATGAAAGTGAAAGTGGAGAGTGAAAAAGTTGGCTTAAAGCTCAACATTCAGAAAACGAAGAGCATGGCATCTGGTCCCATCACTTCATGGGAAATAGATGGGGAAACAGTGGAAACAGTGTCAGACTTTATTTTGAGGGGGCTCCAAAATCACTGCAGATGGTGACTGCAGCCATGAAATTAAAAGATGCTTACTCCTTGGAAGGAAAGTTATGACCAACCTAGACAGCATATTCAAAAGCAGAGACATTACTTTGCCAACAAAGGTCCGGCTAGTCAAGGCTATGGTTTTTCCTGTGGTCATGTATGGATGTGAGAGTTGGACTGTGAAGAAGGCTGAGCGCCGAAGAATTGATGCTTTTGAACTGTGGTGTTGGAGAAGACTCTTGAGAGTCCCTTGGACTGCAAGGAGATCCAACCAGTCCATTGTGAAGGAGATCAGCCCTGGGATTTCTTTGGAAGGAATGATGTGAAAGCTGAAACTCCAGTACTTTGGCCACCTCATGTGAAGAGGTGACTCATTGGAAAAGACTCTGATGCTGGGAGGGATTGGGGGCAGGAGGAGAAGGGGACGCCAGAGGATGAGATGGCTGGATGGCATCACTGACTCGATGGACGTGAGTCTGGGTGAACTCCGGGAGTTGGTGATGGACAGGGAGGCCTGGCGTGCTGCTGTTCACGGAGTCGCAAAGAGTCGGACACGACTGAGCGACTGATCTGATCTGATCTGATCTATTTGCTAACATATTTGATATCTTTTATGTGAGATATAGTTGCATGAAGGCAGAGATTTTGTAATTTTTTTAAATTGAGGAATAGTTGATAATCTTGTTTTTAGCATTTGCACCACAGTCTAAAGAGAAGAGAGGAGATACTTGGCACAGAGGAGATATTTGTTGGACTGAATAAATAGCATCAAGAACTGCAAGCCCTTAAGGAAGAATAACATATGCTATTCATTATAATGGGCTTCCCTGGTGGCTCACTGGTAAAAAATTCTCCTGCCAATGCAGGAGATTCTAATTTGATCCCTGGGTCAGGAAGATCCCCTGGAGAGAGAAATGGCAACCCACTCCAGTGTTCTTGCCTGGGAAATTCCATGGACAGAGGAACCTGGCAGGCTACAGTCCGCAGGGTCGCATAAGAGCCGGACACAAACAACTTAGCCACTAAATGACAATGCGACATCACGAATAAGTAGATCAGTGTGGTGAAAAGGGAGCCCTCTTGCACTGTTGGTGGGAATGTAAATTGGTGCAGCCACTATGGAGAACAGTATGGAGGCTCCTTTAAAAGCTAAAAACAGAGCTACCATATGGTCCAGCAATCCCACTCCTGGGCATATTATCTGGAGAAAACCATAACTCGAAGAGATATGTGCACCCTAGTGCTCACAGCAGCACAATTTACAATAGCCAGGACCTGGAAGTAACCTATGTCTATTAACAGAGCAATGGATAAAGAAAAATATGGTACATACATACACAATGGAATATTACTCAAGCACACACACAAAAAGAATGAAATAATGCCATCTGCAGTAACATGGATGGACCCAGAGATGATCATACTGAGTTAAGTCAGTACGATAATCTCTGGGTTATTATATTTGTAGAAAGACTACACTTTCTATGGTAGCACTTATATGTGGAATCTTAAAAAATGGCATAAATGAACTTATTGGCAAAACAGAAATACAATCACAGATATAGAAAACAGACTTCTGATTACCAGGGGGGAAGCAGAAGAGGGATAAACTGGGGGACTGGGATTGACATATACACACCGTGCTGTGCTGTGCTTGGTCACTCAGTTGTGTCTGACTCTTTGTGACCCCATGGACTGTAGCATGCCAGGCTCCTCTGTCCATGGAATTCTCTAGGCAAGAATACTGGAGTGGTTTGCCATGCCCTCCCCCAGGGGATCTTCCCAGCCCAGGGATTGAACTTAGGTCTCTAGCTTTGCAGGTGGATTCTTTACCGTCTAAGCCACCAGGGAAGCCCCATATGCACACTGCTGCTGCTGCTGCTAAGTTGCTTCAGTCGTGTCCGACTTGTGCGACCCCATAGACGGCAGCCCACCAGGCTCCCCCGTCCCTGGGATTCTCCAGGCAAGAACACTGGAGTGGGTTGCCATTTCCTTCTCCAATGCATGAAAGTGAAAAGTGAAAGTGAAGTTGCTCAGTGTCCAACTGTTAGCGACCCCATGGACTGCAGCCCACCAGGCTCCTCCGTCCATGGGATTTTCCAGGCAAGAGTACTGGAATGGGGTGCCACTGCCTTCTCCATATGCACACTACTACATATAAAATAGATAGCCAATTACAACCTATTGCACGGCACACAGAACTCTACTCAATTCTCTATAATGATCTTTATGGGAAAATAATCTAAAAAAGAGTAAATGTATGTATAATTGATTCACTTTGTTGTAAAGTAACACAGCATTGTAGTAAACATAAAATCTTCTAAAGTACACATTGAACATTCTGGAGAACAGACATTATATTAAGCCATAAAATGAGAATGAATAATTTTACAAAATGGAAAACATGCTTTCCAACCACAATGGAATAAAATTAAAAGTCAATGACAGAAGGAAATTTGGGGGTATTCACAAGTGTGGAAATAAATCAACATACCCTGAAAGAACAAATTAAGTCAAAAGAAGAAATTACCACAAAGGAAACTAAAAAATATTTCAATATGATTGAAAATTAAAACATAGCACATTAAAACTGCTGGAATGACACTTCAACAGTGCTTAGAAGCAAATTTATAGCATTATATTCCTATGTTAAAATTTTTTTAAAATCTTGAATCAACAACCTTCTAGTTTAAGAAAGTAAAAAAAGGGCAAACCAAACCTAAAGCAAGAAGAAGGAGATAATAATGTTAAATCAGAATATTAATTAATTTAAAAATAGAAAGATAATAAAGAAAACTAGTAAAACCAAAAGTTGCTTCTTTGAAAAGGTCAACAAAATTGACAAATATTTAGCAAGACTGACCAAGAAAAGACTAAAAGAAGCTCAAATTACTATAATCAGAAATGAAGCAGGAGACATAAATTCCAACCTTACAAAAATGAAATGAAATAAACAAACACAATTAACAATGTATGGAACAAATTACATAACCTAGATGAAATGGACAAATTCCTAGCAAGATACAAAGTACTAAAACTGACTTAAGAAGGAATAGACCTGTGACAAGTAAAGAGACTGGATTAGTAATCCAAAAACTGCCTTCGAGCAAAGCCCAGGGCTAGAATGGCTTCAGTGGTAAATTCTACCAACTATTTAAAGAATTAGCAACCCTTTCCACAGACTCTTCCAAAAGTTTGCAAAGGAAAGAATGCTCCCCAATTCATTTTATGGGGCCAGTTTTACCAAAACTAGACAAAGTCATCACAGGAAAAACCAAAAACCAATATCTCTTATAAATTTAGATGCAAAAATCTTTAGTATAATATCAACATGCATACCCTAGAGTTCATGGTCTGCCACGAGAGAAGCCACTACAATGAGAAGCCTCACATGGAAACCAGAGAATAGACCCCGCTCTTCACAACGAGAGAGAGCCCTGCATCAACAAAGACCCAGCACAACCAAAAATAAATACAGTATTTTTTTTTAAAATAAAGAATTAAAACTACATGATTATCTCAACAAATGCAGAAAAACATTTGCCAATGGAAATAATGAGTATGCTTATGGTATAGATGGGGATGGCTTCACAGGTGTATATCTTCAAGTTCATCCAGTTATATACATTAAATAAGTACAGCTTTTTATATGTCCCGTCATACCTAAATAGAGTGGCACTTTTTGTTGTTAATTTACAAAGTCCAATACCTTTTCACTATCAAAAAAGAAACCCCACTCAATTAACTAGAAATAAAAGGGGGGTTCCTCAATAAAGAATTTAAAATAAAGAGCATCTTAGTAAAAACCTTCACTAACATCATACTTAATAGTGAAAGGCTGAATGCTTTCCTCCTACAATTAAAAACAAGACAGATGTCCGCCCTAATCACCTCTGTTCAACTATACTATATGCAGATAAGCCCGGGCAAAGGAGATAACGGCGTCAAGATGGTAAAGGACAAAGTAGCCCTGTTCAGAGATGACATAATCTCATATATAGAAAATCCTAAGAAATGTCAAAAAAATAAAAGCTGTTAGATTTAAAGCATTCAGCAAAGTTCAGAATACAAGATAATATACCAAAAAAAAGTTGTATTTCTATACACTAACAATGAACATTTGAAAATGAAATTAAGAAGACAATTATAATCACAAAAACATAAACAAAGTACTTCAGAAATAATTTATCAGAAAAGTATAAGACTTGTACTTTGAAAACTACAAAAAAAAAACTCACTGAAAGAAATTTAAGAAGGTCTAAATAAATAGACATCCTACGTTCCTGGATTGGAACACTTAATATTATTAAGTTGGCCAAACTCCCCCAACTAATCTACAGATTCAATGCAATCTCTGTCAAAATCGACTGGGTTTCTTTGTAGAAGTTGACAAGCTGATTCTAAATTCATGTGGAGATGCAAGGGACCCAGAATAACCAAATAATCTTGAAAAAGAAAAAGAAATTTGGAGGATTCACACCTCCCAATTGCAAAACTTATTTCAAACCTACATTGATCAAGAAAGTGCAATACTGGCATAAGGACAGATATACAGATCAGTTCAGTTCAGTTCAGTTCAGTCGCTCAGTCGTGTCCAACTCTTTGCGACCCCATGAATCGCAGCACGCCAGGCCTCCCTATCCATCATCAACTCCCGGAGTTCACTCAAACTCATGTCTATCGAGTCGGTGATGCCATTCAGCCATCTCATCCTCTGTCGTCCCCTTCTCCTCCTGCCCCCAATCCCTCCCAGTATCAGAGTCTTTTCCAATGAGTCAACTCTTCACATCAGGTGGCCAAAGTACTGGAGTTTCAGCTTTAGCATCATTCCTCCAAAGAAATCCCAGGGCTGATCTCCTTCAGAATGGACTGGTTGGATCTCCTTGCAGTCCAAGGGACTCTCAAGAGTCTTCTCCAACACCACAGTTCAAAAGCATCAATTCTTCAGCGCTCAGCCTTCTTCAGAGTCCAACTCTCACAATCATACATGACCACTGGAAAAACTATAGCCTTGACTAGACGGACCTTTGTTAGCAAAGTAATGTCTCTGCTTTTGAATATGCTATCTAGGTTGGTTATAACTTTCCTTCCAAGGAGTAAGCGTCTTTTAATTTCATGGCTGCAGTCACCATCTGCAGTGATTTTGGAGCCCCCTCAAAATAAAGTCTGACACTGTTTCCACTGTTTCCCCATCTATTTCCCATGAAGTGATGGGACCGGATGCCATGATCTTCATTTTCTGAATGTTGAGCTTTAAGCCAACTTTTTCACTCTCCACTTTCACTTTCATCAATGGGATCTACTTGAGGGTCCAGAAATAAGCTCATATATCTATGATAAACAGATTTTTTCACAAGTATGTCAAGACAACTGAATGGGAAAGAATGGTGTTTTCAATAATGTTGCTGGGACAACAGGATATACACATGCAAAAAACAAAAACAAAACAAAAAGAAATCCAAGTCTGACTCCAACCTCACACCTTATATTACAAAACAATTCAAAATGAATCACAGACCTAAATGTAAGAGCTAGAACTATAAAACTTTTAAAAGAAATACAGGAATAAATTTTTATGACCTTGGATTAAGTAATGGTTTTTCAAATACAATTAAAAAAGCACAAACATAGAGACGTCCCTGGCAGTCCAATGGTTAAGACTGTACACTACCAATGCATGGGGGACATGGGTTTGAATCCTGCTCAAGGAACTAAGATTCCACATGCCACATGGCACAGCCAAAAAATAGCACAAATGTAAATAAGAAAAAATAGATAAATTGTATTGCACCAAAACTAAAAACTCTCAAGTGATACCGTCAAGAAAATAACAACAACCCATAGAATGAGAAAAAAATTTTTGCAAATCACTTATCTACTAAGGAATATCTAAAAATGTATAAAGAACTCTTACATTCCAACAATGGAAACACAAATAACCCAATTTTATTTTAATGAGCAAAGGATTTAAAAAGACATTTATTCAGAAAAGAAATACAAATGGCTGAAAGACCATTAAAAATAACAAGATAAGTTGTTAGGAAAAAGTAAATTAAAATTATTTCATACACACCAGGATGGCTAAAATAAACAACAGAAAAGAACAAGCAATGGTAAGGGTGTGGAGAGAGTAGAATTCGCCTGCATTCCTTGTGATATTGGGAAATGGCATAGCTGCTTGGGCAGTTTCCAAAAATGTTAAACACTGAGTTACCGTAAGACTCAGCAATTCTATCCTAAATATATATCAAAAAGAATCCAAAACTATGTCCACAGAAAAACTTGTCCATGAATGTTCAAAGCAGCATTAGTCAAGAAATAGACAAAAAGTATAAACAATGCAAATGTTAATCAACTCATGAATGGATAAACGAAAGTGATATGTTCATGTAATGAGATAGTGTTTGTCTACAAAAGGAGTTAAATAGTGATACATGCCATAATATGAAAAAATTTTGACAACTATACTAATTGCAGCCATAAAATTAAAAGATGCTTACTCCTTGGAAGGAAAGTTATGACCAACCTAGATAGCATATTCAAAAGCAGAGACATTACTTTGCCAACAAAGGTCCGTCTAGTCAAGGCTATGGTTTTTCCTGTGGTCATGTATGGATGTGAGAGTTGGACTACAAAGAAAGCTGATTGCCAAAGAATTGATACTTTTGAACTGTGGTGTTGGAGAAGACTCTTGAGAGTCCCTTGGACTGCAAGGAAATCCAACCAGTCCATCCTAGAGGAAATCAGTCCTGAATATTCATTGGAAGGACTGATGTTGAAGCTGAAGCTCCAATACTGTGGCCACCTGATGGGACGAACTGACTCAATGGAAAAGACCCGGATGCTGGGAAAGATTGAAGGCAGGAGGAGAAGGGGACGACAGAGGATGAGATGGCTGGATGGCATCACTGACTCGATGGACATGAGTTTGAGTGAACTCCGGGAGTTGGTGATGGACAGGGAGGCCTGGTGTGCTGCGATTCATGGGGTCACAAAGAGTTGGACACGACTGAGCGACTGAACTGAGCTGAACTGAACTAATTGCAAAAAGCCAGACACATCTACGGTATGGTCATTTAGATAAAGTTTCATAATAGGCAAATCTACAAAGACATAGAGCCTGTGCTCTGCAGCAAAATAAGCCATGCAATCAGAAACCCACACACCGCAACTAGAGAAAGCCCTCACACAGCAACAAAGAACCAGTGCAGCCAAAAATAAATATATGATAAATAAATAAATTGCAAAAATAAAACACGGAAGTCATTCTGGGTGAATTATGTTTAATATTTACTTTATTGGATTTTTCTTTCAAACTAAAAAGCAATATATACTTTTTATCACCTTTTATTATAAGCCCCCCTTTCAAAATCCTGAAGATATCAAAGAAAAACCTAACAATATTTCCCCTCCCTATGACCCTCCCTCCCACCACCACCTCTTCCTAAGAGGATACATGTTAATTGCTTAATGTCCACATTCTTCTCTATGTTCACAGTAATGCACCCAGATGAAAATCTTTACACCAATAAAAGCTTTTTCTCCAATTTTACAAAACTGGGTCATGCCACACACATTTCTCTTCAACTCCCTTTCTTGTGGCTTTTCCCATAGAGCATTACATCTAAATCAAACTCCTCCTTTTGAATAGTTACATAATATCCAAAAATAGGGCCATGCCACCCTTTATTCAACTATTTTCTACTGGTAGCATTCAAGATGTTTCTTTTTTTTTTTTAATCTAATGTATACCTTTATATATTTATCTACAAACCAATCCTTTTATTTTTGTAGGATAAAATTATTTAATCTAAGTTTTAAAGATGCAGAAAATCATGACTTTGCATGACAATTAAAAGCTCTTTAAATTTCATTAAGTGGTGGAAATGGGAAAATGTATTTTTTAGCTCTGAGTCATAGCCCCTAGATAGACTGGGCTTTGTTTGCAAATGCATAAACAAAATTCAAACCACAAGTGCTTGCCAAACAAAGTATTAGATTCTACGTGTATGAGGGGGCAAAGGACGTGTCATAAGAGACACATTTCCTGGTACAGGAAAATGAGCAGCTGAGGAAGGAAGCAGCTTAGGGAAGCACACTGACTCTGACGGCAAAATTCCCGACAACGAAGACTCCAATGACCTCCCAGCTTCAGAGTTCAGGTTAGGTTTACAGCTAGGCTTGGGGCTTCCCAGGTAGCTCAGATGGTAAAGAATCCGCCTGCAACACAGGAGAGACCTGGGTTCTATCCCTGAGTTGGGGAGGTCCCCTGGAGAAGGGAATGGACGCCCGCTCCAGCATTCTGGCCCGGAGAATCCCATGGACAAAGGAGCCTGGTAGGCTACAGTTCAGAGTCGGACACAACCAACACTCTCACTTTCACTTTGGGGCTAGGCTCCTGTTGGGACCAGGATTCCTTTCAAACCACGGGTTCCCTCACTTCCCTCTCTCCTTTGCTTCATCTCGTGGTTAGCTGGAGCAGTTTTTTCAAGAAGGGGATGCGGATGGTATGATTCCTGTGCCCTTACATATCTAAGGATTGCCTTCTATTGTTGTCATGCACAAAACACAACATGGCTTTTTTCTGTCTACCGCCTGCAGCATGCAGGATCTTAGCTCCCCAGCCAGGGATCAAACCCGTGCCCCCTGCAATGGGAGCACAGTCTTAGTCACTGGACCACCAGGGAAGTCCCCAACATGGCTTATTTCAAATACTTGGATCACAGCCTTTTCTTCCTCCAAATTCCACAGACACTGTATTTTTAAAGCCTTGTAGGTTGCAGTGATTCTGAAGACAACCCAATTTTGGCTTCTCTGCTGGTAACTTATGTGTGTGCATGTGCACAGAATATAAATATCATGAACTGTAAATGCACTCTCTGTCATTAAAATGGCCAGCAGCTGAACTGTCTGCTCTGATATTCTCAGAACTTATCCAAAATGCTAAGACAAAGAAGGAACTCTACATGAACTATGCCTGTGGCAATATGACCATTACATCAGTAATTGTGAGTCTTAAAGTGCCAGGGTAGTCAGGACACAGAAAATTACCCTGAGGCAATAATTTAAACATTTGATTTTATTATTCTTGAATTGCTTTAAGTTATCCAATGCCATCAGAAGCAGTCGTCCTTCCCGACTGTTCCAGAATGCCTTGTACCATTTATTTGGGGGCAGCAGCTATTTAGTTTGTCATAGCGCCACCTGCTGGTGTACCTCGGGAAAGCAGAATCTGTAGTTTTGCTGGTATATACTGTGGGCTCGGTGAAGGCAATGGCATCCCACTCCAGTACTCTTGCCTAGAAAATCCCATGGACGGAGGAGCCTGGTGGGCTGCAGTCCATGGGGTCGCTAGCAGTCGGACATGACTGAACGACTTCACTTTCACTTTTCACTTTCATGCATTGGAGAAGGAAATGGCAACCCACTCCAGAATTCTTGCCTGGAGAATCCCAGGGACAGGGGAGCCTGGTGGGCTGCCGTCTATGGGGTCGCACAGAGTCGGACACTACTGAAGCGACTTAGCAGCAGCAGTAACAGCATACTGTGGGCTGTTGATACCTGACGTGTTAAGGGGCCCGTGATGGCTTTCTTCCTCATTGTGGCCAGTTCCACATCTGTCCAAAATCTGCCCTTCCCTTGAGCAAAAGTGGAATTTATGGAAACAATATAGGGAAATACCCTCAAACTCTAAAAGAAGGACCAAAAGGCTTAAAAAGACAGAACAGAGCTACTTGTGGAATTTCAGTTGCAGAAATTGACAATGGATATTGTGACATTGCAACTAGGGTTTGAATGAGCAGAAGCACCTACCTTCAGTCTTTTTGTTAACTCTGTTAAAGTTCCAGTTCCAGAGAGAGACTGTTCTGTTGGTCTCAGGTCACATTCCCACTTCTTGGCAGGAAAGGGTAAAGAATCTGACAGTTCGTTGCACTGACTCAAGTGAGAAAGTCAAGTCCCCCAAATAGAGTCAGAATGCCTTTAACCAAAAAAAAAAAGCTGAACTCATCCCTATTCAGTTTATAGGTAAACTGCCTTTCCAAGTGGATATTTGTAGGATTCTTTGTTGTTGTTGTTCCTTCAATAAGTCGTGTCCAATTCTTTGCAACCCCATGGACTGCAACACTCCAGGCTTCCCTATCCATCACGATCTTCCAGAGTTTGTTCAAACTCATGTCCACTGAGTCAGTGATGCCATCCAACCATCTCATCTTCTGTCACCCCCTTCTCCTGCCTTCAGTCTTTCCCAGCATTAGGGTCTTTTCCAGTGAGTCAGCTTTTCCCATCAGTTGGCTAAAGTGTTGGAGCTTCAGCTTCAGCATCAGTTCTTCCAGTGAATATTCAGGGTTGATTTCCTTTAGGACTGACTGGTTTGATCTTGCTGTCCAAGGGACTCTCAAGAGTCTTCTCCAACACCCCAGTTCATAGCTGTGATTAGATGGACCTCTGTGGGCAAAGTGATACCTTTGATTTTTAATACACTGTCTAGGTTTGTCAACAAAGGTCAGTCTAGTCAAAGCTATGGTTTTTCCAGTAGTCATGTGTGGATGTGAGAGTTGGACTATAAAGAAAGCTGAGCACCAAAGAATTGATGCTTTTGAACTGTGATGTTGGAGAAGACTCTTGAGAGTCCCTTGGACTGCAAGGAGATCCAACCAGTCCATCCTAAAGGAGATCAGTCCTGGGTGTTCATTGGAAGGACTGATGTTGAAGCTGAAACTCCAATACTTTGGCCACCTGGTGCAAAGAACTGACTCATTTGAAAAGACCCTGATGCTGGGAAAGACTGAAGGTAGGAGGAGAAGGGGACAACAGAGGATGAGATGGTTGGATAGCATCACTGACTCAATGGACATGAGTTTGAGTGAACTCCGGGAGCTGGTGATAGACAGGGAGGCCTGGCATGCTGCAGTCCATGGGGTCGCAAAGAGTCGGACACAACTGAGTGAACTGAACTGAGGTTTGTCACAGCTTTTCTTCCAAGGGGCAAATGTCTTTTAATTTCATGGCTGCAGTCACTGTCCACAGTGATTTTGGAGCCCAAGAAAATAAAATCTGCCCCTGTTTCCATGTTTTCCCCATCAAATTGTCATAAAGTGATTGACCCAGATGCCATGATCTTAGTTTTTTGAATGTCGAGTTTTAAGCCAGATTTTTCACTGTCCTCTTTCACCCTCATCAAGAATTTCTTCAGTTCCTCTTTGCCATAAGAGTGGTGTCATCTGCATACCTGAGGTTGGTGATATTTCTCCTGGCAATCATGATTGCAGCTTTACACTCATGTAATTCAAAATATTTTCTTTGGGTATACCTTCTTTGCGTATACCTTTCTTTGGGTCCCTTCTGTTTTTGTCTGGAACACACGAGCCCACTCAGCATGTGTACTTAGGTGCTATTCCATCCTTTATTGGACAGAGTAGCCTGGCAGGCTACTGTTCATGGAGTTGTAAGAGTCGGACATGACTTAGTGACTAAACCACCATCACCACCTTTCATATGTTATGCTATCTTCCCTAAGTTCTTAAAGAGATGGGAATACCAGACCACCTTACCTGCCTCCTGAGAAACCTATATGGAGGTCAAGAAGCAACCGCTAGAACTGGACATGGAACAACAGATTGGTTTCAAATTGGGAAAGGAGTACGTCAAGGCTGTATATTGTCACCCTGCTTGTTTAGCTTATATGAAGAATACATCATGTGAAACGCCAGGCTAGATGAAGCACAAGCTCGAATTAGATTGCTGGGAGAAATATCAATAACCTCAAATGTGCAGATGACACCACCCTTATGGCAGAAAGTGAAGAAGAACTAAAGAGCCTCTTGATGAAAGTGAAAGAAGAGAGTGAAAAAGCTGGCTCAAAACTCAACATTCAAAAAACTAAGATCATGGCATCCGGTCTCATCACTTCTTGGCAAATAGATGGGAAACAATGGAAACAGTGACAGACTTTATTTTCTTGGGCTCCAAAATCACTGCGGACAGTGACTGCAGCCATGAAATTAAAAGATGCTTTCTCCTTGGAAGAAAAGCTATGACCAACCTAGATAGCATATTAAAAAGCAGAGATATTGTCAACAAAGATCCATATAAGTCAAAGCTATGGTTTTTCCAGCAGCCATGTACAGATGTGAGAGTTGGACCATAAGAAAGCTGAGTGCCAAAGGAATGATGCTTTCAAACTGTGGTGCTGGAGAAGGCGCTTGAGAGTCCTTTGGACATCAAGGAGATCAAACCAGTCCATTCTAAAAAGAAATCAACCCTGAATACTCATTGGAAGGACTGATACGGAAGCTCCAACACTTTGGCCACCTGATGTGAAGAGCTGATTCATTGGAAGAGACCCTGATGCTGGGAAAAATTGAGGGCAGGAGGAGAAGTGGGTGACAGAGGATGAGATGGTTAGATAGTATTACCAACACAATGAACATGAATTTGAGCAGTCTCCTGGAGATAATGGAGGACAGAGGAGCCTGGAGCGCAACAGTCCATGGGGTCGCAAAGAGTCAGACACAACTTAGCAACTGAACAACAACAGCTTAAGAGAGAAATGGTGCAATGCTTAATGGGAAACTTACTAAAAGGAAAAAAAGGAAAAATGTCTTTATGCCTTATTTTGCTTACTTGGAATGTAGACTCACTTTTAATTAATCAAACTTTGCAATAAGCCACACAAAATTTCTTTGGGAATTTGAAAGATCTGTGTTTGAACACCCCATAGGTATTATGCCAGAGCTGTACAGACATCTCCAGTTGATAATAAAAATAGAAGACATTTAATCTAAACACCTCCATCTGTGGGTGTATTTTAACATCTCAATAATGTAAAAATTTTGCCTCTGAATGTTTCCTACCCCCTTTCTTAGCTCTCCATTTGTGGTTCTAGCACTGTAAATTTTGACCTTTCGATTATAAATATTTCCATTGTTATAGTAATAAAAACCCATGATGATATACAAGGTATCATGGTGTCAGAGCAGCAGCATTTGTTACACCTCCTCCCAAGTTCCATTAAAGAGCTAACAAAAAGAAAAGGACTACGTTGGTAATAATTCAACGATAAGAGGAGACTCACAAAAGTCCAGCTACACCATCAATAGAGATGGACTGAGGAGTAAGATTCTGGGCTTCAGCAGACTGATACAGTCTCTCTCAGAAAGCAGAAAGAGGCTCTGGCTCATTCTCACTGTCCCACATAGAAAGACCCTGTTGACTGTGGAATAATCACCCAATCCACCGCTGCACACAACTGTCTTTTGAACTGTTGGGTGCCAGTCCTTCCCTCCACCTTCAGCCATTAACGCCATTACACCTCTGACCAATCACAGCCACCATCAAGATACAAGGCAGGTAGCACTTGTACCTACGCTAAGCCAAGTTGGGTGACCAGCACCAGCAGTCCACTCATCGGAACACATCATATACCCCATATGCACTCAGATGGCCCTGAAATGCCATCCCATGTGAGTAGTCAGGGATGACGAAGATGGAAAATATCAACAGAGGTCCGGTGTCACTGGCATGGTACTTATTCTTTGAAAGTAAGTGAAAGTGTTAGGCGCTTAGTTGTGTTCAACTCTTTGCAACCCCGTGGACTGTAGCCCGCTCGGCTCCTCTGTCACTGGGACTCTCCAGGCGGGAATACTGGAGTGAGTTGCCACTCCCTTCTCCAAGGGGTCTTCCTGACCCAGGGATCGAACCCAGGTCTCCTGAATTGCAGGTGGATTCTTTACCATCTGAGTGTTCAGGGAAGAAATCTTGAATGAAGTGACTGTCTTACTTTGGTCAGCTCTATCAAACCACCGTAGACTGGGTGGCTTATAAACCACAGAAATTCATTTCTCACGGTTCTAGAGTCTGGAAGTCCGAGATCAGGCTGCCAGCCCTCTTCCAGGTTGCAGATGCCAACTTCTAGTGCTGTACTCACAGGCCAAAGTGGGCAAAAGACCTCGCTGGAGTTGCTTTCACTGGGCTGGCCCAGAAGTTCGTTTGGGTTTTCCTGTTACACCTTGTGGAAAACCTGATTGAACTTTTGGGCCAACCCAATATAAGGACACTAATCCCATTCAGGAGGGCTTCGCCCTCAATTACTGCCCAAAGGCCCCATGTCCTAATACCATCACACTGAGATTAGAATTTCAACATAAGAACTTTGAGGGGCCCATTCAGTCCACTGAAACTTCGTATATAATCATACATTATGTATAAAAGAAATTAGAATACTAGAACTAGAGAAAGTAAAGGAATTTCCAATAACAAAAACCACCAGTTGAAACATCTGGGTGAAAAGTTAAAAACCACCCAAGCCGCTTGGTGGCTATTAAAACACAATCGTTGCCTCTTGAAAAGATAAGCCCCCAGACAACGTGCGGTGTTGTCTTTCTACTGCAGAGGGCAGCAGAGGACCAGTCTCTTCAGTGCCAGGTCCAGGACTTGAGACCAGGACCACTCAAACCATGCCCCCATTTCAAGACTGCAGTCCAAAGGGAGGAGCAGGTTCATGGTGAGGTCAAAGACTTCTATGACCCCAAAGAGCGGGTCTTCTCCCCTGTCCTTCCTGTGTGCGTCAGACTACAGAGCCAGAGCTGGTGAAAGAAAGATAACCAAGCCCAACAAGCAGTGACTATGAAGGCTCTTGGGAATAGGGGTTATGAGGATAAATCTGAGAGCACGTTTGCTTGCTTCCTGCTCACGGCACTACCTTCTTCACACTTGAGAGTGATGCCTTTATTTCTCTCTCAGCACACAAGATATTAAGTCTTTTTCCTTAGATTATCTCTGAAGGAGTTCAGAGTATGCCACCCCAAAATATGCCTCTATAACAAGGATTATTTTCAGCTGAAGACAACTGAGAAGAAACAGACTTGAGAAAAAAAATTTCAGCCCTCCCTCTCTCTCTGCCAGGAAGTGCAGGACAATTCTTAATCACTGGAGACAATTCCAGATTCACCTCAGAGACAACTGCAGTGGCAGCTGCATAACAAACCTCATTAAAACAATCCTCATCTTCCATTCGGAGAAGGCAACGGCACCCCACTCCAGTCCTCTTGCCTGGAAAATCCCATGGGCGGAGGAGCCTGGTGGGCTGCAGTCCATGGGGTCCCTAAGAGTCGGACACGACTGAGCGACTTCACTTTCACTTTTCACTTTCCTGCATTGGAGAAGGCAATGGCACCCCACTCCAGTGTTCTTGCCTGGAGAATCCCAGGGGCGGGGGAGCCTGGTGGGCTGCCCTCTCTGGGGTCGCACAGAGTCGGACACGACTGACGCGACTCAGCAGCAGCAGCAGCTTCCATTAGTTTCCCCTGCATGTTTACCTGCCTACAACTTGCTGCACCAAATGCTACTTTCTGAAAGCGAAGGTGCCACTTTTCAGCTTTTCACATGTCTGGTTTTGCACCGTCACAGATTTGCCTGCAATGGATCACTCGGTGTTCTGGGAACTATTCAGATTGGATAGAAATCTGCCATTGCATTGCTACCTGTGTTTGCCTTGGTCCAGATTATCAAGTGTATGTCTGTACAGCTATGTTCAAACATCTACAACAAGACATTCTACAGCACACTCAGCCTCAAGATCTGCCGGTTTTCCTAACAGAAGCAGCACTGCATGGGTCTCGAATGAGTGACTGCTTTGGATACATGGAAATTTTGGAAAACTATCGATCAGTGTTGCTGAGAGTCATGCGGAACATTAGAGTGCAAAGTATACAGAACATGGAACACACAGTTTATTTTTATGTTTTATTTCTTTTTAAAGGAGACAAGGATTTGATTGTCTTCTGTGTCCATAACAACATATGCTTTGTGAATACACGATATTATAGATCAGTACTGAGAGCTTTTGAATACAATAATATATTCAAGCAGGTATCAGCTCAATTGAAGTGAATTCATTTTTGTCAGTCTGCTGTTGTGTAAGATTGTTTTGGGCTTCCCTGGTGGCTCAAATGGTGAAGAGTCTGCCTGCAATGCAGGAGACCCAGGTTCCATCCCTGGGTCAGGAAGATCTCCTGGAGAAGGGAATGGCAACCCACTCCAGTACTCTTGCCCAGAGAATTCCATGGACAGAGGAGCCTGGCGGGCTCACTCCATGGGGTTGCCAAGAGCTGGACATGACTGAGCAACTAACACACAAGAAGCACAAAGCCCCTTTCCTTTACTTGTTACTTCTCTACAAATTTATTGTTCTTTTGTTAAGGTGCTATTATGAGCCCAAGATCTAACCCCTAATTGAGTTGCTCATCACTGAGTTTTCCCCTATGCGTACTCAGATGCACACATCAACAAACTTCTGATTGTTTTTCTCCTGTTAATCTGTCTTTTGACTATCTAATTTGCAGCACCTCAGTCAATAAATCTAACAGGGGTACAGGAAAAGTTTTTTTTTTTTTTTCTTCCCTGCATCTCCTTCCCATCCTTCATGTTCCTTGTGCTAAACAAAGTCAATTATTATCACCGTCTCTCTCTTAACTTTCCAGCCAAGAACTGGCACCCCTGACTCCAGGGTAGGCACGTGGTTCCTGAACAGGCCTGGATAATGTGAGTGGAGGGGGCTGGGGCAGCGTGGGGGGTCTCTATGGGGCTGTCTGCACATGCAGAGGGTAGAGTGGAGTCCACAGAACTGCCTATTTCTCAACATTTAGTTCTTTTTTAATCCATCTCTCTCATTTCATTCATTTTACTTTTAAAAGTTATTATTCACTTTTAATTATACAAAGAAAAGCACAAATACATTCCCAAAGTAAAAAGATTAAAGGAGTACGTCAAGGCTGTATATTGTCACCCTGCTTATTTAACTTCTATGCAGAGTACATCATGAGAAACGCTGGGCTGGAAGAAGCACAAGCTGGAATCAAGATTGCCGGGAGAAATATCAATAACCTCAGATAGGCAGATGACACCACCCTTATGGCAGAAAGTGAAGAGGAACTAAAAAGCCTCTTGATCAAACTGAAAGTGGAGAGTGAAAAAGTTGGCTTAAAGCTCAACATTCAGAAAACGAAGAGCATGGCATCTGGTCCCATCACTTCATGGAAAATAGATGGGGAAACCGTGGAAACAGTGTCAGACTTTATTTTGGGGGGCTTCAAAATCACTGCAGATGGTGACTGCAGCCATGAAATTAAAAGACGCTTACTCCTTGGAAGAAAAGTTATGACCAACCTAGATAACATATTCAAAAGCAGAGACATTACTTTGTCAACAAAGGTCCATCTAGTCAAGGCTATGGTTTTTCCAGTGGTCATGTATGGATGTGAGAGTTGGACTGTGAAGAAGGCTGAGCACCAAAGAATTGATGCTTTTGAACTGTGGTGTTGGAGAAGACTCTTGAGAGTCCCTTGGACTGCAAGGAGATCCAACCAGTCCATTGTGAAGGAGATCAGCCCTGGGATTTCTTTGGAAGGAATGATGCTAAAGCTGAAACTCCAGTACTTTGGCCACATCATGCGAAGAGTTGACTCATTGGAAAAGACTCTGATGCTGGGAGGGATTAGGGGCAGGAGGAGAAGGGGACAACAGAGGATGAGATGGCTGGATGGCATCACCGACTCGATGGACGTGAGTCTGAGTGAACTCCGGGAGTTGGTGATGGACAGGGAGGCCTGGCGTGCTGTGATTCATGGGGTCACAAAGAGTCGGACACGACTGAGCGACTGAACTGAACTGAACAGCTATTTCCCAGAACCTCTAAATCCCAGGCTCTTCACAGAAATAACCATCACTGCCAATTTGGCTTGCTTATTATAGGCATGTTTCTATGCTTGGGTTTCACATATACTTATGAAAGAATATAGTTTCATTTTGTCATCACTGATCATTTTTACTTTACAGATTTGACATCAGATTATACCTACTGAACTGTGACTTTCCTTTTGTTCATTCAACAGTAGATTTCCAATACTGTTCATGCAACTTTAGAGACCCTTAGGTCTACCTCACACTCAGCATACGCTGTGTAACATTCCTTCTATGTTCGCATTGTTCATTTAAGCACTCCCATGATGACGGATAAGATCTCCCTTTAGCTCAGTTGGTAAAGAATCTACCTGCAGCGCAAGAGACCCTGGTTCAATTCCTGGGTTGGGAAGATCCTCTGGAGAAAGGAAAGTCTACCCAGTCCAGTATTCTGGCCTGGAGAATTCCATGGGTCATAAAGTCTCAGACATGACTGAGCACCTTTCACTTTCACTCACACTTTCACTTTCATGATGATGGAGTTCATTAAGGTAAAGCAGCTGTTTACCACTAACAGAAAAAAAAAAAAAAAACAACCTCACCTCTCTGGGATCCATTTTGGTCCCACAACACGGCTTCTTCTCTGAATGACAAAGGCAATCCTGAAGAAGTCGATGTGGATACCATCTAAGTGCTGCAGAAGAGGGAACAAGGATTTTCTCAGTCTTTCCTTCAAGAAGTAGCTGATTGATGGACAACATGCAATGATCCAAGCTCAGTGAGTACATGCTGCTAAACTCTTTGATCTCATGTACACAGCTTGATGCTGCCCATCCAACCAATGTCCAGTGCTTGAGTGCTTGGCTGAATGATTACAGGTGATGAAACAAGCCATTGTAAAACTAACCAAATTATCAAGATGATGCATAAGAGATCAGAGGCATACACAATGGATTATGTGTATGATTATGGCTCAGATGTGGGTATTTTGAGCCAGGGTGGAAAGGGACCCTCACCTGTAACTATTTCCTCCAAATATACACCCTCCACAACTATTGCTATCCTCCACCCATGGAAGTCTAACAGCAAGCAGGCATAACCGAGTAAATGAAAAAATTGAGGAGTGTCATCCTATCCACACAAATGTGCAAGATTTGGACAAAAGGCAAGATTTCATTTAAGCTCATGAATAGCCTCTATCAGAGGTCAGTGAGATGGTGGATGTGAAAGGTAACCAAGTCTGCAAGTCCATAGTTAAGGTAAAGAGGGTCCTGGACCATACCTGTCTTTTGCTGTTAACCAGTCATATGATACAGATCATGGCATGTGGTCCCTTCACTTCATGGGAAATAGACGGGGACACAGTGGAAACAATGTCAGACTTTATTTTTGGGGGCTCCAAAATCACTGCAGATGGTGACTGCAGCCATGAAATTAAAAGATGCTTGCTTCTTGGAAGAAAAGTTATGACCAACCTAGATAGCGTATTGAAAAGCAGAGACATTACTTTGGCAACAAAGGTCCATCTAGTCAAGGGTATGGTTTTTCCTGTGGTCATGTATGGATGTGAGAGTTGGACTACAAAGAAAGCTGAGCACCGAACAACTGATGCTTTTGAACTGTGGTGTTGGAAAAGACTCTTGAGAGTCCCTTGGACTGCAAAGAGATCCAACCAGTCCATTCTGAAGGAGATCAGCCCTGGGATTTCTTTGGAAGGAATGATGCTAAAGCTGAAACTCCAGTACTTTGGCCACCTCATGCGAAGAGTTGACTCATTGGAAAAGACTCTGATGCTGGGAGGGATTGGGGGCAGGAGGAGAAGGGGACGACAGAGGATGAGATGGCTGGATGGCATCACCGACTCGATGGACGTGAGTCTGAGTGAACTCTGGGAGTTGGTGATGGACAGGGAGGCCTGGCGTGCTGCGATTCATGGGGTCTCAAAGAGTCGGACACGACTGAGCGACTGAACCGAACTGAACTGAGTCATATGATAAAGAGTACAGATTAGCCTCAGCAATGTTCTTCAAGTCACCAACAAGAAGGACATGCCACACAAAATCAAAGCCTCTTGGCTCCTCTATACCTACTTGCCATATCATCATACTGTTTTTCAACTATTACAAATAATATGGGAAAGAATTCCAGCTTCACTGACTGACCACACATAAACTCAAGAAGCTTCACGTCAGTCCTATGAAGATCTTCCTGTTCCTTCCTGTTTAGTTGCATCACATGAATAGTTCTGAAGAACAGTAGTTCTGACTTTGGTTCGAATTTCTCAGGTAAAACCCTAAAGTTTGCATTCCACCGGTTTTCAGAATATTACCATTCAGTTTTATTAAAAGAGAGTGACGGCATCTTTAGCACTCCGGTTATGGTCTGCAGAGCTCCTTGTAAATCCAAATCCTCAGTATATTGGTTAGAACCTGGAGCTCACCACTAGCCAGAATAATCAGCTTGCTGTCTTGGTCGCCATAAGAAGAAAGTTTAGAGGAAGCCTGTTGTTAACAGCTGAGCAAGACAACCTCCCGAAACTTGCTCAGGACGTAGAAGCTGCCCAAGTCTTAGAAATTAATGGAGCTATAACTCTTGACAGAATTCCTTCACTCTAAAAATTAGGATGTGGCAGCATGACACTGCAGTTTTTTTTTTCCCCAAATGTGTGAGAATGATCCACTTTTCAGTTGAGTTCACTAGCTCTCTCTCTCTTTCCTCAAAACAGAGCCAGTGACTTAAAATAAGCACACCGGGCTTGGACTTAATTGACCATCTTCAGAATAACCCCAACTGTAGGCAGAATGTCTCGGCTATGGTGGTGGCTTAGTCATGTCCGACTCTTGTGATCCCCATGGTCTCCCACCAGGCTCCTCTGTCCGTGGGATTACCCGGGCAAGAAGACTGGAGCGGGTTACCATTTCCTTCTCCAGGGGATCTTCCCAACCCAGAGATCAAACCCACATCTCCTTGCAGGTCAATTCTTTACTGCCAAGCCACCAGGGAAGCTGAAACATGAGACCATGCCCACCATCCAGATGCTGACCAGTTTGCTGCTTGGCAGCCAGATCTGGGATGTGGCTATGACATTATGAGTGAACTCTCCCAGCTGTTCATCAACTGTCCTAGTCTGATACTAATCCATGACTTATGAACAGGAGTGACAATACAAATGGACTTGGGGACTAATTCCAGGGAAAGAAAGCACAAGCATGGATCATAAGATAGACTTTTTAAAACACTGCTGCTGCTGCTAAGTCGCTTCAGTTGTGTCCGACTCTGTGCGACCCCATAGACTGGAGCCCACCAGGCTCCCCCGTCCCTGGGATTCTCCAGGCAAGAACACTGGAGTGGGTTGCCATTTCCTTCTCCAATGCAGGAAAGTGAAAAGTGAAAGTGAAGTCGCTCAGTCATGTCTGATTTCCAGCGACCCCATGGACTGCAGCCCACCAGGCTCCTCTGTCCGTGGGATTTTCCAGGCAAGAGTACTGGAGTGGGGTGCCATCGCCTTCTCCTAAAACACTAGCGTTTGTTTAACAAATAATAAGTTCAAAAAATAGAATGGACCTTGCTTGCTTTGAAGTTGATCTTTAATGTTTTGTTTTGGGTAATGGTTAGTTTTTAAAGTTAGCTTTAAATAGTGTTACAGCAATTTCTAATTTTTAAGAAACAAGTAATAATATAAAACAAAGTTTGGCAAATTAATCCCTACATGCCAAATCCAGCCCACTATCTGTTTTTGTACAGCCCCCCAAGGCTTCTCTCGTGGCTCAGCAGTAAAGAATCTGTCTGCCAAGCAGGGATACGGCTTCAATCCCTAGGTCAGGAAGATCCCCTGAAGAAGGAAAGAGCAACCCACTCCAGTATTCTTGCCGGGGAAATCTCATGGACTGGCGGGCTACAGTCCATGGGGTTGCAAGGGTCGGACATGACTTAGTGATCAAACCACTATCCCAAGATTAGATTGGTTTTTACTTTTTAAAATGTTTTGGGGGAAAGTCAAAAGAAGAATGATATGTAATGATATGTGCAAATTATATGAAATACACAGGTGGCACAGTGGTAAAGAATCTGCCTGCCAGTGCAGGATGCACAAGAGACATGGGTTCGATCCCTGGGTCAGGAAGATCCCCTGAAGAAGGAAATGGCAACCCACCCCAGCTTTCTTGCCTGGAAAATCCCATGCACAGAGGAGCTTGCAGGCTATAGTCTATGAGGTTGCAAAGAGTCAGACGTGACTGAGTGACTGAGCACCACCAAATAAAGTTTTACTGAAACATCACTCATTAGCCTACAGATGTTCTAACTTGCTCTGATAAGATGCTTCAGGAGAAAATGAAATTATAAAACAGTTCTGATGCCACATAAATTTTCAAATTGATGAAAATTTTAACATATACTGATGAAATTTTTGATACATACTGATAAGTTGCCCTCCAGAATACAATTTACAATCCCGCCTGCAGTATATCACATGTCCTTGTATATCTATTTCTCCATATCCTTGCCAACATAGTAATTTCACCGATCTGACTGGTGAGAAATGATGTCTCTATATCTGTAGTTTCCTGCTGACTAGTGCCAAGGAGCATCTTTTTATGCTTCTTGGTCAGTGTGCATCTCTTCTTCTGTTAATTGTCCATTAACATCTTTGACTTATTGAAATAAATCTTTTACTATCTTTTAATTTGTATTTCACTGGTTGCTAGAATGGTAAGTGTTCTTTAATAGTCTATTGGTCATTTTTATTTCCTCTTCTGTGAACTGCTTGTTTATATCTTTGCCAATTTTTCTACTGTGTTGGTTGCCTGGTTCTTATTAATCCTGAATTCTTAAGATTTACTGTTGTTAAGGGGGGTCTCAAAGTGCAGTCAGTTTTCAGAAAGCAAACATAATCTGACGCAACCATCTAAATTAAACTCCTGTCCAAGCCAGCCCTGGGGTTAGCATACTGCCCCTTTTCTATGTTGTACACCTACAGTAAAGCGCAGAAAACTGCCAGATAATAAATTGGCTATCTCCGCCAGCAAATGCCACATGCCTCTTCTTTCCTCTTCTAATAAGCTATCCAAAAAAAGAAGGAAATGGATCATTAAAAATAGCTGCTGGTTTTATCAGCATCACTCAATAATAATCAAAATCAGTTTCCGGCTCAGACAGCAATGGCGTGTATTAGACCTCCTCTTTGTGTACAGTAATGTTGGTAATTCCTTAAGAGGCTAGCAAAGGACTTTCTAGACCTTCCTGGTGATGGAGGGATGGGAGGAGGAGGTACTGAGCAAGACCAGATCAGCCCACCAGGGAATAAGGTGCTAGAAGGGATCCAAGTTAAAGTCCTTAGAGACTGCCATGGTCAACCCAGGGAATAGGGATGAGTTGACAAGCCCAGAGGCAAGGAACGGGGCCAAAGGTAGGAAACCAGATTTAGGACACAGACGATCTGGAAAGAAAGGGGAGGAGGGAGAGATGCAGAGCGAGCCCTGGAAGCTTGCTGTTCCAGGTCCCCAAACTGCTGCTATAGCATCTGCAAGACAGCTTACCTGAGTCCTCAGGTGGAGTGACTGAAGTTCTCCACTCTCATTGGGCAACTCATAGAACCATTGGCCCCTCCCCAGAGAGATGGACTCATTGGCCTGGGGTGGAGCCCAGGCATCCATATTTTATAAAATATGAAGCTAGGGTTGAGAAGTAGGCTTAAAGAGTCAGTCGGCTTACTTAGAAGGAAGAGAGCTTCCCTGGTGGCTCAGACAGTGAAGAATCCACCTGCAGTGCGGGAGACCTGGGTTCAATCCCTGGGTTGGGAAGATCCCCTGGAGAAGGGAAAGGCTACCCGCTCCAGTATTCTTGCCTGGAGAATCCCCATTGGCAGAGGAGCCTGGTGGGCTACAGTCCATGGGGTCTCAAAGAGTCAGACATGACTGAGTGACTAAGCACAACAAACAAAAACAAGGAGGAAGAGATGTGGCCACAGTCTTGTATATGTTACAGTCACCCCTCAATTTCCGGGGGGATTGTTCCCAGGACCCCCATGGATACCAAAACCCAAAGATGCTCAAGTCACTTGTTTTAAATGGCATAATATTTGTATAAAACCTACTCACATCATCCCACAGACTTTAAGTCATCTCTACATTACTTATAATACCTAATGTGATGCAAATGTGCTAGCTAAATAGTTGCCTGTGTGTGGCAAATTCAAGTTTTGTTCTTTGGAACTTTCTGGAATTTTTCCTCTGTTTTAAATTTGTGGTTGATTGAATCCAGAGATGTGGAACCTGTGGATATGGAGGGAGGGGGCCAACTGTAATAACTGCTGTGCTCAGAAGCCCAGCCCTGGATGGACAGCTGCTCTGGACCACCCAATGTCAGGCTTGAGAGGGAAATCAAACCCAAGTGCCCCAAGAGAGGAGTCTGTGCCCCAAAGTGTGCTACCATGAATTACCCTAGGAAACATGGCTGAAGGGGCTGGTTTGAACAGAAGAATGTGTCCCGTGACATCCCCAGGAGCTCAACTGATGTAGCCCAACTATGTCAATTTGTTTCAGTCAGAAATATAGATGGATTGCTTAGCAGAGAACGCTGGGCTAAGAATGTGCATTAAGAAATCACTAAGAGCTGCTATGGATTGGAATGCGCCCCTAAATTCAAATATTGAAGCCTTAGCCCTCATCGTGATGGGATTTGGAGATGGGGCCTTTGGAAGAGTTAGGTTTTTGTTTTTTTTTTTTTTATTCTTCCAATTTTATAATTTAAACTTTACATAATTGTATTAGTTTTGCCAAATATCAAAATGAATCCGCCACAGGTATACATGTGTTCCCCATCCCGAACCCTCCTCCCTCCTCCCTCCCCATACCATCCCTCTGGGCCGTCCCAGTGCACCAGCCCCAAGCATCCAGCATCATGCATCGAACCTGGACTGGCAACTCGTTTCCTACATGATATTTTACATGTTTCATTGCCATTCTGTTTAAATGAAGTCACAAGGCTGGGTCCCTTGTGATGGAATTAGTGCCCATATAAGAGGAGACACCAGAGAACTTGCCCTCTTTCTCTCTCTCTCCTCCTCGTAAGGACACAGCAGGAAGGCAGCTGTGTATAAGCCAGGAAGAGAATCTTCACCAGAAAATGACCATGCTGGCACTTTGATCTTGGACTTGTAGCCTCCAGAACTGTGAGAACATACATTTCTACTGTTGAAACAAATATTCTGTTGTGATCATTTGTTATGGCAGCCCCAGCTGACTGATACAAGAGCCATGGAAATGGGCCACATCACACAAAGAGAGATCAGAGAGTGAGATGAGAAACAGATCAAGAACAGATGGGAGCCTAACAGTTAGGGCAGAGTAAAGAGATCCAGGGAAGAACAAGAAAGCCACCAAAGAGACAGAAAGGAAATGAGGAATGTGCCAAGAGAGATCTGAAGAAGGCAGGGGTGCTATGCCGAAGCACAGTATGGGGAAGGAGAAAGGCCCTTCAGACCTTCTGCAGTGAAGTCATTGCTAACCTCAGAGACAATTCCAGGCAAAAGAGAGAGGCCCTTCTCTCCTTCCTTTTGCAGGGCAGGCTGCCTGACCCTGCTTGGCCCAGCTATGGGGCCTGAGGCTTGTGGGCTGGAGAGTAATGTTTTAGCAGCTCCTTCTACAGCAGCTGGTCCATCAGGATGCTCTGCTGCCTGTATCTAAGAAGAAACAAACAGTGCTTAGTGCACCTCCAGATTGTCTGGTCAGACTGCTTGGCAGGCCTTAAGCTCATGTGCGTGTGCTAAGTTGCTCAGTCGTGTCCGACTCTTTGCAACCCCACGGACTGTAGCCTACCAGGCTCCTCTGTCCATGGGATTCTCCAGGCAAGAATACTGGAGTGGGTTGCCATGCCCTCCTCCAGGGCATCTTCCTGACCCAGGGATTGAACCCGCGTCTTCTGCATCTCCTGCACTGCAGGTAGAGTCTTTATCGCTGAGTCAGCTGGGAAGCCCCGGCCTTACGTTCATGTCCTAAGTTACTAGCTGGAACTCCACTGAGGTTGGAGCCCAGCTCCCACTCCCAAGCTAACGAAATGGAGACCTCAGCTCTCTCAGCTATCTGCTGCTGGCTCCTTTCTTAGGGGCTGGTTCTTCCTTCCCTTACATTAGCTTAGTAAATCTCTGATTTATACTTTGGACATTTAGATGCAACCAAGAGCATCTTGGCCCCCTTCCTCATTGCGTCATTGTCTCATGTCGGTTTCCAGTCTTTACAC
Source organism: Bos mutus (assembly GCF_027580195.1). NCBI lineage: Eukaryota > Metazoa > Chordata > Mammalia > Artiodactyla > Bovidae > Bos > Bos mutus. Next base: position 28,474,262 of record NC_091636.1, on the reverse strand, counting down.
TGCCCCATTTCCTCTGTCCTGAGAACCCCAATCATGCTGTGGGGTAGGGGCCCAGCATTGGTAAGCAGGCACTCACACTCTTCTCTGAGGTGCTGTCCTGACTGGCCTTTCCGAGTGCCTCGATGCCCTGACAATACAGGAGCTCTTTCATTTTTTAAAAAATCTTAACAGGCATGTAATACATTTATCTCAATCACAAGTCAACAGAGGAAATTCAAACACTTAACAGAGTAAATACGAGAGCTGTCTCCAGGCTGCAATAACCTTCTTGCTGGAACTCAAGCAGACATAACAAACTCCTCTCATCTCCCTCCCACTACATCCTTCACACTAGGCCCATTGCCTGTCATTCTTGGACCCTGGTGATCCCTGCAGTGAATAAACAATTAGGCTTGAAGCAAGTTTCCGGACGAAGCTGAGCCCACGCTGCCTGTGGCCTGATTTGTGATGAATGATCAGGGATCTTGGGAAATGTTGTGCGTCATATTTCACCCAGGGAATCATTTCTAGGTGTTAACTTTTTTAAAAAGTGATTTCTAAGAGGGCAAAAAAAAAAAAAAAAAGCCTACGAGAAATCACCACCCTCGTTCAGTTTTGTAGGGTCCTTTGATATGTTCAGACGAAGGAGAGTCCTGCGTAATCGTTCTGAACCTGTGGACAGTCTGTTAAGGTCTAATGGGTATTGGACCAAGCCTGATGGATGCAGGGGGGGTGGTGCAGGGCATTCCAGCCCAGTTTGCTGCAGACCCCAAGGACAGTTAGATGAGCCCTGTGTCTTCTGTCACATCTCTCATAAAGAGGGCAGAAGTGAAATCCAAACCAGGGCCTCTGCTGCTGAAAACCTGAATACACAGAAAGGCTATGATTTTCTCTGGCCCTGGCAAAACTGCTAAACTGCCTCAGTTTCTCCCCGAGGGTGGACGGAGGATGCAGCATGGAGCAGCTGCAGCATTTATCTATCCTAATCCTATTCTATGTAGATAGACACCTCCGCTCCACCCCAGCCCCTGCCTCCTGCCCTGAGCCCCGCTGTTCCAAGAGAAGAGTGGACAGCCCATCAACCCAAAGATCAGTATCTCCAAGAAATGATGTTGGACCTCCTTCCTCAAAACCTGGATGTTACTGCTTGCTAACGATGTCTCCACCTACTTGAGCCATTATCCACCCTGACAACAAACTACTATATATGGAAAGTTAACATGTCAAAATGCATTAACAGATGTCATTTGTTGATCCAACCTGAGTGTACAGTGTTATGCACATGGTTTGAAACAATAAAACTGGACTATTAATCTCATATTTTTAAAAACCTGGATATTGCTAAGTACCTCCAACTGTCAGATTCTATTTGCTTCTTCAGGTCCTAGGTATTGATCTTTGAACGCCGTGTCTATTTTTCTTGTCCTACCCCATAATCCTTGGGTGGGTGAAGAATACAATATTATATACAAATGCAGATACAGCCTGGGAAATCTGCCTCACTAAAGCAGATGAAACTGTGCACACTGACCTCTATTCTACCATCTCACTGAGCCCAGCATCAGGACCAAAGACATGCCAATTACTTTCCGAGTCGCCTGGGCCAGAGGCTCATTAGTGGAGTAAGGGATGAGAGTGATGGCAGAGAACAGGCCGCCCACTGCTCACAGGTAGCAGCTGCCAAGAGTCAGAATGGGCCTGGAGGAGAGAGTGGGAACATCGCGTCCCCATCCTGGTTCGGTCCCCGGGTGACTGTGGGACTTGGTTCTTCCTCTGCCTCACCTCCCTCCTCGGCGGCAGGAGAACACTGGCTGCCACCCAGGGAGGGCCAGGTTGAGAAGTCCCTAATGAGGGACTTGGCAGAGCTGATAGCTGTCCTGTGTGGAACAGCACGTTCCTGCTAGCCCACATCCCCCGCCTCCCTTCAGGGAGAGCAGCGGCTGGCGGCTCACAGCACAGACACCCACAGACCTGTCAGCTCCGGGAGCCCCCTGGGGGGTCTGGAGGCCACTCACTGGATGGTTGCTGCACATAACAACATAATGCCCGTGCTCCTGCTTCCTCCAGTGATAACTCATTTACTTAGAGACTTAATAAAAGCCAAGCATCACCTCGTTGCCAGCTCACCACAGTGGTGCTCATTCTATTAGCACTGCTGAGGTTTTGCTGAGCTTCTTTTTGATTCAGGGAGTTACTGAGAGGCTCATGGCCAATGCACGTGAGTGGGGTGACTGGTTGGGGAACACTTCTGCCTGCCCAAGTGGTGGGGAAAGTTCAACTCTAGGTCCATCTTTTAACTTGCTTCTCTCCACTTGACATCTTGTTTTGTGTCACTTAAATTGTCCCTCTCCTGAGGCTGTGGAAAACAGGGAACCCTACTGCACTGTTGGTGGGAATGTAAATTGATACAGCCACTACAGAGAAGAGTGTGGAGATTTCTTAGCAAACTAGCAATAAAGCTACTATATGACCCAGCAATCCCACTACTGGGCATATATCCTGAGAAAACCATAACTGAAAAAGACACATGTACCCCAGTGTTCATTATAGCACTACTTACAGTAGCTAGGATATGGAAGCAACCTAGATGCCCATCAACAGATGAATGGATAAAGAAGTTGTGATGTATATATACAATGAAATCATACTCAGCCATAAAAAAGAATAAATTTGAGTCAGTGCTAATGAGCTGGATGGACCTAGAGCCTATTATACAGAGTGAAGTAAGTCAGAAAGAGAAAGACAAATATTGTATGTTAATGCATATATATGGAATCTAGCAAAACGGCACTGATGATCCTATCTGCAGGGAAGGAATGGAGACACAGATGTAAAGAACGGATGTGTGAACCCAGTAGGGAAAGGAGAAGTGAAGTGAAGTGAAATATTAGTCACTCAGTCGTGTCCAACTCTTTGCACCCATGGACTGTAGCCTGCCAGGCTTCTCTGTCCTTGGAATTCTCCAGGCAAGAATACTGGAGTGAGTTGCCATTCCCTTCTCCAGGGGATCTTCCTGACCCAAGGATAGAACCAGGGTCTCCTGCATTGCAGGCAGATCCTTTACTTTTTGAGCTACAGGGTAGTCACAGTGGGACAAATTGAGAAAGTAGCATTCACATATATACTCTATCACATCAGAATGGCTGCGATCCAAAAGTCTACAAGCAATAAATGCTGGAGAGGGTGTGGAGAAAAGGGAACCCTCTTACACTGTTGGTGGGAATGCAAACTAGTACAGCCACTATGGAGAACAGTGTGGAGATGCCTTAAAAAAATGGAAATAGAACTGCCTTATGACCCAGCAATCCCACTGCTGGGCATACACACCAAGGAAAACAGAATTGAAAGAGACACATGTACCCCAATGTTCATCACAGCACTGTTTACAATAGCCAGGACATGGAAGCAACCTAGATGTCCATCAGCAGATGAATGGATAAGAAAGCTGTGGTACATATACACAATGGAGTATTACTCAGCCATTAAAAAGAATACATTTGAATCAGTTCTAATGAGGTTGGATGAAACTGGAGCCTATTATACAGAGGGGAGTAAGCCCCAAAGAAAAACACCAATACAGTATACTAACGCGTATATATGGAATTTAGAAAGATGGTAATGATAACCCTGTATGTGAGACAGCAAAAGAGACACAGATGTATAGAACAGTCTTTTGGACTCTGTGGGAGAGGGCGAGGGTGGGATGATTTGGAGGAATGTCATGGAAACATGTATAGTATCATATAAGAAACGAATCGCCAGTCCAGGTTCGATACAAGATCCTTGGGGCTGGTGCACTGGGATGACCCGGAGGGATGGTACAGGGAGGGAGGTGGGAGAGGGGTTCAGGATGGGAAACACGTGTACGCCCGTGGCAGATTCATGTTGATGTGTGGCAGAACCAATACAATATTGTAAAGTAATTCGCCTCCAATTAAAATAAATAAATTTAAATTAAAAAATAAATAAATAAACAGATAGCTAGTGGGAAGCTGCTATATAATACAGGGAGTCCAACCTGGTGTTTTGTGATGACTCTGGAGGGATGGGGTGCAAGAGGGAAGGGAGGCTCAAGAGGGAGGATATGTAGATATAATTATGATTGATTTGCATTGTTGTATGGCAGAAACCAGCACAACACTGTAAAGCAATTATCCTCCAATTAAAAATAAATTATCCCTCTGTTGGGTGAGACTGGACCTTGGGTTACAAGGAATTATTTTGACGCAGGGAAGCTGCATCAGGCATTCCGTAATGGACAGCATTCTGATTGCCAGAGCCTCACTTCTGGCAGCTCCCTGTCTCTCTGTCCTTGCCCTCCTGGTTCCTTCTCCCTCAGGAACAGCAGTGGTGACCACTCGGTGCTGGAACCCATAACTGCATGATGAGTTCCTGCCTCGGAGTGATTATTAGGAGGAAGGGTAATAATTGTTTTTGCCTGTATTCTCGTTCATGTGGTCAGAGACCCAGAAATGACAAATTCCGCCCTGCAATCACATCCACTCCCTACTACAAGAGTCTAGGAAGGTACGTGCAAGGTGCAGAGGCAGAATGAACATTTTAAAACAACTTATGACCAGCTCTCAAATGCCTGACATTCTGAAAAGAGCTCTGTGAAAAATGCAGAGTAGATTCTCCTTGAGACAGACCTTCACTGGCCTCACTCTTCCCTGTACACACCATCTAGGAATTAACAAGTTCAGAAGCACTTACAGAAGGGAGTAAAGAGAAAGACGACCCTCAGAGCCCTGCAGGGTCCAACTATCCAACTCCTTAGACTCAACATGAAAGAGGAAGACGTGTCCATTTACAAATTCTACAGTGGGGCGAATGGAAAAGAACAAGAGAGAGGTGGGGGACCCCAAAATAACACCTTTCAAGGCACAAAGCCCCCCACACGCATAAGTCATTGTCTGGGACTCAGTTCCATCATCAGATTAGCAAGGCTTCAGCCCCTGAGGAGGTGGATGAAGGTCAGTGCTCCTGAGTGGGATGAAGAGGAAGCAGTGTTCCTTCCCTCACGACTGACATCATCGCTGTTGTTGTCATCAAGCCTAGACAAGCACCCCCATGTCTATGCAGCCATTCTGGGGGACCACTGCTTATTTACCCTGCTTCTCCCATGGACTCAGCATGATGCATGGTACTCTACAACCTGAACAGAATTCTCCCCAGTGATTAGAACTCAGACAGCACTATTAACTCAGACATTACACTTCAGGATGCAACTAGGATTGGAAGGGTACATTGAAACTGGCCAATGAAGCCCCAAAGACAGACCTGGAAATGGAATTCCTCACGTGGTAGAGCAGGTTCTCAGCGTCAGGTCAAGGGGAAAACTCCGTCTAAGAAATTAATCCTGGTGCTTAGACAGTGAGGAGCCTAAAGTCCAGCCAAAATCAACAGGGATATGCTGCCAAGCAGACAAGTACACAAAACCCACCAGGGATGAAAAGAGGTGGTGAAAAGGGAGGGAAGATGACAGAAAGGGTGAGAAAACATTCAAGATAAAATCTATATGTTCCTATCAGATATAGTATTCCAAAGACCTGGAGACCACCCTCCAGCAGCGGAGGCCAGACTTCTCCTCAGGTAAGATTCATTCTTTACTACACAATAAAGTAAAGTAGCTCCATGTCCATAGCATCTCATACCCCCAGATGACTTCAGTCTAGGCCAACACAATTAAGGTCAAGCAATAAACTCACAAAGCTAAGCAAGCCCTTGAGAAATTAAGCCGTAATGTGACATAGCCAATGGAAACAAACAATAGATTTAGACCTCTAGAGGCTGACGGTACTGGAACTCTCAGACTCAGAACATAGAGTAGCTACACAGAAAATATCTAAATAAATGCATAATAGAATTTGAAATGTGAACAAAAAATCAAGATACCATAAGGAATAGCAGGCACATTTGAAAAAGAACTAATGGAACTTATAAAAATAAGAAGGGAATTAGTAAACTGGAAAACAGAGGTTAAGAGATTACCCACTCTATCACAGAGAGGTTAGTGTATGGAAAATATGAAAGGGTGAAAGGAGTTATTCAGAATAGATTGAGAAGGTTTAAATGTTTGAGAATGTGTCTTAATCAGGTGCGGTGGGAAATGCAGACACAGAAATGACTATCATGAAGGAAGAAATTGTTTCACCCACAGATCCCGAGAAACAGAAGACATAACATGCCATGCTCGACCACACGGGGAAGCCCTGGGTTGGTTAGAAGTTGGAGGGAGCAAGGGGGAAATACAGGCAAGAGCTTTTATTATGGTTTCCTTAGGAAGGAGTAGGTGGGCAGGGCAGGCAGGCTTAGGGTTGGCCACACTGAATAATTTCCGGGTGCTACATGTCTGGTACCTTGCCTCAGGTGATTAGGGCAGGAGGACAAGAGTTCAACAGAGAAGGTGGTGGGGGCGTGTGGGCTTTGCACTGGTTAGTTTCCTTGTGAACGGCACACTCCCAGGTGAGTCATTTACTATCTCTAGGAACTAGCTATCCCTGACAGGGGCAATCTCTCCTGGGTCAGCAAGTCCCAAGACATCAAAGCACTAAGAAATATAAAAAATAAAAACCATGATTAATACACAAATGTATATCTAACATGAGTATGAGGGGAAGAAAAGAATACCAAAAAAGAGACAGTGTCTGAAGAGATAGTGACTGAAATTTTCCAGAACTGGTGATAATCATCAATCTACAATACAACATATCCCCAAAAAGCAGGGGGCGGGGGTAGGGGGGAGGAGAAATTCACACCTAGATATGTTGTAGTGACATAGAACCAGAAAGACAAGAGAAGACATTGAAAAGTAGTCAGAGAACAATGCGTAGTTAGAAGAGAAATAAAAATAGCTATCAATTTAGAGCTGTATTCCCAACAAGACTATCACTCAAGAATGAGAATATGGTCCTGGTTCCAGGCAAGACAGAGCAAACACATTAGTATCATCTCTCATTAAATGCAGCTATAAACCATGGCCAGAATGTATGGGACATCTATCTGAGGAATCTTTAAAGTAAACGATAGATAACAGAAAGATTGGGGAAGGAGGTCAAACAGCTCAACATTTAAAAAAAAAAAAAACACAGTTACAAAAAAGGGGGGAGCAGAAGACCTAAATAAACATTTTTCCAAAGAAGATATATAGATGGCCAATAGGCACATGAAAAAATGCTCAACACCACTAATTTTAAAGAAAAAGAAATCAAAACTACAATGAGGTGTCACCTCACATCGATCAGAATGGCCATCATCAAAAAGTCTACAAACAATAAATGTTGGAGAATGTATGGAGGAAAAGGAACCCTCCTATACTCTAGGTGGGACTGTAAGTTGGTACAACCACTATGGAGACAGTATGGAGGTTTCTTAAAAAACTAAAAGTAGAGCTACCATATGACCCAGCAATCTCACTCCTGGGCATACATCTGGAGACAATTATAATTCAAAAAGATACATGCGCTCACTATGTTGACAGCACATTATTTACAATAGCCAAGACATGGAAGCAACCTAAATGTCCATCAACAGATGCATGGATAAAAAAGAGGTGGTACATATATACAATGGAATATCACTCAGCTATGAAAAAGAATGAAATAATGCCATTAGCAGTAACATGGATGGACCTAGAGATTATCATACTAAGTAAGCCATTCAGAGAAAGACACATATATGATACTGCTTATATGTGGAATCTCAACATGCACACACACACACACACACACACAAAAATGAACTTATTTACAAAACAGAAATAGACCACAGACATAAAAAACAAACATAGTTACCAAAGGGATGTGGGGGAGGGATAAATTAGGAGGCTGGGATTAAAATACACACACTACTATATATAAAACTGATAACCAGTGAGGACTGCTACAGCACAGGGAACTCTACTCAACACTCTGTAATAACCTATATGGGAAAAGAATCTGAAAAAGAATAGACATGTGTATGTGTATAACTGAATCACTTTGCTACACACCTGAAACTAACACAACATTGTAAATCAAATATGCTCCAATATAAAATTTAAAAAAATTTTTTTAACTTACTAAGGTACAGACTTTTGGTATAAGATAACTAAGCCATGGGATGCAAAAATATATAAATAAAAAGTTTTTGTCTAAAAGAGTTATAAAAAACAGAAAATACTCAGAAACAAATCTAAAAGTGATATATGAGACCTACAAGGAGAAAAAATTTTAATTTAATTGGAGTGCATTAAAGAAAGCCTAGTCAGTGAGATATGCCATGTTTAATAGGACAAGTTAATATTATAAGGATATCAACATAATCCAAACTGATTTACAGATTCAATAAAGTTAATAAAAATCCCAACAGATTTATTTTCAGAGGTCTTAGAAAGCCAGTTCTAAGATGTGTTGCAAACATCCGCTGGATCATGGAAAAAGCAAGAGAGTTCCAGGAAAATATCTATTTCTGCTTTATTGACTATGCCAAAGCCTTTGACTGTGTGGATCACAACAAACTGTGGAAAATTCTGAAAGAGATGGGAATACCAGACCACCTGATCTGCCTCTTAAGAAACCTATATGCAGGTCAGGAAGCAACAGTTAGAACTGGACATGGAACAACAGACTGGTTCCAAATAGGAAAAGGAGTACATCAAGGCTGTATATTGTCACCCTGCTTATTTAAATTATATGCAGAGTACATCATGAGAAACGCTATGCTGGAAGAAGCACAAGCTGGAATCAAGATTGCCGGGAGAAATATCAATAACCTCAGATATGCAGATGACACCACCCTTATGGCAGAAGGTGAAGAAGAACTGAAGAGCCTCTTGATGAAAGTCAAAGAGGAGAGTGAAAAAGTTGGCTTAAAGCTCAACATTCAGAAAACGAAGATCATGGCATCTGGTCCCATCACTTCATGGGAAATAGACGGGGAAACAGTGGAAATAGTGTCAGACTTTATTTTGGGGGGCTCCAAAATCACTGCAGATGGTGATTGCAGCCATGAAATTAAAAGATGCTTACTCCTTGGAAGGAAAGTTATGACCAACCTAGATAGCATATTGAAAAGCAGAGACATTACTTTGCCAACAAAGGTCCGTCTAGTCAAGGCTATGGTTTTTCTAGTAGTCGTGTATGAATATGAGAGTTGGACTGTGAAGAAAGCTGAGCACCGAAGAGTTGATGCTTTTGAACTGTGGTGTTGGAGAAGACTCTTGAGAGTCCCTTGGACTGCAAGGAGATCCAACCAGTCCATTCTGAAGGAGATCAGCCCTGGGTGTTCTTTGGAAGGAATGATGCTAAAGCTGAAACTCCAGTACTTTGGCCACTTCACGCGAAGAGTTGATTCATTGGAAAAGACTCTGATGCTGGGAGGGATTGGGGGGCAGGAGAAGAAGGGGACGACAAAGGATGAGATGGCTGGACGGCATCACCGACTCAATGGACGTGAGTTTAAGTGAACTCTGGGAGTTGGTGATGGACAGGGAGGCCTGGCATGCTGCAATTCATGGGGTCACAAAGAGTCGGACACGACTGAGCAACTGAACTGACTGAACTGAAGATGTATATGGAAGAACAAAGGATCGAGAATAACCAAGACACTTCTGAAGAAAATTTGGTTGAGGGGACTGTCCTAGCAGACACCAAGGTTTATTATAAAACTTTAATTATTAAAAACAGTGTGATATCAGCACAGAAATTGATAAGCTGATGAACAAAACAAAAAGATGCCTTACAATCAGGTCCATGTACATATGAAATCTTGACTATACTACAAAGGTGGCATTGTAGATCATGACAAATAACCTCCCTCTGTCTAAAAGGAATTGAAACAGCTGTGATAGGGACAGAGTAAAGGGACAAGATAGGTAATTAAATAGTTAATCCCACCAGTGGATAGTAAGTAAAGAAAAAATATGGGGGATCCCTGTAAGTTAATGGTCTCTCAAGAAAGCAGGTTTGCTTAACCACAAAACCAAGAGGCTTGCCTAGCAACAAAATCATGTCGCTGAGGCGTGAGACATGCTCCAAACCATAACATAGCGGTGGCATGAGACCCACACCCTGCCCAGTGAGTTCAGTAAGTTAATGATTCCTAGGACACAGTCCTCTGCACAGCCTAAAAGCAAAAGTATAAGGAAAATGTGACCTTACACTAAAACCTGAGATGACTTACCATTTTTAGCATATATTACTGCTTTTTTGCTCATTTCCATTGTGCCATGACAGTCCAGCTTGACCATATAAAGACAAGAAAACTCCCCCACCCAATATGGGACATGGCATCTACTCAAAAAAGGGGAAGAAGGTGGTCTTTTCCCCATTCTCACTTTTTCTTTGATTATAAACTGTAGCCTACTAAGTTCCTGGGGCACAGAACCTCTCACTCACTTGCTTGTAAGCCCCACAAGCGTCCTATTCTGTTCAATCACTTCTTATCTAAATGCTCCCTTTCACTGAATTCTTCCTGCCTTGAAACATAAAGTACCAGAGCTCCCCAAGCCCTCCAAAATGCCGCCTCGTGGTTTCAGTTGATCAGTCATGGAGGGAAAATGAAATAGGATCCCTGCCTCTGGAATTTAGCGATTCCACATAGATTAAGGCCTTGAGTCTGAAAGGCCAAACCTCAAAGCTATCAGGAGAAAATGCGGGCATACATCTTTCTTGCCTTGAGGTATGGGAAATGTTCTCAAACAATATAAAAAAAGGGAATTTCCTGGCAGTCCAGTGGTTATGACATGAAGCTTGCACTGCCAGGGGCCCGGATTCACTGGTCAGAGAACGAAGATCCTACAAGCTGTGTAGTGTGGGCGGGGGGAAATATATATATATAAAGAGAGAGAGAGAGAGGGAGAGCACACGCACACGCACACAGTAACAAAGGAAAGACATTTGGCTACCTTAGAATTAATACATTTGGCTACCTTAGAATTAAGAGCTCACTTGCTATCTGGCTACACTAGTGAACAACCATATTCTACAAATTTGTGTACCCTTTTACCCAGTAACAGAGAAGGCAATGGCACCCCACTCCAGTACTCTTGCCTGGAAAATCCCATGGACGGAGGAGCCTGGTAGGCTGCAGTCCATGGGGTCGCTAAAAGTCAGACACAACTGAGCGACTTCACTTTCACTTTTCACTCATGCATTGGAGAAGGAAATGGCAACCCACTCCAGTATTTTTGCCTGGAGAATCCCAGGGACATGGGAGCCTGGTGGGCTGCCGTCTTTGGGGTCACACAGAGTTGGACACGACTGAAGCGACTTAGCAGCAGCAGCAGTTACCCAGTAAGTCCACACTTAAACAAGTTCCTTACAGCAGTGGTTCTCAAACTTCAAGCATCAGAGTACCTGAAAGTGAAGTGAAGTCGCTCAGTCGTGTCCGACTCTTTGGGACCCGTGGACTGTAGCCACCAAGCTCCTCCGTCCATGGGATTCTCCAGGCAAGAATACTGGAGTGGGTTGCCATTTCCTTCTCCAAGAGTACCTAAAGGACCAGTTAAAACCTGAAGGACCAGTTAAAACACAGATTACTGGGTCCATCCTAGAGTTTTTGATTCAATGGGTCTTGGATAAAGTTCAAGAATTTGCATTTCTAACCATTTTTCATGCCATAACTGACACTACCCTATATGACAAGTACACAAAAATTCATTGCAGCTCTGTAATAGCAAAAAACTAGAAACCTACACATCCATCATCAGAAGAATAGATTTTTGTATAGTATAAGCACACAATAGAATACTATACAAAGGTGAAAATGTCAAATAATGCGAGATGGATCAAGCTATGTGCATTCACGGAAATACAATGCTGATTTTTTTTTAATAAATCCATTTTAAGTAGATTATAGACAATATGATGCTTTTTAAAAATAAAACTCAAGAACAAATAATATATTACTTGGACATGGATAAAAACCATTTTTATTTTAAATGCAAGGGCATGAAAAATGCAAAATTTGAGATAGTCGTTACCTCGGGGGTAGAGAGGAGGAATAAAGATTAGAGCATATTCATAAGTGTTCATTATATTATTATGCTTTATAAGTTATATAGATGTCATATTATTTGGATGCATATATAAAATGTAATAAATAAAATAAAATATAAAAATTAAAATAACACCACATAGCACAAAATCTTAAACATGTTAAAAAAAAAACACATGTATTTATAGATGCAAAGAAAAAACTCTGGGAGAAAAAATATCCGAATGTTAACAGTGGTTATTTCTGGATTGTGGAGTTTGGGTATATTTTTTCTTTTTGTATAATTGTATGTTTTCTACATAAATATGCAATGCTTTATAATTAGACAAGTTTGTTTCTTTTTATCTTCAACACATATGGGATTTCAACTTGCTGTACTCAGTTAATCCCCAAATCCTCTGTTCATTTCTGCACCGCCTCAGTACAAACCTTTAAAAGGATCCATTTCTATTCTCTACAATATATGTCTCAGATGCCTTTTTGTGTGTTCATCAATGATAACAGAAACAGTGAAAGCTGACATTTAAGCACCTACTATGTGTTCCTGGGTTCTAAGTATTCAGTGGATAAATCTGGTTAATCTTTACAAAAACTGAAGAGCTAGGTACAATTATTTTTCTCACTATAAAATATAGAAAAAGAGGTACAATGCCTAACTAAAGTAGCCTGGCTAAATTGTTTTACCCAAGGCCACGCAGCTAAGCAGGTGGTTTCCATGAATATCAGCAATGAGGAAAGCAACAGTTTGCATTTCATGTATAAGTCCTGGTTTAAGGCCCACATTCTCAGAAACAGCTTGGTGAGATTATTCCACATACCAACAAAAAGTGGGGAGAGGACTCATGGAAAACTTATTAGATTTCCTGATCTAATAAATTTAAAAACCAGTTGTAATTACTACTGACGACAGAACTTCCTGGCAAAAATCAATATCTGCCTCAACAAGCAGCGTTTGGCTTTTCTCAGTCTAATCAAGACAAGCAGAAACCTGGATGACATCAGCAGTGGTCAAAGAGCCCTCAGCTTCCTCAGGCCCTGGGGACTCCTGCAGTTTGGTTCACCCTCCAAAGAGAAGAGCCTAAAAGTCATGAGCCAGAAAAAGTTTCGATCACTACTTAACTGACAAACTGAGAATTATTTCAGTGTGTGTATATTTGGATGCAACGTCCATGTGCATGTGTATTTCATCTTTCATGCTGAGATAATCAATCATCTTGCCAAATACAATGGAAAGTAGATGTTATTGGGTTTTTCTGGCTACATCAGGCTGAGATAACTGAGGCCGTATCAGTCCACAGATGGTGCTTTTTCACCCAAAGTGGCCTGAGTCATCAATTGCCCAGCAGCTTACTTTATTTTATTCTCATAAAATCCCCAAATATATCATTTACTATACCCAAACCTAGTACCAAGGTTCTTGGGAGCTTCATGTTTTCTCTTCTCTGTTTCTACCTTCCTCATACCTCAGTGACAACTTGGAGTCATTGAAAGCCCCAATTTCCTTCCTTTAAAAAAAAAAATGTCTATTTAGTTTCAATTTCAAGAACGTAAGCATGTTTTTAGAAAACCCAAAATCTCAAATCTACGATGGTAGCAAAACATGGGAGACAGGCTGAGCATCCTGACTTTGGGTCTGACCAGGCCAAGAGTAGGGGCTTCCCTGGTGGCTTGGCAGTGAAGCATCTGCCTGCAATGCAGGAGACGGGGTTTTGATCCCTGGGTGGGGAAGATTCCCCTGGAGGAGGGCATGGCAATCCACTCCAGTATTCTTGCCTGGAGAATCCTATGGATACAGGAGCCTGGAGAGCTACAGTCCATAGGGTCACAAAGAGTCAGACACGACTTAAGTGCTTTAGCAGGCAGGCAGGCCAGAAGTGACAGTGGAGGCCAGAGGCTTGGGTCAGCTGGCAGGAAGGGCAGGGACACACCCCAGCCCAGCACCTGAGCACAGAGGATAGTCTAGGCAGGGAAAACAACACCCAACGAGCCCAGTGTATTCCCAGGGGTCCTTAAAAGTAGAAAGAGGACATTGGAAGAGGGAACCAGAGAGATGGACTCTGCCTGATGCTACTGGCTTTAAAGATGGAGGGAGGGGGCCATGAGCCAAGGAAAGTGGGCAGCCCCTAAAAGCTGGAAACAGTAGGAAATTTTATTTTCTGAGTTTATAGTTAGACTTTACTTACAAAGAGAATCTACATCCTCTTACGAGCTATGCACATAGCCCCTCCTACTCCCACTTCTATTTCCTGTAATTTTCTAAGTTTCTCCATTTCTCCAAACGGAGCAGAGCACAAAGGCCATGATGCACCTGTTGGTACAGGCTACATCTATCCCTCAGAAACCCGGAAACACAGCACATCCTTGGCTGCATGCTTGATGCAAAAACCCAGGAATTCCTCAACTATTTTATTTCTCTGACTTTGAAGAACCTTAAGCCACTTAAAAATATTCTCTCACACTACAAGTATTAACTGCACTTCTACCATGTCCCAGGTATTGTGCTTATCTCTGGTGAGCTAGCGATGAGCAAGCTAAACACTGTTCTTGTCCCTGGGAAGCTACTGAGTGTAAAAAAGTAGTAAATGATTAATCACATTGTTTAGCAAATACTTAGACACTATTTTAGGTACTTAATACACATTAACATTTTGTTTCCTCAGCAGTCCTAAAGGTTGTTATTATTTCAGTTCAGTTTAGTCGCTCAGTCGTGTCCGACTCTTTGCGACCCCATGGATCGCAGCATGTTATTATTTATGCCCCCCTTATACAGATGAGAAAAACAGATTTCAGAGGGTTTAAGTAACTTGGCCAACTTATCTATCTAAATAGTAATGGAGCTAGGATTCAAACCCAGGCCATCAGGGCCCAGAACATTATGTTCTCAGTCTTTTCAATACATTATCTCTTTGTGACTCTGTGAATACAAATATTCCTTACACTACTCGTTTATTCTGCCACAAGATCTATTTTGTCTAGAGTGACAGGCCAGAAATAAGATTACTGAAAAGCAGGGTAAAGAAAAGTATGATCAGGGTCTAATGCTTGACCCTGAGCTCAGAAGCCCAGTCTAATTTGAGGGGAACCTGTTGTGGTTCAAGAAATGATGCCAGTGTTACATCCTTCTAATCAGACAGCAGAACTCTTTGCTATTCAGTGTCCTTGTCCCTGAGAAGTGAGACTGCTCTGCAGATCACAGTTCTGGATAAGCCTGTTTAAGGCCCCAAAACATATCCCTAATTTTATCAAAAACAGATTCAACCTATCATCTCTCCTACTGCAAGAGCCTGGATCTCTGCCTGAAACTTTGCCTTCAAGGAAATGCAACTGTGTTTTCTTTGTGCAATCACTGAGAAACCTGCCCTCAGCCAAAAACCACTTCCTCTCCTCGCAAAACTCAAACATGACCAGCTTGACAGTGGGCATTGCCCAGCAGCATCCAGCTGCAAGTGAGGTTTGAAATGTCACTGTGAGAGGTCTCCCAGTGCAGGAGGAGCCCCACTCTTTGTGTAAGGCTTTTCCCCTGAGGATATACCCAGTTCAGTCTGCAGAACACACCAATGTGTCTAAGAAGGAAAGAAATAGAAAAAAAGGGATGAGACTCCTAAACTCTCCAGCACCTGCCTCCTAAGGTCAAAGAGATCCCAATTAGATCCCCGTAGAAGACTTAAATATAGAGGATAAAGCCAAAAGAGTATTATTAGAGCTTTGCCTCCAACCTTCTCTTAGGAACCCTGGATGAATAGACTGGACCATATTTCAGAGGATCTTGCTTTGGCTCATCTAGATATCTGAGTGGTTGTTGTTTTCACTAAGTCCAGTCTGACTCTTTCAAGACACCATGGACTGTAGCCCATTAGGCTCCTCTGTCCATGGGATTTCCCAGATAAGGATACTGGAATGGCTTGCCATTTCCTTCCCCAGGGGGATCTTTCCAGACCCCCTGGATTGAACTCACATCTCCTGCATTGTCAGGCGGATTCTTTACCACTGAGTCACCTGGGAAGCCCAGATTGACCTGAGTAGCCTGATTTAACAGGAGGGCATTGCAACCCACTCCAGTATTCTTACCTGAACAACCCCATGAACAGAGGAGCCTGGTGGGCTCCAGTACACAGGGTCGAACATGACCAAAGCGACAGCACAGCACAACAGTGCCTGATTTAAAAACCATCTGAGTGGCTTTCTTGTCCCACTGTCTCTAGATCCATACCCTCTCTTAGTCCTGGAGATTTCACCAGGATGAAAAGAGACAGGGAAAGATAAATCTGTGGGGAAACACACCCCAAAGAGGGCAGTGTTTCCCTTAAGGGTCCCAGGATTGGCCCAAAGCTATCTACCTAGGAGAGAGGGGAGGAAGAAGCCTCCCAAGGGACAGAAGGGTCCAGACTCTCTCATTGCATTAGCAGAGGGAGCATTCAAAAGGAGACAGCCCCAGCTACAACACACATGGAGGGGAATAGGACTCAGTCTCCTGGGGGAAGATTCAGGAAGGAAACCCCCCATCACCACCACCAAAAAGTCTTGAACAAGAAACAGGAGTGATGATGTTCTCCTTATTTTCTATTTTACCTAATTGTCATGAAAAATAGCAATAAAGTTAGAAATAAAAACCTTTTAAAAAAATTTAGCACCTAGGACAGTGCTTATTATTCAAATATCGACATTTGTTGGGTGAATGCATACCCCCTTCTCCCTACCCAGAAAAATTCCCAGACTTCCAAAACAAGTCCAGGATTCTATAAGCCACACTGGATCCAAAACGCTGGTAAAATTTTGACAGGTTTAGCCTCAAGCCCCACTGCTTGTTTTGATGTGAGACATCATTTGGGAGTCTACTTCCAGATGCTTCCAGACCCCTTCTTGCTGTAGGGGCAGGAATGGACTCAACAGTTGCTCGGATGTAATAGTGAAACTCCTCTGTTATGTCCCACAATGCCTGAAACAAATCCTCTAGAAGCCAGCCACAATTTCAGAGCACAGAAAATAATGCAGACTTTCCTTTATTCTTTGGAGCATTGAATACTTACTGTGTTCAGGTACTGTTCATATATTTAAACTAATTTAGTCCTTCTTGGTGGAGAAGGAAATGGCAACCCACTCCAGTGTTCTTGCCTGAAGAATCCCAGGGACAGTGGAGCCAGGTAGGCTGCCGTCTATGGGGTCGCACAGAGTCGGACACGACTGAAGCGACTTAGCAGCAGCAGTCCTCCTTGGATCAACAAGATCAGATCAAATAGGGAAAAATAAGCTGCCTTCTTAGAGAGTGGGTATCATGGTCTGAGAAGGACATCAGTGGCTTTATGAGACTGTCTCATTTAAAGAGCGCTGTGTCCAGTTCCTGGTGTCACATTTAAGAAAGTCTCCACCTGTACCGGGGGCTTCCCAGGTGGCTCAGTGGTAAAGAATCCTGCCAATGCAGGAGACGTGGTCAGGAAGATCCTGGTCGGGAAGATCCCCTAGAGAAGGAAATGGCAACCCACTCCAGGATTCTTGCCTGGGAAATCCCACAGACAGGAGCCTGGTGGGCTACAGTCCATGCGGTTGCAAAAGAGTCAGATACAACTCAGGACTAAACAACAGCAACAAGCACCTGGACTGAGAAGACATCTCAGTAAAGGTGACCCCCCAACTCCTAGCTAAAACAATAAACAACAGCACATTAACACTGGTACTCAAACAGAATCTTCACCTGCTTCATTTTATCCAATTACGCCTACTTTCAGCTCTTCTCTCTCTCTGTGAAGGAAGAGTTCAAAGGAACTCAAGGCAAAACGCCCACTCCTGATTCATTTATGAAGTATGGTCTGTTTGCACCAAGTCTGCATTGGAGGGGGAATTACTTTTCCCTTTTCCTGAGGGACATCATTAGCAGAGTGATAATTAATGAAAGGCTGCAGCCAGGGTTTGGTAAATGATTAATGGTTTCAATCACCCAGACGGCAGACAGCCCCTGTGTGCAGTTGTCCCTGGCGACAGTGTGCAGAGCTCTGGGCAAACAGGGGTGGTGGACAGAGAACCAGAGCCGTGTGTGTAGCTCTGCCTCCCAGAGTCTGTACACACAGACTCAGCCTTTCCCATCCAAGCAGACTGGGTTTTCACACATGCGTGCGCGCTAAGTCACTTGTCCAACTCTTTGTGACCCTATGGACTGTAGCCTTCCAGGCTCCTCTGTCTATGGGATTTTCCAGGCAAGAATACTGGAGTGGGTTGCCATGCCCTGCTCCAGGGGATTTTCCCAACCCAGGAATCAAACCCGCATCTCTTGCATCTCCTGCACTGGCAGGCTGGTTCTTTACCACTAGGCCACCGGCTATAGAAGTGTTCCAGGATTAAGACTGGAGCAGGTCCCTCTGGCAGATGGTGGATACTATCAGATTCTCCCCATAAAATGGCCAAGTGGGAATTAGGCCTGGTCTCAGGGACCTGTTAGAACCCTATGGGGAAGCAGTGGTAGGTTTTTACAGCAACCACAGATATTGGGGGCCAGAGGGTAAAACTGAGAACTGCACTAGGAAATCAGTGTCAAACTGTAGCTGAAGGGTGTTTCACAAAGAGTTATCAGAACATGTATATATGGCTGAATCCCTTTGCTGTTCACCTGAAACCATCACATCATTGTCTGTTAATCGGCTATATCCCAATATAGAATAAAAAGCTTTTTTAATCAAAGTGTTATTAGAGTCAACAGGTTGGAAACAAATGTCAGGATCTGAGATACACAGACAAGAGGAACTACAGGCAACCTGGGGAAATGACGGTGAAGAGGAACAGGTGAAAGGAAAGATGATCAAGACACATCCCAGGGGACAGGGACTCAGTCCCTAGTGGGAATCTTCCTTCCTCCCTAGTCCACCTGCCGGGTCCCACTTAAACGGAGCCCTTTTGTTACATAAGATCATAAGCTCCTGGAGGGTGGCACCTTGACTGTCTTCTTCTCTGCTCCATCTCTGGAGCCCATCACTGTGCCTGACACAGGGAAGTGCTCAAAAATGTTTGTTAAAACAGACTCACAGATATAGAGAACCAGGGGTTCCCGAGAGGAAGAGGGAAGGAGCAAGACAGGGGTAGGGATTAAGGAATACAAACTATTATGTATAAAATAATTAAGAAACAAGGATATACTGTAGACCCCAGGGAACACAGCCAAGATTTTATAGTAACTTTAAATGGAGTATAATGTATAAAATATTGAGTCACTATATTGTACACCTGAAACTAATAAAACTGTAAATCAACTGTGCTACAATTAAAAAATGTTTGTTAAATAATGAATAAAGGGATAGATGAATGGATACAGCTATCTTACCACACTAGATATTGCCTAAGGGAAGAAATGTTGATAACCATTTTTTTCAATGAAATCACATCCATTGTTACTTTGAGTAAGAATTTATTGAAGAATTCATCAGTGAGTTGGAAAAGAGGGTTTCTAATATACATAAGCATACACCAAGTAACTAGATAAATGCTCATTAGATATTTATGTTCTTCCCATAAATTCCTTTTCCAAATGTCTCCTTGTTTCTCAACACAGCACACAAGCACTCTCTCACTCTCTCTCCTTCTCTCTCCTCCTACCCTCACTAAGTGCAAAATAAAAACAAACAGTTCTTTCCATACTGCATGTGTTTAAGAAAACCACTCCTCCAATCATGATGTGATTTGAAGAATGAGAGATGTCACTCCCACATGCCATCCCAAGAACCCTTGATACTCTTTCTCCCTTTGCAGGTGTGTGCTGAGCCTTTGAGATGCCCAGCCAGAGGCAGGCTCTAGCAAAGTATGAAGCAGATAAGGCTGGTCCCAGTGTGTCCCTACAGTGCCCTAACACCTCAGTCTTTCTGTCATCACCAAAAAAAGGGGCTATGGAAAACCCACCCTAATGTAAGCACGAGTAATTGGGTGGTCTGGGCCTTTCAGGAGTATTTGCTTTTTACATCAGCACCACAAAAAATGGGAATTTGGGGAAATGTCTTTTGTGGGGACTGATCT
Organism: Bos mutus; assembly: GCF_027580195.1. Taxonomy (NCBI): domain Eukaryota; kingdom Metazoa; phylum Chordata; class Mammalia; order Artiodactyla; family Bovidae; genus Bos; species Bos mutus. The sequence continues at coordinate 28,454,315 of NC_091636.1, read as the reverse complement.
AGTGAACAGAAAGTGAGTTACTGAATAAAACAAAACCTATGAATTAGAGAACCACCTCAAAAATTTCCTGCAGGACTCAGAGGGAAACTATCAAGGTGAAAAGGAGAAAAGATATAGTTCACATAAATATAGATATAAGAGATTCTATATTTATATAAAAGGAATCCCAGAAAGGGAACTAAACAAACAGCAGAGAAGCAATAATCAAAGAAATGAGAAAAATAACTTTCTCTTAATCAAAAAAAATCTTGAAATTTTCCATTGAAGGGGCTTAACAAGATTCAAGCTAGATTATGGAGATAGATATACCTCCAAGATACCCTGAGTGATATTTCTGAAGTGTAGGAAATAATCTCTACTCAGAGATTGAGGAAGAGATAAGACTCCTACCCCAAAAAAATGACAATTACAGTGAAAGATTTCCCTTACCCCAATGCCAGAAAAAATAGATCAGCAGCATGACAGGAAGCATCTACATCAATTTTTAAAAGCCTGTTCCCTGAAAAAGCAAAATAAACACAAATTCAAGTGTGCAAGGAATGAGAAACACAGTACCCAGAACTCCAAAAGTCACTAAAAGAAAGATTCTCATGAATTGAAATAAATAACTCAAGAACTGAGACAATGTTAAGAAGAATCAATGATGAGCAATACCAGTAAAATTTAGAATGAAGTCCAGAAAATGTTTGCTATTGGTTGGGAGATTTAATGCAAATGTTAGTATATTATTGCTAAGATGAAAAAGGTAGAAAATTTTAAGTGTTTCAGTTACTTAAAAAGAGACTAGAAAGTGCCATGGAAGATACAAGTTTAAGATTCTACTGTAGGAGCTTCACTGGTGGCCCAGTGGAAAGTCCACCTGCCCATGCAGGAGACATGGGTTCAACCCCTGGTCTGGGAGGATCCCACCTTGCTGCTGGGCTACTAAGCCCGTGTGCCACAGTACTAAGCCTGTGTTCTAGAGCAGGGGAGCAGCAACTACGGATCCCCCTGTGCCCCAGCTACTGAAAGCTGCACACCCCAGAGCCCATGCTTCACAGCATGAGAAGCTACCACAATGAGAAGTCTGTGCACGGCCAGCTAGAGAGTAGTCTTCACTTGCTGCAACCAGAGAAAAGCCCATGCAGCAACGAAGACCCAGCACAGCCAAAAATAAATAAAATTATATAAGATTAAAAAAAAAAAGATTCTACTACAGGGAATTCCCTGGCAGTCCAATGGTTAAGGATGCCACACTTTCACTGCCAGGGCCCAAGTTCAATCCCTGGTTAGAAGTGATCAATACATTAGAAAATCTATCAATAAATTCACCATGTCAAGCTGACAAAGTGAAGGGCCAGGCAGCACAAACAGCAGGACTGGAGCAGCACTGTTGGGGGAAGTGTGTGATGGGGGCAAGGGCAGGAGCAGGGGTGTGGTTTTCCCACTGGCTGCTCAGAACCAAATGGTAGCTGCTCAGAAAGGGATCCAGGCCCTTAGCTGTGAGAGGTATTAGCCGCTCACCTGGTGGGATCAAGGGCTATAGCTGTAGAAAATGGCAGAATCTTAGACCCCAGCCCTGATCTTTCCACCTCGGAATTCCTCCAAGATTGACTGCTCAACCACTCCCTTGTAGCCACGGAGTCAGCTAGGGGCTGCCTACTTCTCTGGGAGGCAGATTAAGTCAGATCATTAAAAGGTAAGTAAAATTAAGTAAAATATTAATAAAATTAATAGATTAACATAAAATGACTATTTCAATAAATACAGAAAAAATTCTTTGACACTTTATACTCATTTATTTTTAATTTATTTTTTATTGAAGTATAGTTGAATTACAACATTGTGTTAATGACTGCTGTGCAACAAAGTAACTCAGATATACATATATACGCGTTCTTTTTCATATTCTTTTCCACTGTGGTTTGTCACAGGCTTTGAATATAGTTCCCTGTACAGTAGGAACTTGTTGTTTGCCCATTCCATATATACCATCTGAATAGGTTTTTTAAAACTTTTTAAATTGAGGGATGGTTGCTTTACAATACTGTGTTGGTTTCTGCGATACATCAACATGAATCGGCCATGGGTATACATGTGTCCCCTTCATCTTGTTCCTCTCTCTCACCTCCATTTTTGAAAAAAAAACAAAGTAAAATACCTTAACCTAAGAAAGGGTATGTATTTTTTAATACACACACACACACACTCCTGTGAAGCTTTAGAAGCTCTGTCGCTGAAATCAAGCGTCACTAAGAATGCGGGCTGCCACCTCCGTATACTGACATTACACTGATAGACCTAGTCAATGTAATAAAGCAGTAAGTGGAAGTACAAGAATTAGAAAGGACTCGAAAACTACCCTTATTTTCAGATAACACAATCATCTATATAGAACATCTAAGAGAATATATACACAATATTTAAAGCTAACAAATGGGAAAGTTCAGGAACATTACTGGATCTTGCCAGTCTATAAACATAGTATGGAATATTCCCATACACAAATCAACCAATTATGAAATGTGATTGAACTAAAAAGCATACATAATAGCACCAAAAAATACTAAATAATAAATCTAAAACTTAAAAAAATTCTAAATAACTAATAAATCCAAAACCTGTCTGAAGAAAATTATTAGTTATTTTAAAATTCAAACTTAGAACTCCCCTGGTGGTGCAGTGGTTAAGACCCCACACTTCAACTGCAAAGGGCACAGGTTCCATTCCTTGTTGGAAAGTCCCCCATGGTGTGTGGTGCAGCCAAAAAATAAAATAAAACTCAAACTTAAATTGAGGTGATTTCAGGTTCATTCTTTCTTTTTAAAGCCTGTGGTTCAAGTAAGTGAAAGTTGCTCAGTCATAACCAACTCTTTGCAATCCCATGGACTATACAGTCCATGGAATTCTCTAGGCGAGAATACTGAAGTGGGTAGCCTTTCCCTTCTCCAGGGGGTCTTCCCAACTCAGGGATCAAACTCAGGTGTCCTGCATTGCAGGCAGATTCTTTACCAGCTGATCCACAGGGGAAGCCCAAGAACACTGGCGTAGGTAGCCTATCCCTTCTCCAGAGGATCTTCCCTACCCAGGAATCAAACCAGGGTCTTCTGCATTGCAGACAGATTCTTTACCAACTGAGCTATCAAGGGAAGCCCATGGTTCAAGTAAAGTTGAAGCCAATTTGGATTGAAGCTTATTTGCTTTATTTCCCAGTTCCTCAAATATAGAATATTAGATGTGATAAAATAAAGTCGAGTTCAGTGTCCAAATATCTCAACTGGAGGGGGAGTCTTAGATGTCTGCCTGTTGGAAGCCCTGCAAGGCTGCCCAACTCATGGGGGCAGAGCCATGATTGGAAGCCAGGCTTCCTGCTTCCTCTGCAAGGCAACCCTGCCCTTACCTCTGTTCTGGTGAAACCACGCCTGAATTGGAGTCTGGAGCAAATCTAGAGAAGCTCCGGGTTCCTTCAAGACTTCAGTCCTTTCCCCCAACAAGCGTCTCTCTCTGTGTTTCCTTTCTCTGGCATCTACCATCCTCCCAGCTTTTCAGACTCCTCATTTTATAAGCCTCCATGAGTTCAATGGCTTCCAGATTTCCAGATTTTCTAGACCAGTCAAATTTCTTCCCAAATTCTGGCATTTGAAAATAGAGATGCCAAATTCTGTTTTGTTAACGGAAGCATTAGGAAAACAACCACCATTTATTTTCACAATCATTAAAGAAAGAACATTTTAACACTGAAATTGGGGACTTTTCTGACAGTCAAGTGGTTAAGATGCCACGCTTCCAGTATAAGGGCCATGGGTTTGATTTCTGCTTGGGGAAATAAGATCCCACATGCTGTGTGGTGTAGCCAAAAATAAAAATTAAAACATTTAAAAATGAACATTGAAAACATAGGGAATGTACATTTCAAAAGGATGAATTTTATTACATACAAATTATACCTAAATAAACCTGACTTTTTAAATGCAAGTATGCTAAACTTTGAATTATAACAATTAAAAATCGGATATATCTAGCTTTGGCACCCCCACCTCCACACTATTTTACTACAAGAGAAAACACCATTATGAAAAAAAACATTAGTTTCCCATTGGGGAAACTACTGCTTTGGACTTTCCCCTGAATGATGTCTTTTTTGTCACTCCTGTCCATTCTTACCGCTCTTATCTACCCAAGCCCTCATCACTTCTTTCCTAGAATTCTGTGATAGCCTCCTGCCTGCCCTTTCTGTGCTCGTGTCTCCCTCTCTGGTCCCTCTCTTAATGTGCAATCAGAGAGCTTCCTAAAACACAGCCCTAATCATGTCATTCTGCTACCAGGAATAAAGCCCTGGGCCCTTACCCACAGCCTGAGCCCCCTTGTCTCCTCCTTACCAGTTTACACCATGTGGACATCACATGGACTCAGCATTCAAGTTATTTCTTACTGCATCCCCTTTTCCCGATGTACTTCATTCACACTATTTCCCATGCCTGAAATAAGCTTTTCCAATAGTCACCTTTGAAATATACATTCTTCAAAGAATATTCGAATACCACTTGTGTCTTCTAAATTCATTTTTCTCTGTCTAGCATTTGACGTATCATGTCATACGGTGAATCTCTTACATTATGGCAGAGACCTGGCTATTATCAATTTCTATATTGTGTACATATAATTACTGAACAGACAACTTGCTTCATCTTCTCCTAGCAGAAGACTTTACATCCTACTTCCCTTGGAAAACAGAAGCCATAAAATAACCACCCCAACTTCTTGCCATCACACCTACAAAGTCACCTGTATCTGTCCACACCATATTCTCCCACCTTACCACTCTTCCTACAAACTAATCTTTTTCTTGGCTCTGAATCCTATCCCCTCATCCCTGACCAAGAGCTTGCTTCATCAATTATCTCTCCTTTCTTCTAAATTTTTAACCTCTTCCTTTCTGCTGATTCTTCCTCTCAATAGTGCTAGGAACACCAGCTAGAAATATCCACACAAATTATTTTCAAGTCAAAATAATTTTGCTGACAGATTCTCAAGGCTAGATACCGTGAAGAGCGCACATATGCTTAGGAAGGTAAAGAAAACAAACTGTAGACACATTAGCCAGGTAAGAGAATCCTATTCTGGAGAAGGAAATGGCAACCCACTCCAGTGTTCTTGCCTGGAGAATCCTGCGGACAGAGGAGCCTGGTGGGCTGCTGTCCACAGGGTCACACAGAGTCGGACACGACTGAAGCGACTTAGCATGTAGCAGAATTCTATTCATCCATCACTGAGACAAAGAAAACTGAAAGTTGATGCCAGGACAACCCCCTCCTTACTCTCAGTCCCACTTTCCCGTGAGATATCTGTGACCTATGAATGTTCGTTAATATCACCTGGCATCTGATCAAGGCAACTGTGTACACCCAAGGGAACCCAAAGAACTATCCACAGGGGTAGCCCTTGTGCCTCTCCTCATCTGGCATTCATCTGCTAAGAGTCCTGGCTCTTCTTTCAGTTCCTCAAGCACGTCGACATCTATCCTGCCTTTGAATATGGCATAACCTCTGCCTGAAGCCCTTTGTCATTTCTTCTCCTTCCACTCTGTCTTTGACATGACTGGCTCCTTATCCGTCAACTCCCAGCTCAATTATCACCTTTCCTGACTGCTCATTTGATATCACCATGTCCTTCATAGAATTTCTCATGGCTTATAATTTTTGTTATTAATTTTTCTTACCACTAGACTGTCAATCACTAGACTATAAACTCTATGAGAACAGGAATTATATCTATCTTACTTACCATTATGTTTTCAGTACCTAACATATGGAAATACTTGAAAAAGTGTGGAATGAATGAATTATATTAAAAATTAGCTCAGCGTTATAGTGGTTCTGGAAGAGGAAGCTTCGCAGAACCACCTGAGGTTCTTATTTAAACTAAACAATCCTAAACCCCCTTCCCTAACTACATTTCAAACTGTCAAAAAAAAAAAAAAAAAAAAAAGCTATAGCTGGACAGTTGTTAAAGCCATAAAAATGAATTTTATTCAGGACTATTGCAATAAGGGAAAAGAGACTTAGGTACAAAAGGGGGCGCAAGTCCAAATGAACAAGTAGTAACTTATGGCCAAGGAACAGGTGGGAGGTCCATGAATGGAAAGTTACTAAGAGGTAAAAGGGGAGACTCTGGCTAAACTGACCTAACAAGCTCTTTAGTGAAGGAGGGGCCAGGGTGATCAGACATCACCTAGAGGATGGTGAGGGTAAGGAACCTGATCATATTTGGAGAGTGATCAGATGTCCAAGGTGGGGTTTTTTTTTGATAAACTGACTTAGCAGGGCTCTCGGTAATATTATATTTTGCAAGGAAGTACACAGATGGGTCTAGGACAAGGTTCAGGAGCCCAACTAAAGTGGATCAAGCAAAGAATCTATGCCAATACCTAGAGTCAGATGTGCCATTTTCTGGATTGGGAGAGGGTATTGGTACACAAATAGAATCTGGGTCCCTCAGAGCTCTCCAGATTCTGGCACAGGGTAAGGGGTATAATATCAGTAATCATCACAGGAAGAGGAATGGTTGTGCGCAACTGAGAAAAGTCATCCATCAATCTTCACATGTCATCCCAGGCTCCTGTGAGAACCACTGCTCCATTCCTACACTTTATTACTCCTCAGATCTTCATGTGGAGGAGCTTGTCAATTCCCAGACCCTCGATCTTTCAGCCAATCTCAGAAGGAGGAAATGGTGACCCACTCCAGTATTCTTGCCTGGGAAATCCCATGGACAGAGGAGACTGGTGGGCTACAGTCCATGGAGTCACAGAGAGTTCGACACAACTAAACAAGCACCCACTATTCACACACAAAAGTCTCTAGGGAAGCTTCCATATGGGCAACAACTTTGATCATTTCAACTTTCTTGATCTTTAACATTCTTGTCCTCTCCACAGGGACCTTCAATCATTAAACATATTTAAACATTCTACTTGAAGAGGCGCTCTTATACTGATAAAATGAGAAGGCAAAGTTACTTCTAACAAGCCACTTAAGTGTTGCCATCACCAATGTAAAATGTTATTAGCACTGTGAACTTAAAATCTGGGCCCCTCCAAAAAATTTTCAGAAAAAGTCGTTTCATATCCAGCCCACAGATTCTCCGTCATCAGTCTCCCATAAGTCCACACCCTTTAGTTGTATGAAATAAGAAAGGAGGGATGATATAGTAGGGGTAATGGTGAGGGGTACAAATTAAAGGGGTTTGGAACAATATTCTTAAAATATTTTTATTCTTTTTTTGAACTGCAAATTCTTCCAACACTTCTTGCTTTGGGGAGAAATACTGCAGGGTAAAATAGGAAGCAGTTCTAAGAGTTATCCCTGAGGGTCTTGTCTATGCAGTAACCAATGATTAAAACAGTTTCCTCACCTCACTTACTTAGGACTGACATGAATAGGAAAAGTTAAGGTACTCAAGAAGAAGATTAGAATTTCAATTGAACTGCTTTCTGGAAAAGCAGTGGACTAGAAATTACTTAATCACTCTTTTCAGTTTTTAAAAATTAAAATGCAACACATTTCAATCACTACTAAGCCTGGTATTCAAATGGAAATGTGACTCCCCTAAAATACATTGATCTAATTTCTATTAAAGAAAGAAGTGTTTTCTGGGGAATTTGAGAGTCCATACAGCCTGCTCAATTGCCTGGGGTGACACAGAGAGAAAAGACAAACCTTTTGAGAAATTAGAGCTGAAATCATGATTTAGGATTGATTGAGCTAGTCCTGTCTTCTGTCTTGGTGTCTGCTCCCTCCTCTGGGGAAAAAAAAAAAGTGATAATAGTATCTTGCAAGATAATTAAGAGGACCAGTCATGCTAACAGTAATAATAAGAGCAAAGGGCAATAAGACTAAAGGGCAATTGTGTATGGCAATATTTTACACACCATATTCTAGATCCCTAAGAATCAGTGGAGGGACCTTATTTTTAAATTATATTTTTATGCAGGGGCCTCCTGAGTTTGCATTAGGAAAAAGCCACTCAAGATGCTTCTTCCTGAATATTATGTAGTTTGATTTACAGTCCCAGAAATGTGACCTCAGGTAAGCACTCGGAAACATTTAATGGCTCCTAAACTTTACATTTAAGATTTTTGTATTTCTCGAGTTGAACCTGCCCTCATCGATTTTCATTTGTTCCCTTCGAAACTGTTTACTGAAATGATCATTTTCCCCTTTGAATTGAGAATATTTCCAAGATTGTGTATCAAACAGTGGTAATTATTGGGTCTCACACTCTTAGAGCTGCTAAAATGGCTATTTACCTTCCTCTGGACATAAAACAACCCCCAAAGAGTCTACTTTTTTAACCAATGCATAACTTCTAATAAAGGAACTGTCAAAACAAAATTCTTAATTTTTCAAATTGCTCTTAATGTGACTAAAGGCTGAAATAATTTCTCTATTGTTCTCCCTGTTTAAGGGTTCTACTGAAGGTTTTAATAAACAAAATGTATCAACTCAACTCCAATCATCTTCATTTCATCTCTCTCTCTCTCTTCTCACACACACACACACAGCACCCACACACACATCCATACACACAAACACACATACTTCACACACCACTGCAATCAAAGGAAAATAATATACCAAAGTTTGTGCAGCAAACTCCTAATTAATGATGAAAGCTCCTCGGAGTCCTGGTGCTGTTTTCCCAGTGGACCTCTATTTTAAAAACATTTTTCTTTGAAAACAACAGCATGATTAATCCCACCATTCCTATCTAAATTATTTATGCAGAAACAACAATGCACTATGAGCAATTATGAAAAACACTTTATTATGTATAATTTGTACATGCTTCAATTTGTGATGCTTGGGTGATTTATTTTCCAGGTTGTGATGTCATCTGTCAAGATTTTACCTGATCTAATTTTCATCCTGTCATGCCACCTACAAAAATACAATTTTCAAAGTGAAGTTCTTCCTCTTTGCTTAAATATTCACTTTTAAAAGTTTGTCAGACAGAGAAAATAAGAATAGAATACTTTGTACACAGAGCCACACCATACAAGGCATTACCCTTCACACAGTAACATCTAATGTGTTCTTTTTATTTGGAAACAGCAGGAAGACAGCCCCCTTTTCCTTAGAGGGAAATGCAAACTTTGTTGCTAAAGCCAGACTCCAGGGATGAAGGTGTGGTCCCCTGGGGAAAGTGGGGAGGGGGCTTATGGAGAAGCGTGGGTGCCTCATAAGCACTTCAGGAGGAAGGAATTGCAGGAGGTTCCTCGGGGACAGTCACACAGCTTCCCAATCCTAGCTCCTTTCCGCACGGCGCACTGCTCTCCCGCGTCACACTGCAAACAACACAATGTATAGTCATGCCGCACAAGCACACCTGTGCTCCCAACAGGCGCGTCGCCCCATCAACAGAGTCTGCCTCTGGGGAGGGACAGATGAACCCTACCACACCACCGTGGGTCTAAGTATAGTCAGGCTTGAAACAAGGAGAGCCTTGGGCTTGTTATTTGAGAGAGAGAACATAAAAAGTAAGAAATTTAAATTATTAAACTGCTCCTACTGTGTTCTACCTTTTTCAGGGTACCTTTCCTGGGTCCTCCAATTGCTCATCAAAAAAAAAGTCAACCAAACCTTTTCATCTAAGAAATAAACAATAGACCTTGCAATCCTTGCTCCCTGTGTCTGTGTGTGTGTGTGTGTGTGTGTGTGATTCAAGGACGGTGAACAGACAGGAATCAAGATTTTTTACTTGAACTTAGGTTTTTAAAAACTGGCAGTGCTTCAGAAGGCAGGAAGTAAATTAGAGGAACAAGAACTGACTAGATTCAAGGACTCTTCCACTCAGAGAATTCTTTGGGAGGTTTTTAAAAAAAAAAAAAGCGTATTTTCAGGAAATACTGCTTTCCACAGAAACCCAAGGGCAGATTCCTGGTACCAGTTGTTTGATGTTCCAGAATGGCCAATCTATTCTTTAACTTTAGAGACCAAGAGAAAAGGGTTGACACAGTGGAAGCAAAGGGGAGCCCACGAACTCTGCAAACCCATTATCTGAATGAATAGCCACATCCTGGGAAGAAGCTGGTGTCTAAGGAAGGTTCAAGGGGGTGCATTTCCTCGTAGAAAAGCATGGGGAGGGGTGACCCCAAAGCCTTACCATGGGGACTTGGCCATACTTCTTCTCATAAATTGGAATACGTTTACTCTTGAGCTTCTTCAGAACTTCCTGCAGCGCTTCAATCTGCAACACACCGCCCCCCGGATCCCCAAGTTGCCGCCTTGGCTGTGCGCCCAGCCCAGGTGCTCACTTCCAGCCCTAGTTATAAGGAACCGGGGCACCACACACTCCTCCCCTGGACTCCGCAAAGAGGGACGTTCGAGGGGTGGAAACTTAGCGAGCGCTGTCCCACGTACTGACCGCAGGGCCAGGAGCCGCAGAGACTCCTGTTGCTCTGAGGAGCCGGGATCAGGGATTTGCTCCACAGACTATCTGGAGCCCATGGGCTCAAGACGTTCTTCGAGTGACATCGGGAGCCGGGGATTTGTGCCCACCTCCCCGGACCCTGAATCTAAGAATCGGGGTGGGGAGGCAGGGAGAGAGAGAGACGCGTACAAAGCAAGGAATATCGCGGCAGCCAGGGGAGTCCGGGGCGAGGGGGTACCGACCAGCTCCTTCTCATGGGAGGCATCCTCCACGGCGGAGTAGATGTCCAGGGCTCGCGGCTGGAGCTCGGCGTCCTCCTGGGCTAAGGCGCCCAGCAAAGGTAGCAGCAGCAGCAGGGCGGCACCCAGGAGGGGCAGCAGGCGCAGGCGGGGGCTCTCCATGGTGCTGAAACTCGGCGCTACTCGGGCACCCTGCGCTCCCACCTTTTATAGCGAGCCTGAGCCGGGGCGCAGGGAAGAAGGAGGGGGCGATGAAGGAAGGAAGGGGGTGTGGAGGAGGGTCCGGGTCAACCGTCTGTAGGCAGCGCTTCGCCGCCGCTTGACGTCAATGCCCGCCGGGCTCCAGGCGCCCCGGAACGAGGTTCTGCGCACAGATGGGCAAGAGCTCGGAGAACCGGGACCCTGCGCCCCCAAGTGCTGTCAGCCCCGCGGCAAGGGACGCTCCCCTAGGGGCCTGAGCTGAAGGCCAGGGGCGAGAGGTGAGGGATGGAGAGCGGGAGGGGACTAGGAAATGGAAAATGCCTTCGAGTCGAGGCACAGACTGAAGCATCCCTCCCCACCACCTAGCAGCCGAGGGAGTAGCAGGATCCACCTCACAGCACTGCCTTACTCCTTACCCCAGCCCCGTTTGCGGCACCAGGAAGACTGTGTTGCCTCCAGGCACGAACGTTTGCTGAGCACCTTACTAGGCACTCTGTGGTGGAGGGGAGGCAAATACAGTCCATAAAAAAAGAGAGAGAGAGAGAAAATCACAGCCTTCCTCCTACTGGGTTCTTTGATGGAGTCTGTGTGGTAATGAGAAGAAAAGGAAAATAGACTAATCCCAACTCAGCAGCTACGTGGAGAGTGTAGGGAGCCAGATTCCGGCTTCAGTCCTGGCTCTACCCTTACAAACTGTGTGACTTAGGGCAAAATGAAAAACATATCTCATCCTCCCCCATTTTTTGTTTTGTTTTGGAAAAGTGGAATTTTAAAATGTACCTCACAATGTTTTCAAGAGAATGGAATGATAGATTAGGTATATAAAACCCCCGGCCCTTAGCACAATTAGCGCCAAGCCTTTCCTTTGAAATTTGAGGCTGACCAGATAAGTGACTGTGGGCAGTATCTCAGTTTTTCCTCAGGTCAAATGCAGCCATCCTTGGAACCCCTCCTACCCACTGCCCACCCCTGAAATCTAAGAAGTCTGACTAGAGAGAAAGCAAAGAGGGTGGGGAAAATGCAATAACCTAATTATGGAGTTATCTTCAAAGATCAAAAGTCAATGGTGAGCCAGGTCCTCAGTGACTGCAGAAGACAATTTTTTCAGAGACTGGAGTTCCTACAGTATAAATGGAAATGCAATTCCTATAGGAGATGTTTTCCCACTTACCTAGAGGCTTATCCCACCTGTCTGCCCATCTGGCTTCTTCTTTCACCACACCCACTTTCTCTTAACTGCTCCTGAATCTATCCACTCTTGCCCAGCCCCATTGCTACCACCCTAGTTCTGGACAGCTGTCCCAACTTACTTCGTGCTTACCACCAGCTGCCACCCCATCTTCTCTTGCTTTCCTCTAATCCATAAGTCACCCCCAAGCAGAGTGTTCTTCCCCTTAAAGTACACTAATGGCTTCCCATTACTTTCCATACTAAGCATGCATGCTAAGTCACTTCAGTCGTGTCCCACTCTTTTTGACCCTATGGACTGGAGCCCATGAGGCTCTTCTGTTCATGGGATTCTCCAGGCAGGGATACTGGAGTGGGTTACCATGCCCTTCTCCAGGGCATCTTCCCCACCCATGGTTCAAACCTGCATCTCTTATGTCTCCTGCATTGGCAGGCAGATTCTTTACCACTAGTGCCACCTGGAAAGCCCCCTCACACGAAGCACGGAATCTAAATTTTTATCCTGACTTACAAAGTACTACTTGATCTGTACCCCTCTCCAACCACATGTCTTACCATTCTGCACAGGCCCCTCTACTCCAGCCTCAGTAGCCTTCTTTTTGGTCTTCTCACAGGCCAAGCTCATTTCCACTTTGAGGCCTTTACACTTACCTTGCCTAGAAAGTTCTTCCTTCATCCCCAAATGACTATTCCCTGTCATTAAAATCTCAGTTTCAGTGTCCTTAATCACCCCATCTGAAGTATCTACCAATTTATTCTCCAAAAGATTTATCATCTAACAGATGATCTGTGTCATTAGGCTAGTTAATACATAACACACTGTTTCATTTATCAAGTTATTTAATGGCTACTCAAATGCACACTGGAAAGCAATCCAAGAAGTAATATCTCAGGACTTTCCTGGTGGTCCAATGCTTAAGACTCCACACACCCAAGGCAGGGGGCCCGGGTTTCATCCTTGGTCAGAGAACTAGATCCCACGTGCAGCAACTAAGCGTTCACATGCCACAGCTAAAGATCCTGCATGCCACAACTAAAAAAGACCCCGCATGCTGCAACTAAGACCTCATGCAGCTAAATAAACGATAATTTTTAAAAAGTAGTATCTTCCCTAATAAGTAGCACACATATTAACAGCATCAAAATACTTCCCTTTGGGATAAACACAACTTGAAAATTAATCTAACACCTCTCCTAGCTCTACCTTTCACACATACTTGCAATTCTACACAATAAAACTTCAGTAGCACCACATATTGCCATTCATACCTTACAGACACATATTGACACTCATTGCAAAACCCATTTCCAGTGATAAAGCTATTGTAAGCTTTAGAGGAAAAATAGTCCCAGATAAGATTTTAGCCCATCCTTCTGCAGAGATGGGATATTCCCAATGTAGCACTTTCTTACATCAAGAGGATGGCACCAACCCAATATCAGCAGGGCTTGAACTTTTGAGCTATCTTTCCAAAGGAGTGGCACAAAGGAAAAGCTATTGTTTGTGTCTGGATAGAGAGAAAGTACTACATAGGGAATATCCCCATCTTTGCAGAAAAATGGGCTAAAATCTTATCTGGGACTATTTTTCCTCTAAAGCTTAGAATACATCATTTACATGCTACCTTAAATTCTTAAATATTTGTATTTAAGATTGTTTTTTTACCTGAGTTTGCTGTAACTCCCCTCCCTCAAGTTAAACATTACTCTGTTGTTTTTTGTACATATTTATAATCTCTTGGGGGGTTGGGGGGCACACTTGCTTCTCTACATTGTCTGCCGTCCACCCTCCCTACCCCCAGAAGGGAGATTACTTTCCACTAATGTTCATCTTCTGTTTACTGACTTTCAGTGCATAGCCTTTCTTCCAAAGGAGCTGATGTTCACTCTGTTCTGACTAAACATCTTTATCACTATCTGAAAGAAAATAATCTTTCAGAGAAGGACATTTGGTGTTGGTGCTAAATTGGGAGGTGTAGTAGGGAAGAAGATGTGCCTAACAGACAGCCTCCAAAGGAATAAAGCAGAGGAAATTAGACAAAGCTTTCCATTAATTTTATTATGCTTTCAGTTAAAAGGCCTCCAATTTCAAGGTTTCCAATTTTTAAAAATATGAATGCCCAATATGTTCACAGCACTGCTAAGTCTTAGGAGGACTGCTAAGATAATCAAGACAAAGTTCTTGCCCTTGATCTTTGGGTCTGGTCATACCCACAAATACCCCTAATACAACATCTCAGTGAAGTCAGGGTCCTAACAGAGAAGGAGAAGCCCAGAAAAGTTGGAGATTAATTCCCTCTGAAGACAGGAAGCTTCATGAAAAAAAAAATGGCAAATGAACTGCTGGATCCTAGAGGGTGGGTAGAATTTCAGCGATAACAAACATCCCACTCTGAGGCCTTGGACGCAAGGGGGCTGTGTAAATGAAGTCACAGAGGCGAGGACATCTTGGGGGATACTGGCCAATCTGCTTTGCTGGTGAGTAGGCTGCATGGAGAATGTGAGAGGTGGCAATGTGTGATGGGAAACAAGACTAAAAAGGAACAGTAGAGCAGAAAAAGAAAATCCAAGGCAGCAATAAACAGTTCCAGATTTGGATCCAATGAACAGGAAGCAGGAGAATGGGTGAACTCAAATAATTCAAATTTTTAAAATGCTAACACGAACACAAGCTTCCTGACCTGAAAGGTCTAGCTTAAGTTACGTAGAATACAGGAAGGAATCACTGATGAAGAGATACTCATCCCAAGACAAACCCATTTTTCTCTGCTTCTTTGGCACAGCACACCTGGAATGCAACAGATGGAGTGCCACCCAGTCCACACTCCCTGGGCCATATCCATCCCAGCTTCTCCTCTAGCTCTTCTAGATCCAGACCTCTTAAGCTTACAGGAAAGATAGTTTGTTGTTGCTGTTGTTTAGTCACTAAGCCATGTCCAACTCTTTGCCACCCGAGGGACTATAGCCTGCCAGGCTCCTCTGTCCCTGGGATTTCCCAGGCAAGAATACTGGAGTGGGTTGCCATTTCCTTCTCCAGGCGATCTTCCTGACTCAGGGATCAAACCCATGTCCCCTGCATTGGCAGGTGGATTCTTTACCCACTGAGCCACCACAGAAACTCCCAACAGGGAGTATAGGGTTAGCACTAAAGCAGCAGACTCTGACTTACTGGAGCAATTTGAATCTAGTTAACTTCCCAGCAATAGTAACAAAGTTTCTCATAATTTGGTCCTGCCCATATTTTCAATCTCATTTTCCTCCATTCCCAACAAGTCCATCAGATATCTTGTATTGTATATTGTAGGCACACCATATTTACTTCTTAATTTTGCACTGAATTAGAGAAATAGACTAGGCTATAGTAAGTAACAAACAATCCAAAATCTCAGTGACTTGAAAAAAGCAGGTATATTTCTCACTCATGTCCATGTGCATCAAGAGTTGATGGAGTGCTATGTTCACCATGGTCACTCAAGGATCCAGACTGGCATCATCTGGATCATCATTTCTGATGTTGTCAGTGTGTTCCAGAAGGACAAAAGAGCTTTGGACAGTCTCGAACAAGCTATGAAAAGCTTTGGCCCAGAAGTGATATATTTCACTTTTGTTTCCCACTGACTATCCTAAACTAGTCACGTGGCTCCAACAAAGTAAAAGGCACAAAATAAGAAGTGCGATGTTCCCAGGTACCTAGATTGCATTAGTGACTACCACACACTCTGCATGTTTGTACCTCTGCTTCTGTCCATGTCCTTCCCTGTGGACCACACCTTGAACATCTAAAAAGCTCATGCTTTGAGATATATCCTACCTGAAGCCTTCCTCATCCACTGCTCCATCACACCACCAGGTTTGCCTTGCCTGTGTTTCCATGGAGTTCTCTACATATACTTATTAAAGCACCCATCTTAATTGCTAGACAAGATGTTTGAGGGCAGAGAATTTATCTAATCACCTGTGTGTTCTCAGAATGTAGCATGGTGCCTGATACACAGATGAGGAGAGGAAATGCTGTGAAATGAAAGATTACCTTTAGACACTAACAAGATGACCATCCAATAACGTACAATACACAATCTATTACAGAATAGGTTCATCCAAGCGGCATAAAAGTACTACCAATTTACTAACCAGAAACACCATTTTTACCCTTGTGTAAGGAGAAAAAAATGTGCTAGAGGAGGTAAAATTGTTTCACAGTAGTCAGTTTCAGAAATAGGATTTCTAAGGTTCAGACTATGGCCTCTCTCAACATTACCTCCCTACAACTAAGGGTATTTCAGTTGCAAAATGGAAAATTTTTTTCCCAGATGCAAAACTGGCTGTGTCACTAGGGAGAAGGCTATCAACTCCATGCTCTTCTTATGGACTTCATTACTTTCCCCTCACACTCTCATGGTCCAGTATGGAAAGAGAACTGGGATAGGATCAATCCTAAAAAAATTCTCGAGAAGTTTAAAACCGACCCCTGATCATCAGTCTACAAATCATGGAGACGTGAATATGTGACTCCTGTGCTGGACAGGGGTTTGGCTTAGATGGCATCTAAGGTCACTTTTAAAACCACTGTTCTTCTTTGCCTCCTTCAAAACTCATCGAAGTGAAGTCTACTTCTTTTGACATAAACTATAACCTCAGGAGAAATAGGATACCATCTAGCATGATCCAAAGAGGCAGGGCCTGAGGGCAAAAGTATATTTTATAGGAAGAAAGATCTTCAACAAGTTTCTCCTCTCCTTTTTAGAAGTTCTCTGGTCCTGACATTTCTCTACAGTACATCAACAGAAGTTTAATCTGGCTCTGCTTTGAAAAGTAGATTCATCACGTTGGCTTGGCTTACCAACTAAGTCAGACCCACTTCTCCTGCTCTGCAAGCTAGATGTATTGACCATCAGGCCTCTGTTTTTCCCCTCAAACTGCCTCTCTAAAGCCAGTCTGGCAGCCTCTGAGATGGATGGGCCAATGATCATTCCTTAAGCTCCCCCATCACTTGCAGGATGTCCACAGGGATTGTGCTTATTACTCAGGAAGGGGAGATTAGAGTGGGCTTTGAGAAGACTGAAATCCAGAGAACCGTAAGCTTGCCCAAGGTAACATGTCAAAGTTTTCCTCTCCTGTTAATGATTGCTGGAAGATAGTTGCTTAAAAATCCAGATGAACAGGATTATAGACAAGGCAGGTTCTTATATTTCTATACAAAGGAAGCTTAGGGACTTTAGGGAAGGCAATCCAATCAGAAGAGTTGTGCCAGAAGGGCATGTCTTAAAAGTTGAACTTGCCGGAGAGTTCACTGTTTTAGGAAGATGTTAGACAGACAACAATGAAGATTATGGACATGCTTTTAAAAATTCTCATTTTTTTTTCAGTGCCCTGTACTCCCCTAATTTTCCAACCTTCTCTGAGAAAGATAGCTCTTTAATAGTATTTTCCTCTCTTGGGCCCTGGGGCCTCTACTCCAGTTCATCTGAGGATGTGAGCCATTACTTCCCTTCTTTGTTTATCACAGCAGTCTGTGGCGACCACTCCCTCCGATGGTATATTATGCACTGTGTTTCAGTTCACTATTTACTGCCCCACTGCGGGAAAGGATTATACTTTGGGTCCTAGTGAACTCATACGTGGCCTAATGACTCGCTCTTGGCCAGTAAAACACTAAGCAGAAGTATGTTGGGTTGTTTTCATGGGAAAGTTTTAAAAGTCAGGGTATACTCAGCCTCATTTTCCTCTTCCATGGTGATTAGCAATGTTCCAAAATGCAGTGGCTCTGTCAGCCTGGGTTGTGGAGGGTTTTGGAAGGAGGGAAATGTTGAGTACAGCTATAATCAACCTTCCGCGGACATGTAGTGTGTTTAAGGAAATAAACTTTTATAGATATGAGCCACTGAACTTTGAGGGTTGTTTATTGTTACAGCATAATTTAGCTCAGTCTGATCAGTTCAGATAGACTACTATACCCATCAAAATATCTCATAGACAGTATTAGTTGTCTATCGCTTATAAGCAAAGTAATTTGCTTATAAGCCCAAAGCTTAGTGGCTTAAAAGAATCCATGTTTGTTATGTCACCATGTCCGTGGATCAGGATCGCAGGTGTGGCTTAGCAAGGTCATCAGCCCAGGGAATACAGACCCTGTATTAGGGAATACAGCCCAGGGTCTCTCAGAAGGCTGCAATCACAAGAAGTTGACTGGGGCGGCAGTCATCTCAAAGCTCAACTAGAGCAGGATCCACTTCCAAGATAACTCAGTGGATGCTGGCAAGATTCACTTCCTCACAAGCTGTTGCACTGAGGTCTCAATTACTTGCTGGCTTTTGACCAGGGGCCACTCTCAATTCTCTCAAGGTAGCCCTCTCCATCAGAATAAACATGAGAGAAGAGCCTGAGAGAGGGAATGCCAGCAAAAGAACAGGCTCAGTCTGTCCTAATCTAATCACAGATGTGACATTCCATCACTTTTATATTCTATCAAATGTCAAATTCTATTCGCTGGGTGCTGCCCAGACTCAAGGGCAGGGGTTACATAAATGTGTGACTGTCAAGAGGCAGGGACCACTGGGAACCATGTTATAAACTGTCTACCACAATTATCTGTCAAAAAAAAAAAAATTAACACAAATTGTGCAAGAACTGAGGCTTGTCTGGTGAGGTAAAAAAGAGAACTGCAGATTTTACAACTAGGTTCAGAAGCCCAAGAAGTCTAAATACCTCGTCTAGAATATACAGTCAGAAGTCAAGCCAGGATTAAAATTCAGGTCAGGGACTTCCCTGGTAGTCCAGTGGTTATGAATCTACATTCTAATGGGACGCAAATTGGGTCTCTGGTTGGGGAAATAAGATCCCACATGTCTCAGGGCAACTAAGCTTGAACACTGTAACCAGAGAAGCCCCTATATGCTACAACTAGAGAAAAAACCCACTTGTAGCCAAAAAACACACACCAAAAACAAAAACAATTGTTTCAGTTTTCTAAAGCTAGTTTGGAAAATTCTATCTGAAATGATCATATTCATTCATGAGTTATAGTATCCTTTCATATATAATGTTGAGTATATACCAATAATTCCCAGAACATTTTAAAAATTAAAAAAAATTAAATTCAGATCAGTATTATTTCCACTAGAGATAAGTGAAAAGTTAAATAGCAATATAAGACAAATTGCATTCAACTGAAAGAGAAGCTAGCCATCAATTTCTAGTTGAATTGCCAAATAAATCATCTAGACAATGAGTGTACAAGATGTGCAGAGAAAGCAAGCTCTTTGGGCTGGAGCAATTGGAAAGGTAGGTCATGATATGAGCGAGGCTTTGCAGGGTGTAATATTTGAGCAGAAAAGAAGGGGAAAGTGTTTTTAGGATTGGCCAAACTGAGGCTTCTTTAGGGAATGCTAGTGTCATTGGGAAAAGTTCCCCCAAGTGACTCTGATATAACCTGTTATAATCCCCTGGTTGAGGAGCACTGCTCAGGGGATCTTTTGCATCATCTAGTGAAATGTCAGGGAGCATGCTTTGCCCTATAAAGATCCCTAAGGCCAAGTCTTTCAGGATTCCAATATGCTTTCCTCATACAAGAATAGCTGTATAGACTCTTCCCAGTATTGATGGATAGAGTCAAGTTACTGGCAGTTAAGCAAAGACTTCCATGGTCCCCTCATCTAAAGGGTCATGAACACACCCAAAGGGCCTCCGAGAGCACCTGACATGCAGAGATAAGCCCCCAAGATATAAGTGATTAAACTTTGAAGAAAGACTTATTAAAAAAAAAAAGACTTATTTATATTCACCTTGAGCTGATACTGTGTTCCCAATTCTGCAGGCGATATCATTGATAGTTTAAGCAATTGGATCCAAATCCCCAGTCAAGTGGGAAGGAAGCTGGACCCAAATCATCTGGAAAAGTGTTTTCTTATTTACACCTTCCTTCCATCTTGTTTTATCAACTTGATCATTTTTTTTTAAGGAGATTGGGAAAAAAGAGAGAGCAAAAGAGAAGGAGAAAGTAAAATTTGAATTCTAAAATAATCTTTAAATTTGGTAAAAGATAGTCCCTAATGGTCAAGATCCCCCTTTGCTCCCTGAGAAACCAAGTCATTTTTCCATTGAAAGCTGCAAAGATAGCCGATTAAGCGTCCAAGTGCAAGCTTTGACTTTCCAAACATGAACTGGGACTGGCCGTGTTATGACAGAGACCTTAATGCCGGGTAGAAGGGAGAGGCCTTTAGGGCCTTTTAGCCAACAGAACAGTAAAGATCTCGGCCTACAGAGACACAAACACCACCCCCACCCCACGCCTGACTGAGGAGGGACCCTGTGGAGCCACAGTGATGGGCATGTGAGATGCTTTGTACCCAGACGTAAATGTCATCTTCTGCCATTTGCACTCTTGGCCCGGGTCGCCCTGGATGAAGACCTTGCTGATGGATATGGCCTCTGTCCAGCGCCCTGCAGTGGGGTTTGGAATGGACGATAGCTGTAGCTTTGCCCACAGCAGCCACAAGATACCCACGGAGACCTATGTCCTCCAGGGTTTGCTAACGAAATTTCTCCTCTGGGAATTAAAAGGACTTCAGTGAAACCTGTCCAGTTTATTGTATTTTTTATTATGTTTTTCTTCTGAAGCAAAGCTGAACATAAAAGAGCAAGTAGCTTCAAAATGTTTCCTGTTTCCTAGGAATCTTAATATTTGCCATAAGACAGTCTTGATGTTCGAGCATTTCAAAGGAAGACTGAAATAACTCTTTGTTCTTTTCTCATCTTCTCTCTTTCTCCAGAATTCTATAAAATCTTAGCTCTGGAGATAACAAACATAGAAGTCAAAAGTGCCCAGGACTTGTCTGGTGGTCCAGTAACCAAGGCTCTGTGCTCCCAATGCAGGGGGGCCTGGGTTTGATCCCTGCAGGGGTCAGGCAGATCCCACATGCCACAACTAAGACCCAGCCGCAGACAAATTAAAAAATAATTTTTTTAAGTCTACAGGGCCCAATTACACATCAATAAATCAGGATGAGGTGAACGGGGCTAACCCAGAGGTGCTGGGAGACAGGTAAAAACACCAACTTTGATGCAAGACTTCATGAGCCCATTTGTCTGACATAGAGACCTGAGCCTGGAGTACTACTTATGGGCAAACCCTAAGTGGAGATTTTTAACCTGGCTGGGGATTAGAACCCCCTGGGGAGCTTTTCGAGCAATACTTATCTATCCTCAGACTCTGATTCAATCAGCCTGGGATAGTGCCCAGGCAAGGGCCATTTAAAAGCTCCCCAAACACCTGTCAATGGATATTTAGGTTGCTTCCGTGTTTTGGCTGTTGTGAAGAGTGCTGCTATGAACAGAGAGGTATATGTATCTTTCTGAATTATAGTTTTGCTGGATATATGTCCAGGAGTGAGATTGCTGGATCACATGGTAACTGTATTTTTAGTTTTCTGAGGAAGCGTCATACTGTTTTCCATAGTGGTTGCAAGAAATTACTTTCCCACCAACAGTATAGGAGGGTTTCCTTTTCCCCATACCCTCTCCAGCATTTGTTATTTTTAATGGTGGACATCCTGACCGGTGTGAGATGGTACCTCACTGTAGTTTTGATTTGCATTTCTCTAATAAAATTGTAAATCAACTATACTTCAAGATAAATAAATAAATGCAAGCTCCCCAGGCGGAAACCAAACGTATCTCACTCTTCCAATGATCAAGTGGCCTACGCACTAAACTAGACTTGGGGTCAATGGCTTTGTTCTAGCCTTGGGGTTACAAACTCAGATATCTAAGATGGCCAGTAAGGTAAGGCATGAAGAGGGCCATATACACGGCAACAGAGAGAGGTAGAACTTCTGGGTTTTCAATAGAGGTAGAAATTTGGATTTTTACAAGAAACTTACTGACTTTAAAGTGCTGACAATTTATTTAACGTGAAACTCTTTGAAGGTACACAAGGCAACAGCCTTGGTTCCCACTCATACCATTTCCTACGCTGGGTCCTCAGATGACCTGGTTATCTCTTTCTTTCATGGATAAACTAGCAAAATTAAGGCAAGAGCGAACAGGTCAACAGAGCTTGAGTGCATCACCTGGTTAACACAGGCCCGTGTCAATATGGGGCAGAGAGGTGAGTTCTCATATATACCCTTGTGTCATTCATTCATTCATTCATTCATTGTGCTGGGTCTTTGTTGCTGCTTGGGCATTTCTCCAGTTGCAGTG
The DNA here is from genome assembly GCF_027580195.1 of Bos mutus. Taxonomy (NCBI): domain Eukaryota; kingdom Metazoa; phylum Chordata; class Mammalia; order Artiodactyla; family Bovidae; genus Bos; species Bos mutus. The sequence goes on along the minus strand of NC_091636.1, from coordinate 28,432,077 downwards.
AGGGGGGGCTACGCTCTAGCTGCGGTACACAGGCTTCTCATTGCGATGGCTTCTCTTGTTGCACAGGAGGGCACAGAGCACAGGCTCTGTGGCAGGGGGCCTCAGTAATTGTGGCTCAAGGGCTCCAGAGCACGGGCTCAGTAGTTGTGGCACATGGGCTTAGTGGCTCCCGGGCATGAGGAATCTTCCCGGACCAGGGATCGAATCCATGTCCCCTGTCTTGGCAGGTGGATTCTTATCCACTGTACCACCAGGAAGTCCCTACCTGTGTGTCTTTAATTGCATTTAATGACTGTGGTTACAGGGAAGGCACGGGAATATCCCCATCACCTAACTGGGCAACACTGAGCCTGAGGCCAACCCTAGTGTAACTCTGAGACCAGGTCTTAGACAAGGATGTGCTACTGGGTCCGGGACTTCAGAAGAAACCCAACAAAAATAAGAAGGGGAATAACTGAACCCCCTAAAGATCACTGTTGAGCCTGTTTATTAAGATCACAAATAAGAGCATGTGGTGTATAAGGGAAAGCACAGGAACTACAGCCAGACACCTAGAGTCTAGTATGACACTGGCAAACTAGACTGTCCCCAGACTCCACATCCATAAAAGGGACATAAAAAGAGCTCCCCCCAAGAGTTACAATGGCAACATAACATGTTCAGAGCATTGCGCAGTACCTGGTACATACAAGGCACTCCGTAAACTCCCAGTCAGAAAAGGCAACCATTTGCACTCCTTTGTAACTGAATTAAATCATCTCAGAACACTTATAGTTGGAGAGCTCTTCCAAATATCTAACTTAATTCTAAATCCTTTTTATCTGCAACAACTGGCAAATACATATGTACAAATACATACATATGTTCTTTCCACATATTGAGCACAGATTAAAAAAAGCCTCCCCCCATCATAGCCCTTTCCTCCAGCATTTTCCGAAGCTCCAGTGATTCCTGTCGCCTCTGAATCTGTCTCTCTTCCCGCATACCTGAGGTACACCAATTATCACTGAACCTACTGTATCATCTGCCACTCAGCTCATCAGGCTGTGAAAACACCACACCTTAGCAGTCTGCATCGAGTCTCCAGACAGAATCACCCTTAGGGAAGAGACTGTGTGTCATTTATCTTTTCATCCTCTTCAGATACAAAACATCACCCCGAAGACCAAAAGTGTCACCCAAGACACTTTCTCCCAGCCTCTCTCCACAAAGCCCTATCTTGCCTCCAGCACCACAGCCAATTCCGAAATTATATTTTCCATCTTGGTGGACTCTGCATTCCACAGAGCAGCCCCAGTCACGGCTCACCATCTTCCAGAACATCTATTTACACGCAGTTCAATTTGCAAACAGGTGGTGACTTCTACCTCCAGCCACTCTATTTAAGGCCTTGAGGTTAGTGATAGTGTTAGTCACTCAATCATGTCTGACTCTTTGCAGCCCTATCGACTGTAGCCCGCCAGGCTCCTCTGTCTATGGAATTCTCCAGGCAAGAATACTGGAGTGGGTTGCCATTCCGTTCTGGACAAGCTAAACAGTGCAGTGTCCTTGTTCTGAGTTCCCACATTACAGAACAAGTTTTCTTGAGAGGATGACATCCCATCTGTGGTTAGGCAACTTTTTATTAATACTTCTCTACTCTGTATCTCTTTACCAAGACACCCACCTCTGATTCAGATTCCCTGGCCCAGAAGTGGAGGGGTATGACTATTAACTAATATAACTGATTTTTTTGTTAATTTATTTTTATCAAGGTAGTACTGATTTACAACATTATATAAGTTTCATGGGTACAACATTATATTTCTACTGTATACACTACAGCATGTTCACCACCAAAAATTTAGTTTCCATCCACCACTATACAGTTGAAACCCTTTAGCTCTTTTGCCCTCCCAACCCTCCACATTTTCCCCCTCTGATAACCACTACTCTATTCTCCATATCTGCATTTGTTTTTGTTTCGTTTGGTTTATTCATTTATTTTATTTGTTTGCTTTTATATTCCACATGTGAGTAAAATAATACAGTGTTTGTCTTTCTCTGTCTGACTCATTTCACTTTAGCCTAACACCCTCAGGGTCCACCCATGCTGTCGCAGATGGAAGATTTTATCTTTTTTATGGCTAAGTAATATTCTATTTAGAACTTCCCTGGTGATGGTATGGATCTAACAGAAGCAGAAGATATTAAGAACAGGTGGCAAGAATACACAGAAGAACTGTACAAAAAAGAGCTTCAAAACCAAGATAATCACAATGGTGTGATCACTGATCTAGAGCCAGACATCCTGGAATGTGAAGTCAAGTGGGCCTTAGAAAGCATCACTACCAACAAAGTTAGTGGAGGTGATGGAATTCCAGTGGAGCTATTTCAAATCCTGAAAGGTGATTCTGTGAAAATGCTGCACTCAATATGCCAGCAAATTTGGAAAACTCAGCAGTGGCCACAGGACTGGAAAAGGTCAGTTTTCTTTCCAATCCCAAAGAAAGGCAATGCCAAAGAATGCTCAAACTACCACACAATTGCACTCATCTCACACGCTAGTAAAGTAATGCTCAAAATTCTCCAAGCCAGGCTTCAGAACCGTGAACCGTGAACTTCCAGATGTTCAAGCTGGTTTTAAAAAGGCAGAGGAACCAGAGATCAAATTGCCAACATCCGCTGGATCATGGAAAAAGGAAGAGAGTTCCAGAAAAACATCTATTTCTTCTTTATTAACTATGCCAAAGCCTTTGACTGTGTGGATCACAATAAACTGTGGGAAATTCTTCAAGAGATGGGAATACCAGACCACCTGACCTGCCTCTTAAGAAACCTACATGCGGGTCAGGAAGCAACAGTTAGGACTGGACATGGAACAACAGACCAGTTCCAAATAGGAAAAGGAGTACATCAAGGCTGTATATTGTCACCCTGCTTATTTAACTTATATGCAGAGTACATCATGAGAAATGCTGGGCTGGAAGAAGCACAAGCTGGAATCAAGACTGCCAGGAGAAATATCAATCACCTCAGATATGCAGATGACACCACCCTTATGGCAGAAAGTGAAGAGGAACTCAAAAGCCTCTTGATGAAAGTGAAAGTGGAGAGTGAAAAAGTTGGCTTAAAGCTCAACATTCAGAAAACGAAGATCATGGCATCTGGTCCCATCACTTCATGGGAAATAGATGGGGAAACAGTGGAAACAGTGTCAGACTTTATTTTTTTGGGCTTCAAAATCACTGCAGATGGTGATTGCAGCCATGAAATTAAAAGACACTTACTCCTTGGAAAGAAAGTTATGACCAACCTAGATAGCATATTAAAAGGCAGAGATATTACTTTGCCAACAAAGGTCCATCTAGTCAAGGCTATGATTTTTCCAGTGGTCATGTATGGATGTGAGAGTTGGACTATAAAGAAAGCTGAGTGCTGAAGAACTGATGCTTTTGAACTGTGGTGTTGGAGAAGACTCTTGAGAGTCCCTTGGACTGCAAGGAGGTCCAGCCAGTCCGTCCTAAAGGAGATCAGTCCTGGCTGTTCATTGGAAGGACTGATGCTAAAGCTGAAACTCCAATAATTTGGCCACCTCATGCAAAGAGTTGACTCATTGGAAAAGACCCTGATGCTGGGAGGGATTGGGGGCAGGAGGAGAAGGGGACGACAGAGGATGAGATGGCTGGATGGCACTACCGACTTGATGGACATGAGTTTGAGTGAACTCTGGGAGTTGGTGATGGACAGGGAGGCCTGGCGTGCTGCGATTCATGGGGTTGCAAAGAGTCTGACACGACTGAGCAACTGAACTGAACTGAATATTCTATTTCTGAATATATTACCTCTTCTTTATCCATTCATCCATTGATGGTTACATAGGTTGTTCCCATATCTTGACTATTATAAATACTGCTATGATCACTGGGGTGTATATGTCTTTTTGAGTTAGCTATAACTGATTGTTTAAAAGTAAAGCTTTTGTGTGCAAATACACCTGGAAAGAGATCAGAGTATGCTACCCCAAAATAAGTACATTAGCCTAAGGTTTATTTCAATAAGAATTTGAGCTGAAGAGAATCAACAGACACAGAAAGAATTCTCTGTCCCCCCTTTATCTGCCTATAAGCAGAAAATAAATTTTTCTGTACTAGAAGAGAAGAGTGACCCTTTTAACTGAAGACTGAGAGACAGCACCAAGATGAGTCTGCAGAAACAAACTTACCAAAATGGCCCTCGTCTTCTGTAAGTTTCCCCCATGTATCTCCTAGTCACTTTCTTAAAATTTATTGTCCCCTGAAGCCCAAACCCTCTTTCCTCTGTTAAAAAGGTTATATAAGCTACCATGTCTACCTGCTTCTCTGAGTTTCACTTCTTTTCTGTGAACTCCCATGCATGTAAATATTAATAAAAATGTGTGTTTTAAATTGTGTTGATATGTCTAATGCCAGTCAAATTTGCAGACACCCAACCACTGAATCGAACAGGTAAAATCTTTTTCTCCCTAACAAGTTCCTTCAGAGCAGACATTCTTGGAGACAGTATTCTTATTCTCTAAACCTAAGGACCTGCACCCCCTTCTTGGAAGATTCATTGTAGTTTATTTAATTAGGAAACAATTATTGAGCCCTCATGCATGCAAGGCTGCTGGTGGAGAATTATAAACACTTATTTGCCCTGAAGCCATGGCTAAGCTACTGGAGATAGGATGAGGATACATGAAACAATTTCAGAGCAGTGTGAGATGAGCTGTAAAAAAGGAAAGCACGGAATGCTACAAACTGGACCTTGGTAGCTGTGCTTCCAGCTCAGATCCCGTGCTCCCACAGAGCAACCGTGGCAGTCCTGAGTCTTATTTTTCCCCTGCTCAGATCCCCTGAAGGCTGGCTTTGCACTTAGAATGAATTCCTAATTCTTTTCACAGTCTACAAGACATGGCGTGTATAAATGATTTTATTTGCAAAGCAGAAATGGAGACATAGAGAACAAATATATGGATACCAAGGGGGAAAGGGGAGGAGGGTGGGAGGAATTGGGGGATTGGGATTGACACATACACACTATTATTGATGAAAAAGTGAAAGAGATAGTCGCTCAATTGTGTCCGACTCCTTGCGACCCTGTGAACTGTGGCCTGCCAAGCTCCTCTGTCCATTGAATTCTCCAGGCAAGAATACTGGAGTGGGTAGCCATTCCCTTCTCCAAAGGATCTTTCTGATCCAGGTATCAAACCCAGGTTTCATGCACTGCAGGAAGATTCTTTACTGCCTGAGCACCAGGGAAGCTATAAAATAGAATAGCTGTTATAAAATAGACCACTGTTGGGAACACGCTATACAGCACAGAGAACTCTACTTGATGTACTGTGGTGACCTGAATGGGGAGGAAGTCGGGAAGGGAGGGGATGTATGTATATGTTGGAAGAGGAAATGGCAACCCACTCCAGTATTCTTGCCTGGAGAATCCCCAGGACAGAGGAAACCGGCTGGCTACAGTCCATGGGGTCGCAAAGAATCAAACATGACTGAGCAACTGAGCACACACACACCCAAATGTGTATGTATGGCTGATTCATTTTGCCATACACTAGAAACTAACACAACTATACTCCAATTAAATTTTTAAAAAGTAAAATAAGGAGAATGAGAAATTCAAATATGGGGGGAAGAAAAAGATGCAGAGTGATCTGTTCCTTGCTGCCCTCTCCACCCACATTTACTGGTCCTTTCAGCATCTAGGCTGCAGGCCTCCACTCATCTCACTTCAGGCCACTCCCCTTGACCCTCACCTACTCCTGAGTGGTTTCTTCTCCTCCTCTGTGTCTTTTGTTCTAATGTCACCTCGATGGCCACTTAAAATAGCTGCCCTCTGTTGCTCTCAATTACAGAACGCCATTTCCTTCAGAGCACTTATCACTGTCTGAAATGGATTAACCTGTCTCCTTGTCAAAGGTTTATCTTCCTCCTTAGATTGCAGACTCAGTGATGACCGGGTTCTGGTCTGAGTGGAAGAGCACTGCACACAGAGCCTCTCCAGAACCAATGGTTCTGAATGATGAATGGAGTCAGAAGGTCAGCCTTCAGGACAGCAGCCCTCCTCCATGCCCCCATCCATCACCCACTCCCCTGATGTCTGGGGCTTGTGCTGTCTGAAGCCAGTCACCCCGCACCTGGCCACAGCCGAGCAGGAGCAGGTTCTCCCACACACCTGGTAGTCCAGCAGCATCTCAGGGCCCCTTTGCAGTTGCATTCCTGTTCCTGAGTTCTTTCCCCACCCAGCCTCCAGGCAAGCCTTTGGAAAATGGACTGGATGCCAAGAGAAACCTGTTCCTTCCTCTCCTTCCTCATCGCACCTCCCTAACAGGTGTGCGTGCACACACACACATGCGCACATCAGGAAAGCATGGCTGGGCTTCCACAAATAGAGACACAAACTATCCAACAGGTACAATTCTGGCTTTATTCTAAGATCTTCAACCTCCTGGTCCCTCACTCCCAAGCTGTTTCCCACGGGAGTCTGTGCTGGGCCCTGGCTCTGGAGCTCCTGCAAAAACCCTCCTGAGTCAGCCTGAGGGAAGGCCGGGCCACTGCCGCCCAGAACATCCAGTGTGACCAGAGTTTTCAGCGATGTCAGTGCGTGACCGTGGGTACCGGGTGACATCATACATGACCTAGCACTGGACTTTCAACACGGCACAGCATGAACTTCATCACAAGAACCAGAAAATATAGATTTGATGCCTCCAGAAAGAGATGACTGAGATCTCATTTCCTAGGGATCAGACAGATCATGCTGAAATGGGTGTTGATAATACCCACTGATTGCATCTCAAGGGCCATTCCCCTGAACAAAGCCTGGGTCTTGTCATCAGAGAGCTTATTCCTTTAAAGCTACATCTACTGCGAACATTTTAGCTCTAAAATATACAGCATTAGAGAAATGGAAAAAAACCTTTTAGGATTGTATAGTGAAGACAGTTTCATAATAACCTAATTAAATTTTAAGATACCATAGAGCTTATTGAAGGGCAGCTATGAAGAAAAGATGCATTAGTGTCTTAGGGGATACGCTCAATAGACTCTGACATCAGAACCCCGCCAGGGACGCTACCAGAACCCTTACTCTGGGCCAGGCACTGAGCAAAGCAACAGGCATGTCTCATTTAAACTGAGGGTCAGAAATTATTCTATTTTCACATGAAGAAACTAAGGCTCAGAGAGTTTAAGTAGTCACACAGCTTATAAGTGACTCAGCCCTTTGCCACATGGCTCCATCAGTTCTTCCTGCCATCATCTCTGTTGCTTGTGAACTTGGGAGTCAGCAAGAGAGCCAGGGAGGTAACCAGCTTAAAATCCACCAGCCACTGCCGCACTGTCTGCTCCCTATTGCCCATCTAGGTGGTCTCATCACCAGCCGCCCCAGGCAGACAGCCCTCAAGGCTGCTGCTTGGAAATGGGACCTGCGGGAACAGTGAGGAGAACAGAGGACCAGAGGGCAAGACCCTCTCCTGCCACTGACTCACACAGCCCCCAGGAGCCCGCATCCAGGGTCCCACCACAAAGAACACTGATGACACGGCTTTCAAACCTGACAGTATCTGCTGAACTTGAAAGCAATGTGCTCTCAATAAGCTGCTCTTTCAAAGCTCTAAGAGCTGAGTCTAATGGGTGCCCTTTAAACATAATCCAGGGTATATTTCTTTCCTGATATATTTTACTATTATTATTGTATTATCATAGAATTATGTAATAATAGTAATAAATGGCTAGTGTTTACTGAATATCTACTATGTGTCATGAATTACATAGATATTTCTCTTAAATAGCTGTATCATGAACAATGCACACTGTACTAACATTTTAACAGCTATTAATGGCTATTCATAGTATCTTAGTATGAAGGTATTATTAAAAGTATTTTGTTTATCTATTTCAAATCATTTGCAAGGTTAGTAATTTCAATCTTTCAGATTTTTATAGCAATTATAGTTTAGAATAGAGCCAGGCCCTATACAGACGGGAGTAGGAAATGGCAACCCACTGCAGTATTCTTGCCTAGGAAATTCCATGGACAGAGCACAGACCATGGGACCACAAAAAGTCAGACATGACTGAACACCGGCACTGGCACTCTAAAGATTAATTCATTTCATTCTTCTTAGCAACACTACATTATTTTTTTTCATGGTTATAGTCTTTTTTAAATATAAATTTATTTATTTTAATTGGAGGCTAATTACTTTACAATATTGTATTGGTTTTTGCCATACATTGACATGAATCCACCATGGGTGTACATGTGTTCCCCATCCTGAACACCCTCTCCCACCTCCTTCCCCATCCCCTCCCTCTGGGTCATCCCAGTGCACCAGCCCTGAGCACTCTGTCTCATGCATCAAACCTGGACTGGCAGTCTGTTTCACATATGATAATACACATATTTCAATGCCATTCTCCCAAATCATCCCCCCCTGACAGAGTCCAAAAGACTGATCTATACATCTGTGTCTCTTTTGCTGTCTCGCATATAGCGTTATCATTACCATCTTTCTAAATTCCATATATATGCGTTAGTATACTGTATTGGTGTTTTTCTTTCTGGCTTACTTCACTCTGTATAATAGGCTCCAGTTTCATCCACCTCATTAGAACTGATTCAAATGTATTCTTTTTAATGGCTGAGTAATATTCCATTGTGTATATGCACCACAGCTTTCTTATCCATTCAGCTGCTGATGGACATCTAGGTTGCTTCCATGTCCTGCCTACTATAAACAGTGCTGCGATGAACATTGGGGTACACAACAACACTACATTATTATCCTTTTTTTTTTTTTGCAGATAAGGAAACTGAGGTCCAGAGAGAGTAAGTAATTTGCCCAGGGTCACACAGCAAACTGATAGCCTAATGGAGATTTGAACCCTACCAATCTGATTTCAGAGTCCAAGCTTATGGCCTCTTCGCTTTGCTGCTACAAATGATTCCGGCGGCTAACTTCTTGAGAAGGCAAAGGATAATTGCATAAAGCTAATGATTGCATTAAAAAAAAAAATTAGCAGATTCAGACAAGTCCATCCTGTGACAGAGTCAGAATCACATACATCTCATAGGAACACTTTTACACACTGAAAGTGAAAGTGTTAGTTGCTCAGTTGTGTCCAACTCTTTGCAACCCACGAACTGTAGCCCACCAGGCTCCTCTGCCTATGGAATTCTCCAGGCAAGAATACTGGAATGGGTAGCCATTCCCTTTTCCAGGGATTGAACCCAGGTCTTCTGCACTGCAGGCGATTCTTTACCATCTGAGCCACCAGGGAAGTCTTTTACACACTTAAGTTGATTAAAAAAAAAAAAAGTGTTTAATGTTGCACACTACAGAGATCCTAACCTTTTAAGATTAAGTAAATAAAGACTTAGAAGTGCTTACAATACTTATTAGCATTTCTTTTTTTTAATATAAATTTATTTATTTTAATTGGAGGTTAATTACTTTACAATATTGTATTGGTTTTGCCATACATCAACATGAATCCGTCCACAGGTATACACAGGTTAGCATTTCTAACTGTAATTTGTTAGTGTCTCCATTTATAAATCAACAGGAACCACATGTAATATACTCACTGGATATTCATGCTCTCAGTGGATACTCAGCTACAACCCACATGCAGATGAATCTTGGGGAAACATACTTAATCAGGTGTGTGTGTGTGTGTGTGTGTGTGTGTGTGTATAACAGACAGTAGCCTGCAATGTTTATTGGTGGGAAATAGGACACTCAGGTAGAATATGTAACGTGTCCACTACTTACTCACTACACTGCCTTTCTGAAAAAACAGAATGAGAAGAGGTTTCAGCTATGTTTTTCTATGAAACCTTGAATTTATGTTAAAAGTTATTCATCAAAAGGAGATAAACAGACCTAACACTCATAAAGTATGATTTATCTGCCATTCTTTGATCTATTTATTTTCTATCTTCTGTAAGTTTTGTATCCCCAAGGTCTTTCATAAGTCATATTGGTTGTCATTAAAAAGATTATCTATTTAATTGATTGTTTTTACTTAAAAATTCTGTATACTAACGCATATATATGGAATTTAGAAAGATGGTAACAATAACCCTGTGTACGAGACAGCAAAAGAGACACTGATGTATAGAACAGTCTTATGGACTCTGTGGGAGAGGGAGAGGGTGGGAAGATTTGGGAGAATGGCATTGAAGCATGTATAATATCATGTATGAAACGAGTCGCCAGTCCAGGCTCGATGCATGATACTGGATGCTTGGGGCTGGTGCACTGGGACGACCCAGAGGGATGGTATGGGGAGGGAGGAGGGAGGCGGGTTCAGGATGGGGAACACATGTATACCTGTGGCAGATTCATTTCGATATTTGGCAAAACTAACACAATATTGTAAAGTTTAAAAATAAAAATAAATAAAAAAAAACTCAACATTCAAAAATGAAAAAAAAAAATTCTGTGAAGTAGGTTTGCTAAATGCTTGGAATTCATGTTTTACAGTATTTCTTTTTAGTGTACCATAAACTAAAATTGTTCCTTTCTTCCTTTTTCTAAATGACTAATTTTAACCCAAAAAATAGCAATGGAAACCAAAGGATTTTGTGGGAAACAAAACTGTGCATATTGTTATCATTTTGTCCTCTCTCTTGTTACTCACTGAAATCATGAATCCTTATCACAATGATGACAGACAAGAGAACTCCGGATAATACATTGTCTACAAAGCAGGTGAGGAAAAACGGAAGAAATGAGAAAAATGGTCAGACTTCATCACATCTGGGTCAGGTGCACAGGACAAAATGCCTGTAAGCTGCTTTTTTTTTTCAACTGCTTCATTTAAAAAACACCATTTGATCTTTTTTGCCTTTGACTTCATCTCTGAGGCATGTTTCCACCCTTCGGTTGGCTTCAACTAGCTAGCCAACCCTAAGGTCATGCGTGATGACTTCCTAAATGTCAGGGGAAGATCATGGCTGGAGGGTTTAAGACTCAGGCTGCTCCTATCAGAACTGCCTGGTGTGGGGGTCCAGCTACCTCAGCCCCCCACCAACTCAAAGAAGCAAGTGGTCCACTTAAGGCCTGTGGCCTGTGTGTCTCTCAACCACTTGAGAGACTGGGTTAAGGTTAGAGCTGGGGACAGGCATGAGCCAAAGCAAAGCCCTGAATGTTCACAGGCTGAGGCCCCTCCCCTCTTGCTCGGCAACCACACTGAAGTGCTCTTCCCGTGTCCTGAGCAACCATAAAGGCACAGCATTTCCCAGACAATGTGCTCAGCCTGACCCCCATACACAGCAGCCCTACGGAGTGAGTGCTACCATCTGCATCCTTGCCCAGAAGGGGAAAGCGAAGTGCCAGCTGGGACTACAAAACCCAGCAAGCTGGCTCCAGAGCCCACTACCAAGGACCACAGCTCTGCCAGTGGAGCACCCCAGCACCTTTGCAGGTGCCTTGGGAAGAGAAGGGTAAGCCCAGAGCAGGGGTTTGAGCACCAGGGGAAAGCCTCACCATCTGCATCATGCCCTCCACTCCCTGGACCTGGTGAGAGAGCATAAGCTTCCAGACCCACCTTAGGGCTGCCACTGCGGTCCTCAGAGGCCTGAAGGAGAGGAAATGAGGCAACACATGAGTTTTCAAAAAAATTTTTTGAGCCTAAGGTCCGTCTAGTCAAGGCTATGGTTTTTCCAGTGGTCATGTATGGATGTGAGAGTTGGACTGTGAAGAAAGCTGAGTGCTGAAGAATTGATGCTTTTGAACTGTGGTGTTGGAGAAGACTCTTGAGAGTCCCTTGAACTGCAAGGAGATCCAACCAGTCCATTCTAAAGGAGATCACTCCTGGGTGTTCTTTGGAAGGAATGATGCTAAAGCTGAAACTCCAGTACTTTGGCCACCTCATGTGAAGAGTTGACTCATTGGAAAAGATCCTGATGCTGGGAGGGATTGGGGGCAGGAGGAGAAGGAGACAACAGAGGATGAGATGGCTGGATGGCATCACCAACTCGAGTTTGATGTGAGTTTGAGTGAACTCCAGGAGTTGGTGATGGACAGGGAGGCCTCACGTGCTGCAATTCATGGGGTCGCAAAGAGTTGGACACGACTGAGCGACTGAACTAAACTGAACTGAACTGAAAAGCTAAGAGAGGTCTTTTTGAGGGAGACTGTAGAGTCTGTCCTTGAACTTTACAACAGAGGATGGACAGTCCCCTCGGCTGCATGCTGAATGTCCTTCCATCAGACCAGGACATTTTGCTATTGTTCCACCCCCACCCCAGTGAAATCCTCTTTTGTCTTCTTCTATCTGCCCTTTACTTTCTCCCTCTCTGTAAGTCTTCACTGATTTGACAGTCTGAAACACTTTACTTCTTGTCCAAAACTTAGTCACACCATCCAATAATTTCTTGACCTCCTTGATATATAGACAACTAAATAGTTTGGGGCTCAGTAATAAGACTTATTATGTCAGACTGAAAAGGAAAGAACATTTAAAACATCTTTGCCCCACAAGTCACTGCTCTTTCAAGTCTGCAACAGATATCTACAATTATCAACTGAATAAAAAAAATTAAAATGCTGCTTTCTAATAAACCCTAATTCTTAGAGCAATAAAAACGGTTTGTGTGACAATATCCCTGTAAACCTTTTTTTTTTTTTCTATTGGTCTCATGTGTTCACTTTCAGCTAAAGGCTCAACATGAATTCATTTACAGATCAAGGAGACTTTTAATAGCTCCCTAGCCAAAGGCTCTGCTGGATGACTGCTGCCACTGCCTCTCAGCGACAATGTTCACCTCTGGGGAATTTTTCCATTAGTCATGGGTCATCACCATTCTCAAAATGTAATAAGTTTGTGGCTACACATGACCCTGTAAGTGAGAGAAACGTAACTGAGTACTTTGGCATTAAACGTGCCTGGGTTAAAACCTAGCCCAGCAATTCTGTCCTCCCCTATGTGCATAACGAGTTATGGACATAGATGAATACTGTAGCACTGTGTTTAGCAGAAAAACAAAGAAAGCAACCTAAATGTCCACCCTAAGGAAATGCGCTGCTGTGCTGGAACACTATACAAGAGTTAGAAGAGCTGATCTAGATGTTTACAACAGCTTATGTTTATCAAGTGCTTACAGTGGAATAACCAGACAAATTTCTGTTCTATGACCAATGATTCCAAATCCACCTCCCATGCAGTAATGTTGGTAATGCTTGTTTGAGGACACAAGAGGGATTTGGTGGAAATTTGTATCAGTGATAGAAAAAAACAATTCAACAACTTTGTCTTAGTGATGGACAGCCAGGGGCATCTTTAATAAATAGCAGCAAAAATGAACAGCAATTACTGAGCTCTTTCTGGGTCAGGCACTGTTGTGCACACTTTACATGGTTAACTCAATTTCTGCTTCAACAACACAATAAAGACGATAAGAACCTGCATGTCACAGACAAAGAAACTAAGATACAAAGAAAATAGGGAGTTTCCCGAGGTCACACACTAGTGATGGCAGGGCTGGAATTCAACCCAGACCATCTGACTTCAGGCCCTGTGGTTCTAACCACATTGCTATCTATTTCTCTATTGGAATCAAAATGATAGAAGTCAAAATAAAATGAGAATGGGGAAAAAAGGCTGCAGAATTTTATACAAGACATAACTCATGGAAACTTTAAGAACACATATATATTATAATAATACCACATGTTAGCTACTAGCATATAAATGTATTATGTAAAAGTATTTCTATGTGGTTCATTAGGGAAAGAAGGGGTAAAAGACATCAGGATGGGGAGGTGAGGAAAAAAACTGAACAGAGCTGTATCCCTAATATTTTCTCTCTTTAAAAAGGTTTCTTCAGCTTCAATGAATATGTGAAGTCAACGCACTGCTCTTTTAGTTTTCCCAGTACTCTTACAAAATGTCTCATTTTTCCCTGTGGTATTTGCAAAGCCCAGAATCCATAAACATGCTTTCAATTTAATCCTACCAATTAATACTTGTATTATTAGGAGACAGTTTAAATGACATTTACTTTTACTGAGTTATGCATTTTAGTAGTATGAAAAGATTTGAAAGAAAAACCAAATAGATTAAACAAACTTTACTTTCTTATGATAAAAGTGTTGCAGATTCATTTTAGAAACTTAGAAAGTTTCAATATGCAAAATGACACTTCACTGAAATACCACTGTTTACAATCCCATGTATATTGTTCCAGGGATATTCTGTGACTCAACATACATATGTAATTTTTATATAAAATGACATTATATTGTATATCCATTTCCGTAAACTGTTATTGTCCACTAAAGACACAGGAAATGTCTTTAAATGTATTTCTGCATTAAGCAGCTACATATGCTTGATTATACGGATGTACATATTTAACAACTGTTATTACCACCCCAAAAAATAGGAAGGTTAAATAAAGACATTTTTGGAATAATGAAAGCTAAAAGAATTTGCTACTAGCAGATCTACGCTATGAACAAGTGTGAAAAGTAGTTCCTATGACCGAAGGAAAATCATTCCAGACAGAAACCTACACACACACAAAGGAATAAGGTGCATCAGATGGTAAATATGCGAGTAAACAAGTTTTTGTTGTTTTTTTTTACACATCTATAAAATATAATTTAAAATTTAAAACAAAAAGGAATAACAGTGTATCCCAGGTTTTGTAACAGGAATAAACTCGAAAGATATGACAATAACAGCACAAAAGGTGGCAGGAAAAAATGGAAGCAAACTCTGGTAGGTTCTTACATTATTCAGGAAGTGGTATAATTGAAGTAAAATGTGAAAAGATGTACATTGTAGACCTGACAGCAACTGTTATACATTTAAAACAAAAGTATGAAATAAGACAGCAATTATATGATTCCAATAACTGATATTTAAAGAAGGAGAGAACTTTCTTAAAATTAAAAGCTTTTACACAGCAAAAAAATAAAAAAATGAAAAGACAACCTATTGAGTGGAATAAAATACTTGCAAATGATATGACCAATAATGAATTAATAGTCATATATATAAACAGCTTATACAATTCAACATCAAAAAATCAAACAACCTGATTAAAAAATAGGCAGAAAACCTGAACAGATATTTTTCCAAAGCAGGCGTGCAGGTGGCCAATAGGCATGTGACATCTCTAATCATCAGGGAAATGCCAATCAAAACCACAATGAAAAAAGAATAAAAATCATTTTATAAGACCACATGGTTTATCACTGCACACTTGTCAGAACGGCTTGATAGCCAATGAGAATTTGCTGTATGACTCAGGGAACTCAAGCAGGGGTTCTATGACAATCTGGAAGGGTGGGATGGGGATGGAGTTGGGAGGGAGGCTCGGGAGGGAGGGGACATGGGCGTACCAATGGCTGAACTTGTTGATGTTTGACAGAAAGCCACAAAATTCTGTGAAGCAATTATCTTTCAATTAAAAAAATAAAGTGGAAAAAACACACACAAATACAAATGTTGACAAGGATATAGAGAAAAGAACCCTCGTACACCTGACGGGAAGGTCAACTGGTGCGGCCACCAGTTGTTTTTCAGAAAGCTACAAATAGAACTACCGTGACCCAGCAATTCCACTCCTGGGTATGTATCTGAGAAAAAACAAAAACACTAATTCAAAAAGATATACACTCCCCAATGTTCACAGCAGCATTATTTATAACTGCCAAGATACAGAAGCAACCGAAGTGTCCATCGGCAGATGAATGGATAAAGAAGATGTGGTGCACACACACACGAGGGAATCCTACTCAGTCATAAAAAGGAACAAAGTCTTGCCTTTTGCCGCAGTGTGGTTGGACTTAGAGGGCGTTATGCTAAATGAAATAAGTCAGACACAGTCAGACACATACTACATGTTATCACTTACATGGGGAATCTTAAAAATACACAAACTAAAGCAACAGTCTCATAGAAGACAAAAATAGTAGTTGCCAGTGTGGAGAAGGGGAGGAAGGGCATATAGGGGTTGGGAAGCAGGTGTGCAAACTATTGAGAGTAAGATTAACCAGAGAAGCTTGGGCCCTGAAGCTTTGACATTAATCACCCTTTTTCTATTTTAACAGTTTATCACCACTGAAGATATTTTAGATTCACTTTTTAATACAGTTTCAGGTATGATAACCAAAGTGGAAGTCTGCTGGCATTTTTCAATATCAAGGGATCAATTTTTCTAAGGTTCAGTTCCTTTTTGCATCCACAAAAGGACAGAGACAAAACACAGCAACTTGGCCTTGAATGAGCCCTCTGGGAAAGCCAGCTGTTGTTGCCAAATACATTGGAACTCAGGTGGTGGAAATCAAACAGACTTTCTGAATCATCCCATTTTGTTGCCTGGGTCCAGGCACAGCTCTGCACGTCTCTGACAAATCCTCTTGTTCAGTGAGGTGCCGCCAGTGCCTGGAGGCCTCTGGCAGCTGAGAATTTTTTTAATGGTTCATCAATCTCAAAATATAGTTATCACTCTAGACCCATCCCAGACTTCCTTTGTGGCTATGGGCAAAACACCTGACCTCCTAGAATCTTGCATTTGTCACTGGTAATTATTATATTAATTAAACCGAGCACTTGGGCCTTAATATATGCTCTGAATGGGCACTAAGTGACTATATTATACACATGTATAATATATAATACATATGTATAATTTAATAAATAATATATATGCACTTAATCCTCACTATAGATGATGAAACTGGGACAGAGAAAACTTGAGTAACTTGCCCTCAAACTAAAAACCAGAAAGTGGCAGAGCTGAGGCTTCAAAGCCAAGACTTGGCTCCAGCTCTTCACCTCTGTCCCACACAGCCTCTGGTCAAGGAAGGTGAAAGACGGAGTCAACACAAAATCAACTCTTTTTTAGCCCCAGCTTCCAGGTGACAATAGCCGAACACTGGGACAGAACGCAGTAACCTCGCTTCTTACTCATGCCCCTGCCGCTAATTTGCTGCCCCCACAGCCTCCCCTTGACTGCTCCAAATGTAGCATCATGTAAGCACCTCCCCCAAAGAGTGAGAGACAGCCCCCTGTGGTCACTGCGGAGGGTCCATCTACCGTGTGGGTCTCTTCTAGTGCTGGCACCTCAAGCCAAGTTGGCTTTCTTACCCATAAGGAATGCATCCATTTGTTCATCCCACCAATATTTATCAAGCACCTATTATGTGCCAGCCTGGGCACTGTGCCAGGACCTGGGAATACAGAGCTAGATAAACAAGAATAACCCATGCCTGTGAAGAATATACAACCAAGTAAAGAAGACAGACAGTGAACTCATAATTAACAGTTTGAAGAGAAAGAAAAAATAGGGAAATGTAGCAGAAGAGCTGACATTTGAGCAGAAATTGGAGGCTTTTGTGGGAGTTTGTCAGTCAAACAAGCAGAATAAAATTCCAAGTTGAGGTCAAGCACATGCAAAGACATGAAAATACACTGTTGGTGGGAATGAAACTGGTACAGCCACTGTGCACTTTGGAGAACAGTACTGAGGTTCCTTAAAATCCAAAATTAGAGTTGCCATATGATCTAGCAGTTCCATCCCTGGGCATACACCCAGACAAAACTATAATTCAGAAAGATACATGCAGCCCAATGTCCACAGCAGCAGTATTTACAATAGAGAAGACATGGAAGCAAGCTAAATGTCCATCAACAGCTGAATGGATAGAGAAGATAATGTGATACATATATATATGGAATATATATAATAGAATATTACCCAGCCATTCAAAAGAATGAAATAATGCCATTTGCTGCAATATGGATGGGTCAAGAGATTATCATACTAAGTGAAGTAAGTCAAAGATAAACACCATGTGATATCACTTACATGTGGAATCTAAAATATGACACAAATACATTGAATGAAGTCAGACAGAGGAGAAATACCATATGACATCCCATATAGGTGGAATCTGCAAGGAAATGATACAAATGAACTTATTTACAAAACAGAAACAGACCCACAGACTTCAAGAAGGAGCTTATGGTTGCCAGGTGGTGGGGAAAGATGAGAGGAAGGAATAGTTAGGGAGTTTGGGATGGGCATGTACACATGGCTATATTTAAAATGGGTAACCTTCTGGAGAGCACATGGAACTCTGCTCAGTGTTATGTGGCAGACCGGATGGGAGGGGGTTTCAGGGAGAATAGATACATGGATATGTATGACGGGGTCCCTTCTCGGTTCACCTGAAACTATCACAACATTGTTTATTAATTGGCTATACCCCAATTGATGCTTTTGAACTGTGATGTTGGAGAAGACTCTTGAGAGTCCCTTGACTTCAAGGAGATCCAACCAGTCCATCCTAAAGGAGATCAGTCCTGGGTGTTCATTGGAAGGACTGATGCTAAAGCTGAAACTCCAATACTTTGGCCACCTCATTGGAAAAGACCCTGACGCTGGAATGGATTGGGGGCAGGAGGAGAAGGGGACGACAGAGGATGAGATGGCTGGATGGCATCACCGACTCAATGGACATGGGTTTGAGTAGACTCCAGGAGTTGGTGATGGACAGGGAGGCCTGGTGTGCTGCAATTCATGGGGTCACAAAGAGTTGGACACGACTGAGCGACTGGACTGAACTGAACTGAACTGAATACCCCAATTCAAACTAAAATTTTTAAAAATATGACACAAAAAAACTAATCTACAAACAGAAATAGATTCACAGACTTGTGATTGCCAATGGAGTAGGGGAAGGGGAGGGATGGATTGGGAATTTGGGACTATTATATATAGGATGGATAAACAATAAGGCCCTACTGTATAGCATAGGAAACTACATTCAATAGCCCTTGATAAATCAGAATGGAAAAGAATATGAAAAAGAGTATATATATATGTATAACTGAGTCACTTAGCTGTACAACAGAAATTAACACAACATTGTAAATTAACTATACTTCAATAAAATTTTTTTAAAAAGAAGGAAAGAGATTGGAGGGTCCCATGACTGTGGGATTATGGGCAAACGATGGCAGGACAGGAAGTCAGGTGAAAGAGATTAGGCAGCCTTTGACTGAAGAAGGTAAACTAAGCAAGGATGTGTGTCTCCTCACCCCCTTTACACACCAGGAAAAATGACAGGAAGCAGCACAAGAGGAATAAGCTGACAATAGCAAAGATATAGGAAGGGGCTCATCAGTGGATGTATCAAGGTGGAAAGCACAAGAAATGGTGGTGATTCATAAAGCAGAGTAGATGACAGACATCCAAATTTGAGGTTTCCCAAAAGCAGATCCTGAGACAAAGACTTGTGTACAGTTAGTTTATTTGGGAGGTGATCCCTAAAAAGCATAAGGAGGCAAATTGCAAACAAAGGTTGAAAAAGTCAATAAAGTACATGTTAATTTGAAGGTTTTGTGTGTGTCTTAGTCACTCAGTTGTGTTCTGCTCTTTGCACCCCATGGCCTGTGGCCCACCAGGCTCCTCTGTGCATGGAATTCTCCAGGCAAGAATACTGGAGTGGGTTGCCATTTCCTTCTCCAAGGGATCTTCCCAACCCAGGGATCAAACCTGGGTCTCCTGCATTGCAGGCAGATTCTTTACCATCTGAACCACCAGGGAAGCCCAGTTCGAAGGTTATTAGTACTAACTAGGGATCCATCCTGGTGGGGATGTAATGAACCTCAGAATTGGAGTATTTATCCAACAAATTCCATCCCTCACTGGTTAAAGATTGTCCCTGGAGGCTTAAAACTCCAGCACTTTCAGGCTGCCCTGTATGCTGAGCCAAGCCCTCCTGGCCTGGGAGAAAGCCTACATGCAGGGAGAGGCAGGTACCTGAAGTAGGAAGTTGGTGGTATCTACAGTGACAGACTTTATTTTCCTGAGCTCCAAAATCACTGCAGATGGTGATTACAGCCACAAAATTAAAAGACGCTTGCTCCTTGGAAGGAAAGCTGACAAACCTAGATAGCATATTAAAAAGCAAAGCCATTACTTCGCTGACAAAAGTCTGTCTAGTCAAAGCTATGGTTTTTCCAGTAATCATGTATGGATGTGAGAGTTGGACTATTAAGAAAGCTGAGCACTGAAGAACTGATGCTTTTGAACTGTGGTGTTGGAGAATACTCTTGAGAGTCCCTTGGACTGCAAGGAGAACAAACTAGTCAATCCTAAAGGAAATCAGCCCTGAATAGGCATTGGAAGGACTGATGCTGAAGCTGACGCTCCAATACTTTGGCCACCTGATGTGAAGAGCCAACTCACTGGAAAAGACCCTGATGCTGGGAAAGATTGGATGACATCACCGACCTAATGGAGATGAGTTTGAGCAAGCTCCGGAAGATGGTGAAGAATAGGGAAGCCTGGCATGCTGCAGTCCATGGGGTTGCAAAGAGTTGGACACGACTGAGCGACTGAACAACAGGCACTGGGACTGCACGTAAATTCAGAGGCGATCTGCAGGGATGTGGTGCCAGGTATAAGCAGCTTCTGCTATGTACAATAGGCTCCAGACTCAGAATGTGTGAAGGACAGCAGGAATGGGGCAGGTATTAGCTGGAAACTAGCTGAAATTCAGCTCACCAAGCAAATATTCTCTCACAACACCATGCGAGGTAGGCTCTGCAGTCAGATCATTACCCTTCTCCTGCTCTATTATTCATCCAAAACTGAAAGGTTATGAAGAGTGGTGATACCAGACTCAAGTATGCTTCCTCCAAAATCCAAAAAGGCCCACCAAGTTCTGGACCTCATTTTACTGGCGGACAATGAAAGAGCAACCTGTCTCTCCCCCTCAGGCGCTATTTCAACTGGACCCCCAGAAACTTCACCAGGGAGACAGATTCCTAAATGTTCACAGGCTTTATCTCCCACCCCAAGTTCACGTATGTCTCACTAAGGCATCTTAAGTATCTGCTACTTCCTGCTCACCAAATCTAATTAACTTGACATCAAAATAGTGGTGAATTATAATGCTGTATGGAAAGTCAAAATGACCAAGGCTTTGGTGGATTGTGTTATAACAAGAGGGCAGAACAGGTCGTGTAGACCTGAGGTAAGACTGGGCAAACACACTGTTGGTTCTTTCATGTAAGAGCAAAATTGCTTCTGGTGATACTCAGAAATTGGTAAGAAGAAAAGGGCATTTTTCTGGGTCAAAATCTGAATACCAGATGCCTGTGTGCTAAGTCGTTTCAGTTCTATCTGACTCTGTGAGACCCCACGCACTGTAACTTTCCAGGCTCCTCTGTCCATGAGATTCTCCAGGCAAGAATACTGGAGTGGGTTGCCGTTTCCTTCTCCAGGGGATATTCCTGACCCAGGGTTCAAACCTGGGTCTCCTGCATTGCAGGCAGACTCTTTACCATCTGAGCCACCAGGGAAGCCCCAAAAGGCAAAATAGGAAGGTGAAACGAGGATGCAGTAAGCAGCAGCAGCTCACATCTTTTACGTATTTGACAGCAGCTCTGCAATTCTTCTGCATACCAGCTATTTCCTCCCACATCAGACTGTGTGCTTGTCACCCTAATTATGGATCTCGTGACAACAAGGAGAGAGTGGGGTGGGTCTTGATGACATCAGGCATCCTCTTGTAAGGCAACTTCCTTGAGTAAAATTATTACAGTCTTCAAGCTAGAGAAAGCTTGTCTTCTCAGATGCAGGGTAGCCTGCTTCCTCCAACAAGAGAGCCTTGAAAAGACTGGGGATTTGAGATTCTCAGCTCTACCTGGGTCCATAAGATATCCCCATTCCAAGTCTTTTTTTTTTTTGGCTGTGCTGGGTCTTAATTGCAGCATGCAGGTTCTTCTTATTGCTGAGCGTGGACTCGGGTATACGGGCTCAGCAGTTGCAGTGCTGGGCTTTCCACTTGTGTTGCATGGGCTTAGTTGTCTTGCGGCATGTGGAATCTTAGTTCCCAGACCATGGATTGAACCCACATCCCCTGCATTGGAAGCTGGATTCTTAACCACTGGACCACCAGGGAAGTTCCCCATTCCAAGTCTAAATATTTCATTCCTTCTCAATGGTTTCACTCTCACAAGAAAGACAGCTTTGTCATGCAAAGCTGTGAATTCAGTTAAATTTTGTATTTTACTTTCAACGAGATTGGCTCTGTGGCTATAACAGGAGATTATTTTAGGGCTGCCCTAGAAGCTCTCTGGTTCTCTGTAACTAGAACTGAGAATTTAAACATCTAAGCTTGTCACTTTCTTTCTCCCGAGTTCCCAGGAGACTCCATCCCAGGCTGTTGTTCTCTGAGGCCATCATTGCTGCCACACTGGTCAAGAGCAACAGCCTCTTGTTTCCACGGACACTTGCTTCCATAGACGCTGCATCACAATTTGCCACACATGAGATTGTTCAGAGGTTGAATTTGCCAGCAAATGGGTTTCAACACCAAGATTTTTTTAATCTTTTCAATTTCATAGATTTCTGAGTTTTAAAACTGTAGACAAAAGATGATGAACCTGTGATAATAAAACTATACTGGGAGGAGAAAAAAAGAGGAGATGGGGATGGCTGGGTAGGTGAGCTAAAAGTTTATTCTAGCAAGAATTAAACAGATTATTTCTAAAGCTAAAAAGCAAAGAAACTATTAATCTTTTAAATGGGGATATCACCTAAAAACAAAACAGAAATGTTTTACAGTGATTACTCCTATGGATAAAAGATGGATGAGAAAGGTGGATCTGGGGGACTGTTATGTACCCGCTTCTTCTATTTATTTCAACCATTTGTAAGTATCATTTGATTTTTTTTTTAATTTAAAGAATTTAAGCCAAGCCCAGATCAGTCAGGGATGCCAAGGAAAGTCATGTTAAGACATGTTAAGGAATCATGTTGATCCGCTAAGTGATAGGGAATCAACAAAAGTATTTAAGCAAGAGAACAGCATGATCAAAAAATGTTTTAAGAAAGGTCGGGGGTCTGCAGTGTAAGGAGTATACCATATGATCTCACTTACATATGGACTCTAAAAAAGTCAAACTTGTAAAACCAGAAAGGATCGATAGAACAGTGGTGACCAGGGGCTGAATGGTGGGAGAAACAGGGAGGTGTTAGTGAAAGGGCACACAACTTCATTAGAAACAACTACCTTCTGGAGACCAAATGTATGGCCTGTGACAACTGTTAATAATAATGTGTTGTATTCTTGAAATTTCCTAGGAAACTAGATCTTAAGTGTTCTCAACATACACACACAGACACATGCACACATACGCACAAACAGAAATGGTAACTATGTGAGGTGATGGTATGTTAGCTCCATTGTGGTAACTATTTCAACAGTGTATGTGTGTGTAGGAGCATCATGCTGTACAACGTAATACATATAGTAGTAGCAGTGTCAGTTGCTCAGCCGTGTCTGACTCTGTGCGACCCCATGAACTGCAGCCCTCCAGGCTCCTCCATCCATGGGATTCTCCAGGCAAGAATACTGGAGTGGGTTGCCTTTCCCTTCTCCAGAGGCTCCTCCTCACCCAGGGATCAAACCCAGGTCTCCTGCATTGCAGGCAGATTCTTTACCATTTGAGTACAGGGAAGCTCTTTAAATATATATAACTTTTGTCAGTTGTACACAATAAAACTAAAAAATATATATTTTTAATGTAAAAAAAAAAAAATCATATCAGAGGCCTATTAGAAGGTGGGGCACAGGAGTGTATCAAGACTAGTCAGAGGGGAACTTTCCACACCCATAGTTCTCATAGCTGAATAGTTCAGAAACTATTTCACTTGCAATTCCAAGTTCCAGCAGTGAGAATATTTAAGCTCATCCCTCATACAGCTCTTATATGGTCAGACAGCACACCGATGAAGGCTGTTTTTTAATCTATTAGTTATCATTATTACTTTGGGGTATATTACTACCTTAGGGTATAGAGTTAATAAACCCTGAATATTCATTGGAAGGACTCATGCTGAAGCTGAAGCTTCAATACTTTGGCCACCTGATGCAAAGAGCTGACTCATTAGAAAAGACCTTGATGCTGGGAAAGATTGAGGGCAGGAGGAGAAGGGACCGACAGAGGATGAGATGGTTGGATGGCATCACCGACTCAATGGACATGAGTTTGAGCAAGCTCCAGGAGTTGGTGATGGACAGGGAGGCCTGCCGTGCTGAAGTCCATGGGATCACAAAGAGTCAGACACAACTGAGCAACTGAATAACAACATAAAGAGCTATATATGGCCCCATATTGTACTGAGGCCCAATCTAGAGGATTAGCAGAAAAAGTCTTCCACTAAGAACCAAAGAGTCAAGGTGGATGCCTGGTATTTAATGGCCATGGGATAAAGCTGTGGACAGAACAAGGATCTGAATGGCATGCTTCAGATGCCCCAGGTACTCCCATGCCCACTCACTTCCCTGCTGGCATGTGTGAGTGAGACTTGGAGAGGAAGATAACCAAGAGTTAATGTACTCAGTCTTTAAACTGATCCTGAATTTGCAAATATTTGAAAATACTACCCATCAAATTTTAACCCAAATATATATATATATATATATATATAGTATGGATGGATGAAGAGAGGAGGGAAGAGCTTCAAAATGGTGATTCTGTGGCTCAGTGATGTGACCAAGGATCCAGACCAAGGATCCTTTCAACCTGCTCTGCCACACTCAACATCAGCTTCATCCTCTGATGGGAAGCAACCAGTCTCCAATCCCAGAGCCACGTCCCCACAAGACAAGATCCAGAAGAAAGAGATCAAATTTTTGGCTTTTCTCTGGAGCAGAGAAACATTTCCTAGAACCACCCCTCTACAGACTTCTTCCCATGCCAATTCCTGGGCCAATCACTGAGAAAGAGACTGGGAAACCCTTTAAACCAGACAAGCCCACCTGGAGCCAAGGGTTGACAGGACTTACCTGAGGCATGTGGATGCATTCATCAGTATGAATAATTGAAGAAAAAACAAACAGAGTTATACAGGAGAGAAGAGAGTAGCCTGGACACTGGGCAGACATCCACTAACATCCATTATAACATCTACGTGGGAAAATTGGCTTATGGGGTCAGGAAATCAAACTATACTAACTGGTAATTTTGTTCAAAATCAATAGGGAAAATATCCTGATTTCTGAAAGTAAAGGAAAGAAAATGCTAACAGGACATAAGACCCACAAAAAAGTATTTCTAATAATCTCACAGAAATCTGGGAGAACATGTGGCCTCTGAGATCTCAGCTCTCAAGAAGCCTCCAAGAATACAGGAGGCACAGGAAGGTACCGATGCAGAACCCATGAATGTCTGAATGAATAATTACATACCATAGCATAGAATGTATCAAGCTCTTGCTCTACATTAAGCACTTTACATGCATTAACACACAAAATGCTCATAAAAACTCAATGCTGCTGCTGCTAAGTCGCTTCAGTAGTGTCCGACTCTGTGCGACCCCATAGACGGCAGCCCACCAGGCTCCCTCGTCCCTGGGATTCTCCAGGCAAGAACACTGGAGTGGGTTGCCATTTCCTTCTCCAATGCATGAAAGTGAAAAGTGAAAGTGAAGTCGCTCAGTCGTGTCTGACTCCTAGCGACCCCATGGACTGCAGCCTACCAGGCTCCTCTGTCCATGGGATTTTCCAGGCAAGAGTACTGGAGTGGGGTGCCAAAAACTCAATGAGGAGTCATCAAAGATGAAGAAAATGAAGCTCAGGTAGGTTGTTACTTGCTCAGCTTCATAATCCTAGTAATGACAAAGACAAGACACAAACTCGAATTTATTTGATTCTGAAGCTCATGCTCTTAGTCATTCATCTACAATAGTTTCTAGAAAAATGGAGGAATTAAACTAAACAAATTAAACCATGGTCTATACCAAAAGTTCTGAAGAAGTCTAATGTAGTTTTGGTAGCAGGCTTTATCCATTTGGAGAAGGAAATGGCAACCCACTCCAATACTCTTGCCTGGAAAATCCCATGAACGGAGGAGCGTGGTAGGCTACAGTCCATGGGATCACCAAGAGTCGGACACAACCGAGTAACTATTTTTTTAAAATCCATTTTCACTTAAGTAACCTTTCCTAAATACCCTCTCTGCCCTTAAACAACACCTAGGTCACCCGGCCAATCAGTACGAGTATTCCCTATTGTCTTCTACTAAAGTGTGGTCCACAGATCAGAAGTCTTGGCATCAGTAAAAGCTCAATAGAAACGCAGAGTCACAGACCCTACCCCTAACTTAGTAGACTAGAACTGTATTTTAATAAGATCCTTGGGCAATTCATGTGGGAGACCTGAGTTCCATCCCTGGGTTGGGAAGATCCCCTGGAGAAGGGAACAGCCACCCACTCCAGTATTCTGGCCTGGAGAATTCCATAGACTGTAGTCCATGGGGTCACAAAGAGTCAGACACAACTGAGCAACTTTCACTCACTCGGGCAATTTACATGCACATTAAAGTTTGAATTACTGCTCTATAGCCTCCCTGACATCTGGGCTCCTCTAATTTTTCCTGGGGACAGCTGACTCCATAACAACACAGCTCCCATTATTATTAAATTCTTACTAAAGTTTCTCTGATCATTCTACTCCTTCCCCCAGTCTGCCGTCTCAACTTACAAAAGGAAACTCTTCAAATTTTAGAAATACATATTACATCCCACCATGGTCCTCCCTCTCTAAGCGCCTTCAATGTTTTCCAGGTCACGCTGTTCATTTCCTTCATATCAGTGGTCCCTGATCTGATATGTGTATTGAATCACCTGAAAATACCCAGACGTAGATCCTAAGCATCTGTGCTTTTTACATACTCCCCAAGTTCAGCCAACCACTGCCTTACATGCCTTCCAGTATCTTATTGATAATATTCTCCTTAGAATGCAGCTTACAGAGCTGAAGACAATGATTTGTCTTAAATATAGGCATTATGCCCATAATGAGAGCAGCCTGAAGTGTGACCAGCCTGAAGCGTGACTAGCTCTTGTAAAAGGTCTCATCACACTATTAACCCTTATCAAGTCTGTTAATAACCAAAACCTCCAGGCCTTTTTTCCCCCTATGAACTGCTACAAAGTCAGATTTCCCCAGTTCTACACATCAGCTTTTTATTCTCCTTTAGAATTAGATGTAAGGCTATGTACTTTTTACTCTTAGATTTCCTCTTGTTGTTTTAACCCCTTAATTTCACCTGCCAGGAGTCCTAAATCTTTAGTCCATCCTTTATTGGATGGCAATGAACGGACTGTGAAGAGTTGGACTCTAGCATTAGACATGCTTAGGTACAATCAGATTTATTTCATTGAGACAAATGACTCAAATAGCTCAGCACAAATCCTTACAAGAAATGTTCGTGCGCTAAATTTGTTGAATGAATTAATGATGTAATGACTGATTAGCAGTGATAACCAGGGAGACTGGTTAGGAGGCTCTTGTACTGATTTAAATATGAATGGATGGTCTGAACTGAGATTGGTTCAGTGATAAACAAGGAAGATTTAGGGAGCTATGGAGAGGTATAATCAATAATATTTATTGGACAAGAATAAGAATGTCAGGATAAGGAAGAGGGAAGAATCACAATGGCATCCATGCGTCTAAACTGAGCAACTAGGAACAGGCTGGTGCCTGGCCCAAGACCAACCCATATCCTACCTCTGCCCACCCCACACGATTGCCTAAAGGCTCCAGGGAAATAGAAATGTTCTCTATCACCTGTGCGTGTGTTTAATTGAAATGGGGCTGATGACTTTATGGACCTAACTCAATTGTGACACAGACAGAATTGATTAAAAATAATCTCCGGATAACCTTGAAGACCTTATGCTAAGTGAAATAAACCAGACACAAAAGAACAGATACTGTGTGACTCCACTTACATAAGATACCTAAAACAGGCAAATTCATAGAGACAGAAAATAGAAGGGCCTGGGGGAAAGGGAAGAATGGCAATTATTTTTTAATGAATACAGAGCCTCAGTTTGGGGTGATGAAAAAGTTCTGGAAATGCACAGTGGTGGTGGCGGTGGCACAACGATGTAAATAAACTAATTCCACTGAATTGCACACCTAAGAAGGGTGACAATGGAAAAGTTTTGATGTATGTTTTGCTGCAACGAAAAACGTTTTAAATGGACCTCACGTTATCAACCACTGATGTTGATGAGCATTCCACTTTTTTTCTAGTTACGGTTGGTTGGGCTTGAGGAACTGACAAAAGTCCTGGGAGACTTAAACCTTCTGTTTAATTTACTGTGAAGTTACAAGAAAGGCACTAAGGCGTAAAGAACCAACTCAGAAAACAATTCACTGAGAAGTTACAGCAAAGGCTCCAAGGCATAAAGGACCAACTCCTCGGAAGCAAACTGTCAGCTGCTGTGATGGCCCATGATGTAGAATACTTCTGTTTTTACTGGTTTTTGTTCTGATCTCATCTTTCCATCACCTTGAATAAATCTCATAGCAACTTTTACCTACTGATAAACACTTTCAGCAAATAGCCTGAAATGAGGTACATATAGAAGTCAAGTAGGCCTTAGGAAGCATCACTATGAACAAAGCTAGTGGAGGTGATGGAATTCCAGTTGAGCTGTTTCAAATCCTAAAAGATGATGCTGTGAAAGTGCTATACTCAATAAGCCAGCAAATTTGAAAAACTCAACAGTGGCCACAGGACTGGAAAAGGTCAGTTTTCATTCCAATCCCAAAGAAAGGCAATGCCAAAACAATTGCACTCATCTCAAGTACTCTTGCCTGGGAAATCCCATGGACGGAGGAGTCTGGTGGGCTGCCTTCTATAGGGTTGCACAGAGTCGGACACGACTGAAGCGACTTAGCAGCAGCAGCAGTCTTTATTTTGGAGAATGAAGTGGCAACCCACTCCAGTATTCTTGCCTGGAGAATCCCGTGGACAGAGGAGCCTGGTGGGCTGCTGTCCATGGGGTTGCACAGAGTAGGACACAACTGAATCGACTTAGCATGCATGCATGCATTGGAGAAGGAAATGGCAACCCACTCCAGTGTTCTTGCCTGGAGAATCCCAGGAACGGAGGAGCCTGGTGGGCTGCCTTCTCTGTGGTCGCACAGAGTCGGACACGACTGAAGCAACTTAGCAGCAGCAGCACGAATTAGCAAAGTAATGTTCAAAATTCTCCAAGCCAGGCCCCAACAGTACATGAACCATGAAATTCCATAAGTTCAAGCTGGATTTAGAAAAGGCAGAGGAACCAGAAATCAAACTGCCAATGTCCGTTGGATCATCAAAAAAGCGAGAGAGTTCCAAAACAACATCTACTTCTGCTTTATTGACTATGCCAAAGCCTTTGACTGTGTGGATCACAACATACTGTGGAAAATTCTGAAAGAGATGGGAATACCAGACCACCTGACCTGCCTCCTGAGAAACCTATATACAGGTCAAGAAGCAACAGTTAGAACTGGACATGGAACAATAGACTGGTTCCAAATAGGAAAAGGAGTACGTCAAGGCTGTATACTGTCACCCTGCTTATTTAACTTATATGCAGAGTACATCATAAGAAATGCTGGGCTGGATGAAGCACAAGCTGGAATCAAGACTGCCAGGAGAAATATCAATAACCTCAGATATGCAGATGACACCACCCTTAAGGCAGAAAGTGAAGAACTAAAGAACCTCTTGATGAAAGTAAAAGAGGAGAGTGAAAAAACTGGCTTAAAACTCAACGTTCAAAAAACTAAGATCATGGCATCTGATCCCATCACTTCATGGCAAATAGATGGGGAAACAGTGGAAACAGTGAGAGACTTTATTTTTGGGGGCTCCAAAATCACTGCAGATGGTGACTGCAGCCATGAAATTAAAAGACGCTTGCTCCTTGGAAGAAAACCAACCTAGATAGCATATTAAAAAGCAGAGACATTACTTTGCCAACAAAGGTCCCGCTAGTCAAAGCTTTGGTTTTTCCAGTAGTCATGTATGGATGTGAGAGTTGGACTATAAAGAAAGCTGAGCACTGAAGAATTGATGCTTTTGAACTGTGCTGTTGGAGAAGACTCTTGAGAGTCCCTTGGCCTGCAAGGAGATCCAACCAGTCAGTCCTAAAGGAAATCTGTCCTGAATATTCATTTGAAGGACTGATGCTGAAGCTGAAACTCCAATACTTTGGGCACCTGATATGAAGAACTGATTCATTTGAAAAGACCCTGATGCTGGGAATGATTGAGGGTGGGAGGAGAAGGGGACGGCAGAGGATGAGATGGTTGGGTGGCATCACTGACTCAATGGACATGAGTTTAGGTGGACTTCAGGAGTTGGTGATGAACAGGGAGGCCTGGCATGCTGCAGTCCATCGGGTTGCAAAGAGTTGGACATGGCTGAGTAACTGAACTGAACTGAAACACTTTCAGCAAATAGCCTGAAATGTGGTACATACAGAAGTCAAAATAAGACAAGTTTTTATCTGGGTTGTAAGTAAATACCTAACAAAAAATGTATATACAATCTGAAATTTCAGACTTTAAATTTATGGAAGTGTCTTGAGATGAACAGTGGCTCCTTTTGAAATCTCCTAATCTAGCCCTGTGAAGTGACTCTCAGCCTGGGTCACACACTGGAATCATTTGAGGGAGTTTTACAAATTGCCGATACCTGCATCCGAACCTGAAAGATTTAGTTATCTGGAGTCCAGCCTGTGCATCAGAATTTTTATAACCTGAGCTCCTTGGGTGATTATATTCAGCCACTGGCTTAGAAAGTAAGACAAATTCCCTGTATCCTGAAAATGAGAGATGGAGAGAAATGTATCTAACTAAAAACCTGTGAGAGTAATCACATCATCACAGAAGAAATTGATATAAGAATCCTAAAACTTTAGAAGGAACTTCAAGATAGTCTTGGAGTAGGTAAAGGCAACATACTCCAGTACTCTTGCCTGGAGAATCCCATGGACAGAGGAGCCTGGCAAGCTACAGTCCATAGGGTCACAAGGAGTCAGACACGACTGAGCGTGCACGCACTCAAGATAGTCTAGGTGGTCAGTGGGTCTCAAAATGGGATACCCAGACCAGCAACATCTGCAGCCGCAGGATGTGTATTAGAAAAAGCATATTACAGGGCCCACTCCAGATCTGTGGAATAAAAATCTAAGGTGGAGCCCAGCTACCTGAGTTTTAAGAGGCCCTCAAGGCCATTCAGCTATCAACTGAAATTGAGAACCATTGTTCAAGAGCAGTTAACCGGGAATTTTAAACAATATCCCATCACACTTCAAAGATTCTGATACAAGGGGTTTTTCTTTTTGAACCTCAACTGATTTCACTGTGAAACTGGGATGGAAAACCAGCTGGAAAAGAACACAAATCTTTTGATTCCAAATTGAGCTCTCTGTCTAGCAGCCAATTTAGGTTCTTCTACTCAGGATGCTAGATCCAATCTGGTATAGATTTAAGCTGTGACTCAGTTTGAAGACTTCATTGTCCCTCACAGCACTCAGTTCTAGGAAATTGACCTTCTGGTTACTGTTCTTATATCCCTCATGATGGAAAATGAAGGTTAGGCCATGAAAAATCAACACAAAGTAGGGGAAAAATAAAATTAAAATACCAATGAGTGTGTGCATGCGTGCTAAGCTGATTCAGTCGTGTCTGAGTCTTTGCGACCCTATGGACTGAAGCCTGCCAGGCTTCTCTGTCCATGGGATTCTCCAGGCAAGAATACTGGAGTGGGTTGCCATTTCCTCCTCCAGGGGATCTTCCTGACTCAGGGATTGGCCAAAGGATCAAACCTTACATCTCCTGTATTGGCAGGCGAGTTCTTTACCATGAGTACTCCAAAATAAAAACAAGAACCTTACAAATACTTGCAAACAAGCATATAATAAATGAAGTGTTTACATTTCAAAATGGATTGTGGAAAATCTATTTACCATTCATATAAGACCAGCACTCTGATCTTCAGGCTACCAAAGATCCACTTAAGCCTACTTAAGAAGTTACTTTGTCTCTTTGTGAAGTGAAAGTGTTACTCACTCAGTCCTGCCAACTCTTTGCAACCCCAGGGACTGTAGCCTGGAGTTTCTGGCAAAAAATTCTAGCAAAAATAAGTACAACAAGGCCCCATTCTTCTGCAGCAGTGAGACAGTGACATGGGAGGGTCTTTCCTCCTGCTCAGTACCCCTCCAGCTCCTCCTGCACCTTCCCAGACCTTCCCTCCCAGACCTTGCCTCCTCGGCCCACTTGCCCTGGTACTGGCAGAAATATGAGGAGGGGGAAAGAAAACGGGCCTCTGGAAAAGGAAGGAAAACAACTAGTACTAGGCCAGAGAGGCTGATTGTGGTCCCCTGTGATCTTCCCCAAGCTCCCACAATTTTTTAGTAGCAGAACTAGGACTGAACTGGTCTGCTCCCAGTCCTTTTCAGCCTAGTGTTCTTTCCACAAGCATGACACCTCCCATGCATTTATGCTGTCTTCACAACTTGTTACTGATGTGACACTGTCACCTACACTCAACTTTTAAGAATTAAAGGAAACACTCATTTTGTAAACCGTTTGATTCTACTGGCAGCTATTTCAGCATCTGAGAGTCCCAGGGTCATCATTATATCCAGCAATACTTGTACCATAAATGTACATTTATAGAGCACAGTTTAGTAACGTGCCTTAAAAAGCTTGATCTAACATATACCTTGATCTAACAATTCCTCTACTAGGAATTTGTACTAATAATCATAGTCATATAAAGAAACTACAAGATACTTGTTGCAGCATCATCTATAATAGAGGGCATCCAGAAACAACCTAAGTACCAACAATATGGCAGTGGTTAAGTCAAACAGGGCGTCTACACAAAGTAGTTAGGCAGTATCAAGATTATTGTAGAGGGGACAATAAATGACATTAAAAACATGTTAACAGAGTCACATTACATTAAGTGAAAATGCAGATTGCAGAATAAGTTTTTCTGTGAAAAAAATTCCTACAGATAGAAGAAAAGACAACAGTATACAGGAAATTATGAATAGCAGTTATCTCTGGGTGGTGAAATTACAGAGAACTTTCACTTATTTTCTTCACTTGTCTCTAAGTTTTCTACAAATAACATTGTTGGGTTTTTAATTATAAATCATTTTACAAGAAAAGTTATTTTTAATTATCATAGGAATGTGATGAATAGAGATATGGTTGAAAATGTTATCTTCTATAGAAATCTCTATATTGGTCCAAGTTCTCCAAAATTCTAGTTCACATCTTACAGTTAATATCTACTCAACAACACATTTAAAAGAATTCATTTTCTCTAGCGTACTTCTTTTTTTTAATTTTATTACTTCTTTTTTTTAATTTTATTTAACTTTACAATATTGTATTGGTTTTGCCATCTATCAACATGAATCCGCCACAGGTATACATGTGTTCCCCATCCTGAACCCTCCTCCCTCCTCCCTCCTCCCTCCCCATACCATCCCTCTGGGTCATCCCAGTGCACCAGCCCCAAGATCCAGTATCGTGCATTGAACCTGGAGTGGCAACTCGTTTCATACATGATATTATACATATTTCAATGCCATTCTCCCAAATCATCCCACCCTCTCCCTCTTCCACAGAGTCCAAAAGACTGTTCTATACATCAGGGTCTCTTTTGCTGTCTCATACACAGGGTTATTGTTACCATCTTTCTAAATTCCATATATATGCGTTAGTATACTGTATTGGTGTTTTTCTTTCTGGCTTACTTCACTCTGTATAATAGGCTCCAGTTTCATCCACCTCATTAGAACTGATTCAAATGTCTAGCGTACTTCTGACAAGTAGTTCTGGTCATGTTTTCTCTTCAGTTAAGTTCTCCACTAAATCCCCACCTTCTAAGACCTTGTTCTCCCTCAGACACTTCTCTCCCTTAACATAAGGAGCAGCTCAAACCTGTGACGTGGGTCACCTTTGTGAAAGAAAAAGCTTCCAGACAGGCTGAAATGCTGGCTGCCACAGAAAACCAAATTGCCCTTGCCCTATGGTAAAGTCCCCTCCTGAGTCAATTACACAGCTCTCTAGAATACTAACACATGTCATGTGTTTGATATCACATGGAAATCTACATTAAAATTCACATATTAGGCAGATGGCCTCTAGAAGCTGAAATCAGCAAGGAATTGGATTTCCCCTCAAAGCCTCAGAAGGAATACAGCCCTGCCGTTTTGATTAGACTTCTGACCTCTAGAACTGTTAAGAGAATAATCCTGTGTTTTTCAAGCCACTACAAAGCTACAGAGCAGCTATCTGGAATACTGGTTTGCAAGAATTATCAACACCTGACGTGTAACATCAGCTCTCAGTCCACGACAGTGAGTTAGAAAGAGAGCAACCACATGCCGAAGTCTGCCTGGTTAGTCCTGGCTCACATCTGTTTCTCACGGAATTATTAGCAGTAGGGCTCAGAGTGGCTGACCAATTACACAGTCACCTTGATTATAAGCCTCCTCACCTGGAATGCACCCTTGCCTACAAAGGTCAAAGGCAGACAGAAATTTCATTTAGCTCCAAGAATAACTTAATCCTTAGCATCTTGACTCCAGACACAAGAAAATTCAAGGCACATTAAATAAAAAGTTATTTTAGTATTTTGTGAAAATGATGAAAACCAACATCATCATTAAATATTAGTTGTATTTAATTGTACCATTTACAGACAAATGTTATAAATGACAGATCATTAGTATCTAGTTCATTTCTTTCATTTCTAAATATTGAATTTCAGAGCCAATCATTAAAAGATCCAGCTTTGGCCAGAGCACTCAACAACAATTATCCTTCCAGAACACCATCATCAATACACTTTACAACTAACAAGAACTATGTGATCCTCCCCCACCATCCTAGAAGTCTTATTAATGATATCATTCAAAAACCTGTTCTTGCCCCTGTAAAGGTAATATACACCCTCTCTCTAGTCATGCCTTGCATGCAGCCATGCTCGTTTGGTAAATGACCAATTTTTCACTTGTACATTCACCAGTGCCTTCCGCTAGCATGACAAATCCTCACTTGAAAACATTTCCCTTGAAAACTGAAAAAGAGAAGTAATTTTGTCTCTTTTTCATTCTGTAAGTGCCCAGAAAGCCTACTTGAGAACTGTATGTTTCTTAAAATTCTAAGAAATACTTAAAATTCTAAGAAATACTCAAAATTCTAAGATACTCATATTATCCTAGCTGAAATTCATATTTTAATTACCAAAATGTTTAAATTCTCATTACAAAAAAGTAGTCTTTATGTATGTTGATGGATGTGCCAAGTAACCACATTGTGGTAATCATTTCACAATATGCAAGAGCATCAAATCATCACATTGTATACCTTACACTTACATAATGTATGTCAATTATACCTAAATAAAGCCCAAAGGGCAGGCAAAAACTGCTGCCTATTTTGGCAAAGCATTATAAATGCTTTTTATCTGATAAAATGAACAAAATAATTATTTTAAGTGTGGTGTTAGTGGTGACCATGATCTTCCTAAAGAAAGGTAAAAACACTTCTAAAATAGCATGAATCTTTCTTTGCCTTGTTGATGGTTCCTACAATGAAATACCAACTAGTCTTGATTAAAAAAAAAAATCACTGTTTTCTGATAAGGATGTAAATTTCAACCGAAAATTTAATATAATTTACTATTTAAAAACACTGTGTTCCTTTGCTGGTTTGGTTTCCTTTCCTTTCCTCGCTGCCACACACAGAGGGAAAGGAGAGAGGAGGAGACACAGCCACTCCAGACTGGGAAG
Organism: Bos mutus; assembly: GCF_027580195.1. Taxonomy (NCBI): domain Eukaryota; kingdom Metazoa; phylum Chordata; class Mammalia; order Artiodactyla; family Bovidae; genus Bos; species Bos mutus. The sequence goes on along the minus strand of NC_091636.1, from coordinate 28,396,407 downwards.
AGGCAGGTTTATGAAGGCAGGGAACTCACAGACCAGTGTGGTGGCTGGGCCATACCAGGAGAGAGTCTCCCACCCGCTCACCAGAATCTTAGAAGTTATTATAGAGTCCTTATCTGAGTTCAGTTTATGTATTTAGGCCAGATGGCCCTGGCAACACCTTACTTTCTCCACGCTGCTTTCAGCAACCTATGGGACTGGTGGGCAGTCGGGGGAGTGGGGAGGAGCCAATGATTGCCCCGTTCAAGGTCAGGGGTCACCTGGTGGTCTCCTCCTCCACAGGACCTCCTCAAAACATTCATCTGAAAATGCAACTTACCTCTGAATTGTGATCTTCTATCTGTACACATCTCAAAGAACTAAACTGACTTCAGATACACAATGCAGCCTAAACTGAACATCACGCACAAATGTTTGAAATATTAATTTTATTAGGAAAGCATTTCATAGTAGTATCAGATCATATAATCAGTCACTTCATTTTAAATACAATTAAAATACAAACTTTTCATTCATTTGACACGTATCTGGGCACCTACCAGTGCCAGGCATTGGGGACACAGGTCAAGCAGGAGGATCCCTGCTCTCACGGAGCTTACATTCTAACAGGAGGGCAATTTTTTTTTTTTTTTAAATGCTTATATTTCTTATAAACATGTAAGTCAGAGGAAGAAAATGGTGTTCTACAAGAGCACATAACAGGTGTCTAACCCAGCCCAGGGAAACCACAGAGATAAAAAGATAAGTGTTTAAGTAGAAGGGAGAAGAGTTCAGGTAGAGAGAACCTCATAGACTCTAAGAGGGGAAGGACTTTTTAGGTTCAAGGAATTGGAAGAAGTCTAGAATGGGAGAAGTATCCAATGTGAAAAGAGGAGTCAAGGAGATGAGACTTAAGAAGTGATGATCAAGACCCATGGAGGGCATTAGGGGTTTGGCACTTCTAAGGGGAACAAGTGAAAGATGTAAGTAAGGCAGCAACGTGCCAGATGTGCGCCTTAGAATGGCCATTCTAATTCCAGAGTGAGGCAGAGATAGGTAAGACTGGATGCAGGCAGACTCCTTTTAAGCTCTGCAGTAAACGACAAAAGTAGTGGAGGAATTCAAGAGATGGTCAGGAGGCAAAATCAATTGAACATGAGGATCGAATTCTGAGGTTCCCTGAAGCTGTTTGACACAGAGGTCTGGAGCTCAGGGGAGAGCTGTGTTAAGAACTGTCGGCACAGGAATCATCCCCATTTAGACGGTAACTAAAGCCAAAAGAAGGGCTGGAATGGCCAGACAGCATAAATGAAGCCATGAAAAACACATACATTTAAGAATGAGGAGGAATAATATTCAGCCATAAAAAGAATAAAATCTTGCCATTTGCAACAACATGAGTAGACCCTGAGGTCCACTATGCTAAGTGAAATAAGTCAGAGAAAGAGGAACACCATATCTAACTGATATGTGGAATCTAAACAACAAAACAAGCTTATACAGAACTGATTAGTATTTGTGAGAAGGGAGAGGGGTGAGGGTGGACAAAATGACTGAAGAGGGTCAAAAGGCAGCATAGGTCCAGCTATAAAATACATAAGTCCTGGGGATGTAATGTACAGCATGGGGACTACAGTTAATAATGCTGTATTGCATATTTGAAATTTGCTAAACAAGTAAATCTTAAAAGTCCTCATCACAAGAAAAAAAAAAAAGAAAATATTTCGTAACTGTTCATGATGATGGATGATGATTAGACTTATTTTGGTGATCATTTTTGTAGTGTACAGAAATATCCCATCATTATGTTGTACACCTGAAATTAATATAATGTTACATTCAATTATATCTCAGTTTAAAAAAAGAAAAAGGAAATGTGCCAGGAGCAGGGAGAAGAGGGAATGGGGAGTTATGATTTAATAACAGAGCTTCAATTTGGGATGATGAAATGTGCTGGAGATGGATGGTGGTGATGATTACCAACAACGTGAGGTGCTTAACATCACAGAAGCGCACATTTGAAAATGGTTAAAATGGTAAACTTTATGTTAGGTGTATTTTGCCACAGTTAAAAGAAAAAAAAGAGACACTTTTGTGCTATTTGTATCTTTTAGAGTAAGAATGTATTCACATACTGCTAATGAAAAATCAGGACGAATGGTGAAGGGAAGGAGGAAGGAGCAGAGGAAGCCGGGCCTGCAAAGGAAACAGAAGGAGGACTGGCACGGAGCTGGGAGGTTACAGCGTGGAAGCTCAGAACAGCGCTGCTGGAAGGAAGTGTCTGACCGACGTGAATGCTCCAGGGAACTGAATCAGGTAAAGCTGGGAAAAGACCCACTGGTTTCGGGAACATGGAGGTCAGTGGTGACCCTGGAGAGGAGGGCTGCTGACAGTAGAAACCAGAGAGGCAAGAATGGGTAGGAAACAGAAGCCAGGGTGCAAACAGCCAGAAGGCCGATGCCGTGGAGAGGAGGAGGCGGTGGCTGCAGGGGAAAGTAATAGATGCTGTTTTTAAAAACGTACATTAACATATCACCATGCATAATTGGCAAAGCAACCACTTCAGGGAAAATACAATTTTCTGTTTAAAATATCTCAATAATACCTGGAATTTACAGATAACAGAACTTCTCATACTTCTTAGGGCTTAGAAAGGATAACTCTAAATTATTTCCTTCCTTCTAAGCATGGCAGAGTTGAGCCACAGAAAGCTTTTTCTAAGAGAATTTACAAGGAATGACACTTCATCAGATAAATATCTTCACTGATTTTTTTTTTAAAGGTAGAAAAGTACAATGCACTGTGTTAAGAAAACACTTTTACTATTAATAGCGACATGTTGAAAAAGTCTAAAATTTTAAGGCTACAAATATATTAAATTTCAGTACACGTCCAATAGAAGATGCTTTATATTCCAATCACATCCTCAAGATGCCGAAGTTAGTTTTCTGGATGGGCGCGTTGAGGGCAGCACTAAGACTGAGGCCCAGGACCAGCCTGGTGTCCACTGGGTCGATAATCCCGTCATCCCACAGCCTGAAAACAGACCAAAAAATGAGTGATTATGCATCCTGCACCAAACACCCAGTTATACTCACAATGCCTAAAAGTGCCAAGGAGGTCTTTCTGCAGGTAATATATGGATCCCCTGATGAGCTTCTGTGTATTATAATCTCACAATAGAAACCATGATCAGGAACAGGAGAGAGGAAGGAAAGAAAAGTGACTTGTCTCAGAACCCACAGAATGTCAAGCTGAACTTGAGGCTTTAGGAGCAGCTTACTATAAGGAACCTCAAAATAAACCCTGGTTTTAAAATACTTTATTTCATGAAAAGCTTTCCCATCCCTCCTCTGTGCACACAAACATACAAACCAAAATGTTATATTATTGCTATTATTATGGAGATCCATATAAACCAAGGTAAGAGTCTCCAACCAAAGTCCCCACTGAAAAAGGTATAGTCCCCCAAACTCCTAAGAAACTATGAAAATTATTAAATAGACTTCAGTCCATTTTATTAATAAAATAAATATCTTCATATGTAGTTCTTTATTTTTTTGCTACAATAGGAAAAGCAAGTAAACTGATTTTAAACTGATTTCAGAAAAAATTTACAAGTAGATATCCTAGTTTGCTATTCATGGACAACCTCATATTTATACAGAAAAATGAATAAGAAATAATATTTTTTAAAGGTCATTAGTGGGTGTCAGTTTTGCTTTTTGTAAACAAACTGCCTTCGTATCTAGACATAGCATCAATTATTAAACCATACTTACATTGACAGACCATGAATCAAATCTTTACTCATAAAACATTCATAATAAGTACCCTAAAGCATCAACAGGCAATAAAAAAATTATTTTTGTAACCTGTTCAATTGACTATACACTCCCTCTGAAGCCTGCATGCCTGTGTGCTCAGTCATGTCCAGCTCTTAGCAACCACAGGGACTGTAGCCCCTCACCAGGATCCTCTGTCCATGGAATCCTCCAGGCAAGAATACTGGAGTGGGTTGCCATTTCCCTTTCCAGGGATCTTCCCGAACCAGGGATTGAACCTGCATCTCCTGCATCGGCGGGTGGATTCTTTACCACTACCCCACCTGGGAAGCCCCTTCTGGGACCTACAGCGGAGTAAATACAGCAAGCACAATGATATCAAGATTGCTCCAGGTAGGAGGTCCTTAATCAAATGTCTGGATAAGTTTGGATATAAAAACAATTGAGAAGAAGAAAATTGGCATGCTGTACATGTAACCTGTAAAGATTAAAAAAAACACAGGAGGTTACAGTGCAGATGATGACAGAGCTCTCTGAAAAGACACACCTAGCCACATTAAAGCCTAAACAGATGAGGAAATTTATTATTAAACTGAGATTTATCCAACTGAAGGAAGGTACCATAAACTGGCTTGAAAATCCTTTAATCATTGAAACAAAGTTGGTATATCCATGCCACCAATTGTTTTAACAGATCAAACATCTACAAATTAAGAGAAAAACCTTAGTCTTTCAATATTAAATCCTAGAGATAAGTCTAGGTGGGCCATATGCTCTCCTGTCTTGAATATAATCCATTAAAAAAAATAATAATGTTAAGTATGAAAATAATAAGGGATTCAGTCTAGCTAGGACTGAAAAACAAATTAATGGCTCACACAAAATATGCTATTTTTCAAAGTTTAATATTCCACTGTCCTTTTAAATTTCAAAGTCTTATGTAAAAACAAATTATAGGTGAGCTTATAATGTATATTTTCTCTTAAATTTTTATATGATTTTCTATCCCTTCTTTGTTCCTACTGGCTACTATGTAAGCCTATTTCAGTGAGGGTAAAAAAGAACATACAATTTCTCAAACCAAAGACTATATAAAATATTCTGTTCTTAATTAAGTGAATCAATGACCTGCCATGACAAAATACACTTGGACATTTGCTTTCAGAAATACATATGAACAAGAAGAGAAACAGGTTCTTCAAAAATCCCAAATGGTATTAATTTAAAATTTGAAACTAAGGATGCTCTGGGAGATAAGTATGTTCAGCCTTTGCAGCCCCCCAACATTAGGAGCAGAGTCTGCCACAAAGTATGCATTCAAGTGACTGACATGGATTCTACTTTTTGATTTTCCTTTCTCCCTTCTCTCTGGTTTCTCCAGTAAATGACACAAATCACAGCATAATCTAATTTTAAAAGACACAAATAGTTATTTTCTTTTTTCCATCTGCCCAAAGGATAAAAGGAAGACATAAAGCTTAAATTATTCTTCAGAATGCAGAACATTAAAGTTGTTGAAAAAGAGGTCTGAAAGCACACACATATCTCCAATGGGGACAGCTGGGATAATTTATTACCTCATTTAAGTGGTGTAAGAAACAAACAGAATAAGAACCACAGTGGTATGTGAGGTAATTGCTTAATGTCAACACGTGGACCCTGGCTGTGAATAATCACCTTCTGAATGCACCAGGCTCACTTGTTAAGAAGTGTCACTAAGTGACCATTTTCATGTTTAAATGGAGTAAAAGCAAAATAATCAGAGAGGGGGATGACTGGGATTCATGTGTCCAAGCAAAAATTATTGCAGAACTAATTCCTGAAAGTGACACAGCCAGGATTATAACTCAACTTCCCAGCCCCAGTGTGGTCCACCTCTCGCCCCAGTGTGGTCCAGGCCGTAGACCACTCAACTAGGAGCGGGCTAAGGGAAGAGGCGGGGAGAGTGGCAGGGTCACACCAATAGGGATGGATCCAAAGTCCAGCCTGGAAGAAGAGCCAGCATTTCAGCAGCAGGCATTCCCATTAGAGAAACAACTGTACAAAATTGTGTCCAAAAATTATTTTTTGCTTCCCACGAGGGCTGGATGATGCCAACTGCTCAGATCTCGTAAAGCTATTGCTCTGACTATCAAGATGTGCCCATCAAAGAGTTAGTTATTCTCTGGCTCCCACCTTGCGCTGGAATAGTAAGGGTTTCCTTCCTCTTCAAACCTCTTAATGATGGGCTCTTTTAAAGCTGCTTCATCAGCACTGGAGAACTGAAAGAAAAGGGACCATGAGTAAGTCCTCCTGCAGGGGAACACGGATCCACTCAAGAGAGTCTCAAGGGAAAAGGGGCAACAGATTTCATGAATGACAATGTTACAACCGACATCTGAACACTGAGGTGTAGATTACATGTGGTGCTTTAACACATCTGATCTCACCTGAGATGTGAGTATCTAATAAATTAGTGCACTGTTACATCTCCTTCATCAGAGCCAACATCCTGAAGTTGTTTAACATAAGGTCAACACCAAGGTTATCATATACTTCAGCTGCTGCTGCTGCTGCTAAGTCACTTCAGTCGTGTCTGACTCTATGCGACCCCATGCGACCCACAGACGGCAGCCCACCAGGCTCCCCCGTCCCTGAGATTCTCAAGGCAAGAACACTGGAGTGGGTTGCCATTTCCTTCTCCAATGCATGAAAGTGAAAAGTGAAAGTGAAGTCGCTCAGTCGTGTCTGACCCTCAGTGACCCTATGGACTGCAGCCTACCAGGCTCTTCTGCCCATAGGATTTTCCAGGCAAGAGTACTGGAGTGGGGTGCCATTGCCTTCTCTGACATACTTTAGCAGGGTAGAGCAACTGGATGTGAATTATACAACATAACAAAAGGACTATAATATATTACATTTAACAGCTTCTGTTTAAGGAGGTGGAGAAGTTGGGGATTTTCATTCAAAATAGCCAAAATTTTAAAGATTTTAAAGTTTAAAGGGATAAGACAATAAACCACATTTTAAATAACCTCTGCAACTTCCCAGATAGCTGAGATTTTTCTCTAATTAACACTTAAGGACTGGCCCATCCATATTGCCAGAAACAAGTGATAATTAATTCGGACTGCAAACTCTCTATGCAAATTAATTTTGAAATCCTGAAAAGTATTTTCAACTTAAAGATTATTTTTTCAAATAAACCCAAGATTTTTTAATGTACTTTCATTGACTAATGTCATTTATAACTCAAGAATTTAAAGGGAAAACCACTAAAATCCTACACTTTCCTTTAAGACATAAAAATAGATGAATTCATATATCTGTATACCAAATTAATCAAATAACTATTTAATAAGGTATCACTGTGCTGGGCTAGCATTTAAGACATGTCTTCAAAACATCAGGTAGAATTTCATAGACCCCACTGCACACACGTGCCCCTCTGCACACACAAAAGTAAGGCTTTCCTTTTGCTTGGATACTAGTCAGCACTAAAGTGAATCTGAAACCTCAATTCCGCAGAATTCCTGTCACTTGGGATGAGAGGCATGGATGAGATGCATTCAGGGAGGCAGGAATCACCTCTGGCTTTATACTATCCTCACGCTACACACTGGGCAGTTGACCAGATGATCAATCTCTAAATGACAGAACTGAGAGCCTGAAAAGGCAGGGCCTCCTCTATGCCATGCCTTACTATGACGAAACAGTGCATCCAAGCAACTTCAGGAACATTCACCAATCATGAAATAGTTGTAAGTTATAATAAGTTACAATGTAAAATTTCAGATGAATCTTTAACAGACACAAACAAAAGACTCCATTTAAAAGCAGTCATTTGCTGATCTGCCTTTCATTAAGCTTCCAGGGCCCTTTCCAGCCTTCTTCATTGATACTTTCACAGTGTAATAATGGTATTCAATTCTCATTATATGACAGGGCCTCCACTCAAGGTATTCTTAACAATCTACAAGTAAAATAGGAAACAAAATTCTGCGGCTTTAGATCATAAAACCAAAGACGTAAGTCAGGTTTATTTAAATCTCTTTCACTGCAAATAACTAAGAATCAAACATCTTTATGCCTCAGGCACTCACAGACAAGAGTTTCTGAAGTGTTTTCTTAGAGATTCTTAAAAATGTGTAAATTACTACAAGAAGTTACTTCAAATGAAATGGCTTTAAAAAGAGAGATGGAGAATGTGGAGGTCTAAGTTGCTAAAGCAACTTCCAGGCCAGCATCTTCTAGACAAAGCCAGGCCCTGCATGTTGGAACCGTGCCCGTGAACTTGGCAGGGTTCCGGGTGTGCTGCTCCCCGGCTCCAGTGCCTGGCGAACCTCAAACAGCACTTTACCTGCTTCCCTTCCCGCGCTCGTTGGTCCTTTGCTACTGTCGCCAACACGTTAGCTGCCTGCTCTCCTCCCATCACTGAGATGCGAGCATTTGGCCACAAGTAGAGAAATCTTGGGCTATGCAGGGAGAAATGAAAGAATGATCAAATGAATTCACTGTACAACACAGAGATTTTCAGAGGCTCATGTTTACCTTTTAAATTAGTGGTTCTTCATTCTGGTTGCATGCTATAATTATCTGAAGATTAAGAAAAACAAAAACAATGCCCACAACCTACCATAGACTAATCTCCAGCAGTGGGGCTTCAGCATGGTAGAATTTCTAAGTTCTCCAGGTGATTCTAATGTCTGTTTTGATGAATTATATTTTTCCAGTTTATCCAAATTTATGGGGCAAAAATGTATTCAAAAGATCTTCTTCTTATGTATGGTTATATGCTATTTTCCATTCCTAAAATTGGTGATACATCACCTTCTCCCTTTATTTTTTAGTTTTAACAGGGGACTCTCAAGTTTTTAACCCTTTTAAACATACCAACTTTGGGCTTTCCTGATTATTCTATCTTTATAATGTTTGTGCTTTATTACGTCCTGTCTCTATTTTTCTTGTTTTAATATCCTGCTCTTCTTTGAACTTCTTGGGCTAGCTGCTTGGCTCAGTGATTTTCAGCCTTACCTCTTTTCCAGTATATATATATATAAAGTCTACACACCTTCAAAACAAGACTTTAGCTGCATCGCACAAGTTATGATATGATATATAGTGTTTTCATTATCAGCCATCTCAAAATATTTCCTAATTCCCACTTTGGCTTTCTTCCAAGTGGTACCTTTAGCATTAAATTTCATTTCACCCCTCCAGAGGATGCAAATTACAGCCTAATTGAATAGGATTTGTGAATGTCATTCTGTGTTTCAAATAAACTTGAAATAAACTAACCATTCATAATTATACCTGAAGTATGATTCATTCCTTCAGAGAAAGTCATGACAACCACCTACCTATAGGCTCTGCCACACATCCCGTAGTTTCCAGCCCCGTAAGATCCCCCAATGATGACAGTTATCTTCGGCACATTGGCACAGGCTACGGCAGTCACCATCTTGGCACCATCCTTGGCAATTCCTTCAGCTTCATAGTCTCGACCAACCATAAATCCTATGAGGAAAGAACAGAAAGACAGCCTCAGGGTGATGAGATTAATGTGCAGTCATTTTCACCAAGGTACTGGAAGGACATCTTGTCAAACTACATATATTTTACCAGAGGTCTCTCACCTTAATAAAATATTTATATGTAAAATACGCACCCCGCCCCCAAATTTACTTTTAAGGGTAAAGTAAAATTTTCTCTAATCATTTAAAAAATTGCTTAAATGTTTCATCTGGATACACACAGAGATATTCAGACAAGATAACAATGCCACATATCTTCAAGAAATTAATGTCAAAACTACAGCTTGGTGAGGAAAGAACAGGATGAGGCAAGTTAAGGAAAAGTAGTGGGGCAAGTCCAACTGTGAAACTGTGGGTTTCCAGGCTCACTGACCTGGTTCACAATATAGATTATTCCTTCTGAAGCGCTGCTTTAAAACTTTGAGGAAATAAAATTAATGTTTCAGAGAGATGCTCAGAGTCCTTGTCAGTGACTCAATAGCAAGATAAAAGAATTCTCATTATCATTACAGGATCCTTCTACTTCTCCAAGCTCCCAGCTCTGTTGAAACTGATCTGCAGCCTCACTGGGCCTTCCAGGCCTTGGGGTCCTTTTCCCCTTCACCTTACAGACACCAAGTTAGGCTTCATCTGTCTCCCTCCCCGTACGCAGTTTCACACGCCTACTTGATAGTTGCTCTTCTTGCTTTGCACATCTCCTGCATTGGGTAATTCAATTCAACCACTTTTTCCGGATCACCTGTACTTGCTGTGGCTACAACAATACTGATACAATAACCCTTGCCCTACCAGGCACCATCTGCTTCCTCTGGTTACCCACCCCAGCCCTCTGAATTGGGCCCTCAGAACAGCTCAGAAACTCCTTTATCCGTTTTATCTTGACTCCCTGTCACATTTCCACAATAGTTATCTCAAATATCGACTCTTTAAAAGTTCTCACCCCCACCCACCACTCCACTGCCCCTCTAGTCCCTGTGAATGATTTTACCTTGAAAAAGACGACAAGCCATTTCACCTGGCTTTCTCTGACCCTTCTTTCTTTCACCATAAAGAACAACATAATCACGCTGCCTTTCTTCCTTTACTCTCATCTCCTGGAAGAAATTACTCAAAGACTGTCCCTTTCTCTTCTCCCTGGGTCTTTTCTATTCCCACAGCTTTATGTCCCATCTCCATGGATGTCTCCATGTTCCCCTCCAGCTAACACAGCTTTTGTGCTCAAGACTGTTCAACTGCCCACCACACATCTCCAGATGGGTGTCCCATAGGCCCCTCAAATACAGTGCTGTAAACCAAACTCCACTCTCTGTCCCCAACACACCTAAAAATAAAATACAACAAAAATGTAGGAATCTTCCAAGCATACAGTTTAACTTACTGGTGATTAATAAACCATGACTCATTATTAGAAACAAGGTCTCTGGACTAGCAAATCTTCAGAAGACTTTTACATGACCTCTTAGAAGGTCTGCCGCACAGGGTCCTCTCCAGCCGCAGCTGGATACAACTTCTCCAAGAGTCATCTAACCAAGGATCTTCAATTCAAGAACAGTACTAGATGAAGCTGTTTTAGTACCAGTACTGAGTAAAACCCTGCTAACTGTCAAAGGCCAAACTCCTTCTCATAAAGGCATGCCTGATCCCAGCAACTAATTAAGGGGCCTCTCCTTCCTTTGAACCTGAGATAACCATGCATGACTTAGAGGTAGAAAAAGTTTTCAGCTCAGCTACATATTAGAGTGCTTCCTATATGTCAAACACCAGGCAACACAGAAAAAGTATAAATAGCAAAGTCAGAGAATTCCAGGAAAAAGAACTCTAGAATCATAAGAGCCCTTAAAGAATCATTTTATCCACCACATTAGGATGATCCATAGATCATGAAATTGGACAGGTGACATCGATCATATTGTTCTTTGGAGTCAAAACTCCAATTCCAGACTTTGGTTCAGGATGTACGTGTCCATTTAAAAAAGATGTTGCTTCAGGGAGAATTACACAATGAAAGATGAGGAAAAGGGAAGACCAGAGCATGTGCTTGAAATCTTTTAAGGGCAACGAAGTACGAGAAAGAGACCAGGGGGCAGACAGCATCGTCTGCCCCTGATGACAGTGGAACTAGCTCAGGATACCACTGCTTTCTTGGGGTGGGTGCGGATACGCAGGCGTGAAAGGAGGTCACGTGAATGTGGTGCATGAAACTCAAAACCTGCTTGGCTAAAAAATATGCATAAACTCCTCCAAACCTTTAAGATTCATGAAGCAGTAACCTTTGAAGACAATCTAGAGAGAGCAAGTCCAATCAAGTTTTCTGTTCTGATGGAAGCGTTCTCTGTTGGCACTGCCCAATACATGGACATATTGGACAGTGCGGCTCTGAAATAAATGCAACCAAACTGGTGGAACTATTTTCTTACCAGTAATATTTTGAAGGAAGAGCAGAGGAATATTCCTTTGGCAGCATAACTGGATAAAATGAGCCCCCTATAACCAAATAAGAAACAAATCTTTTCAGAGGAGGTTAACAAATCTGTGATCACCATGCATCCTGCAGACGCCAGCTGGGGTCAAAACAAGAGTACCCTCTGCTTGGCTAGTCTGACCTTGCGGTAACAGTAATGGTGATACCACAGTGAGACCCACTGTCAACGGAGCACTTGATGTGGCCTGCACTGAACCTGTGCTGCCCAGGCACCTGTCTGATCACTGGCATACGGCCATAGCACAACTCCTGTGTCCAAGATGACACCGATCACTAATATGCCAAACAACAAGGAAAATTTAAGGACCAGGGAAGGAAGAATTGTTTGTCAATGAGAATTTCTGAGTCTCACCATAAGGCATTCTCTGGCTTTCCACTTTTAAAAGGATAGAATATAAATCCTTCTGGGATATCTATGTTTTGATGATCATCTGAAATTCTTTCATGCACCAAGATTATAGTAAAATATATCTTTCCTACCAACGTGTTTCAAATAAATGGGATTTTAGATAAGTGCTAGAGACCCTTTAACCTTAAGCTAAGGAAATTAATTAATGACACAAAAATATTCCTTTCCCTATTTTTTCTAAAGATTATATGAGTAAAAGAACAACTAAACCATTTGTTTCATATTTTACTCTATTCACAGATGCCCTTAACTTAGCTGAAAATGCCTTGGCAAGTACAAGATGGCAAAGCAATTGCTCAACCTCAAATATGAGGATGAAGAAATCACACAGACTTGTGTGGCTTAACGTCAACAAATGAAATGTCAGACTGGGGCCAAACACAGCTCTTCTCCTGGGCTTATCTGTGACAAGCCAGCAAATAAAATGAGGTGGAGTTTGCTGACCCCCATCTGACATATCCTCTATTGAAATATGCATATTATACAGTCATTAAAAGTCAGTGTATTAGGAATATTTAGTATTTTAGGAAACACTCACTATACATATTATTAAATGAAAGCAAGCAAAATCTCTCTATATATGGCAGAACCCATTCTGGTTTTTGTCTTTTGTGTTTTAAAGAGAGGGAATTAAAAAAAAAAAAAAAACTAAGGAATATAATAAAATGCTACCCAAGGTTGTTTCTGGTAAGAGTGTAGCTGACTTTTCTGTTCTTTATTTTTACTTTACTTTCATCTTATAATCACAGTGGGGAAATGACAAGGAATACAGAATCCAGAAACCAACTTTACTGGTAAAACATTCCACCAAAGACAAGCTCTTCCTAACTGAGGTACGAAAGTGCTTAACTGCCTGCTACCTGCCTCAGTAAGAGATGCTTCACCTTATTATTTACCTACCTTATGAAGAGGAAAAACAAAACACTGAGTATGTTTATTTTCTTAAGAAAACATTTTGTCAAATAAGTACATGAATTACATTTACCCAAGTTTAGGTAAATCTGAACAATGATGTATGAAACTGAATACTGAACCCAAAAGGTATTCATTAATTTCCTCTCTTAAAACCAGAGCTTTAGTTCTCACTATCTTCCTGTTCCAAAAAGTGAAAATATAATCAGGTTAAAATGATGACAGGATAGAATAGAGCAGATGATGTCTCAGAACTATAAGAATAGTATTAATATCTTTGAATCCCTCAAGTGCATGAAATACTATCAAGGCAAGTATTTCCATATTCTTAGAATATATACACACAATCCATAGCAGTTATAATTCAAGTATTAGAACTTTCCTAACAATCATTTGTATCTTAATAGTGCTCCAGACAGTTCATCATGTTTATGTAAACCTCCATAAAGCTGTTTCAATCAAACACGCACACACACACATGGCCACACGCTCACACGCACACACTGTTCTGTTTGCTAAGGCATCTGGTTAAATATTTGAAAGCTTTCATGCAATAAATTTTCACTCATTATTTGAAATGTTTAAATTAAAACAGGAAAACCCTGGAACATTTTAACAGTACTTGCCTTTTTTGCCGATTCAGAAAAAAGAACTCCATTGTTTCCAACGATACCTATTGGGTATCCAAATATTCTAGCAAATCCTGAAAAGAAAATTGAAAAAAGAGAAAAAGATGTATGTATTTCAGAGGGCTTTTAATTCATCACAAGCAGACATATTTATACATTGTTTAATTTCAAATCAATGTTTAAAATGTACAGATTTCATCTATGGTACAAAACAGCTCAGGGCATGATTTATTTCTAAAGCACTAAAGTCTGGGATTTATGCTTTCTTGAAAGGGTTGTGTCACATGTAAAGTAAATTATCCACTTGTCTGATCTACTGGTTTGGTTAGATGATCGGGTCAGTGCGTCATCCATTCACTCACATAACATGTATGTAAGAGCATCCACTATGTACCTCACATACAGAGTATTCTGAACTAGAACAAGTCAGAGACATGGATCCCTTAAAAGGTCAGTGTCCAGAGTCATCAGCCAGTTTCAAGTGACAAGCTCGCCTTAAAATGCCTGTGTTAATGATACCCCTTTGAAATAAAGGGGATAAACTCAGCAAAGACAAATCTTTTTAAAAAGCAGAAACAATCAAGCCCAGTGGTAACCGAGCTGAAGGTAAGAAATACGGTTAAACTTAGAAGAGCGTATCACTCCACTTTGCTTTTCTCTGTGCTTGCATCTTTTTTCCCTCCCTTTCACAAGTTTTGTTTTTGTCTCACCACCACTTTCACTACCACTCCAAATGCCCACTACACACACATGCGCACACACACACACACATGCACACACACACACACACACACACACACACACACACACACACACACACACACACACACACACACACACACACACACACACACACACACACACACCAGAAGTAAGAGAGAAGAAAAATGGTGAAGAAAACTCTGTAATTTTATGAAGTAGATACTCTGGGTGACTCTAGGATGCTATTTTGTAAACATGAAGGAGGTGACTAGAGACATTTCCAAACCTACTGGATTATAAACAGGTGTCAGGTACTTGGAAGCCAAGTATCAACAAACTGTGCTTGTTAGAGCGAGTCACCAGAAGTATGCTACCAATTCCTGGACCAGGCTCCGTCTCCAAGCTCAAGCTGGACAGGCTGCTGCCAAGACCCCCAGTGCAGGGGGGCCAACAAAAAGCAGGTGCTCAAAAAGTGAATGGATAAGAGAGAATGTCAACCTTAAGACTTATTTTTGTTCTTTTCTCTGTCTTTGTCTTGATTTATTTTTAAAAATTCTTATGGTTATTTAAGAATACTAACAGAGAATAAGATGGTTGGATGGCATCACCGACTCGATGGACATGAGTTTGAGCAAGCTCCAGGAGTTGGTGATGATGGACAGGGAGGCCTGGCGTGCTGCAGTCCATGGGGCTGCAAAGAGCCGGACACAACTGAGTGACTGAAGTGAACTGATGGTTATTTAATATGATAAAATGAAACACTGATTTGATGGTCACCTATAATTCTTCTGGTCTTTCAGACCTAAAATCTCAGCCAAAACCCTATGCTACACACCCTAAAAGCCATTGCCTCTTACAGAGGCAGTTCAGGGAGAGGCAAACTTGCCCAGAGCTCTAGCAATCCACTCTGAGTCCATGCCTGTCCCACAAAAAGAGCTGGGAATTTGGTCCCTGTCTCAGCTGCTGCTGTTGCTGCTGCTAAGTCGCTTCAGTCGCGTCCAACTCTGTGTGACCCCATAGACAGCAGCCTACCAGGCTTCCCGTCCCTGGGATTCTCCAGACAAGAACACTGGAGTGGGTTGCCATTTCCTTCTCCAATGCATGAAAGTGAAAAGTGAAAGTGAAGTCACTCAGTCGTGTCCGACTCTTAGCGACCCCATGGACTGCAGCCTACCAGGCTCTTCCGTCCATGGGACTTTCTAGGCAAAAGTACTGGAGTGGGATGCCATTGCCTTCTCCACCCTGTCTCAGCAGTAAGGTGCTAACCCTGAAGGTGTTCTGCCCTGTTAACTACTTAGACTTTCCATCCATCCTTAGTTCTGTTGAGTAGGGTGCATCTCTCACTACACTAGGCTCACCCACCCATGAAGGGAACATCTTCACCAACTTCCTATGGGTCAAACAAAACAGTGAAATGTCTATGAAACCCCTATGGTTAAGTGCAGGGGCAGGAGGGAAGCTGTAAGAACCGCCAACAGCACCAGCTCCTTGGAGAAATCTGTCCTTGTTCTCCTTGCTCCCACTCAGGGCCCCGACCCTCTCAGGGCCCCCTGATCATCACCCCCCCAACTCCTGCCCCTCTCATTTCCCCTCCCCATCTCTTACTGCCCCACTTCCTCTCAAACCACCCTCCCCTCCAGCCCCCTCCCCTCTCATTCCCCACCTCCTCCTCTCTCCCTCCTCCCTCGCCCACTCACTCCCTCCTCCCCCCACCTCTCAGTCCTCTCTTCTTCCTCTCACTCCCCTCCCCTCCCCTCAACCGTATTTGAATTCCAACACAGACTAAAAGAAATGGAGGACAGTGGATATAACCCTGGTATTTTAGGAGGCAAAGGACTTTTAGCAAGTCCAGGGCAACTACATAAAAAGAGATGACAAAGACAGCCCATCCATCTTCAAGAAAGAAGGTGAAACAGTTCTGACTTGTTTTAAATTGCTGCACAATGCGGGTTACATGCTGAACTATTTGGTGACAAATCCTGTCTATATATCAAACAAAAGGCTCTTAATCACTTAAACACCTACATACAAACACATAAATTCCACTCCCAGTATGAACCCTTCTCTTGCTCATAAATCAGACCAGAAGAAAGTGCTGTGACTTATCCTTAAACCTCAATGTATATTTGCAATTTGGATTTTTGCAGCTAGTTGCCTTTTCTCTACTCTGATATGTTACCTTCAGGTTAACTACTACATTTTGGAGCTTCTACAAGACCAAATAAAATGCCCAAATTTGTTTTGCTGTTTGTTCAAGACAGATTATTATGGATCTGGTATCTATGCTTCAAATATTTTTTTTTTCAAAGGCCTACAAACAACACTTTAGGTAAATGAATTAACTTTTATAAATATTCTTATTTTGCTTTTTCAGACTTGATATTCTGTCCTGTATTTGTGTGGGTCAACATAAGATCTACACATAGACAGTGAGAAGGTTTAACTCAGTTTTCTGGGAAAATATCACATGAAACTTCACAGTTGAATTGAAGACTAAAGAATGAAGAAGACCGTGCTGAAATTTTCAAAACAATTATAGCTATCCAGAGAAATAAAAAGAACTACAAATATTTCTTTTAATTTTATGATCATAAGAATCTTTTTATACAGCTAAAGCCACAAAGTCACAGAATAAGGGCCTGGACCATAGCATTTTGCCCTCTGATTTTAAACTCTGGATCCATAAAGCCATTCAGCTACAAATGATCCTTACAAAACACTTCCTCTTGAATACTGACTCACATTTGTACTGCTCTAAATAACAAAGCTCATGCCAAGTGCATCAGAGGCATGAGACAAGAGATCATTTGTTTTCAAAGCATCATAAAATGTTCACATTTTCAATTCTTCATCTTTATACCTGTAACTAATGTGTCTCCATATAAGGCTTTGAATTCATTGAATCTGCTTCCATCCACGATTCTAGCAATGACCTAAGAGGAAAAAATAACAATGTCCCTGAGGAATTATATTACAAAAGACTTTGTGCATTCAAGTTATTCATAAGGAAAACAAATTCTTAATGAAGTTGTCACTTTCACAAAATTTCACCCTGTTCAGAAAATCTCAGTAGAATTTCACTAGACTTGTATGGTTAATGCCCTGAAGTCATTCTCAGTCCTGATATTACACTTCACTATAAAAGCTACAGTACCACATGGCCAACCTAGACCAACCTAGGCGGCACATTAAAAAGTAGAGACATTACTTTGCTGATAAAGGTCCATCTAGTCAAAGTTATGGTTTTTCCAGTAGTCATGTATGGATGGTGAGAGTTGGACTATAAGGAAAGCTAAGTGCCGAAGAACTGATGCTTTTGAACTGTGGTGTTGGAGAAGACTCTTGAAAGTCCCTTGGACTGCAAGGAGATCCAACCAGTCCATCCTAAAGGAAGTCAGTCCTCAATATTCACTGGAAGGACTGATGCTGAAGCTGAAACTAGAATACTTTGGCCACCTGATGGGAAGAACTGACTCACTGGAAAAGACCCTGATGCTCAAAAAGATTGAAGGCAGGAGAAGGGGACGACAGAGGATGAGATGGTTGGATTGCATCACCAGACCTGAGCTCATGGACATGAGCTTGAGGAAGTTCCAGGAGCTGGTGATGGACAGGGAAGCCTGGCATGCTGCAGTCCATGGGGTCACAAAGAGTCAGACACGAATGAGCAACTGAACTGAACTGAACCACATGGCATCCTACAAGGGCTGAGAAGCAGAGAAGCAGAGACTACAAGGGCTGGCTACTGGACTCAGAGCTTCAGGGGCTGTCAAATGTATTAGCTGAGGGTCAGGGATTCAATCAGAAAGCAAGGACCCACTGTATAGAACAGGGAAGCATACTCAATATTTTGTAATAACCTAAAGGGCAAAGAATCTGAAAAAGAATATATGTGTGTGTATATATATACATACACACACACATATATGTATATTTTACATATATGTAAAACTGAATCACTGGACTGTACACCTGAAACTAACACAACATTGTAAATCAACTATACTTCAATTAAGAGAATATATTAAAACAAGAAAAAGAAGAAAGAAAGGTCCAGCCTTAGAGTTAGAAGACTTAGGCTCCAACCTAAGGGATCACATATAATTTGTGGGCCATTTGTGTGTCCTGGAGTAAGTCAATTAGCCCCTCTGAGTCTCAGTTCTCACTTCTGCAGAAACGGAACAAAGTTGTGAAGATGTGATGAACTAGTAACAAAGGAACCTAAGAAAATAATGCTGAGATGAAGAACCAGCTCTGACTCCCAGCATCTCCCAGCTCCACCACTGAGACACTGGAGTCATAGGCTGGTTACCTAAAATCCTCAAAACCTCAGTTTCCTCATCTGTTTAATAATAATAATACTTATGTGCTAATAACAAAGCACACTGCCTGGCACTCACTGAAAGGCAGCTGTTATTAAGTCTTCAATAAAGGTTCTTTGATTCTGAATCTGACAGATGTTTCTACATACACACATGTATATATACATGTCATTAATCTATAAGAGATCAAAGTTACCAGATAATCCTCAGTGCTCAGCATTAAACATCAGGACTATTTCAAAGTGTTTAAACATGAAGCATATTCCAAATTTTTTCAGAAACTATTTTAGATGCTATGCATCATTTTTTCAGTCCAGTTCAAACTTCCTTTTCCCTCCTTACCATGTCAATCAAAGACATATTTTACAAGATGCAAAGGCTGAAAAATGAGTGAATAACTTACTTTGAATTATGTTTTAGTTATTTTCCTGAAAAGGTCCAATAATATAATGGGGATATAACAGTTGTCTAAGGGCTATGGAGTTCTAAAATTACACCTTTTGAAAAACAAACATATAACAACAACCATTCTTCCATACAAAAATAAAATCACTCAAGGTCAGAGAAACCTGGGGCCAATTAATGTGAAACTCCCTTCTATCTGCTTTATGATGAAGCTCATTTAACCACATAAAATATACTAACTCATCTTCCCAAAGAAGTAAGCTTTAGGAAACAGACATATCACATGATATTATCCCTATTTGTAGGAGTGGAAATCAATGCTCAGAGGTTCAATCTCAATACCACTGACTAGGGAAACAAGGACCAGAACTGGGTTTTTCAGTTAATATCCCAATGCAGTCCCACAGCTCCATATACTAATATCTCCAAACAAGGCTTATTTGCTATTACAGAAAAATATAATAAATTATCATCACAGTGATGAACATGAAGAAGCTAGGATACAATTTAAGAAGGCAGAGGTCTATCTTTATAAAAAGATACCAGTTAAGATGGCATCACTGACTCGATGGACGTGAGTCTGAGTAAACTCCGGGAGTTGGTGATGGACAGGGAGGCCTGGCGTGCTGCGATTCATGGGGTCGCAAAGAGTCAGACACGACTGAGCGACTGAACTGAAATGAACTGAGGATGAAATTGAAATACTGTTTAAAAAAAAAAAAAAGATGAACGACCACGAAGGCATGGATTTGCATCTGTTTTGTTTATTTCTCTACCCTTGGTTCCTGAAATAGTATCTTCACAGAAAAAGCATGCAATAAATACTGTCAAATATATGAAAAAAGTGATTATGCTTGAAAGAATGAATCCTTCACCATCTAGAAAACTTGACTATTAAAACAACTCATTTTTCAGGGACAGCATCCCTGTAAGTACCATTTTTTTCTCTATGTCTGTAATTAACTGAGAAGTCAAATCAAAAACCTAATTTTAAAATGTATAGTTAACTAAGTTACCTTGCCAAAGTGAAGTAACAGTTGAAGCTTCATTAAAATCCAGGATTTAAGACTCTCTAACAATAATAGAGTATTTCCTAAATAAATAATTGCTCACATCCATAAGTTGGATATTACATTCATCAATTCTTCCAAAAATTGATTTACTGAGTGCCTGCCACGTCACCAAGTACTAGCATAAGAATGAGGACCTAGCTACAAAAAAATGTTTCATGAAGAACTTTTCAATAATGGGGAAATGTTTATAATTTAAGCATTGATTTCCACTCCTAGAATATATGTATATACTATCTGAACTACATAAAAATGTATACACACACATTAAGCCAAAATACCAAATACTGGCTGCTTTCTCTAGACGGTGGAATTACAAGCGATTTTTGTTTTTCTGTATTTTCTATATTTTCACACGATTAGTACATAATAGTTTTATAGTCAAGGGGAAACATAACAAAATATTAAAGGCACAGAATCTGCTATTAGGACAATTTCCTAATTTAAAAACTATTCTGCCAGAGAAGATTACATGCTGTATGCAAGCACTAAAAACTGTCGACCTAGACCATGGAAGACAATCTGTAACCATAGCAACATCTTCAACTGTAATCAGAAGTCTAATCCTTTGTTCATGTCCTATTGATCTAAAAGGGTATGTTTTTTCTTTCAACAACTTACTGACATTCCATCCATTTCCCGAAATAAGAACCCAAAAAAGAAACAGCTGGAAATTATAGTGTTGCCCTACATCTTTCCTCATGTCCACAGGAATACAGAGCACTAAATATGAACAAAGCAAGCTTAGGCATCGTGCAGGGAAAACTTGCTGATAATTAAGAGGTGTTCCCCCTTTTTTCTTTTAGTAAGGTATCTTTTCCCTTTTATGTCCCATATATAAAACAGACTTCAGCTTTGAAAATGGATACATACAGCTTACTAGTTCACACGAAGTTTAAACACATGCCTTAAACTATGACAGCATAGCTTATAGCTCACAGTTCCACTTTACACACCTCTCGGACATCAAAGTTCCTCTTAAGGTTGGCACCAACTATTCCATACAATTCATCAGCAGGAAATAAAGGATCTTCAGAAGGCTCAATGGTAACCTGCAGAAATACAGAATAACAACATTAGCCTGTTTAAAGATATTATTTCAAGGTGACATAAGCCAAAATGCATTGGAAAAATAAAAAAATATAAGAACAAATTCAACTCACATCCATTTTCTTCTGATAATTTAGACTCCTCACAATCTTCCTAGCTAAGTGAAGGGCATGATTATCATCCAAAGCGTAGTAGTCACTTACTCCAGACTTTCTACAGAGTAAAGCACACTAAAATAATCAGAACAGGGGAAAGAAAAATAATTAAATACCTTAAACCCCAAGAATCTTCTCTCATCTAAGGATTTACGAACAGGGAAAACTGAGGTACACAGAAGTTATATACCTTGCCCTAGGACCGCCAGTAGCTGCGTAAGAACCCTCACCTTATGTTTCTCAATCCTGACTTTCTTTTAGTAGACCACAGGGCCTTACTGGCAAGAACTTCTATTTGATGCTCATCCCATACACCACAGATAAAACTGCATATGATGTATTTCAACCTCAGCTGGCCCACTTTTGTGATGTAGTTGCCAACAACGACAAGACTCACTGAGGTACAACTGTGTACCTTCATCAACTGTAAAGATGATCACAACCTCACTATCTTCATCAACTGTGAAGATGCCAACTGTGACTTCCCATTTCTGAGAGATTGCTGAGGCCTCCCTTATCAAGTTACACCCCCAGAGTCAGCTGTCGCAGGTAGCACACACAAAGTCTTGAAGACATTGTCCCTCAGATCAATGGTGAAAATAACTGATAACGTGGCACTGTGGTAAGGGCCATGGAAGTCCTTCTCATTTCAAGTTCAATGTGAATGAAGCCTGGGCATACTCTGGTTCTTAGATGGCTTGTTATTTCACTTGTAGATGTATGGCTATGACTTTCTAATGCAATATTTTAAGAAGAACTATAGAGTCAGGCAAAAATATATACCTGAAAAGAATAGAATTTTAGTTTATTTTATAAGCAAAGATTTGGAGAAGGAAACGGCAACCCACTCCGGTATTCTTGCCTGGAGAATTCCATGGACTGAGGAGACTGGTGGGCTACTCCACGGGGTAGCAAAGAGTCAGACACGACAAAGTGATTAAACAGCAACAAATAAGCAGAGACTAAGCTGCCATAGTCTAAATTTTGATGTCTTGTCTAAGGAAAACACCAAATCCTCAGGAGCTATGTCCAGACTAGGGCTCTCACGGTGGTCTCATGTCCTGTCCACTTTGGGCTTGGGTGTTCCTCAGTAAGAGCAGGGACCATGTATCCTCCAATACCTTTGCAAATGGTAGATCCTTCAGTTTCATCAACTTAATAAGGCATTTTACAACTGACCATATCTTTCAAACATTTCACACATAATACCAGCTGCATTTGCTGACTTCTATCTACACTATAGCAACTCAGTAAACAAAGAGAAATAGAAGAGATTGCTTCCCAATCAGTAAATATTTAAAATAAAATGTCTTCTTTTAAAAACTGCCTAATATGTACCAAAATAGTAGGAAAGAGAAACTTTTGATGAGACACTGTATTATGTAAAGCCTTGTGTCAAATTACCTACTAAGGATGACAAATCGTTATGTACAAGTATGTATTTATTTATAGTAACAGAGAGAACCAAAGCAACTTGTGACTAGTAAATTTTATGACACTGTTCCCGAAAAAAGCCATTACCACCTAATCCACATGACTTTAAACAAGCTATTATTAATGATAATAGCTGGCAGTAATAGAGCGCTTAGGATGCCACAGACAGTGTGCTGTGAGGCAGAAACAACTCACATCTCCATTTCACTCATGAGGAAATGAGGCTCCGGGAAGTTTAGTAGTTTGTCTAGTCACAAGGGTAACAAGTGAGGCAAATGGAAGATGCATCCTAGAATCTACACCCCTAACTTTTTCACCTTTTGACTTTATACTGGAGTAGCTGATCAACAGGCTGTGTTAGTTTCAGGTATACAACAAAGTGACTCAGTTATACACATGTATATATCAATTCTTTTTCAAATTCTTTTCCCATTTAGGTTGTTATATAACATTGAGCTGAGTTCCCTGTGCTACATAGTAGGTCCTTACTGGTTATCCATTTTAAATATAGTAGTACGTGCACGTCAATCCCAAACTCCCTAACTGGACGCAAGCTAGCATATTCGCTCTGTAATTGTTTTTTAGTTCATTCATTTATCCGCCTAATTAAATTATAAATCCTTGAGGGCAAGGACTAGGCCTAAAATTCTTCTGCATTATTCATAACACTTAGTATAATCCATCTATCCACAGTAAGTGCTCAGTGAGAAAGGAGTGAATGGAAAACTGAGGCAGAGGTAGGTCCCTCAGCCAGCTCTTCAAAAGGCATGGCAGTGTTCTTTGATAGGAGAGTGGAAACGTTGTACATATTTTCCTTCTCCCACTCACTAGACTGTTCCTACAGCCACCTGCTGGTTTGTGGTATGGCAGAGCAAAGAAAGGTTTACTGCACCTCCCAGGCCACTGAGCTCAATGATTAAATCTACCTGCCACTTATGCCTGGGTTCTATAAAGTCTAGTCCTAGGCCCTGTTCCTTATCTACACTCAGCTCGAGGTGGACTTATCTAGTCCCATGGTTTAAATTCCACCTCTGTGCTGATGGTTCTCAAGCACTGATCTGGGCTCCAGACACTTATAGTTAACTGCCTACTCAGCATCTCTACTTGGATGCCTGGAGCATCTCTAACTTAGCAACACTTGACCCCTCCCAACACTTGACCAACATTTTATTCCCTCCCAGACTCAGGGAATAAAACCATTTCATGTCATTATCTTCATTACCTCACTTTCCTGTGCCCCATATATGAAATCCATCAACAAATCCCTCAATTCTACCCCTAAAATAGAGCACAAATGTGATTACTTCCTTCCTACCTTCACCACCACCATGACCATCTAAGCCAGCAGTGCCTATGCTATTGATAGAACCATCCAACTGGTCCCTCATACACTCTTGCCAACCTACTAAGCATCTTCCGTCTAGCAACCGGAGGGATTTTTCTAATGAAAGATTTGATAATAGTACATCTCTCCTTAATACTCTTCAATGATTTCCTCATTGCTCATAAGAATACTGATTATTATGATGATAAACATGATAATAATGGCAGTTAACATTTATAGGTACTTAGTTTAAAGTGGGAGAAGGCAATGGCACCCCACTCCAGTACTCTTGCCTGGAAAATCCCATGGACGGAGGAGCCTGGTGGGCTGCAGTCCATGGGGTCGCTAAGAGTCGGACACGACTGAGCGACTTCACTTTGACTTTTCACTTTCATGCATCGGAGAAGGAAATGGCAACCCACTCCAGTGTTCTTCCCTGGAGAATCCCGTGGACAGAGGAGCCTGGTGGGCTGCTGTCTCTGGGGTTGCACAGAGTCGGACACAACTGAAGAGACTTAGCAGCAGCAGTTTAAAGTGGGTATTGTTTCAAGCAATTTACACATAATATCTCATTTAATCCTCATGAAATTCTAGGAGGTAGATGGTGGTATTCTTACTCCTGAACTTTAACCTGAAATGGGCCAACCGGTGATGTAATGGAGCTGGCTCACGCCTGACTCACAAGAGCCAATTGTATGTATCTCTTCCTGATGCCATGACCAGTGTTGTCCCACTGGTAGCTTAAAATCAGGCATTGTGGGATAATTTATACCACAAATATGGATTGGCAGATGCCACAAAGCAGGATATTTTCTCTTCTCAGAGAACAAGCTAAGTGTTTACCTCTTATTGAGCATTTAGCTAAGCTATTCCTCAGCATTCCATGCAGCCTGCAGGGACCTTGAATGGACACAGGCTCCTCAAGCAAGACCTAGGTAGCCGCTCAGTCACGAGCAAATGTAAGTTCTCAACGACTTCCCCAACAGTCCTTATGATCAACAGTCTGCACTGCCTCTCATGGCCTGCATGCTTATATACAGTCTCCAAGGAACTTAACACTAGCCCCAATCTTCTGGTTTGATTGACCAATCTGGCCCTAGTCAGGGGACCCCAAAGCACTCCAATCATCAACCCTAATAAAAACATGTACCCCAGGTCCTGTCTCATCTCTGGGCAGCCTGGCTTGACCACCTCATGTGGTCCCTCAAGGTGTGCTGTATAATTTCTCCAGGACCTATGACTAATAAACTTCTCTATTTCAGATTCTCTTATGGTCTATTGTTGAATCATGGCTCACCATCCAGCACCCTGTCCTCCACTTAACAAGTGTTAATTAAGCAATGTCATAATGCCTGCACGCCACTGGCTTAGCTCTACCTTCTATATGCCTTCCCTATACTTCTTTTTTTGTGGCCCTTATCATGTATACACATTTATGTACTATTTTGAAGGAGGTGAAACAAACCTCCCTGACTAGACTATAAGCTTGAGATCAAAGACAATGTCTATCTGACTACCTTGAATACCTAAACAGTGCCTGGTCCGTAACAGGTGTTCAATGAGTATTTGTTAAACAAATGATAACTCTGTCTCTCCAGTCTTTCTAGGCTATAATAAAAAGCTGATGTTCTTGCTTAGAAATGGAACACTAAAGAACTGAACCCCAAAACTGCAGATCTAGAATAAGTAAACTGGTTTGATCTGGCAAGTTTAACACTTGGAAAAAATAATTTAAAATTTCTTTTAAACAGATAAATGACAATCAATCCTGGGAAGAAACAACTGCTTCTGTTTCACCTGCAGTGAAGATCAGCCCCTCCAAGATCCTCAGCTGACACCTCTTCTCCAGTGGCTGCTTTAACCTACAACAAAGATAAAAGTCAAAGGTGAGTTTTGTCCATCAGAGTTATTAAAATGCCTTCCCATACATTCCCTAACCTGGCTATATCTACCATTCTTTCTTTCACAGAACTACATATTTTGTTTCTCATTTAACCCACCTGGATAATATTGCCTCTAGTCTACAGACAAGAAATGCGAACCCAGAGTCACTAAGTCACTTGCCCATAGCCCCCAAGCAAGGGACAGAAACTGACTTGAACCCAGACATTCCTGGCTTGAGAGCACGCTCCTTCCCCTACTTTATTCTGCCTCCACATGCACCTTAAAGCCTTTGTATCTGTGCATATGCTGTTCCCACTACCTGGGCTCCCTTCTTCCTCTCATCCACCCAATGAATCCCCACTTATTGTTCAAGCCCTACCTGCTCTATGGGGCTTTCCCTGATCTGCCCAGGCCTTTAAACCATTAATGACACTCCATGGTATTAACAGAGCAATGCTTGCTCATCTGTGGTTCAAGCATATTCCACTTACACCTCCAATGGCACTTGCCAGACTGTATTTCACTAATTTGCATGTGTCTCTCTCATCTTTTCTATACTGTGAGTTCCTGGATGGCAGAAATTGTGATTTATTCATCTTTGGACACTCAATAAATGTACTGGAGTAACACTATTTTTTTTTTCATCTTTGGTAAATAATTCCAGTGACTATCAAAAACAAACTCTTAAAGGTATAGTATCTTTAAGATGGGGGAAAAAAATCTCCATGATTACCCACATCTAAGATTCATGAGAATATGACCAAAAAGAAAGAAATGTTAAGTAATAAATTAAGACTGTCTTAATTATAGTCTGAGAAGTTTTAACAAGAAAAATGATTTAAGGCTAAATGCCAACCTGGTCCCTTAGAAATCGTTTATTGATTCCTACTTCTTTGAGTTGGTTGATTTATTTCTTTTTCTCCAAGTAATTTTTTAAAAGGCTTTTATTAGAATAATGAACATTAATCTAAAACACAGCATAGGAATGACTTATTCACTACATCAAAAGCTCTGTCTTAAATATTATTCTACAGGGAGAAGTAATTAAATTTTTTACCTCCAAATATTCCACCCCCAGAACTAAATTCTTGATTCTCTTCTTCCCAAAAAATTCAGTGTAAAATAACATTCAGTCCAGACAATAACTAGTTACAAAGGTGTCTGGATATTTAAAAACTAATAAATAGCTGATAAATGATATTCATTTTCAGGGAACTAATACCAGATGAAAAAATAAAATTTGTCATCAGTTAATATTTACTGAAACACTTACACATGACTGAAACTGTGACATATATAAAAATTTGATAAAAGTTTAAGAGAAAAAGAAAATAGCTCATTCTATTAAATAATAAGCTTGGACAATAGAAGATAGGACAACAAAACAGCTCCTTCAAAACCTTGTCTGCAAAGCCTTTTCTCAATTTTCAGTAAAACAAGCATCAAAATTTAGAATTCTCCAACAGCTGAGGCTGCTGCTGCTTTTTTTCTACCTATAAACATGGCCTTTTGATGGCAGACTACGGAACAGGGTTCAGTTCTCTAACAGAACTGCAGACTTCAGTGGCCATGTTGCTTTTTTCCAAGGTATAAGTTAAATCTGAATCCACTGAACAGACACTGTGATGTTGATGCTGACAAAATCCTCTCTCAAAAACAGCATTATATCCATATTATGATAATGCCTTATTCCCAAAAAGATGTTTTAAATTCTAGTCATATCTGTACTCATTCTCTAATAAAAAATAAACAAGACTACCCAGGAAAATTTACTATACATAGTAAATTAACCAACAATCGCTATGAATATAGCTAGAGAGATATTAAAGAATAATATTTAGTATTATTCTGCAGGCTTTTGGAATGAAGCCTTGAGACTTTTACTACATCTGAAATGGTAGTTTTTCAGGCTTACCTGATCCTCCATAAAAAAGTTATTGAAAATTAACATGAAGCATAAGATCTTTTAACATACTCTTTTTAATAAACTTGTGTTAGTATTCTAAAACCAAGATAAACTTTTGAAGCAATAAACTTCCTTTGTAAGATATAATTCATGTACCAGAAAATTCGCCATTTAAAAGAATACAATTCAGTGTTCTTTATCATATTAACAAGGTTGTGTAATCCCCACCACCACCCAATCTCAGAACCTTCCATCACTCTCAAAAGAAGCATTCCTACCCACACACCCCCACCCTAGACCCTGGCAACCGCTAACCTACCTTCTGTCTCTATGAATCTGCCTATTCTACATATTTCATAGAAATGGAACCATACAATATTCGTCCTTTTGTGTCTGGCTCAGTGTTTTCAAGGTGTATCCATGTTGTAGGATGTGTCAGAACTTCATTCCTTTTTACGGCTGAATAATACTCCACTGTAGGTTTACTGTACCTTTAGAATTTCCTTGGCATTATTCTGTTTACCTCTTTAATATTCTTGGATTATACATACACAGTGGGACGTTTCCTTGTAATTTGTACTAACTATCTGTGTCTTTACCCACCCTCTGTTTATCCCTCTGAAATCTAGGATCAACATAACGTGGCATAAACACTGCAGGGTGACCGCTGCTTTCCTGAAACTCGCTGTTGCAGCCTGGTGGAGCACAGACCAGAAACTGCCCCATGAATCAAGGGTGCAGCAAACTGCGCCCTCGTGATTGTCCTAGTAAGCATACCAAATGCACATACTTGGGGCAGGATGTGCTCGCTGCTCCGCTTCACTGCCTGCCCCTGAGTCAGTCCCCATGGAAACAAAACAAGATGTTCCTGATCAACAGCAGAGCCTTAACTTGACTCCCTCTTTATGGTGTGCTGATCAAACTCCCCAGTATAGCTATTCCCTAATGATCTCATGTGACTTCTACCAATAAAAGTGCGGGCTGAAAGGAGACATTTTGTCTTCCTGCCATGGGGAGCAGGAGGACCCCCTGATTCCCTGCTTGCCCAATTATGTGTCTGACTTTTCACTATGCGCCAGCCCCCGTTTCAGGACTTTCTCACCCGTTGTGCTGGACGTGGCAGGTGGCGCCCAAACAGGGACCTGAAATTGGGAAGAATTCCCCCGAGGGAAAAAACTGAAGTGAAGACGTGAAGAAAAAAGTGAAGAAAAAGTGAAGTGAAGACGTGAAGAAAGTGAAGACGTGAAAGTGAAGAAAAAAGTGAAAGTGAGGCGCCTGGATCATGGCCAGGCCCTCAGACTCTAAGGGTGGAAAGTCCCTTGTTGTCTTACAAAGTCAGGGTAACAATGGGGAATGATTTGAATAAAGCTGAGAAACATTATCTCCAGCTTTTGAGGCACCTCCTCCAGAGACTGCTAAGTGAAAGTGAAAGTGAAGTCACTCAGTCGTGTCTGACCCTTTGCAACCCCATGGACTGTAGTCTACCAGGCTTCTCTGTCCATGGGATTTTCCAGGCAAAAATACTGGAACGGGGTGCCATTTCCTTCTCCAAGAGATCTGCCCAACCCAGGGATTGAACCCCGGTCTCCCACATTGTAGGCAGACGCTTTACCGTCTGAGCCACCAGGGAAGTCAGAGGTGGTTAAATATAATCCTTGGTTTCTGGAAGAAGGCACTCTAGATATTGAAAATTGGGATTGAGTGGGAGAGAATTTGAAACCAGCACACAGGAGAGGGGATCGCATACTCGTGATGGTATTTGCAACCTGGGGCTAGTGTGCTCGGTCCTATACCCTTTTCAGACTGAGAAATCATGCCAGAAGGCGGTGTCCCCAGAAGCAACTCTTGTTTACCCTTCCACCCCTTTGCCACCTAAACTTGAGGATGATTTTCCACCACTGCCACCTCCACTGGATCTAGAAATGTCTTGGGAGGATAAGTCGCTGACTCAATTTCAGCCTGCCATGGCCTCCACCCTTCATACGTGTGCTTTAAACATTGAGGACCATCTTGCTTTCCCTATTAATTACAGACCCGACGCCAATAATCCCACTCAGGTTATTGCAACCCATGAAACTTTTGACATCAGTGTTTTAAAGGAACTAAAATCTAGTGTTAGGTTGAATGGGGTTAATTCCCCTTAACACAGGAACTGTTGGAAATTTGTTTCCCTGGAAGAAGTTCTCCTTACAATGTTAAAATGTTAGCCAAAGCAGCTTTAAGTGGTCCCCGATATTTACAATTTTTTGCCTCTTATACTGAGTTGTGCCAAGAGCAAGCCCATACCAATTTGGCCACTGGACATAATCTTACTTTTGAAATGCTCATAGGCACAGGGCAACATACCAGTCCAACAGCCCAACTGACTTATGAAGGTACAGTGGTGGAAGCGTATCAACAGGTCACCAAATGTTGCCGAAGGGCGTGGCAGACAGCATCAGACCCTGACAAGCCTACCGGTTCATCCGTCAAAATTTTACAGAGACCTGGAGACGACTCACTGAACTTGTAGACTGGCTCTCATCTGCTCTCCACTGTCAAATTAATAGTCCTACGGTGGAGGACATTTTGTTAAAACAATTAGCCTATGAAAATGCCAATGAAGATTGCAAGGCTGCCCTTAACCCTCTTCATCAAAATGTCAGCCTTGCAGATTTTGTTCGAGCGTGTCAGAATATTGGTACACAGGCTCACAAACAAACCGTGCTAGCTCAAGCAATTTGTGCTGCCTTTAAAAATAATTTTAGCTCTTCCCCTGCCAAATGTTTTCAATGTGAAAAGCCTGGACATATGAAAAAGGATTGCTGTTCCCGATCTAAAACAGGTATTACAATACCTCCACCCACTTGTAACAATAAAACACCGGGACTGTGTCCTCAATGCCAGAAAGGCAATCACTGGGCTAATCACCACAGATCAGAATTTCATAAGAATGGTTCCCCTTTAAAGCCAGGAAACAGCCAACGGGGCCAGCCCCAGGCCCCACAAATGATGGGACACAGCTGGTGAAGATCTCCAGCACACCCTGCAGCCTATCTCCAGCCTCCCAGCTGCTGCCAGCGGAAGTGCTGCATTGGACCTCCCAACCAGAGTAACTGTTCAGATTAATGAATCAGACCCCCTGCAGCAATCCCTACTGGGATCTGAGGCCCCATTCCACTGGGGACTATAGGACTCATTCTGGGCAGAAGTGGCCTTACTCCCAAGGGCCTCCAAATTCTTCCTGGCCTTATTGACCTAGACTACTTGGGAGAAATTAAAGTAATGGCTCTTTCCTGCTCATCCCATGTCATTCTGCAAGGTCAACGAACTGCTCAGCTCCTTCTCTTGCCTTACCATGCCCCTAACAATTATAATCCTATCACCAGAGGAAAACAAGGATTTGGGAGCACTGGTGATCAAGTAGTGTGCTTTACTCAACAAATACTCTCAGATCGGCCCACTTGTAAGGTTAAAATTCAAGGAAAAACCTTATCTAATCTCTTAGATACTGGAGCTGACTTTTCCATCATTATTTCTTATCAATGGCCAGATGACTGGCCCTTGACTGAACCCCAGGAAAAAATCTCAGGTTTGGAAGAATCCCAACAACTTGCTCAGAGTTCAGCAATTCTTCTTTGCCTAGGGCCCGACAAACGACTTGCCCAATGGCACCTAGTTCTCTCCAACAAGGGAAAGGCAGATCATATGATGATGAGAATGGGGTAACAACAGAGAAAAGGGCTAGGAAAAAATTTACAGGGAGATCCTTCTCCTTTACCTATTCAACCCAAACTGGAAAGAAAAGAGCTACTATATAAAAATTTTTAATGAAGGTCACTGACATTTCTCCGCCACCACATGCCACACCTCTAACGTGGCTGACATCTAAACCTGTTTGGGTGGATCAATGGCCTCTGGCAAAGGAGAAACTTGCGCATTTACAAGCCTTGGTAGAAGAACAGTTTCAAGCAGGACACAGAGGAAAGTACTAGTCCTTGGAATACTCCAGTTTTCACAGTCCCTAAAAACATCAGGCAAATGGAGGCTGCTTCATGATCTTCGAGCTATTAATGCTGTAATGCAACCCATGGAGGCCTTGCAGCCCGGACTCATCCCCTTTGGCCATACCTCAAGATTGGCCAATTGTAGATCTGGATCTTAAAGACTGTTTTTATACAATCCTCTTAGCTCCACAAGACAAAGAAAAATTTGCCTTTTCAGTACCTAGTATTAACCAACCAGCCCCCATGAAATGGTACCAATAGAAAATGTTGCCTCAGGGGATGATGACGCTATGGCAACAATACGTGGCTAGCACTCTGGAGGGAGCTCAATCCCTCTGTCCTCAAGCCTCCATCATTCACTATATGGATGACATACTCTTAGCTGCCCCGGAAGTCTCTCCTAAACCCACTTTTTCACCAAGTTCAACACGATCTTAAATGATGGGGACTACATGTAGCCCCCCCAAAAATTTAAAAAACAGCTCCCTTTTCCTATTTAGGTTATTGGGTTTCAGAACATACCATTATACCCCAAAAGGTATCCATTAGATGCGACAATCTCAAAACATTCAATGATTTTCAGAAGCTTTTAGGAGATATTCATTGGTTGTGCCCTGCTTTGTGCACTCCTACCAGTTCACTTACACACCTCTTTGAGACCCTTAAAGGGGACTCAGCCCTTTCTTCTCCTCAGACTCTGACGCCACAAGCTAAAAAGGAACTCGATATAGTAAATATTGCCATTCAAAATGCTCAACTTAATCATATTCATGATGATCATCTTATTCTCTTCATTGTCGTAGCTTCTTCAGAAGCCCCTACAGGAGTTCTATTTCAAGAACAGCCCACCTTTGGCATCATAGAATGGCTGTTGGCACATTCTCAGGAGGGCAAAACTCAGATGACGTACCTTACCCTTGTGTCTAATTTAATTATACAAGAAAGAAAGCATACCTGCCAGTTAACTGGCTTTGATCCTCAAACTACTCATGTTCCATTTGACAAAACTCAACAACAGCATCTTTGACAGACTTGCTTATCATGGCAGGTTGCCCTCACTGCTTTTGTGGGCATTTTAGACAATCACCCTCCTGCACATAAATTATTACAATTTATTTCCCTAACTCCCTTTGTGTGGCCCAGAGTCACCAAGGCCACGCCTATCCCAGGTGCTCCTACTTATTTTACAGATGGCTCTAACAATGGCAAAGCAGGCATTACTGACCCTGAGGAGTGAGAAACTCTAGTAACTCCCCACACCTCGGCTCAGCGGGTGGACCTAGTAACAGAAATTACAGTACTTGTTTCTAAAGACCTCTATTAATATTGTTAGTGACTCTGCCTATGTGGTTGGAATGACCAAGTCTACTGAGACTACAAAAATTAAACATGTTAATTCTGAGGACTTATTCCTCCTATTTCTCCAACTTCAAAAAGCCATTCGCTCCCATTCCTTTCCTTTCTTTATTACACATATTCAAGCTCACTCCCCTCTCCTGGGGCCTCTCACCCTTGGCAATTCTCAGGCTGACCTTCTAATGATGCCCATTTTTAAGCAGGCTTACCAGTTTCATCAACTTCTTTATCAATCTGCCATTCCCTTAGACATCAGTTTAACGTTACTAAATCCCAAGCAACACAAATTATTCAAGCCTGTCCTTCCTGTTAACAAGTCAGTGCTTACCAACCTCCATCACCTGGAGTTAACCCTCCAGGGGTTACTCCAAATGAAATTTGGCAGAAGGATGTAACCCATTTTCCTGAGTTTGGACACCTTAGCTACCTTCGTGTTTCTACTGATACTTATTCTCATATGCTTTGGGTTCTGCTCATCCCGGTGAAACCACCATTCATGCCCAATGCCATTTATTAACTGCTTCCGCTCATATGGGCATCCCAAAGAAACTTAAAACTGACAACGGGCCAACTTACACCCGTAAAGCTTTTACAGCCTGTTGCTCTCTCTGGCCTATTAGTCATTCTACAGGCATCCCACATAATCCAACTGGCCAAGTTATTGTTGAATGAGCACACTATGCTCTTAAAAGTCAACTTTTAAAACAGAAAGGGGGACTAGCAGGGAAATCTCCACCTGCACATCTGCGTCTAGCTCTCCTAACCTTAAATTTTTTCACAACAGATGACCAAAAATCAACCCCACATGAGAAACACCATTCACATACTCCTTCAGTGTGATACCCACAGGTCTGGTGGAAGGTGCCAGAAGGTAGTCCATGGAAAGGACCAACCCCCCTACTAACGTGGGGAGGAGGATATGGTTGTGTCTCAACAGGTCAAGGCCCTGGTTAGATACGAAGCAGGTGCATCAAGCTTTACCATGGATCCCCCATTTGCACCACGGGAGATGTGGAATCCCACAGTGAGCATGGCGATGGTGACACAGAAAGTCCAGAGGCTGCACCTGGCGGACTGCGCCCTGAGCCCTGCCCCCCCCACCACCGCCCCAAGCAAGAAGGACAACCACGCACTCCTCAGGCACCTCCTATGACTTGCGGACAACTGAAGAGCCGCAGTCAAAAGAGTGAACAGATGCTCTTGCACACTCAAACACCTGACTAAGGCTCCCGAGACCATGCTGCTGGCTATGGTGGCATTGGTCTCCTGTGCTGTAACTGGGGCTGCTGCTGCTAAGTCACTTCAGTCGTGACTCTGTGTGACCCCATAGACGGCAGCCCACCAGGCTTCCCGTCCCTGGGATTCTCCAGGCAAGAACACTGGAGTGGGTTGCCATTTCCTTCTCCAATGCATGAAAGTGAAAAGTGAAAGTGAAGTCGCTCAGTCGTGTCTGACCCTTAGCGACCCCACGGACTGCAGCCCACCAGGCTCCTCCGTCCATGGGATTTTCCAGGCAAAAGTACTGGAGTGGGGTGCCATCGCCTTCTCCAGTAACTGGGGCAGATGCCGATTTGTATTGGACTTATGTTCCAGACCCTCCATTAGCTAGACCCTTAACGTGGACTGACACTTCCCCTACAGTTTGGACCAACGATTCCCATTGGTTCCCAGATCCTATCGGG
Organism: Bos mutus; assembly: GCF_027580195.1. Classification (NCBI taxonomy): domain Eukaryota; kingdom Metazoa; phylum Chordata; class Mammalia; order Artiodactyla; family Bovidae; genus Bos; species Bos mutus. The sequence goes on along the minus strand of NC_091636.1, from coordinate 28,361,425 downwards.
GTACCCCCAAATTTAACACAGAAAGAGCCCTATATTATTATTCTGGACTGACCATGATAGTCTTGCAATCAAAACAAAAAGGGGGAGATGCTGCAGCCTGGCAGAGCAGAGACCAGAACCTGCCCCACGACTCGAGGGTGTGGCAAACTGCGCCCTCGTGATTGTCCTAATAAGCACGCCGACCAGACATACTTGGGGCAGAACGTGCTCCCTGCTCCGCTTCACTGCCTGCCACTGCGTCCGTCCCCATGGAAACCAAACAAGTCACTCCTGATCAAAAGCAAAGCTTTAACTTGACTCCCTCATTATGGTGCGCTGATCAAACTCCCCAGTATAGCTATTCCCTAATGATCTCATGTGACTTCTACCAATAAAAGTGCGGGCTGAAAGGAGCCATTTTGTCTTCCTGCCATGGGGAGCAGGAGGACCCCCGATTCCCCGCTTGCCAAATGATGTGTCTGTCTTTTCATTACACGGCCGCACCTGTCGCAAGTCTTTCTCACCTGCCCTGCTGGACACGGCACTCAGTAATGGAGATGGTCAAATGGGAAGTAAGGAAAAACCAGGGATAACATAATCCAGTCCCCAGTGCCTACTTTACAGGCAGGTGGCCAGTGAGGGTACACAGGGTCCCACTCTCAGAAGAGTCCTGTGCTCGGAGTTTAATGCTCACTGGTTACCCTGGTGCAAGTCTAAACAATTTTATCTCTGAAGCTGTTTTCTGTAATGAAGTCTGATGGGACAATGGAGCATATGTGTTAAGGTTTACAGCCTCTGCTCTTGTGCAGTCCTCCTCCCCTCTGCTCCCTGCTTCCTGGCTGACTGGCGCCTGTGCCCTGGGTCTTGCCCTACCTTCTCTTCCCTGCCCCTGACCAGCGACTGTTCCATTTGTCCCCAGTGGGGCTCTGGCTCAGGAGCAGGGTCATAGGTCAGGCGTGCACCCCATGGTGTCTCTGGGAGGATCATGGTAGCCCATCACAGACCTGGGCTAGGCAGTGCTGAGATGTGCTCACCAACAGGCCACTTGAGGAGAGGAGGGGGGCTAAGGGCTAGCCTTTTGCCCATCTCCACCCGGGTACCAAGCACATTTTCACATGGAGATGGCACAACTTTGGGGTCATAGTGGGCCCATGGGAAGCAGAGATGCCCACATGGAGATGGCACAACTTTGGGGTCATAGTGGGCCCATGGGAAGCAGAGATGCCTGGGGCGGCGGTGGGGGGTGCAACATCATGAAACAGCGAATAAAAACACAACTGCTAGACAGATCACAGAAGAAAGGAAAATGTTTTATGTTTTAGTACCTTTGACAGTGGAAACAACCCAAATGTCTATCAACCAATAAATGCATAAACAAAATACAGCCTATCCATACAATGAAATATCACTCAGCTATAAAGAGGAATGAAGTAATTCCTCAAAAATTTAGATACAGAGTTACCACATGGCTCAGCAATCCCACTTCTGAACATATAAGAAATGAAAGAAGAAGAAATGAAAGCAGGGACTCACACAGACATTTGCACATGGTCACAGCAGCATTATTCCAAACAGCCCCAAAGTGGAAGCAACCCAGAAGTCTATTGAAGGATAAACAGACAAAATGTGGTATATACATGTACACTGGAATATTATTCAGCCTTTAAAAGGAAGGAAATTCTGACACATGTTACAACATGGACAAATCTTGAGGGCATTTTCCTAAGTGAAATATGGCAAACACAGAAGGACAGATATTATAGGATCCATTTAAATGAGGTTCCGAAAGTAGTCAAATTCATAGACAAAGTAGAATCATGGTTTCTGGGGTAGTGAAGAAGGCAGGGAATAGGGAGTTAGTGTTTAATAGGCACAGAGTTTCAGCTGGGGAAGATGAGAACGTTCGGGAGATGGACGGTAGTGACAGCTGTACAACAAAGTGACTATACTTAATGCCAGAGCACTGTATACTTAAACATGGTCAGAATGGTATATTTTACTTCAAGCAAGCAAGCAAATGTTCTTACCAAAAAGAAACGAACAGGCAGGTTCTTACCAAGGGAGGTCCACCCAAGAAAATGGTACCCTGCTTGCGGACGATGATGTTTTCATCAGCCATTGCAGGCACGTAAGCTCCTCCTGCTGTGCAGGAGCCCATGACCACTGCTATCTGGAATCCAAGCACACAGGAAACTCATGCAGTACAGCTCGAACAGTGAATTACACAGTCTCTGGATATACAGTTCCACAAACAGTACCAGGGCATGTTACTAGCTTGTCCCTATGTTGTCTTTGTTTTTATCTTTTGGTTTTTTGGGTTTTTGTCTACGCTGTGTGGCTTGCAGGATCTCAGTTCCTGACCAGGGATTAAACCCAGGTCATGGCAGAAAAGCTTGGAATCTTAACCACTAGGTGACCAGGGAACTCCTTGTGTTTCATTTTTAAAATGAAGTTCTCTGAGCGTTTAGAACTGTTACCTAACTTTTGTATCAAAACATTTTGAAGGGCTTAGGTCACACTTCTACAAAGCTTGTGGACAACCTCCCTGTCAAATGGAAGACTGGCCAAACACACCATTACACTGAGCAACTAATGGAGAGAAGAAACTCACAATCAACCCATAAATTAGCAAAATTATATTAAAAGGACAACTTTTATATCTAATAATAGCAATAATAAGTTCTCTAAACAATTGCCACTTACCTCATAGGAATACTGAAATAATTCTCCAAATGAGCAATGTTAATTTTGTGTTACCCTGAATATAAGACTTTCTAAATATAAAACTAATGTTAGCATCACAATTGAAAATCTTGCTCAAAAGAAAGTCAGTTGTGTGGAAGCTGGGTGATGCATACTTGAGGGTTCACAGTACTATTTTTCTACTTTTGTGGGTGCTTGAAATTTTCCATGATAAAAGTTTTTAAAAAATTCTTGCTTAGAGATTAGTATGATACAAATAATAAATATAGATTTTGCTGATTAGTCCTAGATAGGAATAAATACTACCACGAAGAAAAATAAGAGAAGTATGTAGTGAATATTTTCTTAAATTACCATATGAAAGTAGTTTTACTAATTCCAATATTCCATCAGTTTTCCTTCTAGTCATATAAATACCTACTTTGGAAAAGAAAAAAGCCACACTATTATTAATCCAAAAGCAAAAGGCAACATGAGTTAACATTTTCTATGTAGATGGCTGTCATGTTAACTCATGCGCTGCCTTCTATTTAGATGGCTGTCACAAAAGGCATTTTCTCCTATTTCATGTAATGTTATTAAAACTACCTGTAACATTTGTCAATATATAACAGAAATGTTTATCACTTACTCTTTTGCTTGTTTGCTTATCAGTCACTGAGAAGTCTTTTTCTTTCCGTTTTATTGGAATATAATTGACATACAGTGCTGCCTAAGTTTAAGGTGTACAGCATAATGATTTGACTTACATGGATCATCAAAGATTATCTTAGTAGCTTTAGAAAATACCCACCATCCCATTTAGATATAACTTTGTTTTTTGCTGCACCATGCCGTGTATGGCATTCTTAGTTCCCTGACCAGGAATCAAACCCATGACCCCTGCAATGGAAGCATGGAGTCTGAGCCATGGACTGCCAGGGAAACCCCTGAAATTTTTAAAATGGAAGAAAAATGTTTTTCTTATGATGAAAAAACCTCTTAGGATTTACTCTGAACAGCTTTCACACATAACATAGAATAGCCTTAATTATATTATTCATATTGCACATTATATCACATTACTTATTTATCTTATAAGTTTGTACTTTTTGACCACTGTCATCCAGTTCCCTTTCTGCCCAATCCCTCGTCTCTGGTAACTATAAATCTGATCTCTTTTTCTATGGGTTTGTTTGTTTGGTTGGTTGGTTTTGAAGTATAATCAACCTAAACACTATGTTAGTTACTGTAATATGACAGAGGGATTTGATATCACTATACATGTCAAAATGATCACCACAATAAGTCCAGCCACAGTCTGTCACCATATAAAGATAGCACATAATTCCTGACTATATTCCACACACTGTACATTTCATACCCATGACTCATTTTACAACTGGAAGTTTGCACCTCTTAATCTCCCTCACCTATTTCTCCCCCTGCCCCTGCCCCACCTCCCTGCAGAAGTTTGTTTTAAAATATCTATGGCTAGAAAAACTCTTGCCCATGAGTACAAAGAAATATTCATCATAGCAATGTTTGTAATAGCAAATACATGCAAATAACCAACAGGTCTATCAATACGATATTTTGAAAGGGATATTGTAGATAAATAAATTCTTTAAAAATCTGAGGCAAATGGTACTAATAAACTTCTTTGCAGGGAAGGAATAGAAATGCAGATAAAACAGACATGGGGGGTGGAGGAGAGGGGAGGGCGGGACGAATTGATAGAGTAGCATCAACATACGTACATTACCCATGCGTAAAATGGTATTAAAAAAGCTAGTGGGAAGCTGCTGCATAGCACAGGGAGCTCAGCTGAGCTCTGTGACGACCTAGAGAAGTGGGACGGGAGGTGTGGGAGGGAGGCCAAGAAGAAGGAGATATATGTATACATATAACTAAGATCATGGCATCTGGTCCCATCACTTCATGGGAAATAGATGGGGAAACAGTGGAAACAGTGTCAGACTTTATTTTTTGGGGCTCCAAAATCACTGCAGATGGTGGTTGCAGCCATGAAATTAAAAGACACTTACTCCTCTGAAGGAAAGTTATGACCAACCTAGATAGCATATTGAAAAGCAGGGATATTACTTTGCCAACAAAGGTCCATCTAGTCAAGGCTATGGTTTTTCCAGTGGTCATGTGTGGATGTGAGAGTTGGACTGTGAAGAAAGCTGAATGCCAAAGAATTGATGCTTTTGAACTGTGGTGTTGGAGAAGACTCTTGAGACACCTTGGACAGCAAGGTGATCAAACCAGTCAATCCTAAAGGAAATCAACCCTGACTATTCATTGGAAGGACTGATGCTGAAGCTGAAGCTCCAATATTTTGACCATCTGATGCCAAGAGCCAACTTGTTGGAAAACACCTTGATGCTGGAAAGATTGAGGGCAGGAGGAGAAGGGGGCGACAGAAGATAAGATGGTTAGATGGCATCAGCAACTCAATGGACATGAGTTTGAGCAAACTGAGAGATAGGGAAGGACAGGGAAGCCTGGCATGCTGTAGTCCATGGGGTCACAAAGAGTCAGACACGACTGAGAGACTGAAAAACTAAAACAAAGAACACTTCAGATGCCTTTTCTCTGCAGAAGCTCTATAATCAAGGAAATCAACAATCCACTTCTCCAAAGCCAGAGAAGACATCACAAACGTATAGAGAAGACCTTTGCTTAGTAATGAGTGGGATAGTGTGGCAGGCAACTTCTAAAACACCCCCCACCCCACTTCATCATCCTAGACTCTTGGTATTCACGTCCTGTATGATCCCATTGCCTTGAGTGTGTGGTGGGTCTGGTGATATGCCTCTAACAAATGGAATATGGTGAGTGATGGGACGTCACTGCTGTGCCCAGGGTATGAGAGACCATGTCTTGTGTCTTGCTGGCCTCTCTCTTGCCCACCTGCTTGCACACTCTAATGCAGCAGCTGACATGCTGTGATATGCTGTATGGAGAGGCACACAGCAGGAAAGAACATACAACAGCTCAAAAGGAACTAAGAAAGGCCTGCAGAGGACCGAATCCTGCCATCAGCCAGTGATACAGGGTGGAGCCTTGAGAGGATGCAGTCAGTCACGTGATCCAGCTAAGAGGAGAGCTCCAAGATCCAGCTAAGCTGTGCTCAGACCCTGAATCCATAGAAACTGCAAGACAATAAGCATTGTTGTTTTAAACTGCTATGTTTGGGGATAATTTGTTCTGCAGTAACGGAGAACTAATACAGAGATCAAAAACCATCTCCCTCATGTGACTGCAGAGAAGGCAATGGCACCCCACTCCAGTACTCTTGCCTGGAAAATCCCATGGACGGAGGAGCCTGGTAGGCTGCAGTCCATGGGGTCACTAAGAGTCGGACATGACTGAGCGACTTCACTTTCACTTTTCACTTTCATGCATTGGAGAAGGAAATGGCAACCCACTCCAGTGTTCTTGCTTGGAGAATCCCAGGGACAGGGGAGCCTGGTGGGCTGCCGTCTCTGGGGTCGCACAGAGTCGAACACGACTGATGCGACTTAGCAGCAGCAGCAGCAGCATGTGACTGCAACTGAGGCACATCTGAAGACCTGGGATAACCCGCGTTTGAAGTGCTTTGTTGCTGTTGCTCTTTAAGTGTCTGTGAACTGCTCCTCTAGTCCAGAGGTGGGAGCCAGACCAGCACTAGCACTCTGTACCACCCAGAGAGTGGTGAGAAACCAAGGGAGAGACAGGGATAAACTGTGAAGCCATTACGCTAAGTGAAAGAAACCAGTCACAAAAGACCACTTACTGTGCAATTCCATCTATACAAAATGTCCAGAAGAGGCACATCCATAGGTTACCTGGAGGGACTAAGTTAAAAAATGAGATTAACTGCCAATGGGTGTGGTATTTCCTTCTGGAGTCATTTAAAGTTGTTTTAAAGTCATTTAAAGTTGTTTAAAATTGATTCAACCCTGTAAATATCCTAAAAACCACTGAATTATACATATTAAATGAGTAAATTGTATAGTATGTGAAATATACCTCAATAAATTACTTTTCTATAAAACTTATAAAATTAAAACAAAGCACAAGAGTTAGAGTGACTAAGTATATAAGAATCAATATCCTCACATTTTTCATCAATAAGAAAGAGAGGCTATTCTAGTTCTAAGCATCCAACACAAACTTAATATCGCTAAAGCAAATTCTGAAAATAGAAATAAAAGAACACAGTGAAGTCACCAGTGTCACACAATCTCCTCTTCTGTATTTAATTCTGAGTCCTTCACTCACTCACAAATAGAGTGAGCATGCACTGAGAGTTCTGCCTCTGTGCCTACCGCTATTTCTCACAGAGCGTGGGGACCCCAGGGCCCAAACAGCACTGAGGACTTTCCAGGCCCCGAAGCATTTGTCCAGAGTGCAGTGAAGACCTAACACTGGGCCACACTGAACAAGGGATCCAGAACCCCAGAAAGGAGATTCTGCTGCTTTCTCTACCAAGAGGACACTAAAAGGACATAAGGAAGCTCTGTGGCCATAAGCCGCTCGGGCCACACTCAGCATAGCTTTGGCTGTGTGGGTGACACAGCCCAGGCACTGTGTCAGCAGAGACGTCACAGCGCCCCTCATCTGCATGAGAACACGAGACCTCCCGCCAGCTCCAAGGAGAGGCCACTGTCCACTCCTTCACCTTTGAGGTGGGCCTGCTCTGTGACACAGACAAACCAAGAGACCCCTCCTGCAGGGTCAGCAGGGCCATGGCGACTCAAAAACTGGAATCCAGAGCAAGAAAACAGCGAGGAGGCTAAGAATGATGTGTAACTGACAGCAACAATCCTCGTCATCACCGCCGCGGGCAGCACAGCAAACGCTGTCAAAGAAAGGAAACGAGAGGCTAAAGAACAGAGGGAAGAGACTGGAAAAACTTTAGACAAACCTGCATTACCCTCCAGGCTTTGTCTGCACAAACAGAGACTGGTTGTCACTGCACCAAAAACAAATTACATATTGTAGGTCAGCAGCCTGCCCTGTGGACGGGGTCTCTGAGGTGAAGTCAAGAGGTTTTACATCTAATTCTGAGAAGCTGTGTGAACCTTAGACCTCCATCTTTCCACTGAAAAATTGCAGAAGACCATGCAGTTCAAAGGCTCTCTCTGATAAATGTAACAGAACTTGGGGACAGAGATTTTCAGCTGCTTGATGGAAAAGCCATTAAACTATATATTTTTTTAAATCTCTCATCTTATTCCTTTTTCCTTTCAAAGTAATGCAGAAAGCAAATACTGCCTGTATCACACTATTTGCTTCTATCCTTGGGTGGGGAAGATCCCCTGGAGAAGGAAATGGCAACACACTCCAGTATTTTCGCCCGGAAAATCCCATGGACAGAGGAGCCTGGCAGGCTACACTCCATGGAGTCACAAAGAGTAGGACATGACTGAGCATAAGGCACCTAAAGAGTTACCATTAAAAAAATAAAAGCCATAATATACACATATCAAGTCAATAGCTGTCTAGAATTTAAGAATATTATCAACTAAACCATCTGATCACACTGTTGATCCTAGAACATGCATGCTTATCTGTGCCCAGTGGATAGGACAAAATGTACATAGAAAACAAAAAATCCACCTTACCCAGAACATTCTGCTTCTGCTCCAAGCTTTTTATCAGAGAACTTCAAAACAATCAAACAGAGTGGTTTCTTCTACCCCTGACCCTGTCTGGTTTCATAAGCAAGTTCAAGTGCATTTCAAAAATAATACTCAGTGTTTATCCTAAGACCCTCCAAACATTTACCAAGGTCTGAACCAAAAATAAATTACAAAAATAAGCTAAGCCAAAGGGGATAAGAAGGAAATGGTAAGAAACAGAGGAAAGTAAGGACATTTGAGAATAATTTCAGGTACATCTCCAAAAAGAAGAATGGGCAGAAATACAAAGAAGAAGAAAGGAAGAAAGGCCCGAGGAGCTGCAACTAGCACGGCTAGGGGAATAATGCCTGAATCAGAAGAAATAAACTGCTAATAAAAACAGAAACATTTGTTGCTGGTGTAGTAAGGATCACAGTAAAACAAGGAAGAGAATTAATGCATCAGAGCAAAGATCAGTCCAGACTAGACTCTCACTAGACTATAAAAATTAATGGTAATGTAAGATCTGAAGAAAAGAAACACCAAGATCCCACTTCTGAAGAGAACTGGAAGTCTCACACTTAAAAAGTCAGCAACGCGGGAGCCACAAAAGAAATTAAACACTAATGGACACCAATATGCCAAGTCTTTAAACTTCAAAAACAAATCAGGGGTCCTAAAACCTATGAGAAAGTAAGGAAAAATGAAACAGGAGAGAATACAGAGTGTATCTAGTTAACTGTTTTTTCTCGAGTCCAGAAACAAAATTATTGGATCTGGAAGATCTGTAGGAATCTAGTCACATCTTTACAGCTGCAAAATATAGGACATAACAGAGATATCGTTGTACGAGACATACTTCTTAGAAATGGATAAATGGATTTAAAATGGTCAAGGTTAATAATATTAAATAAAAACCAATCTTGGGGAGGAAAACAGGAATTGAACCAACATAGCAAGTTAGTGCTCACTGGGCTTCCCAGGTCGTTCAGTGGGAAAGAATCCACCTGTCAGTACAGGAGGCACAGGAGATGAGGGTTGATGCCTCTGCTGGGAAGATCCCCTGGAGAATGATATGGCAACCCACTCCAATGTTCTTGTCTGGAGAATCCCATGGATGGAGGAGCCTGGCCGCCTTCAGTCCACAGGACTGCAAAGAGTCAGACACGGCACAGCACATAGAGCTCACTATCAAAATGCACGCATATAACATAACTGTGGTTATAATAGTGATTGCTTTATGCGGTAAAATACAAGAAAAAAAAAGATTGTTTTTAACAATCCATCTAAGCTAACATCTTAAATACAGTAAATAATAAAACATGGGATTTTCCAGATGGCCCAGTGGTAAAAGAATATGCCTGCCAATGATTAAAACAAAAGAAACAGAACCACTTTATAGCCATAAAGGGTTTCACTCTTTTAATAAATTATTAGGTAGACAAATACATGTGTTGGGATGTAAATAATCCAATACCGTCTCTAATCCCAAGTGGCATAGAGTTTAGTAAAGGAAATTAGTCAGGATATGTCTAGATAAAAGGGATAAATGCCACTAGTAAGGCAAAGTGCAAGAGTTACGGACGGGAGTTGGGGGAAGAAAAGATGACTTCCAGTAAGGGATTCTCAGAAGTTTTCCTGGAAAAGGTAGCATCTAAAATGGATGCCACCATCCATCTCAGATGGCTGCGTGGGTGCAGGAGGGCCTGGAGGAGCTATTCCACGTTCAAGGTCAGGAGGGGCAGCGGTGAGGAGATATCCCTCGTTCAAGGTAAGGAGCAGTGGCTGCGCTTTGCTGGAGCAGCCGTGAAGAGATATCCCACGTCCAAGGTAAGAGAAACCCAAATAAGACGGTAGGTGTTGCAAGAGGGCTTCAGAGGGCAAACACACTGAAACCATACTCACAGAAAACTAGTCAGTCTAATCACACTAGGACCACAGCCTTGTCTAACTCAATGAAACTAAGCCATGCCCGTGGGGCAACCCAAGACAGGCAAGTCATGGTGGAGAGGTTGACAGAATGTGGTCCACTGGAGAAGGGAATGGCAAACCACTTCAGTATTCTTGCCTTGAGAACCCCATGAACAGTATGAAAAGGCAAAATGATAGGATACTGAAAGAGGAACTCCCCAGGTCAGTAGAGGCCCAATATGCTACTGGAGATCAGTGGAAAAATAACTACAGAAAGAATGAAGGGATGGAGCCAAAGCAAAAACAATACCCAGTTGTGGATGTGACTGGTGATAGAAGCAAGGTCCAATGCTGTAAAGAACAATATTGCATAGGAACCTGGAAAGTCAGGTCCATGAATCAAGGCAAATTGGAAGTGGTCAAACAGGAGATGGCAAGAGTGAACGTCGACAGTCTAGGGATCAGCGAACTGAAATGGACTGGAATGAACTGAAATCAGCGACTGGAATGGGTGAATTTAACTCAGATGACCATTATATCTACTACCGCAGGCACGAATCCCTTAGAAGAAATGGAGTAGCCATCATGGTCAACAAGAGTCCAAAATGCAGTACTTGGATGCAATCTCAAAAACAACAGAATGATCTGTTTGTTTCCAAGGCAAACCACTCAATATCACAGTAATCCAAGTCTACATCCCAACCAGTAACGCTGAAGAAGCTGAAGTTGAACAATTCTATGAAGACCTACAAGACCTTTTAGAACTAACACCCCAAAAAGATGTCCTTTTCATTATAGGAGACTGGAATGCAAAAGTAGGAAGTCAAGAAACACCTGGAGTAACAGGTAAATTTGGCCTTGGAATACAGAATGAAGCAGGGCAAAAGCTAATAGAGTTTTGCCAAGAGAATGCACTGGTCATAGCAAACACCCTCTTCCAACAACACAAGAGAAGACTCTACACATGGACATCACCAGATGGTCAACACTGAAATCAGATTGATTATATTCTTTGCAGCCAAAGATGGAGAAGCTCTATACAGTCAACAAAAACAAGACCGGGAGCTGACTGTGGCTCAGATCACAAACTCCTTATTGCCAAATTCAGACTTAAATTGAAGAAAGTAGGGAAAACCCTAGACCATTCAGGTATTGACCTAAATCAAATTCCTTATATTATACAGTGAAAGTGAGAAACAGATTTAAGGGACTAGATCTGATAGACAGAGTGCCTGATGAACTATGGATGGAGGTTCGTGACATTGTACAGGAGACAGGGATCAAGACCATCTCCATGGAAAAGAAATGCAAAAAAATGGCTGTCTGGGGAGGCCTTACAAATAGCTGTGAAAAGAAGAGAAGCGAAAAGCAAAGGAGGAAAGGAAAGATATAAGCATCTGAATGCAGACTTCCAAAGAATAGCAAGAAGAGCTAAGAAAGCCTTCCTCAGCCATCAATGCAAAGAAATAGAGGAAAACAACAGAATGGGAAAGACTAGAGATCTCTTCAAGAAAATTAGAGATACCAAGGGAACATTTCATGCAAAGATGGGCTTGATAAAGGACAGAAATGGTATGGACCTAACAGAAGCAGAAGATATTAAGAAGAGGTGGCAAGAATACACAGAAGAACTGTACAAAAAAGATCTTCATGACCAAGATAATCACGATTGTGTGATCACTTACCTAGAGCCAGACATCCTGGAATGTGAAGTCAAGTGGGCCTTAGAAAGCATCACTACGAACAAAGCTAGCGGAGGTGATGGTATTCCAGTTGAGCTATTTCAAATCCTGAAAGATGATGCTGGGAAAGTGTGCACTCAATATGCTAGCAAATTTGGAAAACTCAGCAGTGGCCACAGGACTGGAAAAGGTCAGTTTTCATTTCAATCCCAAAGAAAGGCAATGCCAAAGAATGCTCAAACTACTGCACAATTGTACTCATCTCACACGCTAGTAAAGTAATGCTCAAAATTCTCCAAGCCGGGCTTCAGCAATACATGAACCATGAACTTCCAGATGTTCAAGCTGGTTTTAGAAAAGGCAGAGGAACCAGAGATCAAATTGCCAACATCTGCTGGATCATGGAAAAAGCAAGAGAGTTCCAGAAAAACATCTATTTCTGCTTTATTGACTACGCCAAAGCCTTTGACTGTGTGGATCACAATAAACTGTGGAAAATTCTGAAAGAGATGGGAATCCCAGACCACCTGACCGGCCTCTTGAGAAACCTATATGCAAATCAGGAAGCAACAGTTAGAACTGGACATGGAACAACTGACTGGTTCCAAATAAGAAAAGGAGTACATCAAGGCTGTATATTTTCACCCTGCTTATTTAACTTATATGCAGAGTACATCATGAGAAACACTGGGCTGGAAGAAGCACAAGCTGGAATCAAGATTGCCAGGGGAAATATCAATAATCTCAGATATGGAGATGACACCACCCTTAAGGCAGAAAGTGAAGAGGAACTAAAGAGCCTCTTGATGAAAGTGAAAGAGGAGAATGAAAAAGTTGGCTTAAAGCTCAACATTCAGAAAATGAAGATCATGGCATCTGGTTCCATACTTCATGGGAAATAGATGGGAAACAGTGGAAACAGTGTCAGACTTTACTTTGGGGGGCTCCAAAATCACTGAAGATGGTGATTGCAGCCATGAAATTAAAAGACGCTTACTCCTTGGAAGGAAAGTTATAACCAACCTAGAGAGCATACTGAAAAGCAGAGACATTACTTTGCCAACAAAGGTCCGTCTAGTCAAGGCTATGGTTTTTCCAGTAGTCATGTATGGATGTGAGAATTGGACTGTGAAGAAAGCTGAATGCCAAAGAATTGATGCTTTTGAACTGTGGTGTTGGAGAAGACTCTTGAGAGTCTCTTGGACTGCAAGGAGATCCAACCAGTCCATTCTGAAGGGAGATCAGCCCTGGGTGTTCTTTGGAAGGAATGATGCTAAAGCTGAAACTCCAGTACTTTGGCCACCTCATGTGAAGAGTTGACTCATTGGAAAAGACCCTGATGCTGGGAGGGATTGGGGGCAGGAGGAGAAGGGGATGACAGAGGATGAGATGGCTGGATGGCATCACTGACTCGATGGACGTGAGTTTGAATGAACTTCGGGAGTTGGTGATGGACAGGGAGGCCTGGCGTGCTGTAATTCATGGGGTCGCAAAGAGTCAGACACATCTGAATGACTGAACTGAACTGAACTGAGCAACAAACACACACACACGGAGAACTTCAGGAAAGGGAAAAATGACAAAACAAACAATCTGTGTGGTCTCCAGGAGGTTAATGTTAGCAGGAACTTCTGAGGGCAACAAGGTTTTTAGGAGACTAAGCAGTCAGGAATGAAGATACTGGGCTAAATCGTAAGAAGTCTGGTAATCCAGGGAGGAAGAAAAGCTTCATGGAACAGCAGAAGTTAGAAAAGGTCCTTTTCTTTGGGCCTTATTTTTTGGGGTACTTGTTCTTTAAAAAAAAAAAATGAAGGGGAAGTCAACAGGATAGAATAGTGCTCACAAATATCTTGAGTTTTTCAGTAAAGCTTCAGTGCAGATAACCAGTTTAGCATTCATATATTGGGGAAAAGACTAGAAGAGGCACCCCAGATGCTAGTGTACGACAACAATTAGATTTTTTTTAATTCGACAAGGTTCATAGAATAGAGGGGTACTTCCCTGGTGATCCACTGGCTAAGCCTCCGTGCTCTTAATACAGGGGCCTGAATTAGATCCCTGGTCAGGGAACCAGATCCCACACGCCACAACTAAAAGATCCTGTATGCTGCAACTATTTGACTGAGGGCAGTCAAATAAATAAATATTTATTTAAAAAAAAAAGAATACAGGAAGGCAAACCTTAACCACAAACATCCTACTGGCATGAAATACAAAAAAACAAATGTTAAGAGAAGGAGCTCAATTAAGGAAATACTGATGTTAAAATTTTTAGGAAATATGGACTTTCCTCTTGGTCCAGCAGTTAAGAATCCACCCGCCAATAGAGGGAACGTGGGTTTGATCCCTGGTCTGGAAAGATTTCATATGCCGTGGATCAGCTAAGCCCATGCGCCACAGCTACTGAATCCACACTCTAGAGCCTGTGATCCACAACAAGAGAAGCTACGGCAACGAGAGGCCCTGGCACGGCACAGCCCAACAGAGAACAGTCCCGCCTGCCGCAGGTAGAGAACGCCCACACAGCAATGAAGACCCAGTGCAGTCAAAAACAAATAAATGAATAAAATTTTTAAAACATTTCAGGAAACACAAATTAAATACGCAAACTGAAGGCATTCAGTCAAATGCCTCAGACATACTATTTTATGATAAGCAGAAAATTGCTTATTAAAAATATAGGACACTTTTAATTGTAAAAAGTCTCAGTTTTTAAAACACTCTTTAAGCTCCAGGTTCCACAGGAGCAGAGACTCTACCTAGTTTTATTCACCAGTGCAGGGCCTGGCTTAAAGTAGCTTCTCCACAAATATTTGCTGGATGTTGGTTGACGTATTTTGTGGTTTCTACAGAAGCTACATGAACCGAAAGCCAGAGCACAGAAGAAGCATGCAAGGTGACAGAAGTCTACAGTGGGTTGAATGTCCACACTCGAATCTCTGGAACCTGTGAATGTGATCTTACTGGGGGGTGAAAGGGGGGGTAGGCTGGGGGGGTGGGGGAGGTCTTTGCAGATGTAATTAAGTTAAGGATCTTGAGATAAGATCATTCTGGATTACCCAGGGGTAATCCAGTGACAAGAGCCCTTATAAGGAGGAGATGGGACACAGAAGAGGAGGCCATGTGAAGACTGAGACAGAAACCGGAGTCATGCGGCCACACGCCGAGGGAACGCCTGGAGCCATCGGAAACCCAAGGAGATGAACAGAGTCTTTCTTACAGCCTTGTGAAGCACCGTGGCCCTGGCGCTACCTTGATTTCAGACATCTAGCCTCCAGAAATTTCTCCTAAAAGACAAAAGATCACAATAAGAATTTCTTACCAGATAATGGATGAAAGGGCTGACTGTGCAAAAGTAAACAAAGTTGAAGTTTCTGTTTAGATAAACAAGGCACAGAGATAGGCAAGGTCGTCATATAACAGTAATCTGCTAAGTCACTTAGCCGTGTCTGACTCTTTGCGACCCCATGGAATCTAGCCCAGCAGGCTCCTCTGTCCATGAAGTTTTCCAAGCAAGAATACTAGAGTGGATTGCGATTTCCTTCTCCAGGGGATCTTTCTGGCCCCAGGGATGGAACTTGCATCTCTTAGGTCTCCTGCATTGGCAGGAGAGTTCTTTACCACCAGCGTCACATAACAGTAACAATAGAATATAGAATAAAAATAACAATACATTGTATTGGTAGAATATAAAGAAGAGATACAATAATTGCAGGTGATGACTAATTAGAGTATTAATAAAAATACTAAAAACTTAAGAAATTCAATAACAACAACAAAAAACCCAAAGGAATGGCAGCAGTATTATTAAATATTTTAAACATACAAAAAGATTAGAATAAAATAAATATTCTTTACCTAATACCCAGTCTCAATAAATCTTGACATTTGGCTAACTTTACTTCTGAATTTTTTTAAAAGAATAAAATATTTCAGATACAGTTGAAGGCTCTACAGACCTCCTACTGGCCTTTTTCTCCTCCCTCCCACCTCAAAAGAAACCACTGTTCTAAAGTTGAGTGTATCTTTCCCATGTACCTGTTTAGACACAAATAATAGGTTATTTGATATATTTAACATTTGCATACAGAGCAACTGGTTATATATTTACTTTTTTTTAACCCAATATATTCTTTGCGACTTATTTCTGTTGATGCATACAATTCTAGTTTGTTCATTTTTTTTTTTAATTTATTTTTAGTTGGAGGATACTTGCTTTACAATATTGTGATGGTTTCTGCAATACATCAACATGAATCAGGCATAGGTATACATATGTTCTCTCCTTTTTGAACCTCCCTCCTACCTCCCACCCCATCCCACCCCCTAGGTTGTCACAGAGCTCTGTATTTGAGCTCCTGCATGATACAACAAATTTTCAGTGGCTATCTGATTGTACCCATGGTAACGTATATGTTTCAGTGCTACTCTCTCAATCTGTCCCACCCTCTCCTTTCCCCACTGTGTCCACAAGTCTGTTCTCTATGTCTGCATCTCCATCACCGTCTTGCTGATAGGGTCACCAGTACCACCCTTCTAGACTCTGTATCTATATGTTAATATACGATACTTGTCTTTCTCTTTCTGACTTACCTCACTCTGTGTAATAGGCTCTAGGTTCAGCCACCTCATTAAAACTGACTCAAATGCATTCCTTTTTATGGCAGAGTAATACTTCACTATATATATGCACCACAACTTCTTTATCTATTCATCTGTCGATGAACTTCTAGGTTGCTTCCATTTTCTAGCTATTGTAAATAGTACTGCAATGAACATTGGAGTATGTGTGTCTTTTTCAATTATGGTTTTCTCAGGGTATATATGCCCAGTAGTGGCATTGCTGGTAGTTTGACTCCTGGTTTTTTTAAGAAATTTCCATACTGTTTACCATAGCAGCTATATTAATTTGCATTCCCATCAACAGTGCAAGAGGGTTCCCTTTTCTCCACATCTTTTCCAGCATTTATTGTTGTAGATTTTTTGATGATGGCCATTCTAAGTGGTGTGAGGTGATATCTTATTGTAGTTTTGATTTGCATTTCTTTAATAATGAGTGATATTGAGTATCTCTTCATGTGTTTATTAGCCACCTGTATGTCTTCTTTGGAGAAATATCTGTTTAGGTCCTCTGTCCACTTTTTGATTGGGTTGTTTGTTTTTCTGGTATTGAGTTGAATGAGCTGCTCATATATTTTAGAAATTAATCCTTTGTCAGTTGTTTCATTTGCTATTATTTTCTCCTATTGAGGGTTATATTTTTACTTTGTTTATAGTCTCCTTCACTGTGCAAAAGCTTTTAAGTTTAATTAGTTCCCACTTGTTTATTTTTGTTTTTATTTCCATTACTTTAGGAGGTGGGTCATAGAGGGTCTTGATGTGATTTATGTCAAAGAGTGTTCTGCCTATGCTTTCCTCTAAGAGTTTTATAGTTTCTGGTCTTACATTTAATCCATAGTTCATTCATTTTAACAGGTGAAGGTTGTAACTATCCCATGAAAGGTCATTTACTGCGTTCTTTAACCTTTGTTACAAAAAATAGTGCTACAAGTAACATTCTTATGGATGTCTCCTCATACATATACTAGAATTGCTCCAGAGTATCATCCTAAAATAGCAATTACTCAGTGTCCTTTCCTTTTTAAAAACTCGTTTCCTTTGGAACTAACCTTTTTTTTTTTTTTTTTTCACTACAGCATAACAATATTCCCATATATAGTAGATTAATCTGACTAGGCTTTCTGTGGAAAAAGACTAAATTGTGTATTGATTATCCTTTGTCTCTTTATCCAGTTCTGTTTTTCTTTATAAAACTTATCACAGTTTGAAATTATCATGTACTTGAGATCAGTTCAAGATGGCAGAGTATAAGGACTGTGCTCATCTTCTGCCAGAGCAGCAAAATCATAACTGGCTGTTGAATAACCATCAACAGGAAAACATCAGAACCCACCAAAAAAAGATACCCCACATCCAAGGACAAAGGAGAAGCTGCAATGAAATGGTAGGAAGGGCACAATCACCATAAAATCAAATGCTAATCTTGCTGGGTGGGTGAACCACAAACTGGAGAACAATAATACCAAAGAAGTTCTTGCACAGTTGTGAAGGTTCTAGACCCCACATCAGGCTCTCCAGCCTGGGGATCTTGCCAAGGGATTGGGAATCACCAGGGAATCTGACTTTGAAGGCCAGCGGGACTGGATTACAGGACCTCCACAGGACTGGGGGAAACAGAAACAAAGCAATGTGTGCCCAGGTCCCAGGGGAAAGGAGCACTGACCCTACAGGAGACGGAGTCAGACCTCCCCTGAGTGTGTGAGGGTCTCCTGCAGAGGCGTGGGTGGGCAGTGGCCTGCCACAGGGAGAAGGGCACTGGTAGCAGCAGCCCTGGGTGATGGGTCTCAGCATAAGTTCTCTTGGAGGATGTCAATAGCCCTATCACAGAGCCTTAAGGGGCTTCCCAGGTGGTGCTAGTGGTAAAAGCCCATCTGTCTGTGCAGGAGATATAAGGGACACCGGTTCGATCTCTGGGTGGAATATCTCCTGGAGGAGGAAATGGCAACCCACTCTGGTACTCTTGCCTGGAGAATCCCACGGACAGAGGAGCCTGGTGGACTACAGTCCATAGGCTCGCTAAGAGTCGGATATGACTAAAGTGACTTAGCACACACAGCACAGAGTCTCTAGACTCAAGGACTTGGTCAGTTCCAAGCCAAACAACTAACAGGGAGGGAGCACAGCCCCACCCATCAGCAGGTAACTGTATTAAAGTTTTACTGAGCATGGCCCTGCCCACCAGGGAAAACTAAGAGACAGTTTTGCCCACAGCCAGTCCCTCCCATCAGGAAGCTTGTATAAGCCTCTTATCCTCATCCACCAGAGGGCAGACAGAAGAAATAAGAACTACAATCCTAGCAGCCTCAGAACTAATACCACAATCACAGAAGGCTAACTAAAATGAAAAGAAATAGAATTATGTCCCAGATGAAGGAACAAGATAAATCCCCAGAAAAACAACTAAACAAAGTAGAAATAGGCAACCTCCCAGAAAAAGAATTTAGAATAATGATAGTGAAGATGATACAGGATCTTGTAACAAGAATGGAGAAGATGCAAGAAATGTTTCCAAAGACCTAGAAGAACTAAAGAACAGAGATGAACGATATACTAGAAGGAATCAATAGCAGAATAACTGACTCAGAAGAATGGATAAGTGACCTGAAGATAGAATGGTAGAAATCAATGCTGCAAAACAGAACATAGAAAAAAGAATGTAAAGAAATAAAGACAACCTAAGAGACCTCTGGGACAACATTAAATGCACCAACATTCATATTATATGGGTCCCAGAAGAGAAAGAGAAAGGACCTGAGAAAATATTTGAAGAGATAATACCTGAAAACTTCCCCAACATGGAAAAGGAAATAGTCAACCACGTCCAAGAAGCACAGAGAGTCCCAAGCAAGATAAACCAAAGGAGAAACACACCAAGACACATAGTAATCAAATGGACAAAAACTAAAGACAAAGATAAAATATTAAAAGCAACAAGAGAAAAAAGACAGACAACATACAAGGGAAATCTCATAAGGTTATCAGATGATTTCTTGAAGACTAAATTGTATATTAAATTCTCTTTTGGAACTTCCCTGGCATTCCAGTGGTTTGGATTCCATGCTATCAATGCCAAGGGCCTGGGTTCAATCCCCAGTCAGGGAACTAAGACCCCATAAACTGCATGGCATAGCCAAAAAAAAGTAAAATTCTCTTTTAAGTCATCTCAGAATACCTGGTTAGCAAAGACATTTGATGCAAAAAGCAACATATCTCATTAATAAGAAATTACCTGTGTAATGCTTTTAGAAGACATAACTGCCTGATTGTAGAATATGCGGCCAAAGTGATCTCGATCTGGAAATACCTCTGCTTGTCGAGGTAAGTTTGCCCCTCCTGAGTCAACTGAAGACAGGGGAAATAACAGATATAAGTACATCTCAATGAACAAAACATCCTATACACAGGAAGACTTGTCTCAATGATAACAGCACCAGTTCTTAATTACATTCACAGAAAAAAATTTGCTCTGTCTTTCTAAACTCTTCTGCAGCCTCTTTCTCCAATCTTCCCACACAGCCCCCTAAATTCTATTGCTTTCTTCAAACATATTAGGCTCTCCTACCCCTATACAAAATTCCACTTGAAATTATTTAGGACATTCTCTGCTTTGAGGATTAGCCCCAGAAATCGCAAAAAATCCTTAACCAGTTCAGCTGAAAATGGATCTCTCTCTCTTTAAAAACAATCCAAAAATCATCTACCAAATTCATGGGATAATTTTATCACACATCGCCTTCTGTTTCTCTTTTTACTGTGATAACAGTGGTGGATAAGAATGTCAGCTGAATTCAAAACAGAATTTCATTACTTCACAGCTGTGTGACCACAGAAGCATTTCTGAGCCATTCTATGCCTCAGTTTCCCCACCTGTGAAATGAAGGTAACAGCAGTGTACCACAGGGTCGTTACCAGGATGACATGAAATAGTGTATGCAAAGCACTTAGTTCAGCACATACTGTGAGCGTACAGAGCCAAAGTTACAGAAAGCTAGCTAGTCTTATATCTATCAGTATGAGTCTTCTATTGACGTTTAATACATTATATCCTGTCTCCAATTCACTATGAGGAAGACAGACAACACGACGCCCTTAACTGCTTTCCCTACAGCGTTGGGCACAGCAGTTGCAGGCTGTAGGGTCCCATTTGTTGTTTTCTATATGTGCAAAGCAGTTCACACTCTAAATCAATCAGGTAAATTCACTTTCATAGGAAAAAGAAATCTCATGTGTACCTGTTCAAATATTCACAGAAATGAACAACAGATACTGGTGTTTTTACAAACTAAGCTAATATCCAGGAAGTGCCAATTTTAAACTGCTTTGCTTTTATGTTCTTTAAAAAATATCCTTAGATTTTATGATTAATGTATTTTAATTCCAAATATAAATTTACTTTCACTGAAAATCAAATTTCTTTAAATTATGTTTGCCCAAATTATGTACATACTCAAGCATTTAACCTAGTATCTGACACTCAAGAGACTCATAAATATTAACTATTATTTTTTCATAGTTTGAATCCATTATGATGAATAGAAAAACAAAAATATATAGAAGGAAAAAAACACCACTCATGTAGAGGAAAAAACAGCACACCCCAAAATAGTGTCAGGGATTCCTCCTCAGTGATGTTATAATGGGTAGTTCTTATTTACCTTTCCTCCCAAGGGTTTTAACAAAGAATAAGTATTTCTTTTGAAATTATGAGAGAAACCAATAGCTCTTCTTGAAGTGCCCATTGATAATGTCATATATCCTTCTAAACAATCTTTTACTTCTCTAGCTGAAT
This sequence comes from Bos mutus, assembly GCF_027580195.1. Lineage (NCBI taxonomy): Eukaryota > Metazoa > Chordata > Mammalia > Artiodactyla > Bovidae > Bos > Bos mutus. Next base: position 28,340,147 of record NC_091636.1, on the reverse strand, counting down.
AACAGTTTATTTTACAGTTCTTATAACTTACCCAAGTAAATGCAGGGGAGCCTGTTTTGCATTGCAATTTCTTGTGCTCTTAAGTGTTTCTTCACAGTTACTGGATAGTAGCTGCCTCCTTTGACTGTGGCATCATTGGCAACAATCATGCATTCTACTCTGAAAGGCAGAAATTTCATTGGAGAGAGTATGAGAGATTTTTTAAAAGTAAAGACCAACTGCATCTCATTATAAGACATTCCCAATACAATCTGGCAATTTCCAGTATTAACACATATCACTAATGATAGCCATTAGGCAATCGTATGGTATAGGAGCTTTAATCACTGTTCATATATTCATTTATATAAAATGAATCACTTTTAATAAGTTTACAAACTCATATCTTATTTTTTTAAAGAATCATCACCCCACGTTAGCAGAGAAAAACTGACAACCTAAGCCACATTTTGCAATGTTCTTTGAATGAAACAGTCCTAACATGATAAGACGACAACAACAACAAATCCAAGTCTCGAGATGAGAAAATCCCTCGTGATAAACTTCAGCATTTCCTTTTAGGAAGGTAATTTTCAAAAAGGAAAGTTGAGCCATCGAAAGTATTTATGTTTCATATTTTCAAAAGTTCTTCGTGTTACTGCCATATGCTTTTCTATAAAACTAAAAGAAGTTAAAAATACAACATTTATCCTGCTTAAAGTAACAACAGGTGCAAATTTTAAAATAGTATTTTTGAAAGCATATACTATAATGAGTCATTAGTGGGACCCTTTCTCACCAAAAACCTGTTTGTCAGGTACCACGGCCCCCAGGCAACTAGTAAGAAGTGGGAAAGTGAATGAAGAGGGCCAGCAGAGAGCCTGCTGAGTGCTGCCAGGAAAACCGAGGGCTGGAGGCTCACTCGAAACTTGAGAGAAGTGTGGTCTTCACAAAATTTAATCTTCTTTATATTTATGATGTTTTCGTTACCTCACTTTATATTCTCTAGAATTCTAAAAAATAACTTATTGAGTTCTTGTTGAACATGAACTAGAGAACAGCAACTGAGCCCATGACCTTAGGTAATGTTAAATTTCTTTTATTAGGGTAAGTGGTTCCTCTCCTCTGAGTATCAATTTTATTCACTAGGTTACAGCAAGCATTTTCCCACATTATAACTAACATTTTACAGAGTGGGAAGTACATTTTTAATGACTTTAATACTAAATAAATCACTTCAAAAGGAACTGAGGCTCTTGGCAGGCTGCTGGGCCATAACCCCACACCTCCAGAGTATGGTTACTCTTCCCTTTCCTGGGGGTGCTGCATTAGAAAAGCTAAGAAGTTCTGGTGCAGGAAAGAGCCCAGGCTATGAAGTTAGGCAAAGGGAGGCTGAACTTCTGACTCTGTCACTTGCCTCTATCAACCTTGCACAAGAGACATTACTAGTAACTTTTACTTGTTTTATGGAAACATCACAGGATTTCCCTTGCGGTCCAGTGGTTTAAAAACCATCTTCCAACGCAGGGGACATTGGTTCGATCCTGGTCCGGGAGGATTCCACGTGCCCCAGGATAACTAAATTCGTGTGCCACAACTACTAACCCCGTGCTCTAGGGCATGCGAACCACAACTGTTGAGCCCCAGTGCCGCAACTACTGAAGCCTGCACATCCTAGAGACTGTGCTCTGCAACAGAGAACCCATCGCAATAAGAAACCTGTGCATCACAACTGGAGAAAATAACCCCGCTCACCGCAACTAGAGAAAGAGCACGTGCAGCAATGAAGACCTAGTGCAGCTCCCCCGCCAAAAAAAACCAGAACAAAAGCACAGACATAGTACAGAATGAGAAGAAAAATAAGGCCACAAAATATTATATTAGAGACTCCTCTGGTGGTCCAGTGGTTAAGAAGCCATGCCTCCACTGCATGGGGCATGGATTTGATCCCTGCTTGGGGAAGTAAGATCTCGCATGCCACAAGGCATGGCTAAAACGAAAATACATACACTGTATTAGACACCTATTGATTTTGCCTATCCACCATCTATTATATTGGCAACAAAACTAAACTTTCTTTCAGAAACTATTTCTTCTCTATTTTTAATCCATGTGGTTCTAGCAGGACTGACCCCAAAGTCCATCCATCTTCAGAGGTGAGCACAAGGACCAGGCCTTTCTACTCAGTGTCCATGTGGTGGGTTCAGCGATGGGCCCTGGCCCTGGGTCTGTGCCCTCAGGAACTCTCCTCTTACTGCAGCTGCTAAGCTCATAGAGCAGAAGCTGGGGAAGCCTACGGCCAGCTCTGCCTCAAGACTTGAACAGACTGCCTAGGAACAAAACCAAAAACCAGCCTGGTGGCCTGGTGATGCTGTTTGAACTCCTAGATCTGGCTTGGCCCAAAATCAGTTAAGAGTCAACAGATCTTTTTTTATTTAAACTAGTTTAAACATCTATCATCTGCTAGAGAAAGGGTGCTAACCATATTCAACCATATGATTATGTAAGAAAGGTCACTTTAATTATAGCAAAGTACTACTTTAGATGTTTTGAATAAGTGAATTCTTTTCCAGTCATACTATCCAACACCAGAGCAGCTTCAGGGAAAAGACAAAATCTGTCTGGTCTTGGCCCCTGCCTCCATGGAATCTTGTGAGCTAAAGTGCATACACTCAATATTGAGCCCTGGCTACTGATGTTCATAGAGCACCTCAGAGAATGGGTGTCTGAGAAGAGCACTGATACAAAGTTTAAAATCTTCAGTGGAATGAAGCAAGGCTGTGTTCTGGTCCCTACCCCTCTGTCTCTCTGATTTATCACTGGGGCGTAAGGCTTAGGAGTTAAAGAAGGAAGCGAGAAAGAAGCAACAACGGTGAACGACTATAGTCACACCTCCCGTGAAGGCACAAACCACGGGGTGAAGGTGGAGGGACACACACGTAAATCAGAGTCCGAGTCAAATGCAACTGGATCAGGCTGCCTGATCTCAAAGTCAAGTTTTACCAGTGGCTTGATCTTTGGCAAGTTATTTTAACACTCCAAGGCAGTTTCCTTACCCGTAGAATGGTGATGATTATAGCACCCTTCTCACAGGATTGTGGTGGAGATTAAGACAACTAGGCAGTGGGGAGTGTTTATTGCAGTACGAGGAACGGTGACTGCATGGTCAGTGTGAGAGCATACAGAATACACACAAACAAATGTAATATCTAGCGATCAAGATGCCCTAAGTCTATGGCGGTTCTCAAAGGATAGCACTGGAGAATCCGGACAGCTTGTTTAAATGCTGATTTCGGGGCTCTACTCCCTGAATATGCCTTAGTACTTTTTGGGAAGACCTGACCATTGACGCTTCTAACAAGTTCTCACTTGAGGCTGATGTTCCCCAGGGACCACACTCCAAGAACTACTCCCCTAAGACAGCGGTTTTTTGCTCTAGATGTGTAAGAGATCACCTGAAGAGCCTTGGAAAACTACCCACGCCAAGTCCAAACCCTGGAGATTCTGATTAAGTATGAAGGTTTGTATTGGGTCCCCAGGATCACTGCTTGCAGTTTTTCCCTTCACTTTCTATCCTTGAAGCTCCACAGATGACTCTAACACATCTGGGTAGGAAACCTCAGATCCAAATAATATCACTAGCATGACACTCACACACTCACGTGCAAAGCGCTGAGTGGTGGATGCCCTGCCCTGTCGGCCTGCTTCCTGACTCACGGGGCTGAGCACGGTCAGAATACTCACCCTGACACTCTCCCAATGCCTGTAATAACGCCACCTGCGGGGACCTCCTCATCACCATACAACTGGTAACCCGCAAACTGTGATAATTCCAGGAATGGAGACCTGAATGGAAGAAAGAATGCTGCTTGAATTAATGTTTTCTTTTTTTTAAATCATATGTGAATAGTTACACATGGAAAAGGAAAAGAGTTTTTTTTCTTTAATGAGTCAACGTTTCAAATATGTGTGTTGGATATAAAGTTTACAAAAGGAAGAATGTCTAAAACAAAGTCTAGTGTGAACACTTTGGGGATTGACACAATATAGCCACACAAAGGAACACATTTATCTTTGAAGATATTGTACAGATGTACTTATTGATATAGAAAGAGAACAGCAGCTAACACTTACGTAGCACTTAACCATGTGCCAGCCTCTCCTAGGAGCTTCGGAAATGCTAACTCATTCAGTCCTCAGGACTACCTTCTGCTATAGATCCTACTAGGATCCCCGCTGACCAGTGAGGAAACTGAAACACAGCGATGAGGTCAGTTGTCTGCAGTCACATGACTACCAGTACGTGGCAGAGCTGCTTTGATAAGCTCTCTAATAGGGGACCAGGCTCTTAGCCACTGTTATTATTCTCTCACTTAAATGTTCAAGATACATTAAGGGCAGTGGGGGAGGGGGAGAAGGGGGTTATAAAACACAAGATTCCATTTTTCTAAAACAAACAAAAAAGTGTGTCTGATCTGCATTTGCATGAAAATAGTGTAGGTGTTAACGGTATATACACTAGTGTGTTAATGCACACCAGGTGTTAATGCTGTTTGTCTCCAGGCTGGGCACGTGTGTGCATGTCCGCAGAAACGATACTTCTGAATCTTCATTTCTCTAACTGGTCCTGGCCCTTCCACCCTCGAGCCCCACAGTCTACTCACACACGTGGCCAGAATACCTTTTCAAAACATAAGTCAGGTAAGTCCTACCAAGTCTCCCCATTTCTTTCAGAGTAAAAGTCCAAACTCTGACACTGACCCACAAACGCGTTATGAATTTGACCCCATCTTCCGCTACTCCCCACTTCACCAAACCTCTGCTCCCACGAGACGGCCTCCCGGGCCCTTCGGCATATTGGCATCTGTGACCCACTCCCAGCTCCCACCACAGAAACTTCGCACTGGCTGCTCCATCCACCTGTAATCCCCTCTCCCCAGATATATACAGCCCATCTCTCTCCACTCCTTCCAATCTTTGCTCAAATGTCACCACCTCAGCGAGGCCGATCCTAACCACCTCATTTGAAACTGCAACTTGATCTTCATCTTTCTCTCTTGTAACCCTGGCCGACCTTTTCTTTTTTTCCCATGAAATGTATCACCTTCTGACTTATTATATAATTTGTGACATTTATCAATTATTTCCTGTCTCCTCCTGCTCCCCTGTAAGCTCCAGCAGGGCAAGGAACTTGGTCTGCTTTGCCCACTGCTGCATCGCTAGCACCTAGAACAGCACCTGACATAAAGCAGCCTCACAACAAACACCTGTTGCTGAAGCTTAGGTAAGAACCAGAACGTAAAACCACTTATTTCACAAAACTTTCTAAGATGGGAATTTCCTGGCGGTCCGATGGTTAGGACCCTGCACCTCACTGCCACGGGCCTGGGTTCAATCCCTGGTTGGGGAACCAAGATCCCGAGAGCTGCACAGCACAGCCAAAAAAGAAAAAAAACAACCAAGAAAGTACCATGGAACAGAGGACACCCTGAGCCAACACCTGGGTTATGTACCAACCCTGGGTCTATGAGATTGTCAATTCTTTCTCTGGGTAACAGTTTTCCTCTTGATATGTGCCGTGCTCTGGCTTTCTCACCACCTCCTGTGATTAAAAAAAAAAAAAACATTATAGATGAGATGAATTCAATATAAGGTCTTCATTCAACTGAATACCAGAAAAACATATAACACTTAATGCAAACAAAAAAAATAACATATCCTATGAAAAACATAATTTTTCAGATCATTCAAACTGGAATTTTTTAAAAAATCAGTGTATTATAAGCCCACAGTATATTATACATTTTCTAAATTCAGCAGTAATTACTTAAGGAAATAATGTAATACGTTTCTCTGCATCTCACATACTGCAAATACTGCCTCATCTCCACCATACTTATTGCACCCATTATAAATATCTAGCACTGTACTATATGCTCTATAAAATTTGAAATGTTTCTAACATCATCTGTACCAGGTAAAAAGCATTTTCTGACTTCCATAATATACACAACAAATCTTGGCTAAAGGTGCCACTCTGTGCGTGCTAAGTCGCTTCAGTCGTGTCCGACTCTGCGACGCCACGGACGATAGGCTGCCAGGCTCCTAGTTCCATGGGATTCTCCAGGCAAGAGCACTGGAGTGGGTTGCCATTTCCTCCTCCAGGGGATCTTCCTGATCCAGGGATCGAAACTGAGTCTCTTACGTCTCCTGCATTGGTAGGTGGGTGCTTTACCTCTAGCGCCACCTGGGAAGCCAAGGTGCCACTAGCGACCCATCACTTTTAAGGCCCTCAAACAGGAGAGAGTTGAACACATTATATAATAACTAAAACAGCCCCTGTGGGGACTTCCCTGCAGTGCCGTGGTTCAGACTTTGTGCTTCCACTGCAGGGGGCATAGGTTGGATTCCTGGGCGGGGGAACTCAGACTGTGCACGCCACAGTCGTGGGGCCAAAAAGAAAAAAAAAAGTCCCCTCTTGTTACTATCCTGACTCAGAGATTGTCTTCAGTGTTTCCTGACTTTGCCCCAGACAGAAGGAAATCACAGTGACTGAAGAGTTCGCTGGGGTAACCGACCCATGAGGCTGTTTGAGGTGAGGGGTGCACGGAGCCTCACCCAGCCTGAGAGCTGCCAGGCTCAGTACCTGGGGAACAGCCACACCCTACCCTCAGCAAACCACAGTAACCGAGCAGAACAGACCATCATATCACACCTTAGTATCTTCACCTTCACTGCTGCCTAAGAATTTCATCTTAATAAACTCCTTGTCCACTGAAATGTTTAGCTATTTTTAAAAACGATTTGTTTTTTTAGGTGAGAAAATACATTCATACAGATTTCAAAGAAGCCTCCAGGTAGCACAACTTTATTTTCAAATCAAGACTTTCCTGTATCTAAGGGGATGTTTAATTTTTTTCTGAAGAGGTAGAGGGCTTATTTTTAAGACTAAGCCTGCCTTAAGGTAACCAAGAAGAACATATCATACATCTAATCTTTTAAAAAGAAAACAATTCTGGGAGGGAAAGACTTACAAGATAGTGTGAATTAAATCAAACGGCTTTCCTCCTTTCTCCCAGCCCCAGGGAATTCAGAGTTCCTAAGTGAGGTATGTGTGGGGGTAGGAGAGAGTGGGAACAGGAGGGTGACAGAGGGCAGAGCAAACTTCTGAGTGACATTTTCATCATCATCTTGATGGCAGGGACAGTTTCACGGGTATATACGTATGTCAAAACTCATCAAACCGTACACTTAAAATACTGCAGTTTATCACATGCCAATTATACCTTAATAAAGCTGTTTAAAAATAAATATTAAAGAAAAGTGAACCTAAGGCACTACAAAGAAGACGAGGCTTGGGTGAGGGTCTTTGGAGAGCCGAGGGACACAAGGCTCCACTCAGTGGCTACCAGGATAAGGACAGCAGGGGAGGGTGAGATGACAAAGAGGTAAGAAAACAGATCTGTGGCTTGTCTGGTTTTTTTTAAGTACTTAGACCAATATTATTCTTCTGCCTAAACCTTGACTTTGCTATTAAGAGCATCTAGTGAATTCAGATTTTATTAGGAAAAACCAGAAAGAGTGCTATCCTTGATATAAATTCTCAGGTCACAGAATTCATGCAGACCACAGAAAGACAGCATGTCACAGCACCTTAGTTTTCTAAACACTAACTCTTAAAGACTTTTGCATTAATTATCTCCACTCCCACAGACTCAGAGCTGGAAAAGCCATGTTTTCCTTCAATCTCATTTACCATATTGCACTGATTCTAAAACACGCATTTTGTTCACATTTTAACGCTCCTCAAATCAGGAAGGATTTTACAGTTTATACCATCTTTATACTATTCCTGTCACCAGGGGGCAGTTGAGACATAGCGGTCAGCCTCTGCATGCTCAGCACAAATGCTTAACTGTGGTCACTTCAGTGATGCTATACGCATTGCTGGAGCTACAGACATGCAGTTTAACTTCCACTCCAAAGTGTTTTTAAAACTACACAAAGTCCTTAAACAACAAAGTCCTACTATATAGTACAGGGAACTATTCAACATCCTGTAACAAACCATAATTAGAATATGCAAAATGTGTATATATGTATAATTGAATCACTTTGCTATACACCAGAAATTAACATGACACTGTAAATCAACTATTAATAAAATAATATTTTAAAAAACATACATAAGCCTTATCTTAAGGTCATTAAGAGGCCCTTGTTTCAAACACCAGAACTATTTGCATTTTTCTATATCAATAAAGTTATTACCCAGTTTTAGAAAAACTAAGCACTTCTGAAACTATCAAAACACTTACAGGCCTTCAGTTAACTTGTTAATCAAAATACTTGAATTCTGGCTAGCACAAATAACACAGCTGCGGTAATGCTCGTTCCACCTATAGGAACGACTAAGTCGCTCCCAGCCATCCTATATGCCACACGTGCTGGGTGTGCTTAGCCGTTGCAGTCGTGTCTGACTTTTTGCGACCCCATGGACTGCAGCCCACCAGGATCCTCTGTCCATGGAATTCTCCCAGCAAGAATACTGCAGTTGGTTGCCATGCCAACCCTCCCCCTCCAGGGGATCTTCCAAACAGAGGGATAGAACCTGTGCCTCCCACCTTGCAGGTGTATTCTTTACCGCTGAGCCACCAGGGAAGCCCCTACATACTCTGTGGGAACCAAAGGGGAAGCAAACATGGTGCCCTGAGAAGAAATCTGAAATAACGGTAGCAGTGAGGCGGAGGAAAAGAAGACACAAAACGGAGGACGAGAATCCATCCATTATTGCCAACCTTTTTACTTACCACAAGTTCTCTTAGATGAAAACTTTGAGGGTTAACCTCCGAAGCAACTTGAAACACTGTCCCTTCCTCTTAACCTGAAAATTACTTCGGAAATGTTATGAATTCAAAACTGAGGATATCTATACATGAGGTCAACGGGGACATAAAAAGATGCTCAACATCAATATGATTAGAGAAATGCAAAACGTAACTACAGTGAACTGCCACCTCACAGCATTCAGAATGGCCATCAGTAAACAGTCTACATATAACAAATGCTGGAGAAGGTGTGGCGAAAACGCCTGCACTGTTGGTGGGAATGTAAATTGGTACAGCCACTATGGAAAACAGTATGGAGGTTCCTCAAAAAACTAAAAATAGAGTTGCCACATGAATTGGCCATCCCACTCCTGGGCACACAGCCAGACAAAATCATAATTCGAAAAGACACATGCACCCCTCTGTTTATAGCAATACTATTCACAACAGCCAAGAGATGGAAACAAGCTAAATGCCCACTGACAGATGAATGAAGAAGATGTGATGGATACACACGTACACATACACACAACGGAGCACTCCTCGGCCATAAAAGAGAATGAAGCAATGCCATCTGCAGCGAAAGGGAGGGACCTACAGACTGCCCACTCAGGGAAGAAAATTAGAAAGACAAACACCATGTGATTTCACTTATATGCAGAGTCTAAAACATGACACAAAGGAACTTATCTATGAAACAAAAACTACCCCACAACTGCACTTATCTCACACGCTAGTAACGTAGTGCTCAACATTCTCCAAGCCAGGCTTAAGCAATTCGTGATCCGTGAACCTCCAGATGTTCAAGCTGGTTTTAGAAAAGGCAGAGGAACCAGAGATCAAATTGCCAACATCCGCTGGATCACTGAAAAAGCAAGAGAGTTCTAGAAAAAACATCTATTTCTGCTTTATTGACTCTGCCAAAGCCTTTGACTGTGTGGATCACAACAAACTGTGGAAAATTCTGAAAGAGATGGGAATACCAGACCATCTGATCTGCCTCTTGAAAAATCTGTATGCAGGTCAGGAAGCAACAGTTAGAACTGGACATGGAACAACAGACTGGTTCCAAATAGGAAAAGGAGTACGTCAAGGCTGTATATTGTCACCCTGCTTATTTAACTTATATGCAGAGTACATCATGAGAAACGCTGGGCTGGAAGAAGCACAAGCTGGAATCAAGATTGCTGGGAGAAATATCAATAACCTCAGATATGCAGATGACACCACCCTTATGGCAGAAAGTGAAGAGGAACTAAAGAGCCTCTTGATGAAAGAGGGGAGTGAAAAAGTTGGCTTAAAGCTCAACATTCAGAAAACTAAGATCATGGCATCTGATCCCATCACTTCATGGCAAATAGATGGGGAAACAATGGAAACAGTGACAGACTTTACTTTGGGGGGCTCCAAAATCACCACAGATGGTGACTGCAGCTATGAAATTAAGACTCTTACTCCTTGAAAGAGAAGTTATGACCAACCTAGATAGCATATTAAAAAGCAGAGACATTACTTTGCCAACAAAGGTCCATCTAGTCAAGACTATGGTTTTTCCAGTAGTCACATATGGATGTGAGAGTTGGACTATAAAGAAAGCTGAGCGCAGAAGAATTGACGCTTTTGAACTGTGGTGTTGGAGAAGACTCTTGAGAGTCCCTTGGACTGCAAGGAGATCCAACCAGTCCACCCTAAAGGAAATCAAGCCTGAACATTCTTTGGAAGGACTGATGCTGAAGCAGAAACTCTAATACTCTGGCCACCTGATGCAAAGAGCTGACTCATTTGAAAAGACCCTGATGCTGGCAAAGATTGAAGGTGAGAGGAGAAGGGGATGACAGAGGATGAGATGGTTGGATGGCATCACCGACTCAATGGACATGAGCTTGAGTAGACTCCAGGAGTTGGTGATGGACAGGGAGGCCTGGCGTGCTGCAGTCCATGAGGTTACAAAGACTGGGACACAACTGAGCGACTGAACTGAACGGATGAAACAGAAACAGAGAATAGACTTGTAGTTGCCAAGAGGGAGAGGGGGTCACGGAGGGATGGACAGGAAGTTTGGGATTAGCAGATGCAAGCTATTATATATAGGATAAACAAAAAGATCCTACTGCATAGCACAGGGATATTGAATATCCTGTGATAAACCATAATGGAAAAGAGTATGAACAAGAATCACTGAACTTTGCTTGCTATACAGCACAAATTAACATAACATAGTAAATCAACTATACTCCAATAAAATATATTTTTTAATGTGTCTTTAGAGATATTACTGATATGTTACATATGAATAACATAGGGCTTCACAGATGGCGCTAGTGGTAAAGAACCTGCCAGCCAATGCAGGAGATGTAAGAGATGTGGGTTTGATCCCTGGGAGGGTAAGATGCCCTGGAGGACAGCATGGCAACCCACTCCAGTATTCTTGCCTACAGAATCCCATGGACAGAAGTGTATATCACTTGTACATTATATGTACCTTGTAATACCCACTTTCCTAGCATAACAGTGCTAACACCAGGCAACACCATGAGGACGGCTGTCTGTCCTTCCCTGGCTTCCCTCCCAAGGAGCCCCACTCAATGCTCTGCTCTCCTGCAGAAATCAGACCGCCAGAGGGTCAGAACCTGCCATCCCCAGCAGAGGCCCAGCGCTGGAGGCCTCTACTGCTTCTTAGTCAGACCCATTAGGCTTAACATCCAAAGGGAATAATTAACTCTTCAGTTCTGCTCCCAACAAAACATACTTTCATTTCCGCAAGGGTTCTGATTCTTTTTCAGGAGACAATGCCTTATTCCAAGATGACTTCAAGACTATGATTCTAGTCATCTTTCTGAAAAGCATACCAGCAGGATATCTTGCCTCTCAAATCATATCCAATAGACAAAAACTCATGTCATTTTTTAACACCATTTCCTCACACTTAGAATAGGGGTTCAGGAGCTACCTGGTCAAAAAGAATGACAAATGTCCACTACCTCTGTTTTTACAACTCACCCTCCTATTTACACACCCCTCTCTTCCTAGACAGAAATTAGGGTGGCAGAGGATGAGCTGGCTGGATGGCATCACTGACTCGATGGCCGTGAGTCTGAGTGAACTCCGGGAGTTGGTGATGGACAGGGAGGCCTGGCGTGCTGCGACTCATGGGGTCGCAAAGAGTCGGACACGACTGAGCGACTGATCTGATCTGAACTGTTGCTGTTTAGTCACGAAGTCGTGTCCGACTCCTTTGCAACCCATGGACTGCAGCCCTCCAGGCTCCTCTGTCCATGGGATTTCTCAGGCAAGGATGCTGGAGCGGGCTGCCATTTCCTTCTCCAGATCTTCCCCACTCAGGGACAGAACCCTTGTTTCTCGCATTGCAGGTGGATTCTTTACCACTGAGCCACCAAGGAAGCCCAGGGTGGTCTGGAGACAGTGTAATTGACATTCTTTGCTTTTTGACTGCCTGCTTTCCTTTCCTTCTTTCCTGAAAACCACTGCTACCTCCATGAAGTTTCAGGAGCTGCCAGCTGCACACTGTCTTGGAGTCCTGGTGGACATGGGTTCAGGCTGGCACTGTGAAGTACCACACCCCACTGGATACAGTGACTGGGCTAAGAAGAGAACACGGGACCCCAGAGAACCCATCAAAGTTTTCCAGATTGGAGGTGAAAGGATAACTAGATCTTTGCTTCACATTATAAACTGATTGTTTACAATTTACTTCAGATTGTTGCTGGCCTCCAAGCAACCTAGCTCCCCACCTCATGGAGAAAGAGAATGTGGTCCAACATACATAGGCATCCTTAAATGAGAGAAAATGGGCAGAGACAGTGAGTTCTGGAGGGCTTGGAGTCCCCTGGTCATTCAGCACTTCCTTTGCATGGTTTGGTTGTTGGCTTCTGGATTAAACAAGTTTGATTTGGATCTTTGTGACTTACAACCAAAGGGACTGGATACAGCCATTATCAAAATAATATTCTTCTTATATTACAAGTACCTAACCTAGAAGAAATGGCTTCCCAGGTGGCACAGGGGTAAAGAATCTGCCTACCAATACAGGAGACACAAGAGACATGGGTTCAATCCCTGGGTCAGAAAGATCCACTGGAGTAGGAAATGGCAACCCACTCCAGTATTCTCGCCTGGAAAATTCCAGGAAAGAGGAGCCCAGTGGACTAAATTCATGGGGCCAAAAAGAGTCAGATACGACTGAGAACACAGAATACAGAAGGACCTATAGGAAGTTTACCATCTTCGCCTGTTTTTTTTTTTTAATTCTCCCCTATATCCTTATAGATAGAATGGGAGCAATTACTGCCATCTGAATGAGGTCTTTGCTTCACCTGGCCCCACATTGAATTTCATATCCACTTGTTCATGTCATGGTAACTTTTAGAGGATTTAATTGATTTTGACACTAAACTGCTGCTGCTGCTAAGTCACTTCAGTCGTGTCCAACTCTGTGCAACCCCATAGACCGCAGCCCACCAGGCTCCCCCGTCCCTGGGATTCTCCAGGCAAGAACACTGGAGTGGGTTGCCATTTCCTTCTCCAATGCATGAAAGTGAAAAATGAAAGTGAAGTCAGTCTGTCCGACTCTTCGAGACCCCATGGACTGCAGCCCACCAGGCTCCTCCGTGCATGGGATTTTCCAGGCAAGAGTACTGGAGTGGGGTGCCGTTGCCTTCTCCGTTGACATGAAACTACTACAGTACAAAAGGCAGAGACCAGTATATTCCAAATGGATCTCTTTTATGGTTTTTTTCAATTAACTTTGATTAATCTATTAAGTCAAAAGAAGACAGAAATGTGTGCTTTGAGTAAATAATGCTTGTACTTCACAGACCCACTCTTGAGTCTCAAGTTACAAATGAGGTACTGAAAATGTTCAAGAGGGATTAAATAACTGGACCAAAGTGGTTTACTTATTGGAGTAACTACCACCCTCAAAATTCTACAAAGGATGAAAATACTGAGCTTATTTCTTTCCTATTGCCTATACAAATGAATACACAATTTTAGATGATCTTTCTGTCCATCTGCCATCAATCAATTACCTTGTCTCCATCCTTAAAGTGCTCAGAAGAAAAAACATATAAAAATATTTTAATTTAAACAAATCCACTAAGATTTTGCCAAATTATTTCACTAATGACTTCTACTCAAAGTCTGTCCTCTGAATGTGATAAGATCATATCCAGGAATACAACACCCTTAAACTACAGGTTGATAGACCAAACAGATTCTATCTATGAGGATATTGAAGAGAATTCTTTTTTTGTTTGTTTGTTTTGGGGGGGATCTTAAGGTTTTTGATGGGGAAACAGTGAAAACAGTGTCAGGCTTTATTTTGGGGGCTCCAAAATCACTGCAGATGGTGATTGCAGCCATGAAATTAAAAGACACTTACTTCTTGGAAGAAAAGTTATGACCAACCTACATAGCATATTGAAAAGCAGAGACATTACATTGCCTACAAAGGTCCGTCTAGTCAAGGCTATGGTTTTTCCAGTGGTCATGTATGGACGTAAGAGTTGGACTGTGAAGAAAGCTGAGCTCTGAAGAATTGATGCTTTTGAACTGTGGTGTTGGAGAAGACTCTTGAGAGTCCCTTGGACTGAAAGGAGATCCAACCAGTCCATTCTAAAGGAGATCAGCCCTGGGTGTTCTTTGGAAGGAATGATGCTAAAGCTGAAACTCCAGTACTTTGGCCACCTCATGCGAAGAGTTGACTCACTGGAAAAGACTCTGATGCTGGGAGGGATTGTGGGCAGGAGGAGAACGGGACGACAGAGGATGAGATGGCTGGATGGCATCACCGACTCGATGGACTTGAGTTTGAGTGAACTCCGGGAGATGGTGATGGACAGGGAGGCCCGGCGTGCTGCCATTCATGGGGTTGCAAAGAGTCTGAGAGGACTGAGCGACTGAACTGAAGGGTTTTTTTTCTTTCTTTAAACAGTCTGGTCCCAGATGGGGGCCTCTCCACCGCCCCTCTCCAGTTTGGCTACAGTTCTGAACGTCGCTCAATTTTGAGCAGCTCCACCTCGATCACCAAGTTTGCACCACCTGGAATCTTTGGGGGAGCTCCCTGATCTCCATACCCCAGCTCTGATGGACTCACCAGCTTCTGCTTTCCCCCCTCACACATCCCTAACAGCCCCTGGTCCCAGCCCTGGATGACCTGGCCTGTGCCCAAGGAGAAGACAAAGGGCTGGTTCTGGGGCAGGCTGCTGTCAAACTCTGTTTCATCTTCTAGCTTCCCCATGTAGTGCGTGCGCAGGACGTCCCCTTTGTGCGATTTGATGGGACAGTGGTCTACCCGCTTCTTGACTCCGACCTGCAGCTTCTGTTTGCCCTCGGCCCCTGTGGCCATGACCACGGCGCTCAGGCAGATGGACAGTACTGTCAAGACCCAACTCAGCCTCATCTCTCTCCTCACTGTGCCCCTGGAGTCAGAGAACTCTTTTTAAATGAAGGCCATAAAATTCAAATAGCTCCTTCTCAGGTACTTCAACATGAGGACTCTTACTTTGGAAATGGCTATTATTTCAAGTCACAGAGCCTTCTAAAGTAAATTATCATATATACCAATAAAGGCACAACAGAAGTTGAATAAGTTAGTACTTATTTAAACATTATTTAAACACTTATTTAAACATTAGCATTTTATATTCCTATGATGCACTTTCTTCCAAGAAAAAGAATGTCTATTATGTCCACAACTTAAAAATAAAAAATGACAATTTACAAAGTTTTTAGGAAATCTCATTTATTTAATTAGCAATAAACCCACACAGAAATTATTTCCAAATTATACAACACAGCAGAAAAAGCACAATTATGCAAAATACAGTATATAGTATGAATATGATGAACAGAAAATGTTTTTAGTTGCTTCAAGTAAGACAAAAATTTCAGTGTGATCCTGTGACTGAAATAAAAAGCTTAAGAAGAAACAGTTTAAAATACTGATGAGGAAGTTCTCTGGTGCTCTAATGGCTAGCATTTGGTGCTTTCACTGCCATGGCCCAGGTTCAATCCCTGGTTGAGAAACTGAGGTCCCACAAGCCACAGAGTGTGGACAAAAGAAAAAAAAATGATGAATCTGAATTTCTACTTTCCCCCAAATAATGGCAGAAAAACTGACCAAATACCAGGAAAAAATAAAATGTCTGCATGCCGACAAATGCAGGCTTTTTTTAATTGAAATATAGTTAAATAACAATATTGTGTTAGTTTCAGGTGTGCAGCAAACTGATTCATTTATATATATTTTTTTCAGTTTATTTTCCATTACCAGTGATCACAAGATAGTAAACACTGTTCTCCATGTTTAGTAAATCCATGCTGCTTATCTATTTTGTGTATATTAACTTTTTATCTGTTAATCGCATACTCCTAATTTCTCTCTCCCCCTTTCCTTTCCCCGAAGTTTGTTTCTTATGTCTTTGTGCCTGTTCTGCAGTCAAATGCTCCACCACTGAGCTATCCTCCATGTCTGTTTCTGCTTTGTACATAGATTCATTTGCATTATTTTTTAGATTCCATATATAAATGATATTATATAATATTTGTCTTTCTCTTCCTGACTTACTTCACTTAGTATGATATTCTCTAGGTCCATCCATGTTGCTAGAAATGGCAATATTCCATTCTCTTTTTATGACTGAGTATATATCCACATGTATATATATATATATATATACATCACATCTTAAACCAATAACCTGTTGATAGGTATCTGGGTTGTTTCCATGTTTTTGGCTCTTGTAAACCATGCTGCTATGAACACTGGGGAATTAAGAGCTTTCATCTTTTCCAGATATAAGCTGAGGAGTGGGATTGCTGGATCATATGGTAACTCTATTTTTACTTTTTAAGAACCTCCACACTGTGTTACATGGTTTCCCTGATGGCTCAGGGAAGAATCCACCTGCCAATGCAGGAGACGCAGCTTCAGTCCCTAGATGGAGAAGATTCCCTGGAGAAGGAAATGGCAACCCACTCCAGTATTCTTGCCTGGGAAATCGTATGGACAGGGGAGCCTGGTGGGCTACAGTCCATGGGGTCGTAAAAGAGTCGGACACGAGTTAGCAACAACAACATACTGTCTTACACAGTGGCTGCCCCAATTTACATTCCCACCCACAGCAAATGCACAGTCTTGAAGAGTCAAAGTGCTGATGCTACTAGTTTTTCTAAAACAAATAAAGGGACAGCTTAATTAAAAGCATAAACTGAAGAGTAACTGAGCGCTTACCTAGTCTGATGCTCTGTGCTCGCTCGTGGAGTTGATTTACTAGTGCTTTCATCTGTTCATAGTTTTCCTAAAAGAGAAGCAAGGAAAAAGAGGAGAGAGTATTCTAGGAAACCAATGAAGTTTTTTGTTTTTTTTTTTCACCATAACGAGGGTTAAGGAGCACAGCATTAGATGCCAACCGTATGTGGCCTCCACACTGGGCCACTTCCGTACTGAGCCAACTCCAACATAAACTAAAAAAGTTAGTTCATGCCTCTCTGTCTTTGCTCAATGTCTTCTGCACTACCACGGCCCCTCTCTAGTCCATCTATATAAACCTCACCCTCTATTTATTCATCTATTTATTGGCCACCCCTCAAGGCATGGGGAAGCTTAGTTCCCTGATCAGAGATGAAACTCATGCCCCTGGCATGCGTGGAAACGCTGAGTCTTAACCACTGGACTGCCAGAGAAGTCCCTCACCATCCCCTTTTAAAGCCTAATTCATATCCCATCTCATCTCCAACTTAGTTTTTGGCTACTGCCACTCATTTTACCCACTTCCTTCCTTACACGCCTACTGAGCTTACCTCTACTGGTTTTACTCTGTTCGGGAATATAACCTCTTTGAGGGTTAGAATGCCATCTTCTTTTTCTGTCCTATCAAATACTATTGTGAGGAGACACCAACCAATTCAGAAATACTTGCTTTTACACTTACTGACAATTTACACTTAAAAACAAAGCCCAGGGGAAAACGGATCCTATTTTATGTTTTAAAAGGATCAGAGGGAAATTCCCTGGTGGTCCAGTAGTTAGGATTCCAGGCTTTCACTGCCCTGCCAAGGGCACAGATTCAATCCCTGGTTAAGGAGCTAGGATCCCACAAACCATAAGACACCGCCAAAAACTAGAAAAATAAAATCAATCTCTGAATCTGTCCACATTATGTGATTTGACAAGTGGAATGTAGGCAAAAGGGACAGTGTACCAACTGCAAGCACAGGCTTTAAGAGGGACAAGGTACTTCCACACTCTTTCCTCTTGTGCCCCAGACTTCCATAATGAGAGGAGCATCCCACAGCTGCCACTGCCCCTTCATTCTGGGTCCTGGAATAAGAAACAAGTGGAGCAGGGACTTCCCTGGTAGTCTAGTGGTTAAGAATCAGCCTTTCGAAGCAGGGGATGTGAGTGCGATCTTTGGTTGGGGAACTAAGATCCCACATGCCACAGGACAACTATACCAGTACATACCAGTGAAGACACAATGCAGCCAGAGCTCGAAGCCTGCAGTCGGTTGCGGAGGAGCGTGCTGGACACCACTGTGGGGCCCCGAGGGTCCTGAATTCCTACTTGGTTGGTGAAGATTTACGTACAAATTCTTTGATATTATCCTCATTGATCCATTCCATAAAGTTATCAGAAGAAACCCTGGCACCCAGTGGATCACCAAACCAGTCCACAAGCACAGGGAAATGCGGGGGCTGACATCTGCAGGCAGAAAGAGCCTCGGCCTGGGCAAGGGCCACAAGTTCCACCACACTATTGGTGGCTCTCGCCGGGCAGAGCGGAGAAGGCGCAATACTCTCCAGCTCCACCGCTACTGCTAATATAGGCAATGGTCAAGTCATTCCACTCTTGAAAATGCTATTGAGAAAACTCATCACTGGTGTCAATGCAAGTTTAATTGGCCTCCAATTTCATGTTGTCTACAGTTCCCATCCCTGCTCAAACCAGCCTCACAGTTCCAGACTTGCTGGGCGCCAGCTGTGGTTGCCCTTACCACCTCATTCTGCTTGTTCCATCACGTCCTCCCGTAGACTAGGCTTCTATTTCCCAGGGTGGATTTGAGTGTAGGAAATACAGAAGACGAATTACCCCAATTCTTGGCTTGCTATCTTCATAAATGGTTTGATTTTGAAATTTAATTGCTGGTTTTCTTGAACCAGTTTTTTTCCTTCAAGGGTCTTTTAAAAAGGCCCACTTAAGTGATTTCCAGAAAACAGGCTTGCAAAACCTTTTAAGACCCAAATTCCTTCCAACTCAAAAAAATCTTAAACCATATTATTTTGTGTGTGGAGGTTGTTCAACTACATAATAACAGAATAAATGTCTATTAAACCAAAATAAAAAGAAAAAAGAAAAGCAACAGTGTGGACCTGAATCTAATACAGCCCTGGAGCAGAGCTGCTACCGCCGCCCCAAGTGTGAAAACTAAATATTGTTCTTTTGAACACTAAAATCTTGGGATTGGTTGCTACTCAGCATTACTGAAGTAACATCTAGCTAAAATAGATCACAAGATGACCTTGAGAAGAGGAGGCAAAGTAGCAAGAGCTAATACTTCTTGAGGGTTTATTGTACTTCAGGCACCGTCACTAACTGTCTTGATAAATGAAACAGACACCTAATCATTAATGCCACAACACAAGTGAGGCACAGAGAAGTAAGTAATTCGTCCAAGATCACTCAGCTAACAAGCAGTAGAATTAGGATTTTAAACCAAAGCTCTGGAATCTTGTTCTTAAAGCACAACACCTCTTCTGCCCACTGAAAGGGCCACTGTTAACATTTCCTCCAGGTTTTCCCCCTCTATGGAAAAATGTTCCTTGTTTACTTTTAAATATATATGAAATACTAAATCAGTGTTTTTTCCACCACAGCACAATTACTTCCCTATTCTAATTACTAGCGCACAGACTAAACCAGAACATAAAACATTTTACACAGAGAAAGAAATTATAATCTCAGGCTCACACTCCCTAACCCCTGATTAGCAGCTGCTTATCAAAGACATCAGCCCAGACCTGACCTCAAAAAGACGGGAGACCAATAAGCTCCAGGAGCTCATTCCCTCACAGAGACATCACAGAACAACCCCAAACCGACTAGCGTAACCTTACAGGAGCTCTGGAGAACACTCAGAGGTCTACAGCAATCAAGAGAACACACCACGAAGAAGTCACATTCGATGAGGCAGGAAACCCATTCTCTACCCTGCTGCCCTGCCAATTATTCTGCCACGTTGACAGCATCATGCCACTTCTCTACTTAAATACCAGCAAACAGACTGCAAAGGGACATCAAAACGTGGCTCCGGCACGTGGCTTCCCTCCTCTACCTGGCCACGTAAGCAATCCCATTTACCCCATGAACTCCACACCGTGGCCAGGACTTCCAAGTTCTCACTCCCACTAAATGCTTTCATAATTTAGAACCTATGTTCTCATGACTTCTTTTGGTTGTATAGGCCCATTCTCCACCCTGAACCTGGACAGTTCTTACTCCACTCAAGAGCCAACTCACTCATTACTTCCTATCTTTCTGCAACCACTTTCTAGGCTTTAGACACCCCTCATCACAATGCACTGCTTTCTTGTCTGTCTCCCCGACAAAAATATGATTCCATTCCTGCACATCTATTCCAAGTACCTAAATAGTGGCTTCCCTGATAGCTCAGTGCCGAAGAATTGACGCTTATGAACTGTGGTGTTGGAGAAGACTCTTGAGAGTCCCTTGGACTGCAAGGAGATCCAACCAGTCCATTCTGAAGGAGATCAGCCCTGGGATTTCTTTGGAAGGAATGATGCTGAAGCTGAAACTCCAGTAAGAGTTGACTCATTGGAAAAGACTCTGATGCTGGGAGGGATTGGGGGCAGGAGGAGAAGGGGATGACACAGGATGAGATGGCTGGATGGCATCACTGACTCGATGGACGTGAGTCTGAGTGAACTTCAGGAGTTGGTGATGGACAGGCAGGCCTGGCGTGCTGTGATTCTTGGGGTCGCAAAGAGTTGGACACGACTGAGCGACTGAACTGAACTGAACTGAACTGATAGCTCAGTTGATAAAGAGTCTGCTTGCAATGCAGGAGACCCCGGTTCAATTCCTGGGTCGGGAAGATCTGCTGGAGAAGGGATAGGCTACCAACTCCAGTATTCTTGGGCTTCCCTTGTGGCTAAACTGGTAAAGACTCCGCCTGCAGTGAGGGAGACCAGGGTTCGATACCTGGGTTGGGAAGATCCCCTGGAGAAGGGAAAGGCTACCCACTCCAGTACTCTGGCCTGGAGGATTCCATGGACAGAATAGTCCACGCAGTGGTAAAGAGTGGGACACTACTGAGCGACTTTCACTTTCACACAGTGCCTAAATCACAATAACCATTTAATGTTTCTGAGTGAAACATTCTCCCTTGATCCCAGGAGATCTAAAAACTTCTGGAAGTCTCTCACTAGATATTATTTCTGCCTCAGTCTGATTTTCTTTCAACCTATTTGCTTTTCCAAAGGGAGGAATTATTTAATATGTCTTTTCTGGCGACTTCCCTGGTGGTCCAGAGGTTAAGAATCTGCCTGCCAATTCAAGGGACACAGGTTTGACCCCTGGTCCGGGAAGATCTCACATGCTGAGGGGCTACTTAGCCCCAAGCCCATGGGCCCAGAGCCTGTGCTCCGCAAAAAGAGAAGCCACCGCAAGGAGAAGCCCACACACTTCAACTAGAGAAAGCCCACTAGCAGCAAGGAAGCCTCAGCACCGCCAAAAATAAACAATTTTTTTTAAAAATAAATAAAATAAAATGTATCTCCTGAGAGTTATCTGGCACAACTTAAACGTTATCTGTATAGGCTTAGAAACCATGAGATAGACTGAAAATTTCCAGCTGATATTTCATAAGCCAGGAGTAGATTGTGACCTGTGGCACCTCCAAATTCCAAGAGGAGTAGATTGTGTGACCTGTGGCACCTCCAAATTCCAAGAAAAGCTATTTAAATACAAGTATTCCCCATTAACATAACCAACTATCTCAAATCTAGTAACCACAGACCAGGGTTAGCTAGCGTTCGGCCAGTGGTTCCCAAAGCTAGCTGCCTCCAAGGCCTTTGCCCCTCCTCACCCCCAACCTAATTAACCATGCAAACACCAGGACCCCACCCTGGAAGACCAAAACGGCCCAGGGTGAGGCTTAAGGCGGCTGTAACTCGAACAAGCTCCCGGAGAACCACTGGCTTTGAGAACCACTGATTTTAAAGATACAAAGGACAGTGCCAGTGCTAAAAGTGAACTAAAATGTATCTGATTTGTTTTCTTTTTCAAACTTTACGACCTCCTAGTGCGTCCCAGAATCATCACTGCGGATCCAGAGAATAGAGGAGCTACTCTTAAAAGTAGCCTACCCTCTATGCTTCCCAGTCCGGCCAACACCTTGTCCCGTCGGTGAAGAGGAATCACTGACCCGGGCCGCTCACCCACCCTACCTGATAGACGGCAGAGCTCGAGTCCGGTTGGGTGCCCAGGGTAGCCACGGAGTCCCCATGATAGGAACGCAGCGCTGGGGCAGCGGCGCGGGCGCACGGCCGCAGGGCTAATCTCAGAGCGGCCCACATGGCAGCAGGCACAGAGGCAGGAAGCTGCGTGAGAGAGCGGCCTGCGCCGATTCGGAGCCGAAGCTTTCCCTGCCAACTCCTCGGCTTCGGGATACACTTCGGCCCAGATCCTTGCTGTCCCAACTCGCCTGAAACCTCCGGGATTCTCCGGTAAGCCTAGGCACGTGTCGGCGAACGCGGCCTCTGATTGGTCGATGTTGAGCACCACGCCCCCCTAACTCAGCCAATGAGGGACAGAGATGCAGCCTCGCGAGGCCGGTCCGTTCCCCAGCCCTTGAGCATTGCGAATCCTAGGACGGAGCTCCGGAGCCGCAGCTGAATTTCTTTGCTTGTCTGAGAGCTTCTTCTACGTGCTGTTTTCTTCTTCCCCTACTGCTAGAAAGGGTATTCCGGGACTTGAAAAAGCTTATTCTTATATGAGAGCTGGAAACCGAACAGGCTTATAAAACTGTCCTAAGAAATTAAACTCTTTAAAGGCGATAACCATCCGTTCAACAAATATTTCTTCAGTGTACCCTATCAGGTGCTCTTTTGGAGCTGGGGATACACTGGAGAACAGGCCAAACGTACCCTTTTATAAAGCGGAGAGAACATAAATTTAAAATTCTGGTAGTGATAAAGTACATCTTAGATGTACGATTATAACGTACTTCTAAACCTAGCCTGTAACAAGTCATCTCAGTTCAGCCGCTCAGTTGTGTCCGACTCTGCGACCCCATGGTCCCTGTCCATCACCAACTCCCAGAGCTTGTTCCAATTCACGTCCATCGAGTCGGTGACGCCATCCAACCATCTCATCCTCTGTCTTCCCCTTCTCCTCCTGCCCTCAATCTTTCCCAGAATCAGGGTCTTTTCCAATGAGTCAGTTCTTCACATCAGGTGGCCAAAGTATTGTAGCTTCAGCTTCAGCATCAGTCTTTCTAATGAATATTCAGGACTGATTTCCTATAGGATGGACTGGTTGGATCTCCTTCCAGTCCAAGGTACTCTCAAGAGTCTTCTTCAACACCACAGTTCAAAAGCATGAATTCTTCAGCACTCAGCTTTCTTTAAGGTCCAACTCTCACATCCATACATGACTACTGGAAAAACCATAGCTTTGACTGGATGGAACTTTGTTGGCAAAGTAAGGCAAAGTTGCCTGTAACAGATCTGAGTGAAAAAGTGAAAAAGCTAGCTTAAAACTCAATGATAGGGCCTACATGGGATCTCATTGTTAAAAATGGCTTGCAAATAAAATATAAAGTCACAGTGACCCATGAAACTGACCACATTGCTCAAGTGACATCCTGTTTTAGCCACTGGCACTCTTTGCCAAGACTAAGTGACCACCCTACCATTGAACACCTTTGGCTTTCTCAAGACTACCAACTGCCAAATTCCATCTGCAGACTAAAGATGAACTAACCACCCCCTGAGGGGACCCAGTTTCCCGCCTGGAGGGTGTAAGAGGGACCCACCAGAAGGGAAGGGGCTGGTTCTTCTCAAGGGCCAGTCACTCTCTTGTTTCCCTTTAATAAACTTCCTTTTCTTTGCCTGGCTGTCCAGTTCATTTTCTTTTTCTCCGCACTTGCCTTACATTCAACATTCAAAAAAAAACTAAGATCATGGCATCTAGTACTATCACTTCATGGCAAATAAATGGGGAAAAAATGGAAACAGTGACAGATTTTATTTTCTTGGGCTCTAAAATCACTGTGGATGGTGACTGAAGCCATGAAATTAAAAGATGCTTGCCCCTTGGAAGAAAAGGTATGACATATCTAGACAGCATGTTAAAAAGCAAAGCCATCACTTTGCCGACAAAGGTCAATCTAGTCAAAACTGGTTTTTCCAATAGTCATGTACAGATGCTAAAGTTGGATCATAAAGAAGGCTGAGCACCAAAGAACTTTCCAACTGTGGTGTTGGAGAACACTCTTGAGAGTCCCTTGGACAGCAAGGAGATCAAACCAGTTAATCCTAAAGGAAATCAAACCTGAGTATTCATAGGAAGGACTGATACTGAAGCTCCAATACTTTGGCCACCTGATGTGAAGAGCTGACTCATTGGAAAAGACCTGATGCTGTGAAAGATTGAGGGCAGAAGGAGAAGGGGAAGACAGAGAATGAGATGGTTGGATGGCATCACCGACTCAACGGATGAGTTTGAGCAAACTCCAGGAAACAGAGGACAGGGAAGCCTGATGTGCTGCAGTCCATGGGGTCGCAAAGAGTCAGACACAACTGAGTGGCTGAGAAACAACAACAACAATCTGAGCTTCCTCACAATTTCTCACACACTGGAAAATGAGAAAAAAATTATCTTCCTTAGTCCACTTAGTCTTAGATTTGAGATAATTTTTGTACACAATGTTAGCTTCATTCTTTGCTATGTGGATATCCAGTTTTCCCAACATCTTTTGTCATAAAGACTGTCCATTCTCCATTAAATAGTCTTGGCACGCTTGTCAGAAATTATTTCATACGCAGTGGTTTATCTCTGACTTTGTATTATATTCTAGGTCCTATACGTCTGTATTTTATGTTAAAACCACAATTTTTTTTTTTTACTGTAGCTTTGTAGTAAGTTTTGAAATCATTAAATGTTAAGTCTTCTAGCTTTATTCTTGTTCAAGATTTATTTGACTATCTGAGATCCCTTACATTCCATATTAACTTTAGAGGTATATTTTTCTATTTCTGTCAAAAAAAAAATCTCAGAATTTTGATAGGGACTGCACTGAATCTATTGATCACACTGGGTAGCACTGACATCTTAACAGTATTAAAGTCTGCCCATCTATGAAAATGGGATGTTTCCATTTATTTATGTCTTCTTTAATCTCTTTCAGCACTGTTTTTTAGTTTTCATTGGGCAAGTCTTTTACCTCCTTGGTTAATTTCTATTTTGTTATTTTTGAGGCTACTGTAAACGGAGTTACTTTTGTAATTTCCTTTTCAGTTTGTACATTATTAGCACATAGAAATGCAACTGATTTTTAAAAAATATTTGGCTGCATCGTGTCTTAGTTGTGGCACGTGGGACCTTCCCTGTGGCACGCGGGGCCTTTTGTCCCAGCGTGCAGGGCTCCTGGGCTCTTCCTTGTGGTACATGAGCTTCTCTAGTTGTGGCGCTCAGGCTCCAGGGTAGGTGCAAGCCTGGGCTTAGTTGCCCCCACAACATGTGGGGTCTTAGTTCCCTGACCAGCAATCAAATTCGTACCCCCTGCAGTGGAAGCACAGAGTCCTAACCACTGGACTGCCAGGGAATTCCCTAATGAGAAATTATTAAAAGGATGGGAAAACAAGGTTTTAAAGAGGTAAGATACTCTGTTACCCTTTAAATTTATTAAATAAATGAGAAGTTAGCAAATGTTTCCCAGGAGCATTAAATTTTATTACTTAAAATTTTACTTTATTCTGTTTATCTTATTATAAGTGAGTTTCATTTATTTATTTGACAGCACCAGGTCCTAGCTGCAGCACACAGGATCTTCTATCTTCGTTAGGGCATATAGGATTTTTGCTTGCAGCGCTCAGGATTTTTGGTTGTGGTATGTGGGATCTAGCTCCCTGACCAAGGATGGAACCCAAGCCCCCTGAGGTGGGAGCTAGAAGTCTTAGCCACTAGACCACCAGGGAAGTCCCAATAACTGAGTTTCTAAGTCTGTTTTCTAAGAACAAATAGCATTCCTATATATATATATATATTTTTTAAAGGCTTGCTTTAATAGCTCCAAAGGCTAGGTAAGACTGTGAATGGATGTATAGAAAATACACTTCCTAACATCTTTTTTTTTGGCCTTGCCACATGGCCTTAACAGTAAACTTTCACAGAGTCACAACCATTGGACTGCCAGGGAATCCTCATTTGCTAAAATCTTAATTGCAATACAAAAATCAACTGTTTCTCTAAGTTCCAGCAATAAACATATAAATAAAAATAGGCATTTAAAAATACCATTTGTAAACACGTCAAAGAACATCAAGTACTTAGAAAAATAAATCTAGGTTTTTACACATGAGAAATAAAAACGTGTCTACCAAAAGATTTATACAAGAATATTTACAGTAGCTTTATTCAAGAGGTAAAATTCAGAAACAATCAATAGGAAAATGGATAGACAACTACAGTATATTCATATGTGGAACAGGCATAAAATGGAATACAACTTAGTAACAACAGGGAGCTGCTAACACACTACAAAATTAGTGAGTCCCAAAAACATGTTGAGCAAGAGTAATCAGATACAAAGGAATACATAATATAAAGTTCAAGATCAGGTGGAAGTAACCTGGGTGGGTGGCAGTGGGGAAAGGGCTTAAAGGAACTTCCTGGGAGGATGAAAACATTGTTTTGCTGAAACTCCAATACGCTGGCCATCTCATGAGAAGAGTTGACTCATTGGAAAAGACTCTGATGCTGGGAGGAATTGGGGGCAGGAGGAGAAGGGGACGACAGAGGATGAGATGGCTGGATGGCATCACTGACTCGATGGACATGAGTTTGGGTAAACTCCGGGAGTTGGTGATGGACAGGGAGACCTGGCGTGCTGTGGTTCATGAGGTCGCAGAGTCAAGACACGACTGAGCGACTGAACTGAACTGAACTGAACACAGCTGTATACATTGTCAGTATTCAAACTGAATACTTAAGATCTATGTACTTTATTAAATGCAAATTATGCCCTAAAAATGTTCATTGGAAAAAACTGTTGATTCAAAATTATGAACTAAGTCAAAGAAGAACTCAGATTTTGACTTAATTGTGCACATTTGTTAGTCTGAAGCATCGACTTTTGGCCTTCTCTCTATGGGTTTTGTGACCAACAAAGTCACTTCTAGGATGTTCAAGCTGGTTAGAAAAGGCAGAGGAACCAGAGATCAAATTGCCAACATCTGCTGGATCATCGAAAAATCAAGAGAGTTCCAGAAACAAAGAAAGTGAAGTCGTTCAGTCGTACCCAACTCTTTGCGACCCCATGGACAGTAGCCTGCACCAAGCTCCTCCGTCCATGAGATTTTCAAGGCAAGAGTACTGGAGTGGGTTGCCATTTCCTTCTCTGGGGAATCTTCCCAACCCAGGGATCGAACCCAGGTCTCTCACATTGCAGACAAACAATTTACCACCAGAGAGTTCCAGAAAAACATTTCTGCTTTATTGACTATGCCAAAGCCTTTGACTGTGTGGATCACAACACACTGTGGATAATTCTGAAAGAGATGGGAATACTAGACCACCTGATCTGCCTCTTGAGAAACCTGTATGCAGGAAGCAACAGTTAGAACTGGACATGGAACAAAAGACTGGTTCCAAACAGGAAAAGGAGTACATCGAGGCTGTATATTGTCACCCTGCTTATTTAACTTATATACAGAGTACATCACATGAAATGCTGGGTTGGATGAAGCACAAGCTGGAATCAAGATTGCTGGGAGAAAATCAGTAACTTCAGATATGCAGATGACACCACCATTATGGCAGAAAGTGAAGAGAAACTAAAAAGCCTCTTGAAAGTGAAAGAGAAAAGTGAAAAAGTTGGCTTAAAATTCAACATTCAGAAAACGAAAATCATGGCATCTGGTCCCATCACTTCATGGGAAATAGATGGGGAAACAGTGGAAACAGTGGCAGACTTTATTTTTGGGGGCTCCAAATTCACTGCAGATGGTGACTGCAGCCATGAAATTAAAAGACCCTTACTCCTTGGAAGGAAAGTTACAACCAACCTAGAT
Organism: Bos mutus; assembly: GCF_027580195.1. NCBI lineage: Eukaryota > Metazoa > Chordata > Mammalia > Artiodactyla > Bovidae > Bos > Bos mutus. The sequence continues at coordinate 28,312,005 of NC_091636.1, read as the reverse complement.
AACATATTCAAAAGCAAAGACATTACTTTGCCAACAAAGGTCCGTCTAGTCAAGGCTATGATTTTTCCAGTAGTCATGTATGGATGTGAAAGTTGGACTGTGAAGAAAGCTGAGCGCAGAAGAATTGATGCTTTTGAACTGTGGTGTTGGAGAAGACTCTTGAGAGTCCCTTGGATTGCAAGGAGATCCAACCAGTCCATTCTGAAGGAGATCAGCCCGGGATTTCTTTGGAAGGACTGATCCTAAAGCTGAAAACTCCAGTACTTTGGCCACCTCATGCGAAGAGTTGACTCATTGGAAAAGACTCTGATGCTGGGAGGGATTGGGGGCGGGAGGAGAAGGGGACGACAGAGGATGAGATGGCTGAATGGCATCACCGACTCAATGGACGTGAGTTTGAGTGAACTCCGGGAGATGGTGATGGACAGGGAGGCCTGGCGTGTGCTGTGATTCATGGGGTCGCAAAGAGTCAGACACGACTGAGCGACTGAACTGAATTGAACTGACTGAAAGGAGATTTAAAAATCTGATTCATAGGAATTTCAGGTAGCAGACAGTGAAAATGGAAGAGAGAAATTATCAAAGTAATAATGCAAGAACTTTTGCCAGAAGGGAAGGAAATGGGTTTCCATATTAAAAAGGCCCATGACATGTGGGGGCAGGAAGCGATGGGGGTGGCACATTATCGTGCACCATGGTGGTGGTGCAGTTGTTAAGCTATATCTGACTCTTTTAGGACCCCAGGGACTAGCCCACTAGGCTCCTCTGTCCATAGGATTTTCCAGGCAAGAATACTGGAATGGGTAGCCATTTCGTTCTCTAGGCGATCTTCCTGACCCAGGCACTGAACCCGAGTCTCCTGCTTGGAAGGCAGATTCTGTACCACTGAGCCACAGGGAAGCCCACTATGCAGAGTACCAGGGTCAGAAAACATGTAAACAGTGGCCCACATTCAAAGGACAGGGAATCAGAATAGCAGCAGACTTTTTTAAACACTGAAGACCAGAATATAATCAGAGGATGATTCTGAAATGAAGCGGAAACTATTTTCAAATTACTCAAGAATTCCACATAGAGCCCAACTAAGTGAGAGAATAGAAAAAAGAAACTCTCAGACACGTAAAGTCTCAAGTTACAGTATCATCCACATACCCTTCTGCAGTAAATAGGGGAAGATATCCTTCTCCGAATCAAATCAAGAAAAACAAAGACATGGGCTCCAGAAATAGGGAGTCCAAACCACCAAAGAAGGGTAGTGGACTCACAAGAGAAGACCCAGCATGGCAACTGTGCTGCACATGGAGACCTGTGAAGACTCAGTTGAGATGAAAGCAGGAAGGAAGATTTTCGTAAGTTTTCCAGGAGTCGGGTGGTAGGGGGGTGGGGGAGGAGGGGGAAGAAGAAGGAAATAATTTATCTGACAACTTGACCATGTCGAAAAGTATAAACTTATATATAAAGTATAACCAGACTTGCTGGAGGGTGTGAAGGTTAAGCTACAGGTTCAAAAACAAACCCAAAGCAAATGAAGAAAAACAAGAAAAACAAGGAGCTGTACCAGAAAGGAAATGTCATCTAAGTTCATCAGGTGGTAGAGCAGTGAATAATTTCCACTAATACCATACAAATACTGAATATGAAAACCCAGTTTTGATTAACATATTGGGAGAAAGCAGGAGAAGAGTGGGGAGGAGTTTTAAGAAAATAAAAAATCCTTTTATGCCAGACAAAAAGTTTAAAAGTCTGGTCAGACACTGTCAGAAGTCTAGGTTTATATCCATAACTGAAGTTTCCCATTTGCCTTTCTCTCCAGGAAAAAAAAAAAAAAGTAAAAGAGATTGAGTTCTTTTATCTAAAATTTCATTGCATGAGGAGCAAATAAACAAAAAAGTAAGCAACTTTTCATATGTCCCAGATGTGGGGAAAATCTATTCTTTACTCTTGCAAAATCAAAATAATACCCTTCACAGCATAAATGAAAGAAAAAATTAACTCTTCCAATTATACTATATCTTTGTGGAAGTGTAAACTGTACTTCTAAGACTATTTTTCATTCACTAACACATTAATATCTTTATTGTCATTTGAAAAAAAGGACACAACAAATAATATAAAATAACTTTTATTTACATAATTTACACCTACAGAATATAACTGCTTTCTTTAGAACAAGAAAATTTACAATGACAGATATTGCTTTTTGTCAAAGACTTCTTTAAGCAAGATAATATACATGGTGACCTATATTTCAAAAAACATGGTGGTAAGCAGTGGATATCATATTTTTATCTGTGCCTCAATCATTTACCAACAATTAGGCTTTTAAGTCATCATGTTGATCACTTGCTAAGATATAAGTGTTCAGGAGGAAAAGACAAGAAAAAAATAAAGACCTTTAATCATATCTCTTTGAAAATTTATAAAATACAAATTCTTCACATGATCTTTATATGAGTCAGATTAAACACAGGTGTGAACAAGTCTTTCCCCCTTGTAAGGTAAATTACACTGATTTTCTTTTTCTAAGAGTAGTTTTAAGGATATAACAGTAGGAGAATTTAGCTGACTTGATTCTCTAATGCAATGAATGCCCAAAGATAAAATTATCCTTTATACAGTAAGAAGTTACATCTTCCACAAAATTGACTCATTGTAGATGAACAAGAGACAGATGTTAACACATTTAAAGTTATATTAAACAAGGGATAAAATCATAGTTTAGCTATGACAACCTAACACCTAAACTAACATGAACTAAAGAAACTTTTTCAGAATGAGACTTTTAAAATGTATAAAAATGGCATTTAAAATAGCAATGTGATTTACGACCATGGTTTTTGTAACATATTAATCACATGAAATAAATAAATGCGTATCTATAGAGAATTTCCTTCTAAATCCTCCTTTATGACAAAAAAGTTTAAACTGTAAATTTCACTATAAGGCAATGAATAAGAAATGTTCTAATATCAATTGTTTTAATACATTAGGATTACTGTTATACTTGCCAAGCCAAATCCAGTTTTACTAGTGAACCTGAAAACTGGTCACCATTTTTTATAATTTTCAATTTACAAACATAATTAGACATTAGAATATCTTCCCAACTGAAATACTGATTTCATAATGCAATCAACAGTTTTCTTTGTTAGGCACAACTCATCATTTCGGGACAAATATCTCATAGGTAATGACATCAGCACCTTAAGATAGGAAAACTACTGTCTAATACAGGGGCCAACCCATCTATGCCCATCGTGTAAGTATTGCCTGTGGCTGTTTTCATACTGAAGTGGCAGAGTCGAGTAGTTACCACAGAAGGCATCTGGCCCACGGATTCGAAAATATTTTTGCAGAAAATGTTTCTGATTCCTGATCCAAGGCATTATCAACCCAGAGGGCTTTTCATATAAAAGAATAATTCTGTTTTTTCAGAAGTTTAATTTGAACCACAAAGATTTGCTTGGGTGGATAAAGGAATTACCTACGTAAATCACAAAATCTCAAAATTTAAACCCAACCCATAAATTCATATTGATGATAATCACTGACTTAATAAACGCTTATTGTGATCTTATTTTCTGTTTTTAACATCTCAATTATGCTCTGTCCATAAAGACCTACATACTTAGGTCCTTAAGGAGAATTTAATGGGGGAAAGAAAACAAGAAATTGTTTTTTAAAAAAGGAATGTGTGTATGTGAGCATATGTTTATGTAATGGAGACTGAGTTTTGTATGGAAATTTGCCTCATAAATAAGGTTAAGGTTTTTTTTTCCCATACAAATCCTGAGATTATCTAAGAAATAAGAAAAACAAAAAATTCACAGTACAAAGTCAATATACTGAACTATGAGAAAAAAATGTATTCAAACATATATACTATTCAAATACTTTAGTTATATCACTTTAAATATCTTTAAAATTAAAGCGGGAAAGGAGACAAACATAAATTTGTTAATGCCTTCTTTACCCATAATCTCAGGGGTAAAAAATTAAAACTGAATATTCTTTTAAATAAAAATTTAAAAATAAATAAGCTTTTTGATGTTTTATCTTTATAAATAGTAAGTTTAAATACTAGTTCTTCAATTAGGACTAATGTTACATCAATATGAATTAGAAAAATACACATTTTTCAGTCAAATAGATGATAATAGAAAAGTTTTTAACAGTTACCATACTAAACTGGAGTTTCACAATTTCCTTTCATATATTTAGAGGCAAATGAAAAGGCTTTCACCATACTAAAAAATAAAAATTAAAAAAAACACCCAAACCCCCCAAAATCCTAAAACAAAAACAAAAACCCTACGCAAACATAAAAAAACCTTCACAAAAGGTTCGCTAAACGTTAAATACAATCCACTTCCAAATACATCAGCACTGTGACTTACACAGACATTATCCACAACATTCGAGGATGTTCATGTGTGTTCAATACAGAAAGAGTCAAAATGTAAACAAGACCTGTTATTTCTGTCTGAGAAAGCAGTCTTAACTGGTTGATATTTCCAAAATGCTGAGCCAATCAGAATGACAAGGACCCCAGCAATGTTTTTCACTGATTATAAAAGCTTCAAATCAAGCTGAATAAATACTCAAAATCAACCTAAAGAAAAACTGCCAGTGATGCTTCTTTCTAAATACTGCTTTGTTGATATAACTGATTCTGGAAATCCTAGACTTAAAAAGAAAATAAAAAAGGAGATTTTCTATTCTGTTTCATCCACTTCAATAAAGATATCGTTAAAGAAATATTCAGAGACTGTGGTTGGCTCCTCTTCAGGCACCCGGTTTTGGCCACCTTTACATTCTCCTTTCGGTAAGGGACGATTATGAGAAACCTAAAAAGATAATAAAATTAAGTATGCAGTATAACATTTATATTGATAGTGGTAGTCTAAATTGATACCTGTTTGAAAAGCAATATAGCAATAAAGTACTCACTCACTCAGTCTCTCAGCAATGTATGACTCTTTGCGACCCCACGGACTGTAGCCCACCAGGCTCCATTGTCCATGAAATTTTCCAGGCAAGAATATTGGAGCGGGTTGCCATTTCCTACTCAGGGGATCTTTCTGACCCAGGAATAGAACCTGTGTCTCCCGCACTGGCAGGCAGATTCTTTATCACTATAAGAGCTTTAAATATGTTTATACCCACTGACCCAATAATTTAATTTCTGTGCTGTTATATTAAGGAAATAATCCTAAACATAGTAAGAGATAACCTTTGCAGCATTAGTTACAATAATAAAACCAACAAATATACAATACTAGACATAACTAGATTAACTGTAATGTACATGTTTATTACTTCAAATTTCTGTGAAAAAATTAATAACACAGAAAATATAACACTATTAAATCTAAATGAAAACATTTTAATGACCAAAATAGGACCCATGAAACAGAATGGTACATAAGGAAATATCACAAATCAAAGCAATTCTATCAAAAATTAGCATACTTATAAATCTAGAAAAATTAAGACGGCATGGTACTGGTACAGGAACAGACATGCATATCAGTGAAATAGACTAGAAATATCCCTAACACATATGGATGGAAATTTAGTCCTGATAAAAGTGTTATTTCAAAAAAAAATTGAGAAAAGGTGGATAATCCAATAAATAATACTGGACAACTGTATAACTGTCTCACAAAAAGGAAATCCGACCTATTATACTTCACCATTACAAGTTCTAGATGGATCAATAAACTTAAATGTAAAAACATTTTTAAAAATCGACCATAGGGGCTCCCTGGTGGCTCAGTGGTAGAGAATCCACCTGCCAGTGCAGGAGACCCAGGTTCAGTCCCTGGTCCAGTGAGACCTACATGCCGTGGGACAACTAAGCCTGTATGCCACAACCACCGAGCCCACGCACCACGACAACCAAAGCCCGTGCACTCCAAGCCCGTGCCCTGCAACAAGAGCTCAGCACAGTGAGAGGCCCACACAGCACAACTAGAGAGCAGCCCCCGCTCGCCGCAACCAGAGAAAGCCCTGTGCAGCAACAAAGGTGCAGCCTCGCCAAAACTACAATTGAGTTTTAAAACAATCTACTGTAAAATACCATAGGAAAATGGTTTATAATCTTAGGGTGGGGACAGAGTGTGAAGGAATGACATGAAAGCCAGAAATCATAGCAGATTGATAAATTCATGTACATAAAAATAAAAAATACCTGCATGGCACAAACCACCATATACAAAATCAAAAGATAAATGCCACAGAGGGACAAAAAACTGCAACCTATATCACAGATACATGTGTTCATTAAATCTATGAAGAAGATAAAAAATGAACAACATTAATAATATACTATTGTGAGGGGAAAGGCTCTCTCATACATTGCTGTTATGAACTGAAACTGATACAATCCCTATGGAGGATAATCAGGCAGTGTCTGTCAAAAGAAAAATCATTTCTTTAGACCAGCAATTCAATTTCTAGGAATTTAACCCAAAATGTGAAAAATGGTCTATTTATATATGAGTTGTTACTACACTGTTTGAAATAGCAAACAATTAGGAGTAACTTAAATGCCTGTGTGAGACCAGTATCGCTCTATGGTACCCCCAAACAATGCAATACTACAGAATCATTAAAAACAATGAGGGAAAAAAAATAAAAATAAAAAAAATAAAAACAATGAGGGCACTTATTCCTGAAAAAAAAAAAAGAAAATTTATGTCCACACAAAATGTTGCATGCAGAAGCTCACAGCTTTATTTATAATAACAAACTCTGAAAACCACTAGATGTCCTTTGGTGGGTAAATGGATAAAGAAAGCTGGCACATCCACACCAGGAAATACTATCCAGCAACAAAAAGGAATAAACTACTGATATGTAAAACCGTCTGGATGACTCACTACTGAAGAGACACTAGTCCCAAAGCCATGATTCCATTTATAAAACATTTTGGGGTGACACACTTTTTAAAAGAGAAATATACAATTATTTTACTTATTTATTTGGCTGCACCCAGTCTGAGTTATCAGAGAAGGCAATGGCACCCCACTCCAGTACTCTTGCCTGGAAAATCCCATGGACGGAGGAGGCTGGTAGGCTGCAGTCCATGGGGTTGCTAGGAGTCGGACACGACTGAGCAACTTCACTTTTACTTTTCACTTTTATGCACAGGAGAAGGAAATGGCAACCCACTCCAGTGTTCTTGCCTGGAGAATCCCAGGGACGGGGGAGCCTGGTGGGCTGCCGTCTATGGGGTCGCACAGAGTCGGACACAACTGAAGCGACTTAGCAGCAGTAGCAGTAGCAGCAGTCTGAGTTACGGCACACGGGATCTTCAGTTGCAGCACGTGAACTCTTAATTGTGCCACGTGGGATCTAGGTCCCTGACCAGGGATCGCACCAGGACCCCCAGCATTGGAAGCACAGAGTCTTAGCCACTGGACCACCAGGTAAGTCCCAAAAAGACACATTTACTGGAAACCAGGTTACCAGAAAATAAGGAGACAGTGGGGGTGGCAGGGAAGTGGGTGTGTCTATAAAAGGGCTGAACAAAAGATCCCTCTAGTGACAGAACTGTTCTGTATCTTGACTATCGTAATGTCAGTATAGCGGTTGTGATACTGGAGGAGAGTTTCATAAGATGTTACCACTGGGGAGAACTGAGTGAAGGATAGATGAGATCCCTCCATATGGTTGTTTATAACTCCATGATAATCTATAATTATCTCAAAATAAAAAGTTAATAATTCAATTTTTTTAAAGAGAGCAAAGGACTTCCCTGGTGGTCCAGTGGCTGGGACTCTGCTCCCAATGCAGGGGCCCAGGTCTGATCCCTGGTCAGGGAATTAGTTCCTACGTGCTACAACTAAGAGTTTGCATGCTACAACTAAAGATCCCGCGTGCTGCAACAAAGATCTGGTGCAGCCAAACAAATACATAAGTAAAAGTAAATATCTTTTGTTTTTAAAAAGAAAGAGCAATAGAGAGAAGGAAGCCTTTTATCTACTGTTTTGTAATGTCTCAAAGCCACACTGCTACACATGAAAAGCAAAGAAGAGGTGACATGCCATTATTTATGTAAAAGAAGAAGAAAAATGTTTATATTTGTGTATATTAAAAAGTCTCTGGAAAAGTAAACCAAAATCTGATAACACGACACACCTGCAGAAAGGAGGAACTACAAAGCTAAAGGACAGATGTGGGAAACATTTTACTATAAACTCTCTTTTGTAGGTTATGCATTTTAAAACATGTGGAATATGTTAGTCAAAAAAACAAAGCAGCAAGTTGAGGATGATATTTAGATTAAATCCTCGCCTCACACTATATACCAACGTCAATAACCATGAATAAAGTTTTAAAACTGATTATTCAAAATTTTATACCTGTGGAGAAAAACTTTTAGTCATAAAAGTAATTTAATAACTTACAAAGAAAAGAGTAATAGATTTAACTAAACATTTAAAAGTTAGGTGTAACAAAATTTTAAAAAGCAAATAAACTTGGAAAAAATACTTGTAGTAAAGAGCTAAAAGGTATGTGGCTTATTTACATGCATAAAGAACTCATACAAAAGAAAACTACTGGGATTCCAAAAGCTATAAATCAGCAAGCAAAAACAACACAGCAATTTAAAAAAAAGACAGAAACAGAATCTAGTAAATATAAGCGGGAAAAAAACCAACTCACTAATAACTGAAGAAATGCAAATTTTAGAAGTGAAATGACAGGAGTCCTGGTGGTCCAGGGGTTGAGAATCTGCCCGCCAGGGCAGGGGACGTGGGCTCAGTCCCTGGTCTGGGAAGATCCTAAGTGCCTTGGGGCAACTAAGCCCTGTGTCACAACTGCTGAGCCAACGCTCTGGAGCCTGGGCTGCACCACAGAGGGGCCCACACACGGCAACCACAGAGTAGCCCCTGCTGGCCTCCAAGAGAACGCCCTCACACTGCAGCAAAGACGCAGCAGAGCCAGAAATAAATACATACCTAATTTTCAGAAAATGAAATTACATTTCCACTCCTCCACCACTATATTAAATAAGAAAAACAAGTGTATTTTGAAAAGTAATATCTCAGGCTGGTAAAGACGGGACCAAACTGGCACGGTTACACTTGGTAATTACTATTCTCCAAAGGAATTTGGTGACAATAATAAAGACTCATAAAATTCTGGTCTCAGAATATAATTGTAGGAAATAACATAAAATACTTTAAAATGTTAAAAATGTTCTTTACAAAAATACTCTTTCCTTTGAGGCTCCATGCTATCCAATAATAGTCACCAGCCTTTTCTTTGTTGAGATAAGTCACCCCAATATTCTTCCAAAGTCTTTGATATAAGTTCCCAGATTTTTGTGCCCTAGTACTTACTATGACAGCTTTAGAATGCACAGAAATGAAACATGCAAGCAAATTCTAATTTTACCATTCCTTGAATTCCTGTAGGTGTCAGGACGTTTTTCCTAAAGGAAATAAAATGCAAGCACTGCTTTGTTTTGCTTCCACAAAAGGAGCAAAAAGGTCAGAAGGATCTTTGCAGTAAAGGACTGGCAATTAAGTGTTCATTTATGGTTAGTTCAACGGCTCTGTACTAAACTAGCTGTAACTTTCTAATTCAGCACCTTATCTTCTTCTAATAAGCAGGGTAGGAGAGCAAGGAGATGGACTGGAGTTGCCCTGCAATAATTTCTGACATCCAGATGAAGAAAGCAATTACCATGTCTTTCCTAGTTGAGCCTGATAACCAATCCATCCTATACAAATAAACAAAGAACAGTTATCACATACCTGAGTTGCTGAACCATCATTATTCGTAGGTTGAGTATTGTCAACAACACTTGGAGATGGAACATCAGAGGACTCTTGAGTTTTTTTCTGGCTTACACTAGGCAAATTAGATCTTTTCAAATTTTGTCTTGATACAGGTATAACAGGTTTTAGGCGTTTCTTACTATGAACTGTAGGTTCATCAGAGTCCAAGCTATTCTTTGAACATATTAAAGACAAAAATCCCAGGGGTCTTCTGCCAGGTCTAGAAATGCAAATGTAAAGATGTTCAAGAATATCCAGAAAGACACATTCTTTTTTTTTTCTTTTTAATAGTCACTAAATTTTTCATAGGCAGATTATTAAAGAAACTAAAAGCAGGAATGTATAAAAGTTTATAGGCCAACATCAATACCTGTATAATTAAACTTTTTCTCTTGGCCTGCTGCCCGGCCATTGGGATCTTAGTTCCTACACCAGGGATCAAACTCACGCTCCCTACGTTGGAAGCCTGGAGTCTTAACCACTGGATGCCAGGGAAGTCCCAGGAAGACACATTCTTGGTACCAGCTTCTTTCCACGAATGCTAAACTGGTACATGTGATAGCACAAGAGCGGCACAGATCTAAGCACTGACACCACTAGGCGTTGAACATCACTATGCCATGGCACATACTTGTGATGAACGTCAAGGCTTTCTCTAGAGTAGTACTTATCAAGCTTAAAAGTGCCCACAAATCACCTGGGGAGCTTATTAAAATGAGGATTCTGACTGAGTTGAAGAGGAATGGGGCCCGAGTTCTGTATTTCTACTGAGTTCTCAAATGATGTCCCTGCTGTTGGTCCCAGGACCACATTTTGAGTAGGAAGACTCCAGAGTAGGGGTCAGCAAGCTATGATCCACATGCCAAATGCAGTCCACCAACCGATTATATAAGTTCACTGGAACAGAGCATGCTTATTTGTTTATATATATATATATATGATTATATAATCACAAGGTAATATATAATGTTCTATAGAACCCTTGTTCTAAAACCCAAACTCCCATGACATTGCCTTCATTCTATTTTAAGTGAAGTCGCTCAGTTGTGTCCGACTCTTTGAGACCCCATGGACTGTAGCCCACCAGGCTCCTCAGTCCATGGAATTTTCCAGGCAAGAGTACTGGAGTGGGTTGCCATTTCCTTCTATTTTAAGCGCATTCCTAATTCCAGAAAAGATGTAGTTTATATAACAAAAAGAACAGGTTTGTTAAATATGCTTTTTCAAGTTATATCCGTCCTTCCTCCCACTTTCCTTTAGTGGAGACTGATACGTATCCTCCCCTCTTCGATTCACCAGCACCACACTGATGATTTGAATGCTGCTGCTAAGCCAATAGACGTCCATAACCCAGCAGACTGGCTTCTAGTACTAGGACATAATGTGGGAGAAGCTGGTTGGGGCTTAAATTCCACACTTACTCTTATAGGGAGAAGCCAAAGCTGACCTCTTTGGTATGCCATGAGAGAGAGAAAGAAATGCACACATTATCTGGGACTTCAATAAAACAACTTCCAGACTACTTCTGATGGAGAAGGCAATGGCACTCCACTCCAGTACTCTTGCCTGGAAAATCCCATGGATGGAGGAGCCTGGTGGGCTGCAGTCCATGGGGTCTCGAAAAGTCAGACATGACTGAGCAACTTCACTTTCACTTTTCACTTTCATGCATTTCATGCATGGAGAAGGAAATGGCAACCCACTCCAGTGTTCTTGCCTAGAGAATCCCAGGGACGGGGGAGCCTGGTGGGCTGCCGTCTATGGGGTCGCACAGAGTCGGACACGACTGAAGTGACTTAGCAGCAGCAGCAGCAGACTACTTCTGATGTCAGCCCTATGCCTCACACCATCTACATCTGCACTGGGAGCTACTGTGTGGTAGAATAAATAATTATCAAAATAATAACCATGAACAATCTGAAAAAGAAAGTGTGCAATCCTAAATTCTAAAGATTTTCTATCTATAAGTCAAAGTTTCAGTACTGAAAATCCATCATCATCATTTAGTTGCTAAGTCATGTCCAACTCTTGCAACCCCATGGACTGTGGCCTGCCAGGAGCCTCTGTCCATGGGATTCTCCAGGCAAGAATACTGGGGTGGGTTGCCATTTACATCTCCAGAGAATCTTCACAACCCACGAACCAAACCTGGGTCTCCTGCATCGCAGAAGATTCTTTACCGACTGAGCTACGAGGGACGCCCTGACCTTAAAGTTAAGCTCTTGTCATATGGAACGTCCTCTGAAAGTGTGTGGCATTAACTGTATTTCCTTTGATGACACCCATTCCCTTTATATTAATGACAGAGGGGTATGTTCACAAAACACCATCCTTAGTATTGGACTTAGTGTTTATACATGTTACACCTATTCCATATAGGTTTAATTTATCCACTGAGAGCAAAATGTGGAGAGAAAAGAAACATCAAAGACTTTCTCATGATACCTGGTTAGGGGGCGGTTTGAAGACGATGTGATGCTACCCATTTGTTCAGACTCAGAAGCAGTACAAGTTCTTTCTTCCTTATCAGACACCATTGTCTCATCCTGAGGTAACTGAGATGCATTCTGTTCTTGTGTATCTGTTATTTTATCAAGAGATCCAGATCTGATACTCTGAGAAGCTGGTTCAAGTTGCTCTTTCTGAGGTTCTGAAATTGTCTGTATGTTTCCTGAGGTAGGGAAGATATCCTGTCCCTTGTAAGACTCCCCTTCAAAAAAGAAAAAAATGGTAAGCACATATGCTGAAATTAATATTCAATTATTCTGCAATATCTGAAGAAGAAAACCCATGATTATTCTATCGTGAACCTACTTTGATAAGCTAAATTAAAAATTAGTCAAGTTACTTGGACTATTAGGAATTTTTTAATTTATCTTTCGCTGCACTGGGTCTTTGTTGCTGCATGCAGGCTTTCTCTAGTTGTGGCAAGCAGGGGCTACCATCTACTTGCAGCACACAGGTTTCTCACTGCAGTGGCCCCTCCACGCAGAGCACAAGCTCTAGGGCACTAGGGCTTAGCAGATGTCACATGCAAGCTCTAGAGTGCCTGGATTTCAGCAGTTGTGATGCAAGGCTTAGTTGCCCTTCAGCATGTGGGATCCTCCTAGACCAGGGATCGAACCTGTGTCCCCTGTACCAGCAGGCAGATTCCCAACCACTGGACCACCAGGGAAGTCCCAGGCATATTATAATAGGTCAAAGCTGTGGAACAGCTTCTACGTTCAGATATAAAATAGTTATATCAATATATCAATATTTTGACTTAGAAAAGCTTTCTACATAAATATTTCTTGAACTAGCAAAATGAAAAAGTATCACTTTCTAATCAAAGGGTAAAGCTAAGGTCAGAACGGCAGTCACCACAAAATCTACACACAATAAATGTTGGAGAGGGTGTGGAGAAAAGGGAAACCTCCTATACTGTTGGTAGGAATGTAAACTGGTACAGCCACTATGGAGAACAGTATGGAGGTTCCTTAAAAAACAAAATATAGAGATACCATATGATTCAGCAATCCCACTTCTGGACATATATCCAGAGAAAACTGTAGTTTGAAAAGATATGTGTACCCCAGTGTTCACTGCAGCATTAGCCAGGAAACGGAAGCAACCTAAATGTCCATCAATGGAGGAACGGACAAAGATATGGTGCCTATATTCAATGGAATATTACTCTGCCATTAAAAGGAATGAAATAATGCCACTTGACACAAAATGGATGGACCTAGGGATGTCATACTGAGTGAAGTCAGTCAGACACAGAAAGACAAATATCACGTGGTATCACTTATACGTGCAATCTACAAATGCACCTATTTACAAAACAGAAGTAAAAGTCACAGGTATAGAAAACAAACCTATGCTTACCAAGGAGGAATGGGGGGTGGGATAAATTGGGAGACTTGGACTGACACATACATACTACTATACATAAAACTAGATAACTAATAATAACCTACTGTACAGCATAGGGAACACTACTCAATACTCTGTCATGACCTATATGGGAATAAAATCTAAAAGTGGATATATGTATACGCATAACAGATTCACTGTGCTGTATAACAGAAAGTAACACAACACTGTAAATCAACTGTACTTCAATAAAAATTAAACACAAAAAAGGGTAAAGCTAACTAAGGACCTATAAAAACCCCCTTATACACAGCTTCCTAATTCCTTAAATGTAACTGTTGAGCTTTTACAGGAAATCCTGGAGTTCTATGGTTTTTTACTAAGTATAGGATGAAAGTAGCTTTTTAGGGCTATCAAAGTGCTAAACCTAAGATCTCAGAAGGGACCAAAAAGAAAACAAAACAAAACAAAACACCCTCTAACAATAAAGGCTTGACTCTTAGAGAAAAATGAGCAAGACTCATCTTCTATCCCAAATTTAAAAAATAGTTATGAGGGGTACTAAGCAAAATGCAATCACTTCACTCACCTGCTTCCTCCAAAACATCTGTTAATTCCTTTGAACACACCTGTTTCAAAGAAATTTACAAAAAAATATTACAGTTGTCAAAATTGATTTTATTTCCTTCCTTTAAAAAAAAAATTTCAACTTTTTTTTTTTTTTTTTTTTGGCTGCACTGCAAGGCATGTAGAACTTTCTGGACCAGGGAATGAACCATCACCTCCCGCAGCACAAGTGCAGAGTCTTAACCCCTAAACTACCAGGAAGTCCTCCTTCTTTCTTTCTTAAGTAAAGAAATTGGTGATCTCCTACAAAGCACTAGGATCAGACATGTTTCACAGGATTTCTATCAAACATTATGAAAACACTGTGATAGATGCTTCTATCAAACACTGCAGCTACTATTTAAATTATTCTGTAGCGTGACAGAAGAGGAAAAGCTTCCAAATGCCTTTTACAAATCAAGTGTAATATTGATCCAACTAAGCAGTTTTACATCAGTGCAAAAACATCAAATGAAGTATTACCAGCATAATTTAGCAGCACATCAAAAGACTAAAACATCATAATCAAACAGAGTTTGAGAATTCCCTGGCAGCCCGTTAGGACTTCACATTTTCACTGCCTAGGGCATGGGTTCAATCCCTGGTTGGGGGACCAACATCGCATAATCTGTTTGGCACAGCCAAGAAGTTTATTTCAGGAATGTAAAGATGACTCAGTATTTTAAAACATTAATACAAATCAACTGATCTGAAGAGAGAAATAGTCTCATCTCTCTATTTGCAGGAGAAGTATGAAATAGTATTCATTCTTGGGGGAAAAAAAAAACAAACTAAAATTGAATAGACAGGTATTTTGTTAACAATATAAAATATTAACTACTGCAGTCCAAAAGCCGGCATCCCATTTCATAAACACTGGACATATTCCCATTGAAGTCAGGAGTAAGAAAAAGATGTCCAATATCAGGGCTGTTTTCTGACTTTTTTAAAGTTATATCAGCCAATATAATTAGAAAAAGAGAAAGAAATTCAAGGTGTAAAAAGAAGAAAAGAATTAAAATTATATTTGCAGATGATATAACTGTTTACTTAGAAAACTCTTAAGAACCAACTGAAAAAATATTACACACAATGAGGGAAATTCTGTAAAGCATTCTAAATTAAAAGAACTTAATGATAATACTAACAACAACAAAAAAAAGATAAAATTCTTAGATACACCCCAGTAAGAAATAAACCAGATTTATATGAAGAAGAACTTAAAACAGCATTAAGAGACAGACACAAAAGAAGTCTTAAAGAAATGGAAAGATACACTGTTTCTGGATAGTACATTCAGCATCACATTTATGATGTCAGTTTTCTCTGTGTTAATCTGTCACGGTAACACGATCCTAACACAAGTACCAACAGGGATTTTTTTTTAAGCTCCAGATAAGCACATGCTAAAATTAATATAAACTTTAAAACATAATAAGCAACTAGGGAGATCTTGGAAAAAGAATAAAATTGTACTGGGGGTCAGGGAGGAGAACAGACTGTCCCTTTAAGATATTAAAGCACTTAAAAGGTACAATGATTTTAAAACAGTGTGAAACTGGCCCCAGAACAAACAGGTAAATCAATGTAGAAGAAAGGGAAATTTGGGAATATATCCAAATATTTATGGGAATTTTATTTAATTTTTAATGTTTTTTTTCCTCCAAAACTACACTTTTATTTTCTGGTCTCGCAGTACAGCATACAGGATCTAATTTCCCCAACCAGGTACTGAACCTATGCCCCCTGCAATGGAAGCATGGAGTTTTAACCACCAGACCATCAGGGAAGTCCCCAAAAGTGGAATTTTAAATCGGTGGAGAAAAGATGAACTCTTCAATAAATGATGCTCGGACAAACAGATACGTATCTGGGGAAAATTAAGTTGGTTCCACTGTTCTTAAAACCAAAATAAATTCTAAACAAATCAATGATATTAATCAGAAGAATTTATATTAATTTCAAGGTAGACTTTCAGTATATAACGTAATCTCCACAGGCACACATAAAAAGACTAATTAAAAGAAAAAAATTTTTTTGAGCTTGTGGGATTTCAGTTCCCCTACCAGGGATTGAACCTGGGTCCTAGCAGTGAGAGCGCCAAGTTTTAACCATTGGATCATCAGGGAATAGCCCAAAAGGCTAATAAATTTGATTATAGAAAAATAAAAATCATTTGTATATCTAAGTGTAATGTATATACATTCTAGAATTTGAAATTATAACTTCGACTTTTCAGAAAATAAAACTCTCAAATAGGCCCAACAGACACTACACTATACATCCTTTTTTTTAAGATTTAGTCACTCCAAAGTACAGCTATCATTTTTTAACATGTGTGCTATGGTCAGTCATTCTGACTCTCTGCGACTACACAGACTATAACCTGCCAGGCTCCTCTCTGCTCATGGAATTTTCCAGGCAAGAATACTAGAATGGGTTGCCATTTCCTTCTCCAGGGGATCTTGCCAACCCAGGAACAGAACCCAAGTCTCTCATGTCTCCTGCATTGGCAGGCAGGTTCTTTACCACTGAGCCACCCAGGAAGCCTGTCATTTGTTAAATGGAATATTATAAACTGGTGGCATAATTTTGCATATAATGATATACTATGGTCTTTTTTCCATGTCATTAAATATACTTTTAAAACAAAATGAAACAATGTCTGCATAGAATGCTGACAAAATGTTGAAACTGGGTGACAGATACATAGGGATACAAAGGCTAAGCACTGAAGAATTGATGCCTCCGACCTGTTGGTGCCGGCGAAGACTCTTGAGAGTCCCTTGGACTGCAAGGAGATCAAACCAGTCAATCCCAAAGAAAATCAACTCTGAACATTCATTGGAAGGACTGATGCTGAAGCTGGAGCTCCAATACTCTGGCCACCTAATGTGAACAGCCGACTCACTGTAAAAGACCCTGATGCTGGGAAAGACTGAAGGCAAAAGGAGAAGGGGACGACAGAGGATGAGATGGTTGGATGGCATCACCGACTCAATGGACATGAGTCTGAGCAAACTCTGGGAGACAGTGAAGGACAGGGAAGCCTGGTGTCCTGCAGTCCACAGGGTTGCAAAGAGCAGGACACGACTTAGCAACTGGACAACAACTACCTTTTTAAAAATTTCAAGACTGTCACATTAAAAAGTTAAGCAAAATAGTCTCCAGAAGAAAATCACAAAAAGTAGAATTAAAAGACAACAACCTGAAGGAACTTCCCTGGTGGTCCAGTGGTTAAGAATCTGCCTTCCAGTGCAAGGGCTGAGGATTCGATCCCTGGTCAGGGAACTAGATACCACAGGGACACTCACGTGCAGGGCAACTCAGCCCGCACACCACAACTAGAGAAGCCCTACGCAAGCTGCAATTAGAAAAAGCCCCCTCACTGCAACGAAGACCCAGCGCAGCCAAAAAAAAAAGACAGCAACCTAAGAAAAAAAAATTTGCAACTCATACACAAATATTCAAAATAGACAGTTCCTCTAAATCTATAAGATAAAGATCAACAAACCAAATTAAAAAAAGGGTAAAGAATACAGTCATGTCACAGGAAAGGAAATAAAACTGGATCTTAAGCATATGAAGTGAAGTGAAAGTCGCTCAGTTGTGTCCAACTCTTTGCGACCTCATGGACTATACAGTCCATGGAGTTCTCCAGGCCAGAATACTGGAGTGGGTAGCCTTTCCCTTCTCCAGGGGATCTTTCCAACACAGGGATCGAACCCAGGTCTGCATTGCAGGCAAATTTTTTACGAGCTGAGCCACAAGGGAAGCCCTAAGTATATGAAAAGATGTTCAACTTTACACGTACTAAGAGAAATTAAAAATTATTCTGGAATACCATTTTTTAAACTATTAGATATAGAAGACTATACCACTTCTGTTCTCTGCTATAATCTAAGGACTACTGGTCTTCAACCATTCTTTTGAGAATATAGATTCTAATCTTTCCATACTGTAGTACCTTATGATGAGTACCAGAAACAAAAACAGAGAGGATGCTTAACAAACCTACAACACAGAGGCCGGTAACTGAATCTGCACAGTACTGTCAGGCATCCCTGAGGTTTACGACTGAGCTCAAGAAGTCTGTATTTTGCAAGGAAACATTTCAAAAAGAAAAGAGAGCAAAAGAAATGCCCTGGAACATGAAGAAATATGGTGTACTCAAGAAACTGAAAAATGGCCAAAGTAAGGCAGAGACCAGCACAAGATGAGATTAGACACAGAAAACAACCAAATAAACAAACAGGGCCTTAGAGGTTTGGTTTTATTCCTAAGAGCAATGGGAAGCTTTAAACATTATGATAATGGTAGTGATGATATTCCCAGGTGGCCCTAGTAGTAAAGAATCCGCCTGCCAATTCAGGAATTCAAGAGTCGTGGGTTTTATCCCTGGGATGGGAAGATACCCTTGAGAAGGAAATGGAAACTCACTACAGTATACTTGCCTAGAAAATCCCATGGACACAGAAGCCTGGCAGACTACAGTCCAAGGGGTTGCAAAGAGTTGGACATGACTGAGCGTGCACGCGCACACACACACACACGTAGGATCACTATTACCATCTTACACAATAGGGAACTCATTCAGTATCGTTCCTAAGATCCCACAGCTTTTAACTGGTACAGCCAAAATCCACATCTGTATGATGCTTTCAGTCTTATCTTTAGCCAATGACAATGAACTGGGAATGGGTTTCCTGAGTAACATCTATCAATTTCCACCTAGAACTAGTAGAAAGTAAAAGTCCAAAACCAGTTTTATCTGGATTATTTATGGTAGAAACTATTAGAACTATGTTTATATAAAGAGTCTAAATGAAGAACAGAAATAGGTCCACTGATATGGCCATCTTACTTGTTTAATGATTTCCTCTTACCTCAGAGGTATATTTTTGACAATCATCTATTGAAGTGAGTGAAGTTTTTTTGGCAGGAGGCACATGGTCACTTTCATCAAGGCTACAATGATATCTCTTCCTAGATACAAGATCCAAATTAGCAGCAGAGTTTTCTGAACCATCTCTTTCAGAATTAGATAAACACACGTCATCTTGACCAACTGAAGTTACTGGAAAACTGATACTGCATAGAAAATACACACACAGTAAATTAATTACTTAATGATGTTAAAGGCTGAGCTACTCTCAAGAAAACTACCAAAGAAACTTCTAAATAACTAATATATACATGGCCACGATCACAAAAATGTTAGTTTTCAGCTCCATTCATACTTAAGATCTCACAACTTAAATTCCATAATACTGAATTAAATCTGAGGCATCAAAATGTTTTGTCAGTAAAGTTAAATTTTAGTCTAAAGTATTTCTTCCTAATATGAAAGGCTTCAATTTCAGATGTTACTTGATAGACAATTAAGCATCTTAACCAATGACTATTAAAATACAACTTAAGAATTTTACAGCAAAGAAAATGAGTATCTCAAATATTTTAAAGTACATCCTCTTTGTACTATTTTTGTAAATTTCTGTGAATGTATATTTATTTCAGAATTTAAAATATATGTAAATGTATACAATGTAGCCACATCTTTAACAGATGATATTTTATGATCCACATTGCTAATTTTTTTTAGCTTTCAAAATACTTAAAATACCAACAAAGTTTCACACAAAGTATTATACGTTTAAATGGCAACTTTATCATATAAAATCAGTAATTTTTCTCTAACTTATCACATAATTACTAAATAAGATCTCCATGACAATTACAAATAAGGTTGGTGAATGGCTTATTCAATCAATACTATTCAATTCATAAAGCATCCCTTCCTCCTAGCAAAAACAGGTCAGATGATTCATTACCTCGTGTCTTCTCTTTCTTTTGTATTCGCTGATTTGACCAATATGGGCGCCGGCAGTAAAGGATTTGGCATTAACTGCACAGTGCTATCAGCATATTCTTCTACTGCATGAGTTGGGATTTCCACCAGAGTTAAAATGAAAGCTTGTTCATCCTCACCATCCTGATGTACATTAACTAGATTGACTATCAAAGTTTCAAAGTTAGAAATGAAAAGCTGAACCGTGAAGTGACAGAAAATCACTAATTTATTTCATTTCTGAAAAGTCTCATGACAATTTATCCCAAAGGATAAAAAAACTAAATTACACCCCTCAAGAAATAAGTAAATAAAGAGTAATTTCGTAAAGGATAAAGATGATTCTCTATTGAGAAGATTTACAATTCCTTTTTAATAAGAATTATAATTCTGAATAACAAAGCTTATATACAAAATATTTCAAGTGTCTTTTAAAAAAAAATTTAAGGCCATCATAGACCAATAAAACTGCTTTTTTTTTTTCTATAGTCAAATGGGGAGTAAGTAAAAAACATACTATTAAGTTCTACAATACCACTGAAGCAGATTATCATACCTGTTAGGTCTTGAAGATCGTTTACATTCTCTTGCTGGACTTCTGGAATACCAGTTGGTATACACTGCCATAAAAAATTAAATAAAAGAGTAAGGTTAACCAAATCTAAGTTTTAAAAAGATTTCCTGACAATGTGAACAGCTACTGTTTCAAAACTCAACAACTTAGCTAACCTAAGCAGAGAATTTTTCAGGTGTTTTGAAACTTTCAGATGTACCAATAAAATGTTGATTAATTTAAATAAATACACATATATACACAAAGGAATTATAAATAAATTGTTAAGTATGTGTAGAATATGAAACGATTTTTGAAGTAATAGAAAAGGGAGACACAAACCGCTCAACCTTCTCTCTATCCCCATCTCAGCAGCTACCGCACCACTAGGAGGTGACATGTATATAGAAGCAAACTGGTCTCTGCCTCCAGCATGGCTCCATCCAATCTGTTTTCCACAAAACTGTAAACACCGTTTTCTCTAAAATACAATTCCAATTATAATTCTCCACTGCTTAAGATCTTAAAACTTTCATTTTGCAACCAACAATGTCAGTTAATTGATTCAGGCAAGAATCATCAATGCAAACTAAATTACTAAATGGAAAAGGTGCTATTTTAACAGAGAAATCTGGTGGGTACCATTCTACCCCAGAGATCAGTTAGTATCACCAATAAGGGGATAAACTGACATTATGTGTCCCCTGATATGATCAGTTCAGTTCAGTCGCCCAGTCGTGTCCGACTCTTAGAAACCCCATGGACTGCAACACAAGAGTAAAACATCACCTCTATAGTAACTCTTGCCAAAAGACACATAACTTGAGTCTATAATGAGGAAGCAATAAAAGAAATCCAGGTTGCACACTAGCTTGGACTCTTCTAAAACGTCAAGTACACAAAAGAGGAAAAAGAGTAGGAGGACAACTCTAGATTATAAGAGTAAAAAGAAACGACAGCTAAATGCAACGTAAAAGGCTTGACTGGAACTGAGTGTGATAATAGTACTATCATTTCTCTGTAAGGAAACGTCCCTGGTCTTATAGAAACTGTGGAGTATTTGTGGGTGAAGGCTCATGTCTATAGCTTGCTTTCAAATGGTTTAGTTTTTTTTAAAGTATCTACCAAGATGGACAGCAACCCACAGAGAAAGTAATGTTTACAGCCAGGAATGCATGCAAATGAGGCAAAATGTTAACAGATTTCTATGTCAGATTCTGGCAACTGTTCTCTAAACTTGAAATTATTTCCAAATAAAAAGTAAAAATTAAAAAAATTGGGCAGTAGGGGAAAATTCAGTAACTTTGGATATAACCCAAACTCCTTAGCAAGCCATAAAAACTCCTTTTATGATATGTCCCCAGGCTGCCTAACTTCATCTCTAAGCACTTTTTTCATTTATATTCCACTCAAAACTATTTATATAGTCCCAGAGCATGTCATGCTGTTTCACACTTGTTCTTCGTCCACGTTCCTCTCCCTTCACCGGGCTAATTCATACTTGTTCTTCCAGATTAAGGATTTGCTCAGAGCTGGATGCACATTAGAATAACTACAGGAACTTGAAGCAAGAATTCTCTCTGTATAAAACACTTCCTTTTTTAAAACTTGTACACAAAGCTAGCCATTGGTTATTTTATCTCTATGTTCCAGAGACTAAAAACACACTCAATAAAAATTCTACCACATACATTCTCAGAAAAGGAAAATTATAGGGAAAGAAGAAAAGATTAGTCGCTGTCAGAAGCTGGGGGTGGAGAGGAGGAGTGACTAAAAAAGGACACTGGAAAATTTTGAAAGTGATGGAATTGTTTATATATCAGTTATATAATGATATATGTTTTTTATGTATCAGTTATATAATGATATATGTTTATCAAAATTTGTTAAATTATACTCTAAAAAGGGTGAAATTTATTGTGCGTAAATTAGAACTAGCTAGCCACTCCCTGTTATATTTTACATCCTTTTACCTTTGGCACATTTAGTGTAAGCACAGGGTCTCCATTAAAGTCCTTTCCCAGAGGCTCTTCAACAGAACTCTCACCAAGACCCATGCCCAAACCACATGTATGGGGCCCTGACTCAGAATAAACAGCTGGAGCAACTGATGATATCAGAACTTCTTCAGATCTCCGTTCTTGATCTTCACCTCTGAAAGACAGGTTAGTATATATCTGAAATCAAGGACACAGCCACAGAATAATATTTAGAGCTGGTATGTCAAGGTTCATCTCATTTAATGGTTTTCCAACTTTTAAGACATACTAAATGCAGTGAAAGAAATCAAAGAGGACACTAATAGATGGAGAAATATACCATGTTCATGGATCAGAAGAATCAATATAATGAAAATGATTATACTACCCCAAAGCAATCTATAGATTCAATGCAATCCCTATCAAGCTACCAACGGTATTTTTCACAGAGCTAGAACAAACAATTTCACAATTTGTATGGAAATAAAAAAAACCTCGAATAGCCAAAGCAATCTTGAGAAAGAAGAATGGAACGGGAGGAATCAAACTGCCTGACTTCAGGCTCTACTACAAAGCCACAGTCATCAAGACAGTATGGTACTGGCACAAAGACAGAAATACAGATCAATGGAACAAAATAGAAAGCCAAGAGATAAATCCAGGCACATATGGACACCTTATCTTTGACAAAGGAGGCAAGAATATACAATGGATTAAAGACAATCTCTTTAACAAGTGGTGCTGAGAAAACTGGTCAACCACTTGAAAAAGAATGAAACTAGAACACTTTCTAACACCATACACAAAAATAAACTCAAAATGGATTAAAGATCTAAACGTAAGACCAGAAACTATAAAACTCCTAGAGAACATAGGCAAAACACTCTCCGACATACATCACAGCAGGATCCTCTATGACCCACCTCCCAGAATACTGGAAATAAAAGCAAAAATAAACAAATGGGACCTAATTAAAATTAAAAGCTTCTACACAACAAAGGAAACTATAAGCAAGGTGAAAAGACAGCCTACAAAATGGGAGAAAATAATAGCAAATGAAGTAACTGACAAACAACTAATCTCAAAAATATACAAGCAACTCCTGCAGCTCAATTCCAGAAAAATAAACGACCCAATCAAAAATGGGCCAAAGAACTAGACATTTCTCCAAAGAAGACATACAGATGGCTAAAAAACACGTGAAAAGATGCTCAACATCACTCATTATCAGAGAAATACAAATCAAAACTACAATGAGGTACCATTTTACGCCAGTCAGAATGGCTGTGATCCAAAAGTCTACAAGCAATAAATCTTACACTGTTGGTGGGAATGCAAACTAGTACAGCCACTACGGAGAACAGTGTGGAGATTCCTTAAAAAACTGGAAATAGAACTGCCTTATGACCTAGCAATCCCATTGCTGGGCATACACACCGAGGAAACCAGAACTGAAAGAGACAGGAGTACCCCAATGTTCCTTGCAGCACTGTTTACAATAGCCAGGACATGGAAGCAACCTAGATGCCCATCAGCAGACAAACGGATAAGAAAGCTGTGGTACATATACACAATGGAGTATTACTCAGCCATTAAAAAGAATTCATTTGAATCAGTTCTAATGAGGTGGATGAAACTGGAGCCTATTATACAGAGTGAAGTAAGCCAGAAAGAAAAACACCAATACAGTATACTAACGCATATATCTGGAATTTAGAAAGATGGTAATGATAACCCTGTATGCGAGACAGCAAAAGAGACACAGATGTATAGACAGTCTTTTGGACTCTGTGGGAGAGGGCGAGGGTGGGATGATTTGGGAGAACGGCACTGAAATATGTATAATATCATATATGAAACGAATTGCCAGTCCAGGTTCGATGCAGGATACGGGATGCTTGGGGCTGGTGCACTGGGACGACCCAGAGGGATGGAATAGGGAACACGGGTACACCTGTGGCAGATTCATGTTGATGTATGGCAAAACCAATACAATATTGTAAAGTAATTAGCCTCCAATTAAAAAAAAAAAAAAGACATACTAAATGCAATAGAACAAATTTTCACAGCTACTGCTTATGGTCAAAGTTGACCCAGAATATGAAGCAAATCCCAGAACATCTTTCCTCTCTTACCTTTCAGTTAGGTGTGTTTCTTGTGAAATACTGGTCTCTTCAATACCATGTACAGATGCCACCTTGCTCTGCTCTGTACTCTCTGTTGCTGTAACTGACCCAAGGTTTTCATCTTCTAATGCTGTTTCTTGAGAAGCATTTTTCTCAGTTTCTTAAATAAAAAACACATTTAAAACATAGACTTTATAAAATAGTAAAGTCAAAATTAGAAATATATTCTTTTTTCAAAGATTACCATACAGTGGCTCTTCCAAACTTCTCTTAATCCAAAAAGCAAGCTTTTTCATGTGGCAGAAAGGTGGTCTGGGCCAGTTACACTTTTTATCGTAAATGAGATAATTAATGAATCTGCATTGCACCTATTTCACTCCTGGCAGCCACAACAATTATTAGCTCAGTTCAGTCACTCAGTCATGTCTGACTCTTTGAGACCCCATGGACTGTAGCACACCAGGCTTCCCTGTCCATCACCAACAACTATATTTCTACTTTATTATAACAGCAGTATAATCAGAAACACACATACAAAGAGGTTTAGAGGTGGGTACTCATGAAGTCTGGCTGTCCACCCTAGGGGAAGTGTTGGGGAGAGAGCTGATCTATAAAGAATAATGTCACAAACAGGAAGACAATGATGTCACTATAAAGAGGTAACTGGACCCTGCACACTGGATCTTCTGGGTACTGCTCAAGCCAAAGAAATGAATTTACTAACTGAATCACAGGCACTGCTGGCTCAAAAGAAATATCAGAAACCAGGAACGCCCAAACAGGGGGAAAATGATGCTAAATATTCAGATCCTCTACATATGGAGAGGACTGAATACAATCTAGGCAGCCTACCACTGCTTTTCCTGCTCCCACTAGTACCCTAAGGGGTTGAGACCTTGACAAGAAGGGCAGATGCAAAAGGAAGTGGGACTAGGGTTCAACATGTAAGTCACAATATAGTGAGGCCATTGAAAAAACTGAATAAATTAAATTGAAAAAATGGAACAAGAGCACTATGCAATCATATGGAAAGATGTTTTTTCACTATTTAAAATTTAAATAATTAAAAATTTAAATTTAAATATTTTTTTCAATCTTTAAAAATGGAACGCACTAACATAAAGAACTCAATAATGAAAACCAACTCAATTCTAAAATGAGCATGGATCTTGAGAGACGTTTTTCTAAAGAAGATATGCAAATAAGCACATAAAAAGATACTCAACATCATTAGTTAAAAGGGAAATAAAATGCAAATCAAAACCACCAAGATAGGACTTCACACCCACTAAGATAGCTATACTCAAAGAGACAAATACTAACAAAGGTTTGGGTGGATACAAAGAAATTGATACCCTCACTGAATGTTGGCGGAAATATAAAATGGTGTAGCTGTATTTGAAAGTTTGGCAGTATCTCAAAAGATTACCCAACAATTCCACTTGTAGGCATAAACCCAAGAGAAATAAAAGCACAAGCCCACACAAACACATAAATGAATGTTCTTAGCAGCATTATTTATAAAATCCAAAAGGTGAATATACTAACCACTGAACTGTACTTTTTTTTTTGGCAGGGGGTCGGGGGGTACACGCAGCGCAGCTTGTGGGATTTTAATTCCCTAACCAGGGATTGAACCCATGCAGTGGAAGCATGCAGTCCTAACCACTGGACTGCCAGGGGATTCCCAAATTGTATACTTTAAATGGTGAATTCTATGGTATATGAGTTATCTCAACAAAACCACCACCTTCAAGAAATGCTGGACAGTAGATACAATATGCATATATTTTTGTTCTTGCTGAAAGGAATATACATGTGTGTACATATATGTGTGTATGTGTGTATATACATACACCCTTATTTAGATCCTCATGTGGATAAAACATTCCTGCTGCTAAGCTGCTAAGTCACTTCAGTTGTGTCCGACTCTGTGCGACCCCATAGACATCAGCCCACCAGGCTCCCCTGTCCCTGGGATTCTCCAGGCAAGAACAATGGAGTGGGTTGCCATTTCCTTCTCCAACGCATGAAAGTGAAAAGTGAAAGTGAAGTCGCTCGGTCGTGTCCAACTCTTAGCGACTCCATGGACTGCAGCCCACCAGGCTCCTCCATCTATTGGATTTTCCAGGCAAGAGTACTGGAGTGGGGTGCCATTGCCTTCTCGAAAACATTCCTGGAAGTCCATAATAAAAACTGATACTGGAAATGGGATTAGGGGACTGGGAAACCAAGAAAGGAGGGAGTTTAAAAAATTTTTCCCTTTTGGGTACCGTCTTGTTTTCTGCCACGTGCATGTATGCCTAAGAGATGTATGCTTGAGTACTGACATATAAACAGACACAGAGAAATATATATATATATACACACATACATATATATATATACACAAAGAGAAAATTCGATCAAGTAAATATAGTGAAAGGGTAATAACTACCGAAACTAGTTGGTGGATTTATGGGTATTTTATAGCTCATTCTACTTTCTGTATGTTTTAACTTTTTAATAGTCAGGTTAAAATAATTGCAACAACTGAATATCCCATTTGAAATGACAATAAAATTTCTTGTGACAAAGTAATTTTGTAACTTTTAACGGAACAATAAAGTTTACCTCTTTGAATTTCCACTTCTTCTCCTTTAGTTACAAACAAACTAGGAACTTTCTGATGAGCACCAAATCTCTTGGTCCCTAAAATCTTCTTAAGATTTGGCTTGGGCTTGGCAAATCTACTTCTCTTTCTCAAATTATTGGTCACTTCAGAAGTTGTAGTCCTAGAAACAGGTGAGAAGAGAAACTGATCGACTGTGGAAAAAGTCTCTCTCTCACATTGATTCCCTCTATCCAGCACTGGTACAGTTAAATGCCATCTTCTCAGGAGCTACATCATCTAGGGTGTTTATATCTTAATGCTAAAATTATTACATGGTAGAAATATCTAAAAGCTTTGAGAAAAGAAGAGAATCTGGACCAGGTCTGTAAAACGGGAACTATATTTACATAGGACGGTTTCTTTAAAGCTTAACACATGCACTGTGGTTAATTTTAATATGTAAACCATTAAACTAAAATCAAAATCAGCTAATCCTTACTTTTAAAGGGTGAAAAACTAGCACTGCCCACTTTACATTTAATTAATTATTACTCAAAGGTATTAGCCAAGCTGATGGTTGGTTTATATATATTTATAAATTGAACACTACAATTTATTTTGTAAAGCTCAAAAAACAGTAACAGTTTAATAAAGCAAAATAAACCTGGATGATATAGTATTTTCCTTTACTTCTTCTGTCAAACCAATTTCTTCTTTAGTGTTCTGTTTATCCATATCCAATACAATCTTGTTTTCTTCTACTGATGGAGATGTACTATGGACAGATGAAGAAGGTTCCTGACATTCATGAACAGTTTTGAGATTTACATTATCTGGGCTAAAAGGAATATGGCTTTGATCGATTGAATGAGCATCAGGAAGTATACATATTCCTATTGCAGAAAAAAACAGAAAATTAAAATTGACACAAATAGA
This sequence comes from Bos mutus, assembly GCF_027580195.1. Classification (NCBI taxonomy): domain Eukaryota; kingdom Metazoa; phylum Chordata; class Mammalia; order Artiodactyla; family Bovidae; genus Bos; species Bos mutus. Next base: position 28,283,712 of record NC_091636.1, on the reverse strand, counting down.
TGTCCAAATAAATCCTTCAACATGCAGCAACTGCCAATTTTTTTTTTTTTTTAATTTTTTTTTTTGCAGGGGAGTGCGGCCACCACCACACTGCACAACATGTTGGATCTTAGTTCCCTAACCAGGGACTAAATCCGTATCCCCTGCAGTGGAAGCACAGTTTTAATCACTGGACCACCAAGGAAGTCCCTAATATTTTTTTTTTGAGTAAACAATGTGTTAAAGATTTATTAAATTCATTAAGGATAGGACTGAAGGAATGATAAAATGGGTAAAACACATTTGAGAAACTAAATATCTGTATTATTTTTAAAGTATGCTCTTTCTGGTTCCAAGTTTAAATTTATGACCTCATATCTCATGCTAGCAACTTGACATGTTCTAAGTTTAATAATTCTTACAGACTGAAACTTTGTTATTATAAATAAATCCTTTTGTTACTTTCAGTAACTATATAACCTCAGATGAATTTCAAGACAGGATTATCCTTATTTATGATTTTTTAAAACCAGTATTTTACGTGCTAGACATTTGTGACAGGTTGCAATGCAATACTTTCCCATTGAAAAAGGGGTCCTACAGGGAACACAAATCAAGAGACTTCCCTGATAATTATACAGTTATAGGCCTAGAAGGATGACACTTCAATGGCAGGTTACTCGTCAGGAGTAACCTGCAGTTAAAATAATTAACAGCAGCATAATTAACATAATTATCTATTTAATATACTTAAAGTAGAAGGCAGGCTTCCCAGGGGGCACAGGGGAAAAGAATCCACCTGTCAATCCAAGAGATGCAGGTTAGATCCCTGGGAAGTAGGAAAAGGCTACCTACTCCAGTATTCTTCCCTGGAAAATTCCATGGGCATAGGAGCCTGGCGGGCTATAGTCCACGGGGTCACAAAGAGTTGGACATGACTGAGCGCACGCGCCTGTGCGCATACACACACACACACACACAAAGTAGAAGGTACTTTGACAGTAAAGACCACAGGCTAAAATAAAATACTCAAAGTCTTGGCTGACACATATTTAGACTAACGTAATAGTCTAAATAATCTCTGTGACTGCTACTATCCTCCACACTGTATTTGACTGTCATGGAATTGAGACGTCTATCTAAAGCAGCAGCTTCTCTGCCAAAGAAACATTCACAGAGTGATCAGTGATCAATGAACTTAGCTGACCAATGATACTTATTGGTATTGATAAAGGTAGAGGATTCAGCAGATTAACTATTCCACGAATACCTATTATCCTTAGTAAACCCAGTGCACTACGTGAAAACGGAGGCCACTACATTTGGAGGGTCAAGTAGGTAGGATGGATCAATACGTGTGTGTGTGTGCGTGTGTGTGTTTAATCGCTCAGTTGTGTCTGACTTTTTTGCGACTCCATGGACTGTAGTCTGCCAGGCTCCTCTGTCTATGGGGATTCTCCAGGCAAAAATACTGGAACGGGCTGCCATGCCCTCCTCCAAGGGAGCTTCCCAACCCAGGGATCATATACATACATATTACCTTTTCTAGAAAAATAACAAAGTGACACTAACTTCAAATATAAAAAGGCAGATAGTCACTTAATATTCAAATATGAGTATAATCTCTTAAACACTGGATTTTAAAGGTTTCTTCTTTTGTTAGGACTTCTCTTTTATTCTTACCATCACTCTGTTCTGGGCTAATCTCTGACTGCAGCACCAGATCTCCCATAGTCAGTAGGGTTATGGCAGCTTCAGTGCTCCCATCGTTGGTACTTTCTGAAAAACCAAACCAACATTAATAGAAGAATGAATCTGGAAAATTAAGTTTGTTTCTTTAGAAAAGAATTTCAATGTAGATGTTTACCCTCTATTAACAAGTTTCCATACCACTAACCCCTTACCAGGGTAGTGTTTCATTCAGTTTATATACTACAAATAAAGAAAGTAACAACTGTTGACTTTAACCCACTGAAAATGCCTCCTTCCCATTAAATAACTCAATAGCTTCAAAGGAAATATTCACATCTGTGCATTATCAGAGAAAATACATACTCCTTTATTAAACAGTTAATCACTCTCTAAACCAGCATTCCAAGAATCCAAGTTTCTCCTAGAAATAATACATTCACCTGCTAAATCTTCTCCTTCAACTTTTCAGCGAACTGACTCATTTACTATCACCACTGCTAAATCACTGTGCTTGTTGGGGTTAACCAAGAATTTTTAGCAGTTTCATTATTAACAGTTACCTGTTTCAGCTTGGGAATGTCCACCTACGGTCATTTCCTAAAACAGCAAAAGAAAACCATTAATAATATCTTATGTATTTTCCCAAATACATGTTCTGTATATCAAAAAGCACTACATTTTACAGGTCTTTCAGTGCCTGTGGTTACAATGGAGTAGAAATTTATAATTATTTATAACATTTCATAAAACAACAGAAATGGAGTTTAACAGTCAAATATTTTCAACTCTTGCTCCTTCTTTTACCTTTTCCTTATATGCAAATTTTAACTGTAGTCATATGTAACAAGCATCTGCCTTTCTTATTCACTTTCATAATCCTTCAACTTTAGTCATACCTGCTACTAGTTTTGACCCAATGGAAACCAAGGTCGGAAGAATATCATGAATTCTTTATACTACTAGTTGGCTTCAAACTTTAAAAACTTTTAGCAAATTAAGAACGTATAGGGGCTTCTCTGATGGCTCAGTGGTAAAGAATCAATCTGCCAATGCAAGAGACTTGGATTCAATCTCTGATCCAGGAAGATCCCACAGGCCGTGAACAACTAAGCCTATGCCCTGCAACTACTGAGCCTGTGCTCCAGAGCCTGGGAGCCACAACTATTGAGCCCACATTCTGCAACCACTGAAGCCCAGAGGCCCTAGAGCCCCTACTGTGCAACAAGAGAAGCCACCAAAATAAGAAATCCGCACACCGCAACTAGAGTAGCCCCTGCTCTCTGCAACTAGAGAAAAGTCAGTGCAGCAGCGAAGACCTAGCACAGCCAAAATAAATTAAGTAATTATTTAAATAAATAAATAATGCATTAAAATTTAAAAAAAAGAGAGAGAGAGAAGTAGTTACAGGATTTATGCCCAGCATGGCAACATGAGGAGCTCTGCTGGCCCTCTCCCCAATGAAACTGGCAACATTTATTAAAGAGCCACCATTTAAAGCCTCTAGATCTTAAAGGCATAAGATGCTCATATGTTTGAAAAACTGTTGAAAATTCAGTAACAAAAGTGAAAGTCCGTCCTATTTGAACTAAGACTGTTCTCTCCCTCCTTTCAACTCAGTGAGGCAGAAACTCTACCTCAGACTGCTGCAGCCAAGAAAACTGGGACCTTTCTCCCTGTGGGCCACAGCTGGAGGGCTTTCAGTTCCTGATATCACAAAAAATTTGGTACCAGATTATCATAGATAATAGACTAGTATCTATTATGAATATGGACAAAAAAAATCCTCCATAAAATACTAGCAAATTGAATCCAACAACATAAAAAAATTATATGCCATAACTAAGAAGAATTTATCCCAGGGATGCAATTTTTCGGTTTAACATCCAAAAATCAAATCAATGTGTTACATCATATCAATATAATAAAAGATAATAATTAGATGATCATCTCAAGAGGTGCAGAAAGAGCATATGACAAATTCCAACAGTCTTTCATGATAAAACACTTAACACAAAGTAGGAACAGAATGGAACTTTTCAATTTGGAAAAGGGCACCTATGAAAAATCCAGAGCTAACATCAAACTGGACATGGAACAACAGACTGGTTCCAAATAGGAAAAGGAGTACGTCAAGGCTGGATATTGTCACCCTGCTTATTTAACTTACATGCAAAGTACATCATGAGAAACGCTGGGCTGGAAGAAGCACAAGCTGGAATTAAGATTGCTGGGAGAAATATCAATAACCTCAGATATGCAGATGACACCACCCTTAAGGCAGAAAGTGAAGAGGAACTAAAGAGCCTCTTGATGAGAGTGAAAGAGGAGAGTGAAAAAGTTGGCTTAAAGCTCAACATTCAGAAAAAGAAGATCATGGCATCCGGTCCCATCACTTCATGGGAAATAGATGGGGAAACAGTGGAAACTGTCAGACTTTATTTTTTGGGGCTCCAAAATCACTGCAAATGGTGACTGCAGCCAGGAAATTAAAAGACGCTTACTCCTTGGAAGGAAAGTTATGACCAACCTAGATAGCATATTCAAAAGCAGAGACGTTACTTTGCCAACAAAAGTCCATCTAGTCAAGGCTGTGGTTTTTCCAGTGGTCATGTATGAATGTGAGAGTTGGACTGTGAAGAAAGCTGAGTGCCGAAGAATTGATGCTTTTGAACTGTGGTGTTGGAGAAGACTCTTGAGAGTCCCTTGGACTGCAAGGAGATCCAACCATTCCATTCTGAAGGAGATCAGCCATGGGTGTTCTTTGGAAGGAATGATGCTAAAGCTGAAACTCCAATACTTTGGCCACCTCATGCGAAGAGTTGACTCACTGGAAAAGACTCTGATGCTGGGAGGGATTGGGGGCAAGAGGAAAAGGGGATGACAGAGGATGAGATGGCTGGATGGCATCACTGACTCGATGGACGTGAGTTTGAGTGAACTCCGGGAGTTGGTGATGGACAGGGAGGCGCAGAGTGCTGCGATTCATGGGATTGCAAAGAGTCGTACACAACTGAGCGACTGAACTGACCTGAACATCAAACTTAATGGTGAAAGACTGGATGCTTTTCCCTTCCTATATTCAGACTGTACTGGAATTCTAGACATGGTAATTAAAGCGAGAAAAGAAATAAGACATCCAGACTGGAATGTGTGATAAATTGAATTATATCCCCCAGAAAGACACGCTGAAGTCTTAACCCCCAGTACTGCGAATGTGACCTTATTTTGAAACAGGGTCTTCTACATATAATCAAGTGAAGATGACGTTATAGTGGGTTAGGGTTAGCCCTAATCCAGTCAGACTGCTGTCCCCATAAGAAAAGCAGACACACATACAGGGAGAGCAACATCATGGGCCAGGGCGGCAGGGCTGGACTGTGTTGCCACAAGCCAAGGAATGGCATGGACTGCCAGCAACTGCCATCACCAGCGGCACCTTGCTTTTGGAATTCTAGCCGCCAGAACTATGACAGAATAAGCCACTCAGATCATGGTACTTTGTTACAGTAGCCCTACAAAAGTAATACAGAAAGGCAGAAGTAAAACTACCTCTATTCATATATGCCATGATCTTGTATGTAGAAAATCCTAAGGACTCCACTGAAAAAGTGTTAGAATAAATGAGTCCAGCAAAGTTGCAGGATACAAGATCAATATACAAAAATCAAATGCAGTCCTATAAATTTGTAATAAACAAGCCAAATTTGAAATTAAAGAAAACAATTTCATTCATGATAGCATGAAAAATAAAAATATACTTGCAAATGAAGGAAGCGCAAAGCTCATACTCTGAAAATTACAAAGCACTGTCAAAAAAAATCAAAGAAGAGCTAAGTAAATGGGAATATATTCCATGTCCATTGACTGAAAGACTCAACATTGTTATGAAGGCAATACCTGTTCCTCCAACTGATCTACAAATTCAATGTAATCACAATCAGAATCTCAACTGACATGTTTATGGAAACTGATAAGTTGATTTTAAAATTCATATGAATTCCAACAGACCCACAATAGCCAAAACAATCCTAAAAACAGAAAAAAAGTATAAGTCATCCTATTTTAAATTTCCAAACTTATTACAGAGCAACAAAAAACAATAGAGCCTCTCCAGCATTAAGGCAGACAAATAAGTCCATGGAATAGAATTGAGAGTCCACGTATCTGCAGCCAACTAATTTTTGACAAAAATAAAAAAACTTCAACGGGGAAAGAACAGTTTTTTCAAAGAAATGATGCAACCATTAGACAGTCATACGCAAAACAATGAACTGGGACTCTAATCTCACACCATATAAAAATTAACTCAAAATGAGGAAAACTCCCTGGCAATTCAGTGGTTAGTACTTGGTGCTTCCACTGCTGGGCACCCGCATTCAAGCTCTGGTCAAGGAACTAAGATCCCGCAAGCCACATGGCATGGCCAAAAAAAGAAAAATAAGTCAAAATGGATTAAAGACTTAAATGTAAAACGGGAGTAAATCTTTAAGACCTTAGCTTTGGGAAAGGATTCTTAGATATGACAGTGAAAGCATGAGCAACAACAACAACAAAAATAGATAAATGGAACTCCAAGTACTCTAAAAAACTGTCAAGAAAATAAAAAACAACCCACAGAATGAGGTAAAACATCTGAGAACCATATATACAATTAGGAACTTGTATCAAGAATATAAAAAAATTCTTACAACTCAAAAAAAAAAAAAAAAAAAAAAAACAAATGGACCAAAATAAATTTTAAATAGGCAAAGACTCCAAACAGACATTTTCTCCAAAGAAGATATAAAAATGGCCAATAAAAGCACATGAAAAGATGCTCAACATCATTAATCATTAGGGAATACAAATTAAAACCATAATGATAGGTATCATTTCACACCTACTAGGACAGTTAGATCCAAAAAGTAAAATAAAAAAGTCAGGATGTGAAGAAACTGGAATTCTCATACATTACTGATGGGAATATAAAATGATGCAGGAACTTTGGAAAACAGTCTGCTAGTTTCTCAAATGATTAAACAAAGTTACCATATAATACAGCAATTAGATTTCCATGAATGTACCCAAGAGAAATGAAAAATATGTCCATACAGAAACTTGGATGCGAATGGTCATAGCAGCATTATTTATAATGGCCAAAAGATGGAAACAATCTATACGTCCATGAAGAGATGAATGAATAAAGACCATACTGTGTGTTTACGTCCAGAATGAGAAATCTATAGAGACAAAAATAGGTCACTGGTCACCTAGGTCTGGGGAAGGCTGGAAGGAAATGAGGAGCAACTATCAATGAGCACAAGACTTCTTTTTGAGGTGACAAAAATGTTCTAAAATCAACTATGCCGATATCTAAAGACCAATGAAATGTATACTTCAAATGGATGAACTGAATGGTGTGTGAACTGTATCTTAATAAAGCTGTTTTTTTTAAAAGTTATAAGATTTCATTTACAAAAACAAGTTAAATACCAAGCAAGTGAGCAAGAGTGCGCCAAGCAAAAGGCAACTAAGTATGTTTTAGATAACTGAAATTTAGTTTATATTTAATGCATCAGAATTTTAACATTAAGAGCTATTCCTGTACACAAAAATCTATACTTTTCAAGTCAAATATAAAATCTATAAATTATTCACTAGTTTCTACCATTTACACTTTCAGCTCCTAGAAATAATAATGCCAATCATACAAGTTAGGAACTAACTATAAACCTACAGCTTTCAAAATAAACTGAGTCTTTTGAAAGTAAAGAATTAGAGGTAAAACATAATAAAACGGATGCTTACAACTGATAATGTATTCAAATTTTCTTCTTGTCTCATTTCTTGAGGAATCACATCTATGTTTGATGAAAGCTGATGTTCAACAACAGTTATGCATCCTTCATCTGTGACATTCGTGGGGATTACAAGCTGCCAACATGAAAAGTTTCATTATTTCATTTTGGCATACCATCACAGGAAAACAAAACGAATCATAAAATATTAAACTGAAGAGATAATTCACATTCATACACAATTTAAAAACCTACAATACAGTAATTCTTATTGACTGACATCATCTTGGCAAAAATGAAACATTTAAGGGTTTTGAAGGGTCTGTGGTTCTGACAAACGGTAAGCAAAACATCCAGAGCTAGTTTTCTTAGTAACCAGCATTTTACTTTCCATGATCCCCAACTTGTCCCTACTTTCCCACAATTTCTCTCATCAGTCTGTCAACATTTATGAAATGCTTCCTAAAAACGAGAAGGCTATAGGTACAAGAATACATAGCTCAGTAAGACAAGCTGGTCCCTGCCTGCAAGTGAAATTAATTTGTCTTAGTGCTGTTATACTCACTACCTTGAGCTGGGCCTGAGCTGCAGGGGCTGAGCAAACACAGGGGGTCACACAAGTCTATTTCTACTAATTTAGGCCCCAAACAAATTACACTAGTAATCCTCAGATTCTAATATCGCTAAGAGAAGAGATAATGATCCACCAAAAGCAAAAAACAAGTAAGATAAACTTCCAAGGATTCCAAAGTCAAACTACCTCTTCCATAGTTTCCTCAATCTGAACAGGAACGGGTTCGGGAGATCTGAGACCAATAGGTACAAACACTGGAGCCTTGTTTACTTCTTCAGGAGCAAGATGATAGCTTTCTTCTTCATAGTCAAAGTCTTCACCATCATCTTCGTCTTCTTCCTGGGAAGCTCGAAGAGTCACCAGCACAGACCTGGAAGCTCTGGGCTCCTTCTTAGAAGTCTTAGTCCGGCTTCGTTTTGAGCCACGCCCTTTGGGGACGCTGGGTTTAACCTTTCGACGTACTCTCCTTCTACTACGATCTATCTCACGCTCAGAGGCAGAAGAGAGCGCTCTTCTTCGATCCAGAGCAATTTTAGAGTTATCTGGTTCTTTTAACAATTGAGGGGAGCTGGATGTTTAATCAAAATAGCAACATAGTCATTACGTGCACAAGGATGATTATAATGAAATCTCAACTTTTAAAGTGAAATCTCAATTCAAGCCATTAATATAAAATGCTCACCACCCATTCTGTCAACACATGCTGTGAAGAGAATGAGAGGAATTTACAGTTACTAGTTTCTCACTCAAGAGTTAAATCTTAGTTATCTACCTACAAATTTTTCACAGTAAGTTTTTAATTGTGAGCCATTTTTCCCCTTGTTGTTTAAGCGATGATGAAATACAAGACTGGAAATTATTAGAAGAAAAAAGGATAAAGAACATTGGGCCAATAAATACAAAATAAGAGATCAAAAAGTCATATGGTTTATCTTACTAGGTAAACAGATTAGGTTAAAATAAAAAAGATGGAAATCCAATAAAGCAATGTTTTTTTAGAACTCAGGCTCCCTTCCACTCTCCTTGAAAACTATGGGAAAAGGATACCCTTCACTTGTGTTTGTGACTCCATTCAAATTAGCATCCTAGTTATTTAGGCAATACACACTACTCTTTAGTCAGGTTCCTGCTCATGCCTAATATACTCAATACCCAGAAATTTTAAATGTAGGAAAGAAAAATCTTTCAGAGATTATTTTTAAAAAGTAAATTTGAGTAAATAAAAATCAAAAGTGGGAAAGAAACAGACCTGTCAGTAAAAAACAACCCACACTTCTGTTAACAAATCTTTTTACTCTTATCAATAAATTAGAGTAGGACATCCATAAGGAATATTATTTGTATTTACTATTCTGAAAGCACTTGTTAAATAAAACTTTACCTTGGTTTACTGACACACTGCTTTTCAACAACTGCACACACAGAATTATCCTCTCCAGTCTTCTCTCCAACACTTCCAGATGGTTCAACTTCTGATTGATCATCTTTTTTTGCCAATTCAGTCTCCTTGGAACCTACAGAATCTTTTCTTGCTGAAACCTCCAGAGATGTCAGAAACTCAGGTTTTCCCTTAAATTTAAGAATAAACAGCTGATATTATCATGGAAACAATCTGTATGGTAATTTGGTTTGGTAGTTTGGTTTAAAGCGCTGCGCTTACATACGTATACGCAACTGATTGGTTTCTAAACTATCAAAATATTAGGAGTCAATCAGCTTTCATGAAAATAGTTATAATACAAAAAGCAAAATTATTTTTTAAATGTTCTCTTTCATAACATAGATACAACAGAGCCCACTAATAAAAAAATTTTTTTTTCAAACTTACTTTTTGAAGAAGCTGGCTGTCAGAATCTTCATGCTGCGACAAACTGTCTTCTGGCTTCCCTGCCTTCCTCTGATCTGCTCTGTCTTCTTCTATGTCTGATGCTTCTTTCTTACTTTGTGCTCTTCCCAAGTCTGGCGTAGCCCTTTGGAACTGTCTTCTTATCATTTGCGGTGGACTAGGAACATACGTTTCATGTCCATGTCTAGAATGAAATACAAATCATGTTGAAGAACCAAAATCAGAATTCCTGTTGATGCAAGTGCAGTTAAACAATTCTGGGTACAAACCAATTCTATGTTCGAAGGACATAAATAGGCTATAAAACTAAACATATAAAATGAAACCTCATGTGCTGATATGAAGAACATTAAAAGCTTTTAGAACTTCCACTTAGCTTGAAGAATAGTTTCACATTAATATATTAATATTCAATCTTTTTTAGCTTTCATTCATTGATTCTGGAGTGTGGCTTCATGTTACTTTAATTTTCAGAGAAATAACTAGATACAAAACAAAAATGCCAGTAATTGAAGATGGATTTCATAATGACACTTTAAAACAAATCCCTCAACTGGGCTCTGAAGCATGAACAAATATACACTGGTCCCAACAACCTTGATTCTTCTAGTTCAAAAGCAGATTTGAAAGCTAGAGTCTGTTCTCCCACCACATGCCTGTCAACTCATAGAAAAGGGTTTATTGACAGCAATGTCATAAAAATCAAAATAAACCCATATGTATCTGCCAAGTCAGAGAAAGACAAGGTTTTAACATTCAATACAGTAGCCATAGATCCCAAGGCAACACAAACAGCTATCCTAAAGTTTCCTGTGAAATATTTAATAACTGGCAACCATGTGAATTAAGAAGTTTAAAACTAATACAATCTGGATAAAGAAAAACTGGATATGTAAGTATCGATCGTGAGTCCTCTGAAAGAGCTGCATTAAAGACTAATCTTAAGTAATATTTCTAATAAATTACCTAGAAAACAAAGTAGTTACATTTCTAAATGTTCCAATCCTGCTAAGTTCATCCAGCAGTGAAACACCAAGGAACTTCATAAGATGTTCTAACAAGGTTATGATGCTAGCTAATACATTCCAGTGTAGGCATTACCAGTGTAGGTATTTGGGAAAACATGATATATTCAAGTATAAGTAACTTACAGTCAAATGTGATTCTACAAAGGTACTTGATTATTAAATATATATATAAGCTCAATCTGCTACTGGGGTTAAAAGAGGTAAAAAAACTGCTGGACATAAGAATATGCTAACTTTAAAACTAGACTGAATACATACTTTGAAGAAAGTATCAGTAATGGTAAAGCTAAAAGCTGGAAAGGAGGGTGGGGAACTTCCCTGGCGGTACAGTGGATAGGAACTCACTTGCCAATGCATGGAACTTGGGTTCAATCCCTGGTCTGGGAAGATTCCACATGCTGAAGAGCAACTAAGCCCATGCACCACAGCTATTGAGGCCTGCGAGCCTAAAACCTGTGCTCTGCAGCAAGAGAAGTCACCGCAGTGAGAAGCCCAAGCACCGCAGTGAAGAGTGACCCCCACTCGTCACAACCAGAGAAAGCCTTCTCAGCAACAACAAAGACCCAGCGCAGCCAACACTAAACAAACAAACTAAAAGGGGTGGGTGAGGAAGGGGTTTCCATATCCACATTTGAAAGTTTGATCTAGCTCATTAAAAAATATGAAGGCTGAGTGTAAAAAGGAATCTGCTAGTCTAAAAGTCATAAATTCTAAAAACATTAAGTTTAAAAACTAACTTGCCAATGTTACTTTGAGCAAGCCATTTAAATCCTCTGGTCTATTATAAATTACAGTCAGTCATAAATGAGGTATTAGGAAAGGCTGAACTCAAAGGTCACTAGTCTTTAAAGGCTCATTTAGAGTAAAACTCAAAATCCTGACAGTGGCCCCACATAACCTGTGCTTCTCCCGCTCAGTCTTTACCTTTCATGTAACTGCTCCTCTTTTCTCGTCCCGTTTCACTTTGGCCCCCTTTGCTGGCCCTCAAACATGTCAGACATGATTTTGCCTGAAGTACTTCTCAACTGCTGTTCCCTCTTTCCCCACAAATCCCTTGACTTGCTCCTGCACTTCATTTAGGGCTTTTCTCCAAGGGGACTCTTGCAATGAAGCATTCTCTTATCACTTGCTAATTTAAATTAAAGACTTAGTCTTAAAAGAAAAACAAATATAAAAAGGCTTTTCAAGACACACATACACACACATAAAGGGAAACAAAAGAAATGACAGAAATTCATACTAAAACAGTAAGTGCTTCATGTAAGAAGTATGCCTTAATGAAAGTAGACTGTATAAAGTTAAGCTAAATCAATAGCATAACTTGTTCAAACAGATGACATCATGCCCAAATCCTACTCTTACAGCTTCACAGAGAGTGAAAAAATGATACAGCACCATCTCTTTTTCATTTCCCAAAAATCAAGTTAATTCCATATAATTAAAGCTAGAATGTTCAAATGTCAATCTGCAAGTGCTGAAGACATTCTGGAGGAAAACTAATAAATATTCACTAAAACATGACCTAGTTACAAAAATAGTGTAATAAACTAAAATTAGATGGACCATGAACCATATCTGGAAAGGGAAGATTTAAAAATTTTCCTTACATATTAAAAAAGAAGAAACTAACAAATCCTAATTTAACATCATCAGTAATAAAAGAAAGTGAAAGTGAAGTTGCTCAGTTGCGTCCAACTCTGCGACGCCATGGACTTTAGCTTGCCAGGCTCCTCTGTCCATGGGATTTTCCAGGCAAGAATACTGGAGTGGGTTGCCATTTCCTTCTCCAGGGGATCTTCCCAACCCAGGGATCGAACCCAGGTCTCCCGCACTGCAGGCAGATTCTTTACCGTCTGAGCCACCAGGGGCTCCTGTATCAATAATGAAGTAGATTGCAGTGATAAATAAAACGACTAGTGCTAAAATATCTTCAACCATCTAGTGTTCCATTTAAAACACAACATTCTTATCATTTGGCATGGGACACAACTTCAAGGACAGCACATAGGAAGTATTTTACAGCACTTCCTATTTATGAATTTTATCAGTAGGTTGTAAATTTCTAAAGATGCAAAGAACTTAAGAACCTCTCCCATAAAAGTTTACTTTAAAAATGAGGATGATTGCCAAATTTCTCAGCTAAGTTATAAACTAAGAGAACACCAGTCACGTAATTCTTACGGTATTTGAAGAAGCAGATTTTTAAAATTTTTATTTATTTATTTTTGGCTGTGCTGGGTCTTCACTGCTGCACATAGGCTTTCTCTAGTTGCAGTGAGCAGGGGCTACTCTCTAGTTACACTGCACAGGCTTCTCACTGCAGTGGCTTCTCTTGTTGGGGAACACGGGCTCCAGGGCATGTGGGCTTTAGAGCGCAGGCTTGGTCCTTGTGGTGCACAGACTTAGCTGCCCTGCAGCATGTGGATCCAGAACCAGGGATCGAACCTGTGTCCCTGCCTTGGCAGGAGGATTCTTAACCACTGCACCACCAGGGAAGTCCCAAGAAGCAGATTTAAAATATTCTAATTCCTTAATTATTTTTCTTTCATAAAACTTATGAAATGTGAAATTACATAAAACCAATTATTCAAATATCCAACCTTTATCTTTGAAAGGTTTTACGATTTTCTAATTAAAAGCAAACTCACCTCATCTTTTCACCTAAAACATCTACCTTGTTAATATGAAGGTTTTCTAAAAGAACGTGGCTCTGGTTTTCAGACACTCTGCCTTCTGACACTTCAGAGGATACAACTTCAGTTTCGGTTGCAATTTGAGAATTCGGCTGAAATGACAAAACTATATTAGTTGTTTTGGGGTTTTTTTTTTAAGCAACAGAACATACTTCCTAAAATATTTCCATCATTAAGAAAGGTATTTAGGTTTTTAAAATGAAATCTCAAACTTGTGTATGCAATGTTCATGTTTTGCTGCCCAAAACAAAACTGCCAATTCAGAGAAATTTTCAATTATTGCAGTAATACATTCGTGTAACGCTTTAAAAACTACAATAATCAACTACTGTGACTCTCCTTCCCAAAGAGTTCAATACATTTGGTTTTAATTAGGGGAGGGAGCAAATAAGGATTACATTCACTTTATTTTAAATGTAGATTTTCCCTTAGTAGAGAAAAAAAGAACAGAAAAACAAGATCTGTTGAAATGGGGCATTAAACTGCTTAAGATTTCTTTCTAATATCAAAAGCTCCATTAATAAGAGATTGATTAAATTGTCATTCAAAATAGCAGAATGTTACCCAGCAGTTAAAAATTATTTAACTTCCTATTTCATGACATAGAAAACCACTTAGTATAACAAGCGAAAAACAGTAAGTCACAAAACAATATGCATACAATGATTTTATTATATAAATTTATGTAAGTATGCACACACACATGCATATCAAAAGGTTTTCAGTGCTTGCCTCAGAGTGGTGAGACTTTGGGGTAATTATTGTATTATTTTGTATTGATTGAACATTTTTTTTTTTAAACTTTACATAATTGTATTAGTTTTGCCAAATATCAAAATGAATCCACCACAGGTATACATGTGTTCCCCATCCTGAACCCTCCTCCCTCCTCCCTCCCCATACCCTCCCTCTGGGTCGTCCCAGTGCACCAGCCCCAAGCATCCAGTATCATGCATCGAACCTGGACTGGCATCTCGTTTCATACATGATATTTTACATGTTTTAATGCCATTCTCCCAAATCTTCCCACCCTCTCCCTCTCCCACAGAGTCCATAAGACTGTTCTATACATCAGTGTCTCTTTTGCTGTCTCGTACACAGGGTTATTGTTACCATCTTTCTAAATTCCATATATATGCGTTAGTATACTGTATTGGTGTTTTTCCTTCTGGCTTACTTCACTCTGTATAATAGGCTCCAGTTTCATCCACCTCATTAGAACTGATTCAAATGTATTCTTTTTAATGGCTGAGTAATACTCCATTGTGTATATGTACCACAGCTTTCTTATCCATTCATCTGCTGATGGACATCTAGGTTGCTTCCATGTCTTGGCTATTATAAACAGTGCTGCGATGAACATTGGGGTACATGTGTCTCTTTCCCTTCTGGTTTCCTCAGTGTGTATGCCCAGCAGTGGGGTTGCTGGATCATAAGGCAGTTCTATTTCCAGTTTTTTAAGGAATCTCCACACTGTTCTCCATAGTGGCTGTACTAGTTTGCATTCCCACCAACAGTGTAAGAGGGCTCCCTTTTCTCCACACCCTCTCCAGCATTTATTATTTGTAGACTTTTGGATCGCAGCCATTCTGACTGGTGTGAAATGGTACCTCATAGTGGTTTTGATTTGCATTTCTCTGATAATGAGTGATGTTGAGCATCTTTTCATGTGTTTGTTAGCCATCTGTATGTCTTCTTTGGAGAAATGTCTATTTAGTTCTTTGGCCCATTTTTTGATTGGGTCATTTATTTTTCTGGAGTTGAGCTGTAGGAGTTGCTTGTATATTTTTGAGATTAGTTGTTTGTCAGTTGCTTCATTTGCTATTATTTTCTCCCATTCTGAAGGCTGTCTTTTCACCTTGCTAATAGTTTCCTTTGATGTGCAGAAGCTTTTAAGGTTAATTAGGTCCCATTTGTTTATTTTTTGCTTTTATTTCAATATTCTGGGAGGTGGGTCATAGAGGATCCTGCTGTGATGTATGTCGGAGAGTGTTTTGCCTATGTTCTCCTCTAGGAGTTTTATAGTTTCTGGTCTTACGTTTAGATCTTTAATCCATTTTGAGTTTATTTTTGTGTATGGTGTTAGAAAGTGGTCCAGTTTCATTCTTTTACAAGTGGTTGACCAGATTTCCCAGCACCACTTGTTAAAGAGATTGTCTTTAATCCATTGTATATTCTTGCCTCCTTTGTCAAAGATAAGGTGTCCATATGTGCGTGGATTTATCTCTGGGCTTTCTATTTTATTCCATTGATCAATATTTCTGTCTTTGTGCCAGTACCATACTGTCTTGATAACTGTGTACCACAGCTTTCTTATCCATTCATCTGCTGATGGACATCTAGGTTGCTTCCATGTCCTGGCTATTATAAACAGTGCTGCGATGAACATTGGGGTACACGTGTCTCTTTCCCTTCTGGTTTCCTCAGTGTGTATGCCCAGCAGTGGGATTGCTGGATCATAAGGCAGTTCTATTTCCAGTTTTTTAAGGAATCTCCACACTGTTCTCCATAGTGGCTGTACTAGTTTGCATTCCCACCAACAGTGTAAGAGGGTTCCCTTTTCTCCACATCCTCTCCAGCATTTACTATTTGTAGACTTTTGGATCGCAGCCATTCTGACTGGTGTGAAATGGTACCTCATAGTGATTTTGATTTGCATTTCTCTGATAATGAGTGATGTTGAGCATCTTTTCATGTGTTTGTTAGCCATCTGTATGTCTTCTTTGGAGAAATGTCTATTTAGTTCTTTGGCCCATTTTTTGATTGGGTCATTTATTTTTCTGGAGTTGAGCTGTAGGAGTTGCTTGTATATTTTTGAGATCAGTTGTTTGTCAGTTGCTTCATTTGCTATTATTTTCTCCCATTCTGAACATTTTTGTAATGAATAGGTTAGTGGGGGGGAGGGGGAATCTATTTTCATTAAAAAAAAAAAAAATCCACAATAGTAAATCTGAAACAAAAGTAAATATGTTATGTATTAATTAACTAGAGTAAACATCAGGTGCTTATATTCTAAGCCAAGTCTGAGCTACCATTTGATATTCTCATATGCATTAAAGGGCTTGATTTAATTACACAGCAATAACTCACCACAGTCAGGAATTTCTCTCCAGTTTCATCTTTTTGTAGCATCTTTTCTTCCTTAGTTGTTTCTTTGGTTTCACTAATTTCTATTACTTGTCTCTGGCCAGCCTTTCTTAAGTTTGGTCTGGGTCTCTGAAGTCGACCCCTTACTAGTGGAGCAGTTTGGATAACCCTTTCCTTTATTCCTTGTTCAAAAGTGTTTATATTATGAGTCCTAGATAAGGGGACAGGAGAAAAGAGAAAGCTTGATTGTAAAAAATGAAAATTACTGTAAAAATATAAAATTTGAATCTAATAAAACTATAAAAACATTTTGTACAGTAAAGGAAAATTAAATTACTTTCTGATTATAACTCATTTTATTAAAAAAAAGTTATTTCAATTTTCAAAAGGTAGTGAGGTTACCTACAATATCCAAATTCATAGTAATAGAAAGTACGATGGTGGCTGCCAGGGACTGGAGAAAGGGGCAATGGGAAGTTCTTCTTTACTGGGTATAGAGTTTCAGTTTGGGAAGAAAATGTTCTGGAGATAAATGGTGGTGATGGTGTACTGATGATGTACTTAATGGCCCTGGACAATACACTTAAAAATGGTTAGATAGCAAATTTTATATGTATCTTTGTTGTTGTTTAGTCGCCAAGTCCTGTCTCTTCCCTGACCTGATGGGCTGCAGCCCGCCAGACTCCTCTGTCCATGGCATTTTCCAGGCAAGAATACTGGAGTGGGCTGCCCATTTCCTTCTCCAGGGGATCTTCCCAACTGAGGGATCAAATCCGCATCTCCTGCATTGTTGGCAGGTGGATTCTTTACCAGAGCCACTGGTGAAGCCCATATGTACCTTACTAAAATTTTTAAAGAGGTAATCAATACATACCTTATACACACATGTTTTTAAAATTCATTGCTTTGCATAAGATTCTAAGCAGCTAACAGTGAATATAAGCAGGCAAGTGTTGAAACGTGTTGAAGTAAAACTGATTTTCTATTTTAGGCAGTCTGCCACATGAATAAAAAATAAACCAACTACTCTTGATACTCACTTTTAAACTACACTAACACATCTTAAAAAAAATGAATACTTGAAATGATTCTATTTTAGATTTTTAAAATACTATCACTTTTTACCCCATAGAAACAAGTAATTCCTTTTCCTGGGCTTGTGTGGACTGAGACTCCTCTTTAGATTCACAAGAACTCAAAGGTGAAAGGTCCTTTTCGGTCTGCACACATGGTAATATCACAGTCTCCTCTGGACCGTGATCTAATTTGTCTTTTTCTCTTGATTTCATTAGAGAAGCCACATCCTAGAAGGTAGATAAAAAAAACTTCATCAAGGGTTGGTAAAAGTATAGGGAAATAAGAACTTTATAAACGATTAGAAGAATAAATTGATATAGTCTTTGCAGACAATAAGGCAGTATCAATCAATAATTTTAATTCCCAGCAATTCTACTTCTAGAAATGTATCTTATAAAAGCACTCAAATAAGGATCTAATAAATTATAACAAGGATATTTATTTATTTATTTTTTTAACAAGGATATTTATTGTAGCAATATAATGCTGCTGCTGCTGCTAGCTCCCAAAAAAAGAAAAAAAAAAACTGGAAATAAGACAAATCAGTAGGCAACTGAATAAATAAATTATAATTTCTTTTTACAATGTAATAATACAGTCACTTAAAAGAAGTTTAACTTGTATATACTGATCCAAAAAGATGTTCACAATATTGTACATGAAAAAAATTATAAGATATGATGCTATTTTTGGAAAACAATGAAAATACCAACACATTCTATTATTTATATAAATAAGTATCTATACAGAAAAATTTAGATAGACATATTTTAAATTGCTACTTGGGATTAACTTGGGAGGAAGAGATGGAACATTATAAAGGACTAACTTTTTAGATGATTTTTTTTAATTTGAAATTTTTATAATTGGATAAAATAATCAACATAAAGTGATTTAGAGGGTTGAGGAGGGGGCCATGCCATGTAGCTTATGGAATTTTAGTTCCCCAGAGACTGAACGTAGACCCTCAGCTGTGAGAGCACAGAATACTAACCACTGGACTGCCAGGGTATTTCCATGATTTATCTTTTTTAAATATAAGATTAGGAGGAAAAAGCACAAATATTCAAGTATAGTAAGAATTAAGTTAAGCTGTAAAAGAACTTTAATTCAAAAAAGTACTTTGTACATTTACAGCACTCAACTTATTAGTGTGAACGTTTCATTTCAAGGTTTCTGATGCTGTATCATACTTCTTGATCTCTTATAGACTACGTTAATCAAGTAAATAAAAATCATCTCCTTTAACTCATATCAAGCTTTTTAACTTTTTATTTTACTTTCACAACAGAGTGAAATAAAGATGGATTGTCATTCTCAATCTCCCTGTGAAGAAAGTGGCTGCATTATATGGCTTATGGTCACATAATGAACTTTAGGTCACATAATGTAGCTCAATAACTTGAACTACAGCTGGGGCCTCTTAAAATCCTTCCCCTGATATTTGTCCATCATCAGAGATTTGAGATTCTTACAAAAACCATGTGGAATAATGAGGTACATTAAGTTCAGCAACAATAATATCGAACACAGTAAAAATTACGTGAGAAGGACTTCCCTGGTGGTCCAGTTGTTACAAATCCACCATCCAGTGCAAGGAACTCAAGATTTGATTCCTGATCAGGGAGCAAAGACCTTGTATGCCTTGGCGCAACTAAGCCCATGCACTGTAACTAAAGAGAAGCCCACAAAAATCCCACGTGCTGCAACTAAGAGCCAATGCAGTCAAACAAATACATTTTTAAAATAACATGAGAAAATATTTGCAAACTTTCACTCCAAATGTTTTACTTTAATAATTGTAATAACTAAGACAGAAAACCTCCATTTTAAATAACACTCACATGTTGAGAAGGGAAAGTACTCATTTGTTCACAGTTCTGCTGTATCACAACCGTCTCTGTTTTATCAGCTTCCGCCTCCTTCCCAGGTGCATGCTTTTCTGCTTTCGTAGTCTCTCTTTTTGAAGCTGCTCTTGCTAAGTTTGGTTTAGGTCTTTTGAATCTACTTCTCACAAAAGGTGTCAGCTTAATTTCACATGGCGTCTGTTCTTGAGGAAGAGATTTGCTTTTGGAACAAGGATTATCAAGCTTTAGGATGAAATGAAGGGGCAGTGGGAGTGGAGTCTTAGGACAACCTTAAAGACTGGCAGTAAATATTTAATTCTAAGTCTTAACAGGAAAACAAATCAGACTATTTGGTAGATCCTGAAAAACATGAGTGGTACAATCCAGGAATAAGCCCAGGAATTATAGTATCTTTGCACAAAGAAAATACAGGTTTGTCACACCTGTAATGACTTAAAAGTATGTGTTGCACACAATTTTGTATGTTTGGTGATTCTCACAATCTACTGTCAAAATGACCTCAAACCTCTCCCAGTTTTCCCCCAAACCAGCTTAAAATTTTCAACACTGTGCTACAGATGGTATGTCTTAAAACCTTAGTTTAACATAATCTGCAAATTTAACTTTATATCTTTCTCTTCAAAAGCACACAGACCTATATACTTGTACCTTAAATTAATATCTGAAAACTGCTCTGGAACACTTGGAGGTCGCATCCTCTGGTCTTCTACTTTATCAAGTTCCGAAGACTGCGAAGAAATGTTCAAATGACTCAACTGATTTGACACTTCCTTTTCAGAATTTTTTTCTTCTACAGATGTATGAACCACGGACAGCACTTCCCTGCCCAAGTCCTGGAAATAAATCGGCACATATACTGGGTTGGCCAAAAAGTTCATTCAGATTTTTCTATGTGAAAAGAGCTTATGGTAAAACGGAAATCAACTTCTTGGCCATGTCATACATTTCAAACAAAAGCCTACATATTCTATTGTCTTTAAAAATACGGAAGTTTGGAGGTTTTTCATTTTTAAATAAAATTAAATTTAATTTACAAATGGTGAAACAGAGAATTTAGGAAAGTCTTTCTATATATTGTACATTATGTTTTTTCCAAACTAGAAACACCATTACCTATCCAAAAAAAGTTAGAAAACTAGAAAATGTTAGAATATCTGCAACTTCAATGAACTGGAAACTTTCAATAAAAGGAACTTTTAAAAGTAAAGTGAAATGAGGTGGGGCAGGAAATAAAGAGAAAAACTGATACAGGTACGGTCAAAAGAAACAATTTCACTGTATGTTCATACGAGCATTAGCACAAATTCAGTCCAATTTCCTATACTCCTTTTATCTAAGAGTAACTTTAAATTGACATTAAGAACAGTAACTTTGCCACAATTAAAAAATTTTAGTGATTTTATGTTATTGGACTTAAGGCCAATAATCCTGGAATTACTTTGATAACTTTTCTCCAAAAAAAACTATTCATAGATATTTTTAAAGGACAGAAAAATACATACTCTATTAGTCAGTGAAGACACAGTGCTGGAGTCATCACTACTGGTCTGCAAAGGATCTGCCTCAGCTTGACTTGAGGTCCCAGTGTCCTCTGGATCTTTTTCCCTTAGAGAAATGTCTATTTCTTCTATGTTTTCCAAATCTGCCATGCTTTTCTCAATCTCTTCTGATCTGCTTTTCGTCAAGGAAATTTCTTTTCCAGTGTCTTTCAAATCTGCCTCTATTTCCTCAACGGCAGCCACCTTTGCTGATGCTTTCCGCATCAGGAAAATGTCTCTCTGCCCAGTTTCTTCCAAATCAGTCTCTCTTTCCCCTGTGGCACTGATCCCCACTAATACCTTTTCCCTTGGGGAAGTTTCTATTCCAATTTCTTTCAAATCTATCTCCATTTCGTCACCTACAGTTTTGACCTCTGAGGCATTTTCTTGTGTAGATATTTCTCTATCAGTTTCTTCTAGATCTGTCTCTACTTCCTCAGCAGCATCAGGCATCTCTGTTATCTCCTCATTTGGGGAAATTTCTCTTTCAGTTTTTTTCAAATCTGTTTCTACTTCCCCGATAGTATCAACTTCCTCTGGGGCATTTTCCTGTAGGGACATTTCTCTTCTTTCAGTTTCTTCCAAATCTGTCTTTCTTTCCTCAGTGGCATCAGTCACCACTGTTATCTCCTCCCTTGGGAAAATCTCTCTTCTGGTTTCTTTCAAATCTGTCTCCATTTCTGCAGTGACATCACTCATTTCTGGCATTTTCTCCCTGGGAGAGATGTCATTTTTTCCAGTTTCTTTCAAATCTGCCTCCATTTCTGCAGTGACAACATTCGTTTCTGGCATTTTCTCCATGGGAGAGATGTCATCTTTTCCAGTTTCTTTCAAATCTGTCTCCATTTCTGCAGCAACATCAATCATTTCTGGTATTTTCTCCCTGGGAGAGATGTCATTTTTTCCAGTTTCTTTCAAATCTGTCTCCATTTCTGCAGTGACATCACTCATTTCTAGCATCTTCTCCCTGGGAGAGATGTCATTTTTTCCATTTTCTTTCAAATCTGTCTCCATTTCCACACTGACAACATTTGTTTCTGGTATTTTCTCCCTTGGAGAGTTGTCATTTTTTCCAGTTTCCTTCAAGTCTGTCTCCATTTCCGCAGTGACATCAATCATTTCTGGTATTTTCTCACTGGAAGAGATGTCATTTTTTTCTGTTTCTTTCATATCTGTCCACATTTCCTCAGTGACATCACTCATTTCTGGCATTTTCTCCCTGGGAGAAATGTCATTTTTTCCAGTTTCTTTCGAATCTGTCTGTATTTCCACAGAGACATCAATCTTTTCTGGTATTTTCTCCCTGGGAGAAATGTCATTTTTCCCGGTTTCTTTCAAATCTGTGCCCATTTCTGCAGTGACATTAATCATGTCTGGTACTGTCTCCCTGGGAGAGATATAATTTTTTCTGGCTTCTTTCAAATCTGTCTCCCTTTCTGCAATGACATCACTTGTTTCTGGCATTTTCTCCCTGGGAGAGATGTCATTTTTTCTGGTTTCTTTCAAATCTGTCTCCATTTCTGCAATGACATCACTCGTTTCTGGCATTTTCTCCCTGGGAGAGATGTCATTTTTCCCGGTTTCTTTCAAATCTGTCTCCATTTCTGCAATGATATCACTCATTTCTGGCACTTTCTCCCTGGGAGAGATGTCATTTTTTTCAGTTTCTTTCAAATCTGTCTCCATTTCTGCAGTTACATCACTCATTTCTGGCATTTTCTCCCTGAGACAGATGTCGTTTTTTCCAGTTTCTTTCAAATCTGTTTCCATTTCTGCAATGACATCAATCATTTCTGGTATCTTCTCCATGGGAGAGATGTCATTTTTTTCAGTTTCTTTCAAATCAGTCTTCATTTCCACAGTGACATCACTTATTTCTGGCATTTTTTCCCTGGGAGAGATGTCATTTTCTTCAGTTTCTTTCAAATCAGTCTCCATTTCCACAGTGACATCACTCGTTTCTGGCATTATATCCCTGGAAGAGATGTCTTTTCTTCCAATTTCTCTTAAATCTGACTCCATTTCCTCAGTAGTATTAGTCTCCACAGGTTCCTTCTCCCTTAGTGAGGTTTCCAGTGTTGCAGTTTCTCTCAAAGCTGCTGTCATCGCCTCAGAGGCAATTACCTCCTTTGGTACCTCTTCCTTTGAGGAAATTCCTCTTCTTCCAGTTCTCCTTCCTATATTTGGCTTTGGTTTCTGAAATCGAGTCTTTGGAATTCGAACATCTTTATTTGCTCTATTATCCTCCTGAATACTAAAAAAAAAAAGAAAGAAAACACACACACAATCAAATTTTAAACCTGTCAATTGAAGATGTGATTGTTAAGAAATAACTACTGAAAAATCAGGAACTCTCAAATTAACAAAAAAAATTAATGGAGCACCAGGACTCTTTGGGCCAAATTTAAAAATTAAAGGAGAGAAAAAAAACTCCATCCTTGGAAATTACAGTAAATTTTAAAAATAATTAAATCTATCAATAAGGTCAATGAGTGAAAGTGTGTTAGTCACTCAGTCGTGTACAACTCTTTGCAACCCCATGGACTACAGCCCGCCAGACTCCTCTGTCCATGGAATTCTCCAGACAAGAAGACTGGAGTGGGCAGCCATTCCCTTCTCCAGGGGATCTTTCTGACCGAGGGATTGAACCCAGGGGCTTCGCAGGTGGATTCTTTACTGTCTGAGTCACCACAGCAGCCCTAGGTCAATTAGAATAATAGCAAATTGGGCCTGAATAGTCTCTCGCTAATTGTCATCCACATCAGTGTTGGCAAATACCTACTGAGAAAGACTCTTCCATTCTCAACTTGGAGTTAAATCAATTTGTATCTGCTATTTCTACCTTTTCACCCTTACTATCCTTTATCCAGACACATGCCTGGATAAGAGTTAAAGAACTCATTTATATGGCCAGAATTAACCAAGATCTCAAATAGTTGGATGGAGGTATAATTTGAATAAGATACAGTCTTATGACTAAAAACTAAGTATACCCCTCCTCACTTTTTAAAAACAATTCAATTTGAGATTTCCTATACAGTCATTTCTCTAAAAGCTTGTGATTTCATAATATAAACTGGGAATGAAACAAAAGAGAAAATAAACAACATCGTGCAGTCTGCTGAATGCTATCACTATCTACTCCAAGTACCTTATTTTCCAAAAAAGCAGCAGCACACTGCTGTGCACTTTATCATCATACTGGTGGTAAAGCCAATAAAAATATACAACTGAATGAAAAACCACCGAGTGACTGGTTAATATTTTGATCTCCTAGGCCTTTTCTGGTGTAGGTATTTCTCTTCTTTCAGTCTCTTCTAAATCTACTTCCTCAGTGGCATCAATAAACTCCAGTATCTTCTCCCTTGGGGAAATCTCTCTTCCAGTTTCAAATCTGTCTCCACTTCACCTACATTTTTGCCCTTTCCTGGGGCATTTGCCTGTAGGGATATTCCTCTTTTTTTCAGTCCCTAGATTTTTTTCAACAGTGTCAGGCTGTAATTCATATTTGTATCAGAGCTATGTAATAATGCAATTGTACAGCCTTCCCAGGTGGCTCAGTGGTAAAGAATCCGCCTGCCAGTGCAGGAGACGCAGATTCAATTCCTGGGTGAGGAAGATCCCCGGAGAAGAAAATGGCAACCCACTCCAGTATTTTTGCCTGGGAAATCACATGGACAGAGAAGCCTGGTGGGCTACAGTCCATGGAGTAGCAGAGTCAGGCACAACTTAGCAACTAAACAGCAGCAGCAATGCAGTTGTATGTATAAGGTTCTACGCGGGATTTCTACGGCAAAGCAGAGAAATAGGTTGGGGGCATAGGGAGAGGATACAGAGAGGGAAGTTAAGAAGCAAAGGAAGAGAGAAAGAAGAGAGGAATAAAGGAATTTTTTTGTCTTCTAACAGAGACCTTTTGAGTAGTTCAGGAAACTTAGTTTTCACTGATAGGTTATTGCTACTGCTGCTACTGCTAAGTCGCTTCAGGTCGTGTCTGACTCTGTGTGACCCCATAGACAGCAGCCCACCAGGCTGCCCCGTCCCTGGGATTCTCCAGGCAAGAACACTTGCCATTTCCTTCTCCAATGCATGAAAGTGAAAGTGAAAGTGAAGTCGCTCAGCCATGTCTGACTCTTATCGATCCCATGGACTGCAGCCCACCTGGCTCCTCCATCCATGGGATTTTCCAGGCAAGAGTACTGGAGTGGGGTGCCATTGCCTTCTCCGACTCATAGGTTAGGTAGTATTTAAATGGGTTCATATAGCTTTAAAGTATACAATAGGCCAGACTGTGAATGCAAAGATTGGTAAAATATGAATAACTGCTGAAACTCGATAGTAGGTACACAGGAATCTGTTATTCTGTTCTCACTACTTTTGTGCACTGAATATTCCCAAAAGGAAAAAAAATGTTAAAGCTAACTAATAGCTCTGTCGATCTAGTTTGGTATCCTCCAAAGGGGAAATAACAAATACAGAGAACTCTGGCTGTAAAAAGGTATCAATTTATATATATAAGTATTATATACGATCTACATATGTGTGATCAATCTAAGCCTAAAGAAACAAATACTAAAGTAAGTAGGATTTTCACATTTGGATATAGACATATAATTTAATATGCTTGTCAAGTGATATTAGTAACTATGCATGTTATTAATAACTCAAGGTCTAATTTGTGATGGGTAAAATTCATCAAAATACCAATAAGTGAGAAATCAACATGAAGGCAGTGAGATAAACTGCCTTGAAAGGTGAATGTATGTTTGCAAATAACTATGTAACTTGATAAACAGATAACAAATCAATCTGATTTGCTATTGTTTTTAAAAAATGTTTGATGATTTCTAAAACTTTACATATAATTAAAATATTATACCATCAATAAGATGATGCTTACCTCAGACATTCATTAACAGCCTTGGGGTCATCTGACTGCACATTTTGAAAGGAATTGTCTTTTTTTTCAGATTGTGATGCAATGTCTTCACACTCAAAATTTTCACATGACTGATCTTCTAGCTGTTCAGGAGTCTTAATAAAACAAACACATTTTTTAAAAAGTTTTAGGTCTTAGAATGAAACACCCATTTATAAAAGATTTCACTCATTATGTACAATTTGAGTACAAGGAAAATGGTAAACATTTCAAAACTGTAAAATGATATTCAAGGGGCACTTTTCTTTTTGGGCTGGGCTGTACAGCTAGTAGATCTTACCCAGGCCCCCAGCAGCAGAAGCACAGAATCCTAACCACTGGATCACCAGGGAATTTCCTAAGAGGCACTTTTTAATGTTTTTTCTTAAGATATAGAAAATTTCATAAGCCACACCTTTTATCTCATCTCAAAGCCCTTATTCTTTCCTTCCCAGTCAGAAAGCAAGTAATCTGTTAAAATTATTCCTTGGGTTCTGTCTTTCTAAATCTTTTGGATTATTAAAATCACATTATAGACCTTGGGAATTACTACAAAAGAAATTCCAATTTCAAACCATACCAATTTTTACTCTTATCACAAAGACCAGTTATTATGTAAATATCTAAAGTTTATAATGTTTGTTGAAGGAATATTATAGTAGGGAGCTTTTAACATTCTATTTGTTTAAATCAGTGTTAAAATTCAGACACCTACCTATATTTTCGAAAGAGAAGTATAATCCTGTAATTCCCTTCAAAAGGGAAGTGTAATCATATCTGCTGAGTGATGGGGGAAGAAGGCAAGTCCAAACATGCATAAGGTAAAAGCAGATGATTCATTATATAAATGCTTAAAATCCACAGAGCTGAGAGCTAAGTGACTTCACAATTAGCAAAGCTTCTGGCTATGACATACAGGCATTAAATTTAAAGAACAGTGTAGATAATTGTATAATATTGATGTTTTAAAACGGGAGATGAAAGGAGGCTTATGTTTTGTTTAACAAAACACTGGAGGGCATCAGAATACTTACATCTCTGTTGATACAGGATTCGTTTTCATTCTTTTCTATACTGGCACCAGGTTTTTCCTGTGATGTAACAGTTTCTTTTCTTTCAGCAGCTTTACCTACATTTGGTTTTGGCCTTTGTAGTAAGCCCCGCATTAGTCGTGCAGGTCTGAAAGCCTTTGGTTGATCATCTTCCTGCACACAAGTTTTTTCACTCAAACTAGAGTAATTACAAAGGAATAAAATCAGTGGTTATTCTGAAGTCACATAATTACTCATATATCACAGAGAGACTTATTTTAAACCATTTGGAAATACAAAATAAGTCACAAGTGTCAAGAACACCTGCAAAGATACACATACCTCTTAATACCTTAACTCTCTAGAACAGAC
The DNA here is from genome assembly GCF_027580195.1 of Bos mutus. Lineage (NCBI taxonomy): Eukaryota > Metazoa > Chordata > Mammalia > Artiodactyla > Bovidae > Bos > Bos mutus. The sequence goes on along the minus strand of NC_091636.1, from coordinate 28,256,235 downwards.
ACAGTCCTAGAAGCATGACTATAAAAAAAATTTTTAAATCAAATTTTCACCACAAAATTGGAAAAAATCTATACCCGACAAATATGGAATATTATTACCCACTCAGGATAGCACTGTGTAACATACATCTTCAGGGCACTAGACACAGATTATGGCATAAATATACAGTCCTGAATCCACTGGTTCAGGTTTATATTGGACCAAGACCTATTATAATTCTCACTCCGTGTTAAATATTCTGTTGTTTTTTTCTTTTTGGTCACACCGAGCAGCCATGTAGGATCTCAGATCCCCAACCAGGGACTGAATGTGTGACCTGCAGGGGAAGCACAGAGCCTGAACCACTGGACTACCAGGGAATTCCCCTAAATATGCCCTTTTGAAACCCCTTGCTATAAATAAAATTACCCATCATCAAACATCTTAACCATTAATGTATCTAACAAAATTTGGTTAACTAGTGGACCCACACCGTAATTTATTTAAGTGTATTTATTATGCTTGTAATACCAAGCATAAATAACATTATTAAATGTTTCAACAATCCATATAATTAAAAATGGACTTAATTACACTAGCTGAAAATAAAATTCAGACATTAGCAAGTAGAAAACAATCCATTACAATCATTCCTAAGAGTTACTATTTTTATTCTAGTTCCTAAATACTTACTTAGATACAGTCTCAGGTTCTGGGTTCCCTTTCTCTGTATTCTCCATTCCAGAAATACAATCCTTTTCCATGGGATTCTACAAATTTAAGTTTTTACATTTAATCTACTTAACATAAAAACTTTATAATAAATAAATAAGTGGAAATAATAAAATTTATCTTTTTTGTACTTACCTAATTATTAGAAGAGAGTTGTTAAAATCATAAACACGGATGAGAACATTTTAAACATATAATCTCATACATTACTAATAGAAGCACAAATTGATATATCCTTACCAATATCTATCAAGAGCTTTAATAATGTTCATATTCTTTGACCCAGTAATATCATTTCTTAGATGCTACTCTAAGAAAATATTTAGACAAAGACTTAAGTACAAGGATGGTCACTGAAACACTATGCAAAACAGCAAATACTATAAACTGACAAATATCCAACAATGAATAAACGGTTAAATAAATTTAGTTACACTCACTGATAGAATATTATGAAATTATGAAGTCACTAAAAATCATGTTTTCAAAAGACATTTAATGATGTGAAAAAAAATTTATGAAACGTTAAAATACCAAAGTATACAAAACTGAATTAACAATACTACTCAACTTTGTAAAAAAAAAAGTTGGAAGTATATATCCTAAAACAGTTGGTTGCATGTGGATTAAACAATTAATTTCTATTTTAATTTTTACATAAGTCTGTATTTTCCCAATTTTCTAGAATTTAAAAATATCTTCGAGAATATAATAACTACATTACAAAAAGTATGGAAAGATTTCACGTAAGAGGAAAAAAGCAGACTAAAATTCAAAGAATTATTTTAGCAAAAATAAAACATTTTTAATAATATAATACTGGCAAAGACATAATGAAGCAAACATTCATAATGCTTACAGAAATTTAAATAGATTTTTTGGGGGGCTGGGGGGGGGTGCTGCATGGCTTGTGGGTTCTTAATCCCCTGACCTGGGATTGAATCCAGAGCCAGGCAGTGAAAGCACTGAGTTCTAACCACTGGACTGCCAGCGAGTTCCTAAGATTCTTTTTTTTTTTGACTGTCAGTTTGATAATACATAACAAGAGCCAAAAATACATTTTAAATACTATGGCCCAGTAATCCCTACCACCTCTAGAAATGTATTCTTTGCTATTTACAAAACTGCTTTTACTTAATAGAGTTAAAAAAAAAAAATGGAAACAACCTAAACATCAGAGAAATGGCAGGTAAAGTAATAATAATGTTCATCTGAAGCAGCTATTAAAAAGATCAACTAACCCCCAAGAGAGTATAAATTAATAGTTTCAGAGAAAAAAGTTTTAAATGTAATATATGTAATAACTAAAAAATACAGAAATGTTTATTTTCATAAAAAGAGAAAATCTATAAAGGAAAGACAAAGGAATAGATCTGTGTTTAGAAAAGAGAGTTGTGGGTATAATTTCACTATAGCTGGTTTAAAAAATACTTTTAATAAAATCTTATATAAGTAAACAGAAGATAGCTTTATCACGACTAAGGATGTTCAAAATATATCAGATATTCTAAAGAAAATAGAAAATCCCATGGATGGAGGAGCCTGGTGGGCTACAGTCCATGGGGTTGCTGAGAGTCGGGCACGACTTCACTTTCACTTTCATACATTGGAGAAGGAAATGGCAACCCACTCCAGTATTCTTGCCTGGAGAATCCCAGGGACAGGGGAGCCTGGTGGGCTGCCGTCTATGGGGTCGCACAGAGTTGGATACAACTGAAGCGACTTAGCAGCAGTAGCAGTAAGACAATTTATTAATGTGTGAATTTCTTATATCTTGGCTTTTTATCATTTACTTTACAATTACAAGTTAAACATTTTTATTCCCAACTACTTAGGAAAAAAGTTTTATAATTTTAATTTCCATTATGCCTCTTACTCCATACCTTTTCAATAGGAGTTTCTTTATGCAAACTCTTGTTCTCTGCATCTGTTTTGCCTCGTGAAAGAACTGATTTCTTCCCAACTGCCCTTGATAAATTGGGTTTAGGTCTCTGGAGTCGTCCTCTTGTCATTGGTTTAACAGTTTCTGTTTGATCAGTTTCCCTAGAAAATTAACATCCTTCAAATTTTACCAACATGCAGACATATTCAAAAGAAATTCTGGAAAATTCTTTAAAAATTCATTTAGAGCTAGAAAAGAACTCTTTTAAGCTTACTTACAATAAAAGTAGCAAACTGAACAAGAAGAGCAATGAATGATTATTAATTTGTTTTATCAGATATTTACAATACTCAGCATCGATAATTAAAATACTGTGGTACTAATACATGAATAACAGATAACTGAAACAAAAAAAAACTGAGATAACTTGAAAATACATATGATTTTAGTATACAATAAAGTTAGCAATTCAAAATAGAATGAAATGAACACAGAAGTAATATATCTTTTTAATAAATATTCAATTAAATGGTGACGGGAAAACTAGTAATACTGGGAATAAAATAAAATAAGTTTCATCCCTTGCATTGTACTTGCAATATATTCCAAATGAATCAAAGATTTAAGTGAAACCACAGAGAAAACATGAATCAATTATTTTATAAATTTGAAATAGGATAAGCCTTTCTAAAACTTGATTAAAAAATCAGGAGCCATAAAAGGAAAAAAAAAGAAAAGAAGGAGAGAGAAATCTGACAATATAAAAATAAAAAGCTTTTACATGGCCAAAAGATATGTTGTAAGACAAACTACAAACCAAGGCATGTTTTACAACTCTTATTAAAAAACTAACCTAAAAAAAAAAAAATAAAAGTAAAAGACTAACCTCTCTAAAATGTAAATACCTCCTACAAAATACACCAATAATAACTCATCAGAAAACTGGACAAAGGGTATGAACTCAGAAAAAAAAAATAAAAATAAAGATAGGTTTGCAATGTGAAGAGATGCTCAATTTCACTCCCAATGAGAAACGTATTGAATACCAATTAAAAGTAGAGCAAGTAAGGACAAATGTGAAAAGATATTAAGAATCAGAGACTCTAAGGGGAATCATATACAAATGTTCATTATTCCATTCGTTTGACTTTTCGTTAGGTACAGAAAATTTTTAAATAAGCAACTGAAGGGGAAAAAAATAATAGAATTATATACGCCTGGTCAAAAAGGAGGAGGAGAGATATATCATACTGAGACACTATTTTCTTTTACTATCTAGCAAGGCTGGCAAAAGTCCAAGTTTGTAACACTGTTGGTAAGGGAGACATTTCTTATGTTGTTAGTGGAAATATAAACTAGAGTAACTCCTAGGAAGAGCATTTTGGAAGTATCTATTAAAATCACAAATGTACACACACTCACATACAAATACATCCTTTGGGCTAGCAATTTCATGTTTGAAACTTAACCTACAAATACACTGCACAAAGGTGAAAGGGCAGAGGCCTAAGTTTCTAAGCACTGCCTGTAAAAACAACATAGAGTCATCAGCAGGGCACGGATAATATAAACTGTAATTCATCCATACAACAGAACAGTATGCAACTATAAAAAGAATAGAGAAGGCCTTTACGTAAAGATATGAGGATATAGGACAAAAACTTGCAAAACAGCAAGTATACTATGCTACCACTAAGTTTTTGAAAAGAGTAAAAAAAAAAATTATGTACTTTGTCTATTTGTATTGGCTTTAATGTCAGTTTTTTGGTTTTTTTTTGGGGGGGGTTGTGTTTTAATTTTTTAATCTCTGAAAGAATGTCAGAAATAAGTAATACTGTTTGTTTACTTGTTAGGGTAAATGGGGCCATGGTAGAAGAGAGACTTCACTGTGTAACTTCTTGTATTTTTGAATGTTTGAACCCCAAGAATATATTACCTATTCCAAAGACTAGTTTCTATTTTTATTGGAAAAAAATAAGTCTTGGGAATTACCTGCAGTCCAGCAGTTAGGACTTTGCACTTTCACTGTGGAGGGCACAGGTTTGATCCCTGGCCGGGGAACTTAGATCCCACAAGCCACTCAGCCAAAACCAATTTTAAAAAATAAATAAATTTGATTCTCAATGTGACCATGCTTTACTGAAAATAAAAATTCATAAACTAAACAGGTTTTAAACTCATCAGAGGAGTTATAAAGGAGACAAAAAGGAAATCTGAATTTCTGAGATATCTTTTCAAAGGAAGAGTCTTGTGGTGCTTTTATTGTTTTTACTGAAGGTATTAATTTAACCACTATTTTCACACTAGCAAGCATAACACATAATCTCTTTAAAGTATCAATATCAAAATCTACTACTTTGACAATAGGTATGAAAAATAACTCAGACCAAGTAAAAGTTAAATCTCATAGCAAATATTTAGGTTTCCAAATTATTTTAGAATTTCATTGTAAGTTACCACTTTGCTATAACTCCTATCACTACTATATATCAGATATAAAAGATAATCTTTCAGTAATAAAATATAAAAGTAAAAACCTTTGATGTCTCTCAGGCCACAGTACAATTACATACTAAATGGTCTATAGTACCCTCCTAATCCCTTAAGAATACAACATTATCATCATTTCTTAATGACAAATTTTAAAATCCTACCATGTAAAATACTTACAGTGATTTATCTTTTAGGTCAACATCTCTTTCTTCTGTACGACTACTCTCAGCACTGTTCACCTCACACAATGCTCCAGCTCCACCTTCTGATGAAAGCAAGTCTGAAGTGTTTGATCCTGCAGTCTCAGCTGCTACTGATACAACATCTTGTTGACTATGAAGGAAATGAAAATATATTGGGAAAAGAACCTTTTAGTAATTTACATCTTCTACTAAACATTTAAAAGATTTTTTAAAATATACAAGGTCAAAATTCTGGAAGGTGATCCTTCATATCATGGAATAAACAAAACGGGTATTTTGGTTTCTCTGAGATCCTTCCTTGCACCGTCCTTCCTTACTGTACCTTAGGAGACAATTAGCAGCCACAATGAACAGGGTAAGTGCTCAACAAGTTACAAAATGAACAACTCTTAACTACACGGGGTTCACAAACCAAACGTATGTGTAAAGTTTGGGAATTATCTCATTAAAATTTATTATCGGCAGTCCTTCACACAGTACTACCGCATTACCCAAGAGTCATGGAGATCAAGGACGCAGTTCCAATACCAAGCTGCAGTTCACGGAGCACCACGGAAGGAGAGGACTGCTGCATCATGAAACATTTCAACTAAGGATAATATAGACAATGACTAGCTAGTGGCCAGCATTCAATTTCAACACAAATTCACATTTAGCCATGCTTTATTTTTGCTGCTTTTTTTCCTACTGGGTGTTTCTTTTCCCAGTGCTCCTTGTATATTCTTTTTCAGGTTAGATGTTACATGTAAAACCTCATAATCAGCAACTTGAGTTTTACTTCGTGGAGGCTTTTGTCAATAAAAGTATTTAACGTTACTGCAGTTGAATTTATCAGTTTTATCCTTTAAACTTTGTGCTTTTTATGTCTTAAGAAATCCTTGCCATCACAAAAATATTTTTATACAGTTTCTCTTAAAAGTTTTAAAGATTTGCTTTATATATGTCATCTTTAATCTATGAAAGTTACTGCATAGGGTAAATAGGTAAAATAGGGATCTACTATCATTTTTTTTCATATCTAAACACCATTTAATGAATGATTAATTCAATCTTTACCTGCTAATCTCTTTTTTACCGTACATTGTTTTTTCTTATCTATTTTTATTGAAGTATATAGCTGACTTATTGTTAATTCCTGTTACTCAGCAAAGTGATCTGGTTACACACACACACACACATTCTTTTTTTAATATTCTTTTCCATATGGTTTATCATAGTATATGGGAGATAACTGCTAATGCTACCTCTGACATCCATCAGATTCCTAAATTTCTCTTCCTAGATTCTACATCCAGTTCCTCTCAGTCAACTTGTCCTTTTCCAGTACCAACCACACTTTTGATTACTCTAGCTTTAGAATAACCCAATACATTTCATCTCCAGAGTTGTTTTCCAAAATTGTCTTTACCATTCATGACCCTTCACTCTTAGGGACATAAAAATTATGGAATCAGCTCACTGTTTTGCAAAACCAATGGGATTTAAACAGTCATAACAGGGTTGTTTTCCCCCCTTAAAAAAAGTCATCAGTATTGTTTTGTGCATAGTCTATGAAGTTAGTTGCGTGTCTGAGGTGAAAATTTAGATATTTGTCACCCAGCAAGTTAAAGACCTGAGGTCTATGGCTTGTCTTCAAAGAAACCATTAATCTTCTGAACTGTGTGAGTAAATTGGCACATGTGCATACATGTATTTTACATGACAGTAAGTGGTTTTCATCAGATTTTTCAGAAAGGGTATACAGAGACCAATGGATCAGAAAAAACAGCCCAGAAATATACCCATGCATATATGATTAAATGATCTTTGACAGGGTGCCAAAACTACACAATAGGAAAAGGATAATCTCTTCAACAAATTATGTTGGGAAAGCTAGAAACACACACACACACACACGAAACTGGACCTTTATCTTACACACAAAAATTAACTCAGAATGTATTAAAGATTTAAAGGTAACATTTTTTCTTCCCCTTTCTCAGCTGCGCTACACAACTTGTGGGATTTTAGTCCCTGCACTGGGGACTGAACCCAGGCCCACTGCTTTAAAGGATACAACTGAAACCGTAAAACACCTTTTAAGGTGCTTTAAGGTGCTTAAACCGTAAAGAACCCGGATAAAACACCTTAAAGGATAAAGCTAAAGGAAAACAGGGGGAAAGCTTCATAAGATTGGTACTGGCAATGATTTCTTGGACATGACACAAAAGGCACAGGTGAGAAAAGCAAAAATAGACAAGTGGGACTATGTCAAACTAAACACCTGCTGTAGAGCAAAGGAAACAATCAAAAGTCAAAGGCAAACTGTTGAATGGGAGAAAAGATATGTAAACTATGTATCAGACAAGGGCTTAATACTCAAAATAGATAAGAAACTTCTACAACTTAGTAACCGAAAAACAAATAGCTCCATTAAAAAACTGGAAAAGCGTGCTTCCCTGGCAGAAGTTAAGGCTCCGCCCTTCCACTGCAGGGGCAGGGGTTCAATGCCAGGGACCTAAGGCCCCACAGGAGGCTGCAAGGTACAACCAAAAAAGAAAGAAAGAAAATAAAACATTTTTTTTTTAAACTGGAAAAGGAATTGAATACACATTTCTCCACAGAAGATATACAAATGGCCAACAAGTATTTAAGCATTTAAAGAGCTCAACATCACAATAATCAGGGAAATACAAATCAAATCCATAAGTTATCATCTCACACCTATTAGGAGCTATTGTATTAATTTTTTAAATGTAATTAAAATATATTAATTAAATATATATTAGTTTTTTAAAAATGAAATAATGCAGGTAAGAATGTGGAAAAACTGGAATACTTATGAATTGTGGGTGGGAATGTAAAATGCAGCCACAATAAAAACAGTATGAAGGCGCCTCAAAAAATTTAAAGCAGAAGAATTTTCATATGATCCAGCAATTCTCCGAGTATTTATCCAGAAGAACTGAAAACAGAGCTCTTAGAATTTTCTTCAATTTCATGTTTATTGCAGCATTATTCATTACAACCAAAAGATGGAAACACTGTAAATATTCACGGACAGACCAACAAATAAAGAAAATGTGATATATACCTACAAAGGAATATTATTTGACCATAAAAACAGAAATCTTGTCATATGCTTTAATATGGATGAACCCTGAAAATATTATGCTAGGTGAAATAAGCCACTCATAAAAGGACAAATATTATATGATTCCACGTATTTGAAGTATCTAAAGTAACTCACAGAAACAGCAAGTAGAGTGGTTACCAGGGGCCAGAGATGGGGAGGAAACAGAGTTACTGCTCAATAGATAGTTTCAGTCGTGTGCATAGTTAACAACATTGCACATTTTAAAAACTCATTTAGAAGAGTAGATCTCATCTTATGTGTTTTTTACTGGGAGTAAAAACAAACAAAAAACTCTCAGCAGGATATATCACATTCAAACAGCTGAAAACCAAAGTTAAGAGAAAATATTTATAGAAAATGATAAGTCTATGCAAACATTAACCACACGAAGGCTGTAGCGGCATAGCAAGCATCAGAACAAAGAGCAGGACCAGAATGATATCACACAAGTGATGAAGGGTGATTTCACCAAGGAGATCCAACAATCCTAGAAATGTACACACCTAACAAAGGAGCTTCAAAAGACATGAAAAAACAACCAGAACTGGAAAGAGAAATAGGCAAATTCACAATTACAGGTGGAGATTTCACACTCCTTCAGCATCTCTGAGAAGATGTAGACAAAGTGAGTAACCATACAAAAAATACCTTGGTGAAAGAACAGGGTCAGTTCTTTGCTCAGCGTCTTCACTAGAGGATAAATCCACAAGGTCATCTGTGTCCTGTACACAGGGAAGCTCTTGTTCCTTACTGGATTCATCTTCATTAATCTCAGGACTTAAAGACAGGCCTTTATCTATTAATACAAAACGCATATTATTATAAAAATGATAGCAAAAACATTTCAAAAAGCACAAAGGAATTCACATACAACCCTATAAAGTAAGGATTATGAAACTGGCCTAAAGTGCAATTTCTTGATAGTTGAGCTCTTCTCCTTCGTATGTAATATCTTTAACCGTAAGCCACAAAACAGCATAATATTATGATGCCTATAAATCACACTATATTACCTATCAGTATTCACTTAAAATCTTGGTGAAGCTGAACCACATAAAATTTAAATTCTACAGAAAGATTGTTCTAGTCTGCTACTATCTTTTCCTCCTCTCTTACTTGGTTATCTGCTTTAAGTAATCTGTATTACTTAGATACAGAAATCTATATATACGTATTCACATATATAGTAATCTATATATGAACTCTTAAAGAAAGAGACTAAGATGTCCCTTAACTCTTAGCTCTCATTCTCCAGGAACTGAGAAGTGTCAAAATGTCTACATTCTAGGGAGTTCAACAAAAGAAAAAATGGAGGAATATTTATTTCAGTAGAGCTTCCCAGGTGGCACTAGTGGTAAAGAAACTGCCTGCAAATGCAGGAGACGTAAGAGACACAGGTTCAATCCCTGAGGTCCGGGAAGATCTCCTGGAGGAGGGCATGGCCACCCACTCCAGTATTCTTGCCTGGAGAATCGCATGGGCAGAGGAACCTGGCAGGCTATACGGTCCATAGGGTCGCAAAGACCTGGAGCGACTGAAGCGACTTAACACATACACACACCCCTTTTACACAAATTAAACAACTTACTTTGGGTTCATAGAGGGGCTCTGTAGACGTAGGACATGAAAATCCGTGATTTATTAACAGATACAGTATACATTTAACTATATAAACATGACTTGGAACCTTGTTAATATGAGTACCTAAGAGGTAACACTTCTCAAAGACAAATTGAGAGGAAAAAATTCATTTCACTTCATTTTTTTAAAATAATAAACTATTTTTTCTTTAAATTAAAAGGGTTTAATACAGTACCATGAATACGGAACCAATGAATACTCATCATTAGTTGCTATTATTCAGAGGAAGCATAGTTAAGTTATACATGTCTTCACAAGTAATATAGGGGCTGTTAAAATATGTAATAAACTTACTTCTGTGTTTTTCTCCTTTAGAAGAGCCTGGCTGAACAGTGGCACTTCCTGAAAGATGCACTTCTTGTTCACTACCTTCACCCTGATTCTTTCTTCTTCTTTTCTTTTGATTTACATCTAGTCCTAATGCATTTTGTTCTGAATCCTGTTCAGATAAAGTCAGAGACTGCAGTTCTTCTTCAACTGTCTGAGCATCCTTTTGGGACCTTCCTGGGTTTGAAATTTTAGTGCTCACAGACTCATCTCGATCATCATTAGCAACTTTTTTCACTGAAAGTGAGAGAAATTGTTGTAACTACAAAAACAACCTATAGAAAAATGCTTAAAGGTGGAGAAGATAAATACTTAAGGATGTCTTAGCAAAAATTTAAAGACAACTTAAACTGTCCAATAGAGAATGACTAATAAGTTATAATACATTTATGCAATAGAAATCTAGGCAGTAAATAATGAGGTAGCTTTATATTCAGTAATATATAAGATTTCAAAAATTATTGTTGCATTTAAAAAATCAAGTTGCAGAACAATATACACAGTATCATCTCATTTTTATTTTAAGGATAAAAATTACATATATTCCAAGACACAAACATATATAGGCATATTATAGAAAAGAGTTACTGTACTAACTAAAAGGCTTCTCTGGTGGCTCAGATGGTTAAGAATCTTCCAACAATGCAGGAGACCTGGGTTTGATCCCTGGGTCAGGAAGATCCCCTGGAGAAGGGAATGACAATCCCCTCCAGTATTCCTGCCTGGAAAATCCCACGGACAGAGGAATCTGAGGGCTACAGTCTATGCGGTCACAAAGAGTCAGACACAACTGAGCATTTTTCACCTTCATACTAACTCATTATTTACTAATAATTATCCCGAAGAAAGCTGAAGAATTTGACTTGAGGGCAAGGTAGGAGAGAGAGTTCAAGAATTTCATTTTCTATATTCTTTGTTTTTCAATGAACAACCTTATTAGCAAAGATTTTTAAACAATTTCTAGTGCTTTTCTTTGAAGACATATTAACAGTTAACTATATCAAAAAGGTAAAATAATGGGGACTTCCCTGGTCATCCAGTGGCTAAGACTTCACGCTCCCAATGCAGGGGGCCCAGGTTTGATCCATGATCAGGGAACTAGATCCCATATGCTGCAACTAAAGATCTAAGGAGATCTGAGTGCCACAACTAAAATCCAGCACAGCCAAATATGGGGAACACATGTATAATTTTTTTAATTAAAATTGAATAAAAAAAAAAAGTAAAAAAAAAAAAAAAATGAATATTAAAAAAAGATAAAATAACAAATTACATTAAAAAAAACAAAAACAATAAAATTCAATGTCATTTGTGAAAGTGAAAGTCGCTCAGTCGTCTCCGACTCTTTGCGACCCCATGGACTATACGGTTCATGGAATTCTCCAGGCCAAATACTGGAGTGGGTTCAGTTCAGTTCAGTCGCTCAGTCGTGTCCAACTCTGCAACCCCACGGACTGCAACACGCCAGGCCTCCCTGTCCATCATCAACTCCCAGAGTTTACTCAAACTCATGTCCATTGAGTTGGTAATGCCATCCAACCACCTCATCCTCTGTCGTCCCTTCTCCTCCCTCCCTCAATCTTTCCCAGCATCAGGGTCTTTTCAAATGAGTCTGTTCTTCCCATCAGGTGCCCAAAGTATCGAAGTTTCAGCTTCAGCATCAGTCCTTCCAATGAATATTCAGGACTGATTTCCTTTAGGATGGACCGGTTGGATCTCCTTGCACTGGAGTGGGTAGCCTTTCCCTTCTCCAAGGGATCTTCCACTGGAATGGGTAGCCTTTCCCTTCTCCAGGGCATCTTTCCAACCCAGGGATTGAACCCAGGTCTCCCAATTTTATTCAAAAAAAGTCAAACAAGATTTTAAAATTAAGAAAATACTCTGGATTATTTTCTTATCAGAATAATAATCAGCAATTTTTAAATTCTGACCTGTAACAAAATACCTGAGAAGTTCTCACATTAAGTTACAATGGGGGTACTTATGCTATCATCTGTAACATAGTAATCACAAGATTATTGATAGATTAGTATATTTATTTTAGTTTCCCAGGGCTAAAGAAAAAAAATTGACTAAAGAATGAAACGACTTTGCAGTCTTTAACACTATGTTTAAAAAGACAGGGAACTATGCTCTAGAGAAAGAAGTTCTATATTGGCTCTGTGCAGAAAAGAGTTAACAAAGCAGGGCTCACTGCACTCCTTTGAAACGCCTGCATAAAAGGTTGGCCCATGGGCTGTGTCTGGAAACTTGGGTCTGGGGAAGAGTTCCATTAGCCTAACTGATGACAAAAGTGGCTCACTGTACCTAAACTGTTTAAACAATGTAGTTTACGCTGAACAACTGCTGTCCTTCTGGGCATTTTGAATTCTGGTACATGACAGGAAGATGGTGTCTACATGACCAACCTCTAAAGAAAAACCCTGGGTGCTGACTGGGTAACAAGCTTCCCTGGTAGACAATTTTTTTTTTTTTTAAGTTTTTACTTTTTATTTTTTGGCTATACCACACAGCATGTGGGATCTTATTTCCCCCAAGTGTGTTAGCCATTCAGTCATGTCTGACTCTGCGACCCCATAGACTGTAGTACACCAGGCTCCTCTGTCCATGAAATTTCCCAGGCAAGAATACTGAAGTGGGTAGCCATTCCCTTCTCCAAGGAGACTTCCCAACCCAGTGATCGAACCCAGGTCTCCTGCACTGCAGGCAGATTCTCTAATCTGAGCCCCTACCCTGTGATCAAACTCATGCTCCCTGCGTTGGAAGGGCGGAGTCTTAAGCACTGGACCCCCTTACACGTCTCATTCCTGCATGATGTTGGGAAATTAAGCGCATCCCGTGTGGCTCGTAGACACCTGCACATGGTCCCCTCAGACTTTGACCTTTGTGCCATCTCTCTTTGCCAATTTTGCTCTGCATTCTTTCAATGCAATAAATCTCAGCTATTTGTACAACTATATGCTGAATCCTATGAGTCTTAGCAAATAATTGAATCTGGGGGTCCTCTTGGGGTCCCCCATCACAGACTCTCACAGTCCTAGGTTGAGTTCTGCTGCTGTCACTACTAACACTGTGATACGTTAAGAAAAAAATGAGAGGATCTCTGAGGTTATTTCTGGGTTATTAAAACAAAAGGAAACGGGCTGGGATGTACAGCTAACACATAAGGTTCCCTATAGTTCAAAGATCCTTTAAATGATAAGATTATAGCTAAACATTGTCCTCAGATCAAAATTCAAATAGTTAAGAAAATATAAGCCTAAAAATAGAAATACCCACATATACCTGGTATAAGTCCCTCAGAAATAAGCTGTGCTCAAACAATACAATTTAGTCACAAGCTCAAAGTATTGGACTTCCATTTTTCATTATATTCGACTTTTGAGCCAGATTTGATTTACAGAGAAAAATAATAAGTAAGCAAACATGACAGCTCACGATTCTAACTCTCCTTTATTAGCTACAACTATGCCCCAGATGCAAGAAAAATGCTAAAAGCCCAGTTACACCAGTTATAAAATTACAAAGGGAGCTGCTATTCGTGGCCAGTTAACTAGAAGACTGAAGAAAAACCAATGCCCTCCAATCAGATGTCTTAATGATCTCAACTGCCTGAACTATGTGAACGCCCTAAGACTTTAGACACAATACAGTAAGTCTATTCTTACTAAGTAAAATAACTTTTTTCAATAAATACCTTTTGCATTTTTCCGTGATTTAGACGACTTCTTCTCCTTTGAACTCTGATTTTTAACAGATTTTTGTTTTCTTTTCTCTTCTTCGGCAAGAACTTTCTGAAGCAAATGAGCAAAAAAATCGAAGTCAAAAGGGCGCTTTTCCTCTGTTTAAAAAAAAAAAGAACCTTCAAGTTTTTATTTTTAAAAAAAGGAAAAGAACTTCCAAGTTTTAATTTTTCTTAAGTAACATCAAAAGCAAATGATCTTGTCAGCAAGAGAACAAACAACTTTAATCACTATAGTACAGTCACATAACAGAATCCCACTGAGCAATAAAATAAGACATCTAGAACAAGAGAAACTAACCTATGATGATTCAAATAAACGTGGTTGCCTGGGTTGGGATTAGGAGTGGAGACTGACTAGAAAGGGAAAAGAGGGGCCTTCCTGGAGTGATGACAATGTTTCATGGCTTATTTAAAGTGGTGGTTACACAGGTGAATTATTTATCAAAAGTCAAACTATAAATTGCACTGTGCATAGTTATAAATAAACTTTTTTAAAATAATGGAATGACTAAGAAGTTCTCAAAAGCCTACCACCCACTTCATGTCCTCACTTTATTACCACCTTTCACTATTAACTCTACTCTTTCAAATATCAGCAAAGGAGGAAGTACAAAGGAGGAAGTAAATGAACATTAATTAGGACCATTCCACTAAATACCCATTAACAGTAAAATAATTTCTACTATAAAGCACCAAACAGTGAATTTTAAAGGTTTTAGAATGGTCTAACAAAGACTCCACACCCCATAAAGACTGTTCATAGATTTATGGATTCTTTTCTGATTAAATATAATGAAAAGTTTCAAGAGCACTTCTCTAAAATGGTGAGAGTTGAGGACTACAGCATTCCAGGCCCCCCAGGAGCCGTTCCTGGGAATGGTTCTCCTGAGCACTCAGCACCACACTGACAAGGTGTGGGGCCCACTCAACTACCTCTGTGCCTATACTCAGGAAATAAATGTGCAGAGCTACACGATCTAAGTACCTCTCTTTAGAATTGGTTTCTAAGATTAGCACTACAGCAAATGAACGTAGAACACATTTATCATGAAATGTTGGTGATTATCTTCCAAACAAAGAATGCAGGAACTACTTCAAACAGTACATTTAATTCTGTTTTTCTTTACAGATCCCTTGATGTATTTCTCTGGACTTAAAGAGAAACTAACAGCCTCATTTTAATGAGGTTATTAGTTAAAAATTGAAAGGTATACATCATTTCTTCAAATCAGGTCTAAATTCAAATGTCACACCTTTAGACAGACCTTCCCTGAATATCCAAACTCCCTCTTTTTTGATTCTTAGAAATTACACTATCTGAAATTATCCTGCTTACCAATTATATTCCTCCCCCACCCACTTAGACTTAAGGCTCTAAAAGCAGGATTCTCAACTGTCCTGTTCACCATGATATTCTCAGAGCCTACAACAGTAGCTGGGGCAGGGCAGGTGGTCTGCATTACCAACTGAATAATGGACTTACCATTGTAAGGAATCGTTTAATAGTGTCTTCCAGAAACAAGGAACTTCTTCAATACAATTCCCCCAGAATAAACAGCATATAGAAATGGTTTCCTCAGTCCCTCTAATTTCTTGGGACTCAGAAACCTGCTTAATTAGTTCTTGATGTTTTAGTTACTCCCTTGCCTATAAACTATATCAACTGCCAGACCTGAACTGCTAAAGAGAAAAATTTCCAGTGCTACTCTTCCTGTGACAATATAGGGAGATAAAACAAACCTAAAACACACTGAAACCAAAGACAAAATACTGGTCATTTGCCAGGCTCTTCAAACCATTCATTCTTAAAGAGGCGTTAATACTTACGGAATGCTTTGTCTATTCTCCATCCATTTGTTTTCTCTTCACGTTTAAATTTATTCTGTTAACAAAACAAAACAAACCCTATGGTAATTTTCTCCTGTTAAACAAGTGAAGATAATGTTTAAAAAATTACATCAAAGTAAAATTCTTATAACATATGATTCTCTAATAGAGAATAATAAATAACTTGCTAATAGGTAAATTACTTAAACCCTTAGCTTTTCAAAAATAGAGATGAAAGATTTCTACTAAGCTCTGTGCTTCTCAAGATCAATAACATGGATTAGCAATGGAAGCTGGATTTACGAGGACAGAAAATAAAAAATAAAGTTGACTAGCATGGGAATAGATCAAACTGTGATCAATTAAGCTAACTAGTATTAACTCTTTAAAAATTAATATATTTATATCAAGTTAAACTTCTTACATTATTATTCTAATGTTTTTAACAGCATGAAGGGGAGACTGTACAAAAACAGCTGAGAAAAACTTTGAAGCTGCCCAAGTTTATCTTTAGAACCTTCTTTATTCCCTAATGCTTTCCTGAGCACTAAAGAGCCCCATTCCCAATTTTACTACAGATTACCTCCTTTAAGATAGAGATGGTTAAGGTTTAAGGCTCAATGCATCCTAAGATCCAATTCTATTCCAGATAACCCCCTTTAAGATGGAGATGGTTAAGGTTTAAGGCTCAACGCATCCTAAGATCCAATTCTATTCCAAATAACCTCCTTTAAGATGGAGATGGTTAAGGTTTAAGGTTCAATGCATCCCAAGACCTTCAGAAAGTCTGAGGGCATACACATACACATCCTAGGGGAGGGAATGATTAGCCAGTCTCTCCCTTTACAGATCAGTGCTCTAAAAGTTTTTATTAAGAATACAAAAATCATATTATTGAAAAAAGAGAGAGAAATCACACACAATAACCTCTTCACTGACCCCTTCTTCCCTCCAAAAGAAACCACCCGCTAACCTGACTTTAAAGCAATCACTTTCCTGCACTTCCTTACTGTTTCTCATCCAAGGGTACACCATTAGGCTCTATAGTCTAACCTTTCCTATATTTTCCAGTATTTTGGTCATCTGATATGAACAGCTGACTCACTGGAAAAGTCCCTGATGCTGGCAAAGACTGAGGGCAGGAGAAGAGGGCGTCAGAGGATGAGATGGCTGGATGGCATGACTGATGCAATGGACATGAACTTGGGCAAACTCTGGGAAATGGTGAGGGACAGAGGCCTGGCATGTCACAGTCCATGGAGGTGCAAAGAGTTGGACACAATTTTTTATATGACTAACATTTTTCAATCTACAGATTACTCCTCTTTTCCATTCTTCCTAACCCTTATTACCAAGTAAAATAGAAGTTTCCAAAGAAAATCATCTTTCTCCCTTAAAGATGATATTATTCTTTAAATATTTCCTCAAAAGTTAACAAAAGTCATATCTACACATAACAGAAGTTACATAAAAAGTGACAGGCTACAATCACTAAACATCCTGAAGAATGCCAATAGGCTTTAGGCATTATTCAATTCTAAAACATGGCTACAGCATATTTTATCTAATTGAGAATATAGTCCAGAACAATTTAAAACTTTTAAGATGTATTGATATTAACCATTCTTTTTTAGGCCTCATCATGCATGTGAGATCTTAGTTCCCTGACCAGGGATCGAAACTGGGCCCCAGCAGTGAAAGCACAGAGCTCCAACCACTGGACCACCAGGGAATTCCCTGATATTAGTCACTGAATCCATGCAGGAATCATTGTAAGCCAAATTCCATGATCATAAAATAAACCCCATAACTTCCACTTCTGGCCTTGACAAAGTAACTGGTAATGGACTTGTTCCACACATCCAACCCATCATAAATACCTTTAAAACTGAACAAAACAAACGCATCAACTATTTTTAAGCACTGGACAAGACTACAATCTTGGGAGAGCAAGACCACAATTCCACAATCTCAGAAAGAAGGGGAACACTAAAGATATACCAACTTTCGCCCTGACTCTCTGCCTGGGCTAAATTTCCTAACCACGTAGAGAGAAAGGCCAAACAGAGCCCAGAGATCCCACTGAGCTGAGGAAGTAAAGTACCTTCATAGGCAGGTTCTACAGAGAAGAGAGCTATTTAAAAAGGAGTCTCACGGATCTGGTAGAGGTATTCCATAGGTGGTTGGTCCACATCTGGGTTCCGTATGCCCTGAGCATGAAGTCTAGTAGAGAATAGCTACTACAGGGATGGGAGCAGAAAGAAGATCCTAGAAGCCACGTAACATAGGGAGATGACAGGGTTCATCATACCTGAACGCAAAGACTTTGTTTAACACCCACACATTTACCTCAGACATCAGAACAAGCACCAGTTAGAGACAGGGTCACACCTTAGAGCAACCTTCTCAGACAGGTTTGTAGCATGAGATTTACGCCCCAGTGCCCCCAAGGGACCTACTATATGTAATGAATTATCTTCTTCCCTATATATCTAGAATGGTATAACATGACCGTTCTTGGAAAAATCAGAAAACAGTAACTCAAATTATCTTCTGTAATTCAGATGAGAAACCTAGAGTAAGGATCAGTCTTAAGAAAGCCTAAAACCAAGACTTCATAAGAATAAGGAGAGCTGACAATACAGACATAAACACTCTGAAGGAAAAAATAAAAACAAACATAATCCAAACACTGTGTAACACATTATCCACCATGTCCAGCCTGCAATTAAAAAAAAAAAAAAAAAAACCATGAGAAAAGATAGGAAAAGGTGCTGCATGGTCAAGGAAAGAGTCAACAGAAACAGACTTCAGATGTTGAGATTAGCTGACAAGAAAGTTAAGCAGCTGTTATAAATATGTTCAAGAATTCAAAGGAAAATATGGAATGATCAGATACAGAAATCTCAGCAGAGGAATGGAAACTAAGAAAAATAACCAAGCTGAAATCCCATAAATGAAACCATCACTGAAAGGACTTAGCAGATTGAAAACAGCCGAAGACAAGATCAGTGAACCTATGAACATGATAACAGAAGCTAACCAATTGAAATAAAGAAAAAAGACTGGGAAAAAAATGGACAGAGCATTAGTACAATGTCTCACAAACTCACTCATATAAGTGGAGTACCAGAAATAGGGAACACAGATACATAAGGCCAACCAGAAGTTATATTCTTGACTGTAAGGAGGATCAGGACTCCTAACCCCCATTTTAGGACAAGGAATGATAGCAAAGATAAATAGGGACATTTCCTACTAATAAAAGGATCAATTCAACAGCAAGCTAAAATGTGAATGCACCCAATAAAAGAACTTCAATACACATGAAGTTCAAATTACACCCAAAACTGATCAATTTAAAAGGAGAAACACAAATCTATAACTGTGATTAGAGGCATCAACTCTTCTCTCAGACAACACCACACCCAACAACTGCAGAATGCATGTTCAAGTGCATGCTCATCGAGATGAGAGTACGAGAGGCTTTAAAATAAATCTCAACAAATTTCAAAAAGACTGAAATCTTACAGATTATGTCCTGTGACTTTCACAGTGTCAAAGAAAACAATAACGGTAAGATATTTAAGACATGTCCCAACGTTGGAAATTAAACACACTTCTAAACAACTGGTATGTCATGGAAGGAATCACAAGGGAAACTAGACAACAGTTTTAACTGAATGACAATGAAAACAGCTTATCGATATTATAGGCTAATCTACAGTTCATATGAAACTATATAGCTTTAAATGTCTTCAATTAAAAAAAGAACAGTTTAAAGTCTACATTCTAAGTTTTCATCTAAGGAAGCTAAGGGAAAAAAATAAGAAAAGATTAAATCCAAAGTAAGTATAGGCATAAACCTTGAAGACATTGCAGGTTCAGTTCCAGACCACTACGATAATGTGAATATTGCAATAAAGCGAGTCACAGATTTTCGTTTGTTTCTCAGTGCAAAAAACAGTCGTTTACATTTACATTACACTGAGACAGTCTGTTAGGGGTGCAATAGCATTATGTCTAGAAAAACAACGTATATACTTAATTTAAAAATTCTTCATTGTTAGAAAATACAAAAAAAAATACAAACCATCATCAACCCTTTAATTAAAAAAAAAATTGCAGTATGTGTGAAGTGCAATAAAATGAGGTATGCCTGAAGAAGGAAGGAAATGCTAGACTTTAAAAAAAAAAACAATGAAAACATACATACAATTGATAACATAGCTAAAAGTTGGTTCATTAAAAGACTTTTGAAGTCAAAAACCTTTAGCAAGACAAGGGAAAAAAAGAGAGAAAGAAAAATCATCAATCAGTAAGATACATCCTACAATAAATCCTACAAGCATTAAAACGGTAAGTGAATAGTATGAAATTTGTATGCCTATAAATTCAACAACTTAGCATCTAAACTGACACAAGAAGAAACTGAAAATATAAATACCCGTATCTCTATTAAAGAAATTGAATTTATAATGAAAACCCTTCGTCCAAAGGAAATATAGGCCCAAATGATTTCACTGGTAAATTATATCAAACATTAAGAGGAGAAATAATACTAATCCTAAATAAAGTTTCTCAGAGTTCAGGATGCGAACACTTTCCAACTCATTTTCCACGACAACCAAAATGCTGGTACCAAAACCACAAAGACACTAAAAGAAAATTACAGACCAATACTGTCATGAACAAAAGATACAAAAAATCCTCAAGAAAATATATTAAAAATCAGCAACATATAAAAAGAATACAGTATGACTAACTGGGATTTATCACAGCAACGCAATGTTGGTTCAAAATTTGAAACTCAATATAATTTACTAGTCCATTTTTACTTTTCTGTACTTTGCCCAAAGACTTGCTGGGACCACACTAAATTTTTTTTTTTCACACTAAATTTTTAAGGGAAGAATCTAAACTATTTTTAAGAGAAACAGTCTCAATTCAGTTCAGTCGCTCAGTCGTATCCGACTCTGCAACTCCATGAACAGTCTAGTGACAAATTTATCATTAAATACTCAGATCCAAGAGCTCCCCTAAACAATCAACTTCTAGCCTTCAAACACTTTAACATTTTGTTCTCATTGTATCAGAGATCAATATTCAAAAAGGAACATAAAGAATATAAAAGATCCCTCATCTTCTACAGAAATAGAAAGACCATTATGCTATACAATGGTTCCCAGTAAATCAGTCTATGCCTGATCTATTTAAAAAAAAAAACAAACCTAACTTTCCTAATAGTCCCTTCAATTAATGAAAAAGAAAGCCCATGGTCACATAAAAATCTCACTATGAATTAGAAATGCATTATAGCAACATAGTGTGCACTCGAATGCACTCCAACACAGGAAACTTATGATGAGGTTTCTCAACAAAAAGAACTATACGACAGAGAAAGATCATTCTTTTAGGCATATTTAAGCACTAATTGATAAACATCATTGCTGTTGTTAATAGTATCACTTAAAAAAAAACAAAAATTAGTATCACTGGTTGTCCTCAAAGTTAAAGTGGCCTAGGAAAGCAACAATCAGAGAACTACATAACTCAGCGTGTTCTTTTCCTAGAAAATTCAAAGATACATTTTGTGTTCAAAATCTATCCTTAACCCCAAAATTCTGGTACATTTATTCCTCTTCATTATCTAACTGTACTTTTATCTCAGTTTCATTGGCTTTGTTGGTACGCCCTCAAATCCCTTATAGAAGTGGAAAAAGATAAATAAGAACATATAATACTGAGGGTTAAAGAGACAATACTCATTTTAGAACTGAGAAATATTATATTACACTACTTTTTGAATGATAAAGGACAGATGTACCAAAAACACAGTAGCAAAAAAGGATGGACTGAGATTTCAACCAAAGGTTTAAAAGACAGTAATTTTTAATCTCTTTTCAATCAACAAATGTAATGAGTTTACTTTACCTTAATTTCTATTCTTGCTCTGTGAGGAAAAAGCTGTCCAATCATAGAAAAGTCAGTTCCTACCATGCTGATGGCTAAAAAAAACATATCTGTCTCTGTAAAAATAAAAGATTTAGAAAGACTGAGAATTAATCTTATAAATATTTCAGAGGAAAAAAATTTTACACAAGTATATAAAAGTGTTAAGTCGCTCAGTCGTGTCGGACTTTTTGCAATCCCATGGACTATAGCTCACCAAACCCCTCTGTCTATGGGATTTCCCAGGCAAGAATACTGGAGTGGGTTGCAATTTCCTTCTCCAGGGGATCCTCCCGACCCAGAGATCAAACCTGGGTCTCCTGCATCACAGACAGATTTTTTACCATCTGAGCCACCAGGGAAGCCCTACGTAAGTATGTATTTTGAGTTAAAAGTAAATTTGACAATACTGAAGTTTTTATTAAAGTCCATCAAATCTTTAATCATAGAAATATACCTATGAACACATAGACAGTTCAATTTTACTGCAAGGAGCCTCATGGATCTAAAAACACCTTCGTTAAACTTTTATATAAAAATATGGTTTAAGAAATTTGCATGTTCATATCAAAGTAGCTGGAATTTTTAAAAAGACATTCTGCCTATCTGGTCTCAAATGCCTTGAAGAAAACTTTCAGTCAGAACCAGTACATTAAAAAAAAAAAAAAAAGAACCAGTATATTGCTGCAATGTAAGCAACTAAGATGTGCTAAGTAGTACACAAAAGAAAAGTAGCTAGAAAAACACTCAGGAACAGAACTAGCCTCAAGAGAACAGGGCTGGGGAAGTCAGAAATTCATTCTGTATTACTCTGTTGTGTCTGAATTTTTTCCCAAAACAAACTGTACCATTTTTATAATAAAAAGTAAGTAAAACAAACAACAGCCTGCAGTAGGTAATATATGCTTTTTTACATGTACTTTTTATCATTAAAGACTGTATTATACAATAGTGAGGTAGAATATTATTATGAGCACTAAAAATATTGGTAATTTTTCATTAAAATGATGTTTGCTGTACAAGGATTTGACAATGAAGAATATTCCAGCTGAAATGATCATAAGGCTAACCCCTAAAAAGATGTCGAAAGTAAAGTCAGAGGCATAGTTCTATGGTGGGGCAGGGGAAAGGTGCCAATAAAATTAGCTACAGAAAAAACTAGCTGGTTTGCATTTTATTTATTTATTTTTTACTCAGGGGATACCTGGCATAACACAGAAACCAAGAAACAAATTCACTTCATTTCCAATAAATAATCTACATAATTCAAAATGAAAATCAGTTACCTTTATTTGACCATGGTTTAGAGTAGTAGCTTTTCCTAAAGCTGGAATATGTAGTTGTAGAACCACGCTCAAATATGGGGTCATTTTCTTCAACCACACAGGGACCTTTTGTCCTTAAAACTTCTACAGTTAAACTGAAAGAAACATTTTTAAATAGATCCACACTAAACATGTAAGGAAACAAACAGTAAATGAGATTTAATAGTTATATTCTGAAATCTACCATGCCAAAAACCACATCAAAAGTATAATACACAAAACAAAAAAGTAATATACATTTGAAGTATGCATATTTTCTAAGAATCTGCCAATTTTCACTTAAAATGTGATTGCCAGGGAGCAAAAATTAATGCCAACTTGTTTTTAAAATCCTTAATAGAAATATAAAATCTGTAAAATATCTTTGGGCCACCTAAATAACTGTTTTTTTACTGACTTCTGCATGTCTCCTACATTTAACATAGCTTATCATGCAATACCCAATAGGGGATATTGAGAAATATAAGCATTTTATATTTACATTTTATATTCCTGCACACAAAGCAGTTAAGTAATGCTTTTAACAATAAAATCATCATCACAAAATAGTGCAAAACAACATGCATAAACAATTATTATTAACAGCATTATATTTTCATTTATCATAGAATTTATATCCTGTAAACCAATTTATTATTAATTAAACTGTAAGGAGACTTTCCATCTCTTTTTTTTTCTTCCTAGTTTATCTTCTTTTTTAAAGAAACACACATTGGAAAGACAAGTAAGTTTCACACTGCCAAATTTGAGAAATTTAATGTTATAACTAAGAAATTAAGCCAGAAAGTTAATTAAAAACCATAAAATATGTTTCATTGAATTTTCAACAGTTAACACCACACACCAGAATATGGTAATAGTTAATAAATATTGACATCAAGGCCGAATTAATCTTTGAAATGTATTCTTAGTTGCGGACAGTATGTGATTAGTTCAATAGCTCATTTCAACTACCAGTAAAATTAGTAAAACAATGGTAGTAGGTTAGTGGGCGGCAGGTCAGCAGTACCATCTTCTCATGTAAAGGACACAATTATAAAAAATTGCTAAAAATTATAAACAAATCTAACCCACCCTTCTATTTATAACATCTATTATGCAAATATAAATATCAGTCAAAGTGACAGTGAGAAATACGGAAATTCAATCTCGCTCATTAGACAAAACTCATTTGTTCTCAAAACCACAATCTCTCTCTCTCTTAACTTACCTTTCTTCATCCAAAATAATAGAACCATCTTCTGCCACTTTTACTCGAGGAACCAGCAAGGGCCCATCATCCAACTCTTCTTCTATTTCTTCGTTATCTTCACCATCAGGAGTAGTCTTGCTTTCTTGCCTACCAAATGTCAAGGTAGGTTAGTTCATACAGCCATCAGAGACATCCCCTGAGTACTATGAACTTCTAAAACAAACTACTGCACCTTCAACCTTCTGTTAATAGCTATTTCCCACTTTTGCTATAACCTAACTGAAAATACTATGTTATTGAGACCATGGCTATAAGATTTCCTCAAATTGTATCTAGTAGCATTTCATAGGAGTCTTTACTCTCTTTGAAAAGAGAAATAAATGCTCATCTATTCTATCTCAATAGAGCATTGGAGTAAACCATACAGATATTATAAAATTAATAAAATTAATCCATACAGGATTAATTTCCAGATCATTTTATTACCTCTTCAGAACAATCCTTGGGGGTTAGATTTTCACACCCATTTGATGTCTGGAGAAGATAAATTACTGTTGCTCTAGACTACACAACAATAAGAGTAGACCAAGAAGCCAAACACAGTTTTCCAAATAATGGTTCCAAACTCCATACACTTTCCATTCAATTAGATTATCACTTTAAGGTCTTACTGAAAGAGGCATAACCTATAAATCTGTAAAAACAAAACCCATTTCTGGACTTCCCTACAGTGGATAAGAATCCACCTGCCAATGCAAGGGACAGGAGTTCAATCTCTAGTCCAGGAAGATTCCACATGTCACAGAGCAGCTAAGCCCATGAGTCCCAGCTACTAACCCTGCATGCTGCAACTACTGAAGCCTGCCCGCCGAGCCTGTGCTCCACAAGAGCAGTCACCACAAAGAGAAAGCCCGCACACTGCACTCAACAGTAGCCCCTGTTCAACTGCAACTAGAGAAAGCCCAGGGAGAAGCAAAGACCCAGGGAAGCCAAAATAATTAATTCATTAAAAAATAAAACAATGCAGATTCTAAGAAAAAGATTAGTCATTACAGGGAATTCCCTGGCGGTCCAGTGGTTAGGACTCGGCACACTTCACCGCCCTGGCCTGTGTTCAATCCCTGGTCACAGAACTAAGATCCCACAAGCTGCGTGGTATGATCCCCCACTCCAAAAAAAAGTAATCATTACTTAAGGATTCTTACTTGAAATAATAACCACAAAATTCCAATGTTTCTGCTATTTTTCCACAATTACAAGTCCACAATAACTTCCAGTGTCTTGGAGGGATTTCTTCTTTATTTTTGGGCCGTGCCGTGTGGCACATGGGATCTTAGTTCCTGGACGAGGGATTGAACCCACACCCCCTGCAGTGGAAGCACAGGGTCTTACCCACTGGACCACCAGGCAAGTCCTTTTTGCAGACATTTCTTAGGAATAAACTAATATATATAACAGTGAAAGCTTGTATGCAAAAAGGGACTCTGCAGTTGTGTCAAAACTATACCTACTGAAGGACAGTATATACAGAATGCTAAGGGAAAAAATGGAAAGATAGAAAAAGAAAAGGCAAAAGGAGAAAATGGAAAACAAAGAAAAGAAAAGGAAACAGAAAAAAATAGGTTTGCTTGGGGAGAGACAGACTAGACTAAAAAGATACATTTAAAGAGTGGTAGTTGGTGATGGACAGGGAGGCCTGGCGTGCTGCAATTCATGGGGTCACAAAGAGTCAGACACGACTGAGCGACTGAACTGAACTGAACTGACCATTTGTTGCCTTCAGAAAGAAGGATTAGGTGGCAGAAAACAAAGTCAGAAAGATTTTCTCAGTATTTTAGTCCCTTTTGAATTTTGTACCATATGAATATCATTATTCTAAAAGAAAACCTTTTTAAGTCTAAAAACTTTAAAATCATAATACTATTTATATATGTAACACACAAAGTACAAATACATAGTGTGAGGCTTCCATATTGATTTAAATCAAGCAGCTTTTTTTCTTGTTGTGGGTCTAAAAATTCCTATCACGTGTAATTTAACTAAAATAGGAAGAATCATTTGATTTCATTTCTTTTTAAATGTACCCATAACAGAATATATTCAAAACAGATGAGATGCTTACTCTCGTGTTCGGACTGGTGTTGATGATTTTTCAGTTTTCTTTTCCTGCTCCAGTGAAGAACTATCAATCACAAATTAAAACATACCTTTTAATAAACAAGTAATTTACAGTTTGTCAATTCCATCTGAGGCAAGAAGCAAATAATTTACCTTGCAATTTTTTTTATGATATACCATAACACTAACACTAATGATGGTGTGGTCCTACACTCAATTTTTCACTTAGGAACTTTTGTTATCAATATAAATAATTTGTTAGGCCTTAAGAAGGAAACACTGTTCCCTCAATTCCTCAGCAAAAGCATGAAGCAAACTCGGTGGCTTGTTTCCAACTCCTAGATGTCAAACAACTCAAAATCTCGGTTTCCAGCCCTTCCCTCAAGTAGGTCAAAGACCTGCTGAATGTGAAACAGGCTACACTGAAAATATGCCACTACTCCTACATTCACCTTCTACCCCATCAACAACACAACAATGAGCAGGTGTATTATAATCTCTCTGCCTCCCCAGACTAACTTTGATCAAACAAATTTTGTTCTTGTAGGATTGGTTAATCAAATGTTGCTATGTTTAATTAGGAGGTAGGGTATAAAAGTTAGATCACCCCTTTAGACCACATTATAGTATGTAAGAAATATAAATGGCAATCCAGATTAGAGAAAAGCTGTTTAGTTGGTTTTTACTGCATCTTGGTAATATAACAAAGGAAATTTATCTTTAATCTCAGAGGTAAAGGTCATCATTTACCATCCCAAGAAAATAGTTACCTGAAATAACACTAATTTTTGTTATAAAATTCTTATCCAAATGGACATCACACGTGCTAAACATTTCATCAACATGTTTTTGGAAAACTTGAACTCTAAAAGTGATACTTAAATCACTACACACTCAAAGAAAGTAAAATAGAAATAAAGATTACTTACGTCATTGGATTGCTTTCTGGTAGATAATATATGAAGTCTCTCATAGTCATTTTGGAACGATCCAGTGGCCTCTGAGTTTCATTTACGGCATACTTGTTTTTCCATTGCTTCTAGATACACAAACACACAGACATGCACTGTTATTTGACAAATACAGAAGAGCTTTAGGGGAAGTCCCTGGCAGTCCAGTGGTTAAGATTCCGTGCTTCCTCCACTGCAGGAGACACGGTTCAATTCCTGCTGGGGGCCAAAAAAAATACATAAATTTTTAATACTTTTAAAAAGAGATTTTTAGATGTATATATTTACTACATTCATTGCAAGTGTGTTATTGAGTGTATTATTCCCATAACAATTATGCCTAATTTTAGGAAAAATTTTATAAACTGATCAAAAACTTGTAGCACATAAAACCTCTCGGAGCTTATTTCCTCCTAAATAAATAGTGACAGCCATTTCATACAATTGAGATATTTGAATGAGATAGACATAAACCACAAGGAAGGACTTCCCTGGAGGGCCAGTGGTTAGGACTCCACGCTTCACTGCCCAGAGCAAGAGTTCAATCCCTAGACAGGAAACTAAGATTCAGCAAGCCTCAAGGCGTGGCCAAAAAAAAAAAAAAAAAAAAGGCACCAAGATAAGGGCCTTTCTCTTAGTTAAAAAGGGAGGCACTCTACAAACTAATAATAAAAGTTGACATTTGCCGGGCTTACTAATTGGTAGACACTAGTCTAAATGTGTTTTACCCATATTAACTCATTTATGCTTCACAACCTTCCAATGCAGATGGACACTATTACCAGTCTATTTTACAAATGAGAAAACAGACATGGAAAATTACTTAAATTGTTCAACATCACATATTAATAGTAAGGGAGGACTCTAAAGTTCAGCCCTTAAGTATCAAACTCTAGAGGTTACATGTTTCACTACTCTGTTACATTGCACTCAGAAAAAGAATGCAGACTCTATTATACATATACACACGTATTTCCCCCATTCATAATTTCCCATATTGTCAGTTTAGAAACGGAGAAGGCAATGGCACCCCACTCCAGTACTCTTGCCTGAAAATCCCATGGACGGAGGAGGCTGGTGGGCTGCCGTCTACGGAGTCGCTAAGAGTTGGACACAACTGAGCGACTTCACTTTCATTTTTCACTTTCATGCACTGGAGAAGGAAATGGCAACCCACTCCAGTGTTCTTGCCTGGAGAATCCCAGGGATGGAGGAGCCTGGTGGGCTGCCGTCTATGGGGGTCGGACACGACTGAAGTGACTTAGCAGCAGCAGCAGCAGCAATTTAGAAAATATTACTAATTCATTTTGCTCAACTACACGTGTCATAATTCAAATGAATCTAACTCAATTGGACATCCTCGCGAAAAATCTCACTGAAGGATTAGTTTATAAATACATTTGTTTGTGTATCTGTATATGTGAGTGTGCAAATGTGAAACTTCTATCTGTGGCCTCCACCAAAAAGAATGAAAGATACAGATGAATAAAATACAGAAAAATTAATACGGGGCAAAAATAGCTTATAATTCCATTGTGCTTCTCAATCATTCTCTCAACAAAGGGAGATACTCTATTAATACGAGGGATCTTATTTGGTTTTGTTTCCCACATCAAAATGCTATAGATGCTTGGGACTTCCCTGGTGGTCCAGTGGCTAAGACTCTGCTCCCAAGGAAGAGGGCCTGGGGTCCCATCCCTGGTCAGGAAACTAGATCCCACATGCTACAACTCAGAGTCCACATGCCACAACTAAAGATCCTGTAAGTTGCAGCGAAGATCAAACCAAGGTTCACCGCAGCCAAATAAAAAAAAATTTTAATGTTACAGATGCTTATTTTTCCTCCAAATGACAAGTCGACTAACATAAAAACAGAAACCTAGAAGGCAACAGTCAAAATTCTGATTTTTCTATCATACCTTCTCTTTCCTCAATTCTTCTTTTAACATTTCCCTCAGTTTCTGGGCTTTGTATATTCGGTATCTGTCTGAACATGGCTGTTTCTCTTTTGTTGGAACAGGGTTTGGCTGTGGAGCTTCTTGATTAACTGTAGATAATGGATGAGGTTCTGAAGGAACACTGACACTAGGTTTGACCAGACTAGAAGTAGTTGGTATTCGCTTTCTTCTCTGTGAAACAGTAGAGGAAGGCTTACTGGATTCTTCAACATCCTTCCCATCATCAGTCTTTTCAACACTGTTGATATTTAAAAAGAAAAAAAACGGTATTATGGATCTTCTTTGAAACATTCTAGTACTAGTCTGACAAAAATTCAAAACAGCAAAGCCTTTTGGATTATTAAAATCATAATCACTTATTAAAAATCAATGACTTAAACAGAGGTTGCCATAAGGAGAAGAACATACAATCTATGGGCTCTTACAATTAGCAAAGACCCACCCAAAAAATAGGAAATATATGATAAAAAACACACATATTCCCAAAATGTCAAGCTGTATTCTTGAACTTAAACAGATCAAGACTACAGAATGAGTAATTTTGTAAATTATCAATAATCATGCATCACATGTACATTATCTCTGTGAACTTTATTAATTTAACA
Source organism: Bos mutus (assembly GCF_027580195.1). NCBI lineage: Eukaryota > Metazoa > Chordata > Mammalia > Artiodactyla > Bovidae > Bos > Bos mutus. Next base: position 28,226,191 of record NC_091636.1, on the reverse strand, counting down.
GCTGAAGCCCAGGAACACTGCCAACTGCAGCTGGTCCCAACACTACAGTAACTGCTATTTGTATTCCATTGTTGGGAGAAATTCTGAAAAAATTCATGTAAAAAACTTGGAAATTACTAAGTACCAGTTTGAGATCAACAGAAGTCAGGCCAAAAAAAGGAATAAAAAATAAATTGTCACCTTCCTGTCACAATATAAAAGAAATTTATGCCATCTCACTGTTATTTAATAGGGTTGATTTTCATTGGTCCCCTCACATTTATAGTATAGAAACAGAGATCATTATTAGCTTAACATATCTTCACTTTAACTACTTTGTTGCCTCACCTTTAAACACCTAAAGATAGGCAACTATTCCGCATGTCCTGTGCAAGACAGTTTTTATCAGTTATCTCTAATCTCCACAATAACTCTTGAAGTGAGAGTTATCCCCACTTTGCAGATGAGTAAATTCTGCCTGAGCAAAGTCTATAAATTGTAAAATAAGTAGAAGAATCCTGAATCCAACTGTGGTACATGATACATGCTTTTCTGTTCAGACAACAGATTCACCATAGTTAAAGGGGCACACCCACAAATCAAAACAAGTAACCAGACTTCCTTTCCACTGACATAAATCAGCAGAATCAAAATAACACTGCTTTTCTTTTAAAAATAAGTGTTTTCAAGATTAAAAAAACAAACAAATTTACACACTTACCCCTACAATGTACTTCAAAAGGATGAAAACAGTGGTAACCTACAGGCTCTAAAGAATAGTACCACGTGTGAGTTTTCCCGAAGACGGTTAGACCGGGATTCCTCCCACCACCACTTGAAGACATGGTCCTCTCCCCGAGAATCTACACCCTGTAACAAAACCCACACCTGCCACACCGTGGTCAGAGGGACCAACTGCACTTGGCAGCGTGTTCGTGGGCCTCAACTGTCAGGCTTAGTGCAAGCGAGGGAGTACTTCTACGGTAAACTTTCTTTGCTCAGCTTCCAGGTGACGCGCCCGGAGAGGCAGGGGCAAATGAAAATGCTCCCCTCTGCGAGCACTTACCTGCTCTTGGGAGTCTTTTCTTGGGGCTGCGCTTCCCCGAAATCCACCGGGGGCACATCTGTGGACTCCGCCGGCTTCGGAGCAGAGGCCGCGGCAGGCTCCTGCGGCCTTGGAACCTCTTGTTCACGCTGGGAATTGGGGGCGGTGGAGGCCCTGGCGCCTGCTCCGGGCCTGACATTCGGCTTCACGCTAAGGCGTGCCCTGCGGAACATGGCGGAGCCAGGGGGCCCGGGGAGGCGGCCCCAGGGCCGCTCGCAGCCCCGAGCCCCGGCCGCTGCCCGGAGAGGGCTTTAGAACTACGCCCTTCTCACAAAGCCACACCACCAGCCCAGCGGCCAGCTACCGCAATTTCGCGCCCCGGCCACCGCCCGGGATCTCCCGCCGCCGCCTCTTCTTCATGACCCTGCTACACTAAAAGCTAAGTTTTCTCCTATACCTTGCTCCCCCGCCCTCGGAGGGCGCCGGAACTGATTACGTCATCATCCAGCGCCGGAGAATGACGTACAGCGACCGGAGCCATGGTAACTGTCAAGCTAGGGAGCCTGGGTTACCTGAGAACCGGAAATACTGAAAGAAAGACTTGTGGCAGTGTGCTCTTCTCTCTCCAGGGGTCCTTAGGAGGCGTTCAAAAGAGGAGAAGGAAGTAGTAATCCCTCAGCCCACACTTTTACGGAAATTATTAAAACTGCTGGCCTTGGGACTTCCCTGATGATCCAGTGATTCCATTGCAGAGGGCACTGGTTCCATCCCTGGTTGGGCAAATAAGAACCCACCTGCCAGGTAGTGTGACCAAAAAAATTCTTTTTAAACTACTGGACATTTTTAGTGAAAGTGAAGTGGCAAAGTCGTGTCCGACTCTTTGCGACCCCATGGACTGTAGCCTACCAGGCTTCTCTGTCCATGGGACTTTCCCAGCAAGGGTACTGGAGTGGGTTGCCATTTCCTTCTCCAGGGGACCTTCCCAACCCAGGAACTGAACCCGGGTCTCCCACATTGCAGGCAGATGCTTTATTCTCTGAGCCACCGGCCATTTTTAGAGGGTCCTGTAGAACACTGTCTGTTCGTCACCACGTCCTAAGGCTTAAAAATTCTAAATTGAAGGGACTGCTCTGGTGGTCCAGTGGTTAAGAATCCTTGATCCAATGCAAGGTACATGGGTCTGATCCCTAGTCCGGGAACTAAGATTCCACATGCCAAGGGGCAACTAAGCCCCTGCACCAGATCTACTGAGCCCAAACTCTAGAGCCCACAAGCTGAACTACTGAAGCCCTTGGGTCCTAGAGTCTGTGCTCAGCAACAAGAGAAACCACCACAATGAGTCCCTGCACAGCAACTAAAGTAGCCCTGCCTCACCACAACTAGAGAAAAAGCCCACCAGCTGCAACAAAGACCAGCACAGCTATAAATAAACAAACAAATAAGGTAAAAAATAAAGTTCTCCAAAAAATTCTAAATTGAGTAGAATGTAGATTAGAAATTCAAGTGTGAAGAAAGTGGTAACAGTTAATTTCCAGAAAGGGAACTGTGTTTCTGAGAAGTAAGTCATGGGAAGAACAACATTCATTGTATACCTTGTTTACTGTTAAACGTGAATATAATCCCTGTTCAAAAATTATTATAGTTAATGAGAATTCCCTGGAGGTCCAGTGGTTAGCACTCTGCACTTTCACTGCCAAGGGCCCTGGTTTCATCTCTGATCACGGAACTAAGACCCACAAACCTTGTGACACAGTCAAAAATTAAAAGAAATTTAAAAGTTACTATAGTTAAACTTTGTCAATTAATGTGAGCATTCTTAATATGCTTCAAGAGGGAAGAATAGAGCAATAAGCAAGGAATACTGGGTGGGAGAAAAAAATTCAACAAGTGAACAAGATAATTTAAGAATTATTAAATGCCATGAAAGAAATTTAAAGGAAATTATGACAGAGGTTAATAGGAGGCTGGCTTACCTTATGCAGGGTGGTTAGGGAAGTACTCTATGATGAGAGGGAAAATGTCCAGAGAACAGACTGACTCTGTAGATTGTGGGCCTGTGTTCTAACTGGTTATACAAGTCCCCTGACTCATAGGAGGAAAACAAAGACCTGACTTCCTTCTTAGAAGGAGAAGAAAATTCTATAAGAACATCTTACTACATTAAGAACAAAATGTCAAAGGAAAAAAATCCTGAACTGATTAAAGAGATTGCTAGTTCATCCAGAAACAGAAAGAAAAGAGACAAGTGTTTTTAAGAGTAGGAAAACAAGGCTGAAAAATCAGAAGAGATTCCTTTAAGACTGAGAAGGAAATGAAGGTCTGACATGGTCTCCCTCCAGTACTCTGGAGAGGGAACAAGACCTCAAACACACCTCAGAGAGCTCAGTTCAGTTCAGTCCAGTTGCTCAGTTGTGTCTGACTCTGCGACCCCATGAATCGCAGCATGCCAGGCCTCCCTGTCCATCACCAACTCCCGGAGTTCACCCAAATCCACGTCCATTGAGTCAGTGATGCCATCCAGTCATCTCATCCTCTGTCGTCCCCTTCTCCTCCTGCCCCCAATCCCTCCCAGCATCAGAGTCTTTTCCAATGAGTCAACTCTTCGCATGAGGTGGCCAAAGTACTGGAGTTTTAGCTTTAGCATCATTCCTTCCAAAGAAATCCCAGGGCTGATCTCCTTCAGAATGGACTGGTTGGATCTCCTTGCAGTCAAGGGACTCTCAAGAGTCTTCTCCACAGTTCAAAAGCATCAATTCTTCTGCACTCAGCTTTCTTCACAGTCTAACTCTCACATCAATACATGACCACTGGAAAAACCACAGCCTTGACTAGACGGACCTTTGTTGGCAAAGTAATGTCTCTGCTTTTCAATATGCTATCTAGGTTGGTCATAACTTTCCTTCCAAGGAGTAAGCGTCTTTTAATTTCATGGCTGCAGTCACCATCTGCAGTGATTTTGGAGCCCCAAAATATAAAGTCTGCCACTGTTTCCACTGTTTCCCCATCTATTTCCCATGAAGTGATGGGATCAGATGCCATGATCTTTGTTTTCTGAATGTTGAGCTTTAAGCCAACTTTTTCACTCTCCACTTTCACTTTCATCAAGAGGCTTTCTAGTTCCTCTTCACTTTCTGTCATAAGGGTGGTGTCATCTGCATATCTGAAGTTATTGATATTTCTCCCGGCAATCTTGATTCCAGCTTGTGCTTCTTCCAGCCCAGCATTTCTCATGATGTACTCTGCACAGAAATCAAATAAGCAGGGTGACAATATACAGCCTTGACGTATTCCTTTTCCTATTTGGAACCAGTCTGTTGTTCCATGTCCAGTTGTAACTGTTGCTTTCTGACCTGCATACAAATTTCTCAAGAGGCAAGTCAGGTGGTCTGGTATTCCCATCTCTTTCAGAATTTCCACAGATATTAAGAAGAGGTGGCAAGAATACACAGAAGAACTGTACAAAAAAGAGCTTCAAGACCCAGATAATCACGATGGTGTGATCACTGACCTAGAGCCAGATATCCTGGAATGTGAAGTCAAGTGGGCCTTAGAAAGCATCAGTATGAACAAAGCTAGTGGAGGTGATGGAATTCCAGTGGAGCTATTTCAAATCCTGAAAGATGATGCTGTGAAAGTGCTGTACTCAATATGCCAGCAAATTTGGAAAACTCAGCAGTGGCCACAGGACTGGAAAAGGTCAGTTTTCATTCCAATCCCAAAGAAAGGCAATGCCAAAGAATGTTCAAACTACTGCACAATTGCACTCATCTCGCACGCTAGTAAAGTAATGCTCAAAATTCTCCAAGCCAGGCTTCAGCAATATGTGAACCGTGAACTTCCAGATGTTCAAGCTGGATTTAGAAAAGGCAGAGGAACCAGAGATCAAATTGCCAACATCCGCTGGATCACCGAAAAAGCAAGAGAGTTCCAGAAAAACATATATTTCTGCTTTATTGACTATGCCAAAGCCTTTGACTGTGTGGCTCACAATAAACTGTGGAAAATCCTGAAAGACAGCTCAAGGACTTGACAAAAATAACCCCTGCTGAAGATATCTCAAAAATCTTAGAGCTACCGCCAGAACCATACAGCTTTGGACAGCATATTCTGGTATACACTGAAGACACCAGACCTTTCCCCTAATGTTCTGTTTCACCTCAGAGTCTATGGTATTCACACAATTCTGCGGGTAAAGAAGTAAAAAATGACTAGGATTTAATTTCCTATTTGTAAAGAGATGGGACTAGAGTCAGATTCAATTTTACTATTTAAGATAAAATCATAAGATATTTTTACATATCAAAGTTGGTATAGTCTTATCAGTATTATAATTTTAAAAGTCCCCAGGTTTGTCTGGCAGACACACATATTACTTGTATACATAGTATATACCATGTGTATCCCTGCAGCTCAATAACTATAGTTGTAGCTACAAAGAAAAAACTCAATTAGACTCTTAAGACCACACACAGAAACAACTCTACCACTTAACTTTAATCCCAAACTCCCCTCCCTTCCTCTTTAGATGATCTCTTTATCTCTATAAAGTGCCAGAAAAATCATTCTTTCCCCCTGCTCAAGTTACTGCAGAAGAGGACTCTACGTGGAAACAGACACCTGGCCTGTGAGGAGTACTGAGGAGGACGAGTGGGATTCAGGGACAATGGTAAGCAGGAAAGGCTCTGGGAGGTTGAAAGAATGATGACAAATATAACTAACATGTGAGTGCATTCCCGTGCTGGGCACTGAGCACTTCACATATACTCATTCGATGAGTGAAGGAGGCACAATTACCTCCCCAATTTTTAGGTAAGAAAGCTTTAATGCAATGAAATAACATTCCCAAGTTCACACACCTACTCATTGGGAAAGCTGGGCTTTCAATATCCAGACATTCCACATCCAGAACCCTCAAAAAGTAGTTTTTATGAGGTGAAATAAAAAATGTTGAAGCTTGGTCATATATACTTAGAGGTCCATCATGGTATGTTCTATACTTTTTATATATATTCATATATATATGAATTATTAAAATTAAAAACTTTAAAAATTAAAAAACTTCCAAATTAAAAACTTAAAAAAAAATAGGGTGATTTTAGGGTGTCCAGACAAACTCTACACATTTCTCAGTTTGAAATAGAGGAACAAACAAAGAAAATAAGCACCAATCATCCATGTCTGTTTCTAGCACGGGCAAATGCTCCATGGCTTTTATGTAAGTTTAGGTTCAGTTCAGTCGCTTAGTTGTGTCCAACTCTTTGCAACCCCATGGACTGCAGCACGCCAGGCTTCCCTGTCCATCACCAACTCCCAGATTTTACCCAAACTTATGTCCACTGAGTTGGTGATCCTCTGTCATCCCCTTCTCTTTCCCAGCATCAGGGTCTTTTCAAATGAGTCAGTTCTTCGAATCAGGTGACCAAAGTATTAGAGTTTCAGCTTCAACATCAGTCCTTCCAATGAACACTCAGGTTGGATCTCCTTCAGAATGGACTGGTTGGATCTCCTTGCAGTCCAAGTGACGGTCAAAAGTCTTCTCCAACACCACAGTTCAAAAGCATCAATTCTTTGGTGCTCAGCTTTCTTTATAGTCCAACTCTCACATCCATACGTGACTACTGGAAAAACCATAGTCTTGACTAGATGAACCTTTGTTGGCAAAGCAATGTCTCTGCTTTTTAATATGCTATCTAGGTTGGTCATAACTTACATTCTCGGCTATTTTGAATTCGTGATAAGACTGCATTCCCTAGCACTCTCTCCCCATCACACAACCCAAGCACAGATCCACAGAACTCTAAAGTACTATCCACCGTGACAAGCGCACTGGGATCAAATGGGAAATGAAGAGACTTTGAGAGTCCTTTTTAAATTTGAATCTCACTTCTATCAGTCCCTACTTATTAGGTCTGCGCTTCTGGTCTCAGAGTCTCAGGCTCCTCTTTCCTAAAATGAGAATTAAGCCTACCTTGGGCTTCCCTGGTGGCTCAGATGGTAAAGAATCCGCCTGCAATGTTGGGAGACCTGGATCCGATCCCTGGGTTGGGAAGATCCCCTGGAGGAGGGCATGGCAACCCACTGCAGTGTTCTCGCCCGGAGAATCCCATGGCGGTCCCTGAGGGCGCAGAGTCGGAGACGACTGAACAACTAAGCACAGCACAGCACAAGCCTACCTTGAGGCTTGGTGCGTGAATAAAGAAGGAAAAGATGTAAAGGGCCAACACTGCCTTTCACAATTAACCTTCAACCTGTTCTGTCCCCCTTCTCTCTGTTCGGCCTCTACAATGGGATGCGGTGAAACAACAACAAAAAAACTAACGTTCTTTGTCGAAAAAGTTATAGATACTGTTGTGTTTACGTCTTTACCAAAAATATGGGGGCTAGTGAAGCCCCAGTGCCCCGGATACAGAGGGGGAAATCCCCAAACGCCTATACATCTCTCAGACTCAAGGACCCGCTTTCAGGACGCCACCAAACTTGCACGGCCAAAGAGAACCCTGAGACCGACCTACGGCCCTACTCTGGCAGCTGCGGCTTCGGAGCCCCAGCAGAGCACAGCCCCGCCCCCCTGGCCGCGCACGCGCAGTCGCTCGCCGGCCACGCCGGCGGCTGTTGTCGGGTCTCGGTGGGCGGGGCCGCCGGCAGAGCCCAGGCGTATCCCGGCGAGGGGCCGGCGGGGGCTTAGTCTTCCAGATCAACGGGTGGGGACGGCGGCTGAGCGTGCGAGGCGGTCGTTGCTTTTCCGAGTCGCTCTCTTCCAGGCTCGGTCCGGTTGTCATCATGGCCCGTGAGTGTGCGGACGGGTAGGGAAAGCGGCGGGGAGTGTCCTGCGAGGAAGTCGAGCTCCGCGGCGTGGCGGGCGAGGAGGCAGGGGCGGGCTGGTGAAACCCCTTCGGTCTAGCAGCTACGGGGACCAGGTTTTTAGTCCGCGGAGGGAGAGGGGCTTTGGAGTCTGGTCCGGCCTGAAAGGTCCGGCAGGTAGGTGTCCGCCTCACTGGGGCGAGTTGACACGTAAGGAACCCCTCCCCGGAGGTGAGGTGTGTGGAGATCCCAGGGAGCGAGGTCCTAGGTCTGGAGGTGGTTTATGCTGGTACTTACTACTTAAAGTCCTGAGGCCTAACGAGCACTGGGTCTCCTCTCTAGTTCTTTGTTTGGCTCTGGAAGGTACTGTCTTGGAAGCAGCTGTATTTGCTCGCTTAACGGTTGAATTACAATGGGCCAACTTATGCGAGGGCTTCTCTGATGGTTTAGCGGTAAAGAACCCGCCTGCCAATACAGGAGATACAGGCTCGATCCCTGGGTCTGGAAGATCCCCTGGAGAAGGAAATGGCAACCCACTCCAGTATTCTTGCCTGGGAAATCCAATGAACAGAGGAGCCTGGCGGGCTACAGTCGTCGCAAAAGAGTTGGACACAAATGAGCGACTAAAAATAACAAAATGTGTGCGAGATATGATCTGTGGTATGGATCTTTCTCTCTTCATCTCAAAAAGCCAGACTTTATTTTAGGATACTGGTCCATATAGACAGACCATTGGAATGCTTCTTTTAAGAGGTCTGGTATTTATAGTCAGGGAGCACCTTAAGGGGTACCATAATATTATTAAGACCTTAAGTATTTACCTTTAAGCTTCCTTCTTGTCGTCAGATCCCTAAACACCTTTCCATGCAGTACTCTGCTGGCTCATCTTGTCAAAGGCAAACTTCAAATCCTTTTAAATAAGAGCCCTAGAATGGAATTATCAATTTTGGAGATGGAAAAATAACATGGCTGTTTCTCTTTGTAGGTGGAAATCAACGAGAACTTGCCCGCCAGAAAAACATGAAGAAATCCCAGGAAATTAGTAAGGGAAAAAGAAAAGAGGATAGCCTGACTACCTCTCAGAGGAAGCAGCGGTAAGTGATAGTGAAGGAATTCTCAAGTCACAGAAGTTTTCATTCTGAAGAATGGAAAGCAGTTTTTAAGTCCTTAGTAGAATGAGGCCTAACCTGCAGGAACAGGTAACAGTTGCCTATCGGTTATGTGCCAGTCATACTAAAACTATGTAGGGTAGTCATTATCCCAACTCATGGATGAAGAATTTGAAGCTCTCAAGCTATAATTTGTCTTGCAGAGAATTTCATTCAACTCCACAACAACCATAAGAATTTCATTTAGCTTCTGTGTGCAAAGCATTGTTAGGTGCTAAGGATAAACATTTTCAAAGCAGACAACCTGCCTATACTTGTCTGTATGACAGGTCACCAATTATATTGATAACTCTTTTGAAAAAGATACAAAGTATATGTAGTTATATCTTCAGAAGCCACTGAATTGGAGAGAATGCAGATATACAGCCTTGATATATGACTATAAATGACAAATAATATAAAGTTGCTACAGAAATACTTTACAGCTTAAGGGTTTTTTAGGAAAATCATTCATTTTTCTAAAAAAAAGTTAGCAAAATTTAATTTTTTTCTAAAATCAAATTTTGTTGTCCATGTGAAACTTGGAGATCAGGTGAATAATTGATGACACAGGGTTCATTATGGCTTCTCTGCGGTCCTCAAGCCTGGCTACACATTAGAACCACCTGGGAAACCTTCACGTCTGCTCAAACCTGTGCCTTACACCCAGTCCTGATTTAATCGGTCTGGGGTTGGACATTAAAAGGTGCTTTAGGGAGACTTCCCTGGTGGTCCAGTGGCTGAGACTCTGTGCTGGCCCTGGAATTAAGATCCCGTATGCCACCATGCTACAGAGCCCCCAGAAAGGTGCTCTAGGTAGTACATTTTATTATACTTAAGTTAAACCTGACTTTAAAAGTTCCCTAGGTGATTCTGATATACAGCCAGAGTTTAATGAGGTTGAATCCCTTAATTACCACTTCACATTTTCTGTGACATTTATTGTTAAAGTGATAAGCTTTGCTTTAAATTTGCTTAGATAGGAGTAGAGGTGAACTAATCAGCGGAGTGATACAGGTCAGTAACGCTGAAATCATATTTTTGTTGGGAGACCTAGTACAGCGTGGCTTAGTGATAGCCACTGCGTAATGACTACCCACTATTTACAAAGCTCTGTGCTAGGTGCTCTATATCAACCTCTACTCATTACAATCATGAAAAGCAGTATTAGCCTCAATGCATGCAATGAGAGAGTGAGGCTCTGAACTTCAATAACACTACTAGTGTCATACAGCAAACACAGCAGAGTTTGGTCACAAACAGAAAAGTAACTTTTTATTCAGGATACCTCATTTTTTTTGGGTAACTGTCTTGTTTTTCCTTCCTTCTCATTCTTTATTTTTGCTATTGGCTTTACAGAAATGTCTTAATGACACGGACAGAGCTACTTATCCTGAATTAAAGCCTAATATGAAATATGCAGTGACAATATAGGAAAGAGCCTCGACTTTGAAACTGGACAAACCTTGGTTTTTATGATTTGAGGCAGATGAGTTAGCTCTAAGCCTTTAACTTTTTAACCTGAAACATAAAGACAATAACTCAAAGTTGTTGTGGGATTTAATTCAGAGCCAGCAAAATGCCTGGCACATTGGAGCTGTTGAATATACAGTGGTGTAATATGTTTTTAATATGGGCTCATGGACCATCCAGCCCAGGTAGTTTGGTCTTAGTTCTTAGTACTTGCTGTTCAACCAGAGACACAAAGGGTTAAGAAAATGCCCTGAATATCCTGCTTGAGTGTAATCCATTTTTCATCACTAGCTATTTGGCTTTTGGCTTGTAAGAAACTGAATTGCTTAATATAATGACATCTATGTCCTAATCCTAGGTATCATTTAAGATACCTAGAACACTTCTGAAATGCCCCTTTCATGAAAAAATTTAGAGTGAATTAACTGTGTTGACAACCAAGAATAACTGCCATTATTTCTGCATATAACTGCCTCTTGTCAAATGATGTGTAGATGTGTGGTATATATGAAACATAAGGACACACACACATACCTGAACACAAATTGTATTCAAAATAAGACTTCAAAGCATTTCTGTTCTTTGCCTTCCCATTCATTCCATCTCCACCCATGAAAATGGAAAGACATGAAACTGTATGTCTTCTTTTAAATTGTCTTCTATGATACTGAATGGATTATTATAGAATACAAGGGAGAACATAATTTTTCTGTAACGACTTACAGCCTTTTTCCCCGTTATAGGGACTCTGAGATCATGCAACAAAAGCAGAAGGCAGCCAATGAGAGGAAGTCTATGCAAACAAGAGAGAAATAATGACTATCTGGAAAACCTGGGTGCTACTGCTAACTAGGTGTATCATAAGCTCTATGATCAAGATTTTGTAGAGTGAACAGTCAGTACATATGTTATATCCTTATAAAACTATTTTAAACTTTTCCTTTCAACCTGACTTAGTGTGATGTTTCAGAACCACTCTTCAAAGAATAAAACACTAACCATGCATATGACATATTGGTGAACATTATTTTTTTTATCAGCAGTGAGCATTTATATAATTTATTAGAAAGGTAATATGATCAGGTAATAGGATCATGTATACAAATCTAGAATCTTTGCCATAAACTTTGTTAATGTAGATCTTTAAAGTCTATATAATATATAATAGTATAATAGTTTATATATAGCATATAGTAATATATATAACATAGTATAGCAGAATTTAAGATACATTTATCTAATTTTGCTCTGTAGTCAACTAGTTTGCTTGAAGAATTTACAAAATAGTGCAAACCACTTGGAACCACAACTAAAAGAAGGTAAACTAAATGAAGTCTCAGTAAGAACTCACTCACAGCTTTAAAATTTTCTGGAATGAGTGCCTTTCTTAATAGGCTTAATTTTTTTAGAGCAAAATTAGGGTCACAGCAAAATTTATTAGATTTCTGGTATACCCCCTGGCTTTACTCATGCATAGCCTCCCCATGATGAACATCCCCAGCCAGAGTGGTACCTTTGTTATAACTAATGAACCTACATTGACACATCATTATCACCCAAAGTACATAGTTTACATTAGGATTCACTCTTAGTGTTCTAAGAGTGCCTCTTTTCCTATGACATGTTAGTATTTTTTATTGCAGTCTAATTGTTTACACATGTAAGTGAAACTATACGGAATTTGTCTTTGTCTGACTCCACTAAGCCTAATTCCCACCAAGTCCATGTACATTGTTGCAAATGGCAAAATTTCATTTTTTTTTAATCACTGAGTAATATTTGTGTGTATGTGTGAATCTGCACGCACATATATACCACATCTTCTTTATCCATTCGTCTGTTGATTGGACACTAGATTGCTTCCATATCTTAGCTATTGTAAATAATGCTGCTGTGCACATTGGGGTGCGTGCATCTTTTCAAATTAGTGTTTTCATTTTCTTCAGATACTCTAAAGAGTGTTATTGCTGGATCATATGGTGTTTCTATTTTTAGTGTTTTAAGGATCCTCCATGCTGTTTTCCACAGTGGCTACACCAATTTACATACCCAAACAACAGTGTACAAGTGTTCCCTTTTCTTTCACACCCTACATTTTATGTTTTTGATATATTTTATATCTTTTTATTTTATGCATTACTTAGCATCTAATTGTAGTTTTAGTTGCTTTTGTTTTTTAACCTTCATACTAGCTTTTTACTGGCTGATCCACTGCCTTTATTATCTATATTTGCCAATTTTAATCTGTTCTGAGACTCTTCAAAAATTTGTGACTTGATTTTAAATTTGGAAATACATTAACTTAGAGAAACTGACGTTTGAAACCTCATTCTATTCTGAAGTAAACATGCATATTTATTGCAAGAAGAATAAAAATATCATGAAGTGATGAATAACTTTAAAATATTACTCAAATATTTGATTTTTCACATCATACAATTCAGGTTTTTACTGATCATCTATTACGTCTACCACTACATGAATGGACAGATCTTCAAGAGTTCAGCTAACATCTTAATGATAGTTCTAGTGATCTTGTGATAGGTCACTTACCCATGGTACCAACCATAAACAGGACGGAATCCTAAGTGTCTCTAATACGAATAAGGCAAACATGTTTTTTAGCTTGAGTTATCTTCATATTAACAAAGATTTTCGGTTAAAATAAAGCTGTGTTCTATTGTGGGGGTTACCTTTCATCTTCAAAACTTTATATGATGGAGGAACTTCCCTAGTGGCCCAGTGGTTAGAGGTCTGCACTTCCAATGCCAGGGGCATGGGTTTGATCCTGGCCAGGAAACTAAGATCCCACATACCACATGGCAAAAAAAAAAACCACTTTCTTTGATGGTGCTCACAAGGTCAAAAGGACTACAACAGCTTAAGTTACATTCCAATGAAAGATATAATGAAGAAGACTGATTGTACCACAAAGATTCTTTGAGTCTGATTTCTGTAATTCTATCTCCAGAATTTCTTTACAGAGTGATAAGCCTTGAGTACAAAGAGCTTATTATGCTTGAAGCCGCATCCTTTCTTTTTTTTTTGGCCAAACTGAGTGGCATGCAGCAGGATCCTGGTTCCCTGACCAGGAGTCAAACCCACTCCGTGTGCAGTGGAAGAGCAGAGTCCCAACCCCTGGACCCCCAGGGAAGCCCCCTTTATTTCCTTTTTTAAAAGATGAATAATTTTCATGTCTAAAATATCCTGTGGAGAGGAATGACTTTGGACTTTTCAAAAGTTCATTCTTGAGACTTCCTTGCTGGTACAGTGGTTAAGACTCATAGCTTCCAAAGTGGGCAGGGGTGGGGGGTAGGGATGGTTTGACCCCTGGTCAGGGAACTAGTAAACAAACAGTAAAGAATCTGCCTGCAATACAGGAGACCCCAGTTCGATTCCTGGGTCAGGAAGATTCTCTGGAGAAGGGAATAGCAACCCACTCCAGTATTCTTGCCTGGAGAATTCCATGGACAGAGAAGCCTGGTAGGCTACAGTTCACAGGGTCACAAAGAGCTGGACATGACTGAGCGACTAACACGTCACTTGAGGGAGCTAAGATCCTACAGGCCCTCAAGGCACGGCAATAAATAATTAAACGTTAATTCTCAAAAATCTGGAGAAAATTTCCATCTTCAAAAGAATATAGATATTGATAAGGAAGATTTCTAGGTTGTAACTAATCATTAAAATTTAAATCCAAAACAATGTTTTTTGATTAATTTTTATGGCACTTACTTGAATGAATTCATTGTTGAAATAAAGTACTTGGTCTTTTTAATCTTTTTAAAATTTTGAGATAATTATAAATTCACATAAAATTCTTCATAAAGAATAAGAGAAATCCTGTGTATTTTTTTTTGACCATGCCTTGTGGCCTGTGGGATCATTTATATACACATATGTATATACATACACATACATATTATATATATACACACACACATAATTATATAACTATGTATATGTTTATTTTTGGTTCTGCTGGGGTTTTGTTGCTGTGCAGGCTTTGCTCTAGTTGCGGTGAGCAGGGCTTAGTCTCTAGTTGTGGTGTGCAGGCTTCTCCTTGTGGTGGCTTCTCTTGTTGCTGAGCATGGGCTCTAAGGCTTCAAGTATTTGTGGCGGACAGGCTTAGTTGCTCTGCAGCATGTGGAATATTCGCGGGCCAGGCATCAAACAAGTACTAGAGATGACAAGGGAACATTTCATGGAAAGATGGGCACAATAAAGGACAGAAACGATATGGACATAACAGAAGCAGAAGATATTAAGAGCTGGCAAGAATACATAGAAGAACTGTACAAAAAAGATCTTCATGACACAGATAACCATGATGGTGTGATCACTCACCTAGACCCAGACATCCTGGAATGCGAAGTCAAGTGGGCCTTAGGAAGCATCACTACAAACAAAGCTAGTGAAGGTGATGGAATTCCAATGGAGCTATTTCAAATCCTAAAAGATGCTGCTGCACGCAATATGCCAGCAAATTTGGAAAACTCAGCAGTGGCCACAGGACTGGAAAAGGTCAGTTTTCATTCCAATCCCAAAGAAAGGCAATGCCAAAGAATGCTCAAACTACCGCACAATTGCCCTCATCTCACATGCTAGTAATGCTCAAAATTCTCCAAGCCAGGCTTCAAAAGTATGTGAACCACGAACTTCCAGATGTTCAAGCTGGATTTAGAAAAGGCAGAGGAACCAGAGATCAAATTGTCAACATTGGTTGGATAATCAAAAAAGCAAGAGTTCCAGAAAAACATCTACTTCTGTTTTATTGACTATGCCAAAGCCTTTGACTGTGTGGATCACAACAAACTGGAAAATTCTTCAAGAGATGGGAATACCAGACCACCTGACCTGCCTCTTGAGAAATCTGTATGCAGGTCAAGAAGCACTTAAAAATGGACATAGAACAACAGACTGGTTCCAAATAGGGAAAGGAGTACATCAAGCTTGTATATTGTCAACCTGCTTATTTAACTTATATGCAGAGTATATCATGTGAAATGCCGGGCTAGATGAAGCACAAGCTGGAACCAAGATTGCCGGGAGAAATATCAATAACCTCAGATATGCAGATGACACCACTCTTATGGCAGAAAGCAAAGAAGAACTAAAGAGCCTCTTGATGAAAGTGAAAGAGTGAAAAAGTTGGCTTAAAGCTCAACATTCAGAAAACTAAGATTATGGCATCCAGTCCAATCATTTCATGGCATATAGATGGGGAAACAATAGAAACAGTGAGAGACTTTATTTTGGGGGGCTCCAAAATCACTGCAGATGGTGACTGCAGCCATAAAATTAAAAGAGGCTTGCTCCTTGGAAAAAAAGCTATGACCAACCTAGACAGCATATTAAAAAGTAGAGATATTACTTTACCAACAAAGGTCTGTCTAGTCAAGGCTATGGTTTTTCCAGTGGTCATGTTTGGATGTGAGAGTTGAACTATAAAGAAAGCTGAGGACGGAAGAATTGATGCTTTTGAACTGTGGTGTTGGAGAAGACTCTTGAGAGTCCCTTGGACTGCAAGGAGATCCAACCATCCACCAGTTCATCCTAAAGGATATCTGTCTTGATTATTCATTGGAAGGACTGATGCTGAAGTTGAAACTCCAATACTTTGGCTACCTGATGCAAAGAACAGACTCATTTCAAAAGACCCTGATTCTGGGAAAGATTGAAGGCGGGAGGAGAAGGGGACAACAGAGGATGAGATGGTTGAATGGCATCACCGACTTGATGGACGTGAGCTTGAGCAAGTTTCGGGAATTGGTGATGGACAGGGAAGCCCCGTGTGCTGCAGTCCATGGGGTCACAAAGAGTCTGACACAACTGAGTGGCTGAACTGAACTGAGGCATCAAACCTGTGTCCTCTGTATTGGCAGGCAGATTCTTATCCACTGGACCACCAGGGAAGTCCTGTTATGTTCATTTTTATAGAGTTTATGGAAACTGAGGTGTTTTTTTTTTCCACCCCGCCCCGAAACTGAGGTTTTGATTAAGGACTTTCCCCAAGGTCACCCATCTAGTTAGTGGCAGGTTAAGAATATGAATCCAAGCAGACTGAATTCAGAGCTTCCAGAGTTTGGACATTTGTTCAATATTTATTGGCTCTTTTGTTTTTTTCTTCTATGACTAGCTTACTTTGCTGTTATTTGTATTTGACCAAGCTTTTTTTTATATATATTAAGGAATATTCACTTTTCTTGTTACAAATATTTTCTAAATTATTGTCCTTTCATTTTACTTACGTCATTTTTGTCAGTTATTTACATGATCAAATGCCTAGTTTCTTTTTTTAATTGAAGTATATAGTTGATTTAAAATGTTGTGTTTCAGGTGTACAGCAAAGTGATTCAGTTATACATACATACATGTATATTTTTTTCAGATTCTTTTCCTTCATAGGTTATTACAAAATATTGAGTTTCATAGTTCCCTGTGCTATACAATAGGTCTGTATTCATTATCTATTTTACATCTAGTTGGGTGTATATATTAATTCCAAAATCCTAATTTCTCTCTCCCACCCCCGTCCCCTTTGGTAACCATAAATTTGTTTTTTATGTCTGTGGGTCTATTTCTGTTTTGTACATATGTTTCTTTGTATCTTTTTCTCTTAGATTCCACATGTAAGCAATATTACATGGTATCTTTCTCTGGCTTACTTCCCTTAGTACAGTAATCTCTAGGTCTGTCCATATTGCGGTCAATGACATTGCTTCCATGTCTCAGCTATTGTAAATAGTGCTCCAGTGATTATTGGGGTGCATGCATCTTTTTGAATTATGGTTTTCTCCAGATGTATGCCCAGGAGTGGGATTACAGGATTTATGTGGTAGTTCTATTTTTAGTTTTTAAGGAACCTCCATACTGTTCTCCATGGTGGCTGTAGCAATTTACATTCCCACCAATAGTGTAGGAGGTTCCCTTCTCACCACACTCTCTACAGCATTTATTTGTAGGGTTTTTGGTGATGGCCATTCTGACCAATATGAGGTGATATCTCATTGTACTTTTGATTTAAATGTGTAGTTTCTTTATTAACTGAAGATGCAGACTGACAACCGGCAGACTTGTCCTGACATGTTAAAATTTTTTACTGTGAACTTGAATGCCTTTGTTTAGGATGGGAAGTAGGTGGAGTGAGTGGGGGTGCGGAGGTATGCAGAGGGGTAGTCTTGAGTTAACTGATTACAGTACCCAGCACCCCTTATTGCTTACTCTTTACTCATCTCCTTTTCCTGCTTGACCCCCAAAAGGTATTTGAGTTTTCAGTCCTTGCATAGTTTCTTATTTCTGTCTTAAAATCTCCCCCATCCCAAAGGTTACTTTATAAAAAGTCACCCAGAATGTATTTTGGTGTATGATGTGAGGGAAATGAATCCAAACTTTACATATTGGATGAGTGATTATATCTATGTCATTTATGAATTATGCTACTATCTGTCCATAATATCATTCAAATATTCTTCCAAAACATCCTTTGGAATTTTCAAATTTCTGCTGCTTTAATAGTGAGCATTCTTGTACACAAATCACTGACACATCTCTAATATCCTGATCTATCCTTCAGATAGACTCTGAAGATGAGGTAAAAGGAACTACTTGGTTTTGGTCTTTTGTTTATTGGCTGTTGTACATGACAATACCGATATATATTACCCTAAGTGGAAACTTGTTCACTAATCATTTGAGTAACCTACTTGATCATGGCAAGTTCCAAGATTCACCAAATGTAGGTTTTTGGTGTGTAAATGCCATATGCACAAAGACTGGTTCCAGTTCATGAAGTTAAGGTTTTTTCTTTTAAGGTTTATTTTATAAACATGTATGAAAAGTTCTACATTATTGTTGGTCAAATTACAGAACAATCTGCCTTGAAGCCAGTATACAGTTTTCAAGATCATCAGAGACACTCTGTTTTTTTAGGTCTTCAAAGAAAAAATGGTTTGACTTGTTTTACTTCTTGTTATGTAAGATTTAAAAGCATATACATCAACTTATTTGTGCAGCAATTAATTAATCTATGAAGCCATGATTTACTGTTAAAGTTAACCCACACCGTCTGTTGGCATTTCACGATAACTTGAAAACAGCTCCAGTGACAGTGGGAAGGCAATTTTAAGCAAAAGAGCTGTTACTGGGAAAGAGTTGTTTCTTTCAACAGCCTACTTTGGAATGCTGTCACTTTCCTCACCAACTGGATCAGATGCTAAGAAATGGCCCAACAGTCCCTTTTCAGTTCCTCTTTGCTTTCTGCCATAAGGGTGGTGTCATCTGCGTATCTGAGGTTATTGATATTTCTCTTGGCAATCTTGATTCCAGCTTGTGCTTCATCCAGCCTGGAATTTCACATGACGTACTCTGCATATAAGTTAAATAAGCAGGGTGACGATATACAGCCTTGATGTACTCCTTTCCCAATTTGCAACCTATCCATTGTTCCATGTCCATTTCTAAGTGTTGCCTCTTGACCTGCATACAGATTTCTCAGGAGGCCAGTAAGGTGGTCTGGTATTCCCATTGTTGAAGAATTTTCCACAGTTTGTATTGATCGACAGAGTCAAAGGCTTTGGCATAGTCAATTAAGCATATATTTTTCTGGAACTCTCTTGCTTTTTCAAGGATCCAACAGATGTTGGCAATTTGATCTCTGGTTCCTCTGCCTTTTCTAAATCCAGCTTGAACATCTGGAGGTATACTTAATGAAATTCTTTCTCACGCAAGTACAATTTATACATTTGTGAATAACCTTCCTCTAGTAGGGGTCGCAGAGTCGGACATGACTGAAGCGACTTAGCAGCAGCAGCAGCAGCAGTAGCAGCAGACTAGCCTACTGACAGAAGTGTCAAAGCTGGGATGGGGTCAAACAATTCATTGATTTACCAAACACTTTTTAGGCATCACTTACTCTGAACTGGCCTCATGAGAACAGAGATAAAACGTGAAGACACTTGCTCACAGGGGCTGTTAGCAGGAAAAACAGAATATGAAAATAGAGTGTTGTGTGTACAGGACAGAACCACCAGGACTAGCCTGTAAGAGGGTCCTAGGACCTTAGAGAATGGAGCCGTTCCTGCAGTAGGGGGAATTACACATTCAGCCATGTGTATGAGGCCCCTGCCTGGTGTCAGGCAAGGTACTCAGACCTGGGACCCTCCATGATTGTGATGTTAAATGTAATACTTACATAAGTGCCTTCAAATCGGATGAAATGGTTTCCTTTGAAAATCCACTACCCTATGCTTTGAGTGCTTTGTCTATCATGTGCAATAACTTTGTAAAATCCATATAGTGATTCAAATCTGGATGTCACCATCAAGAAAAAAAGAACATGTTTTCTCTGATAACAAAAATTGCTGTAGTTCATTTTTATTGAGGAACCAAGTAAGGGGAAATTTTCTGGTAAGTAGAAATACTTTTTCAACAAAGAAACTTGCCATTAAATACTAATTAAAGCTAATTCCTCCTTGAAAACATGCTAAGTGAAGAAAGGCACAAAAGATCATATATGATGCCATTTACATGAAATATCCAGAGCAAGCAAATCTAGACAGTAGGTTAGTGGTTGTGAGGGACTGGGAAAAGGAGAGCATGTGGAGTGACTTTACTGGATACAAGGTTTCTTTTGGGGGGTGATTAAAACATTTTGCAATTTAGTGGTGGAAATGCACAGTCTTGTGACTATACTAAAACCCGCTAAATTGTACGCCTTAAATAATGAATAGGCTCCCTTGCCACAACTAGAGAAAGACCATGCAGCAAGGAAGACCCAGCACAGCCAAAAGCCATCAAATTTTTTTAAATGATGAGTATTATAAAATGTAGTCTATTTAAAAAAATTTTAAAAGAAACCTGGTTCCAAACTGTTTAAACTTCTGCATCATATTGCCATTGTGAGAATTATGACTGAAGCGTTTAAAAAATACATCTATTTCTGGTATCTACAGAAGCCGAAGGGAGCCCTCAAATTTCCCTGACTTTTAAAAAAAATTCACTTACAATAGGAACATGGAAGCCATTTAGCAAGTCTAAATGCTCAATAAGGAATACTGGAAAAGTATAGGGCAAGCTTCTACAAAGAACTAAAACCTGCTTGACCCATGTAAACACAAAGATTAAAAAAAAAAATACAATTCATGGTTTTAAGTTCAAAAAGTCACAAGAAGATTTGGGAGAATATTAAGCCAAATGCTATGGCTGGGCCGTGTTAAAGGAATGCTGGATTCCAGATAGCTGTGTAAATGCTCTGTGCCTCGGTTTACTCATCTTTAAATGGGAACACCTTGCCATGCTAAGTCGCTTCAATCGTGTCCGACTCTGTGCGACCCCATAGACGGCAGCCCACCAGGCTCCCCCATCCCTGGGATTCTCCAGGCAAGAACACTGGAGTGGGTTGCCATTTCCATCTCCAATGCACAAAAGTGAAAAGTCCGACCCTCAGCAACCCCATGGACTGCAGCCTTCCAGGCTCCTCTGTCCATGGGATTTTCCAGGCAAGAGTACTGGAGTGGGGTGCCATTGCCTTCTCCGATTAAATGGTAATAACAGCCCCTAATTCAAAAGATTGTTGTGAACATAAGTACATAAAGGGGCTTCCCAGGTGGCGCTAGTGGTAAAGAACCTGCCTGCTAATGGAAGAAACGCAAGAGATGTGGGTTCGATCCCTGGCTTGCGAAGATCCCTTGGTGGCGGGCACGGCAACCCACTCCAGTATTCTTGCCTGGAGAATCCCCATGGACAGAGGAGTCTGGCGGGCCACAGTCCATAGGGTCGGAAAGAGCTGGACATGACTGAGGACCCACACATCCTTCCATCCTTGCCAATGTAGAAGACTGCAAGAGATGCAGATTCAATCCCTGGATGGGGACCATCTCCTGAAGGAGGAAATGGCAACCCCCTGCAGTCTGGAGAATCCCATGGACAGAGGAGCCTGGTGGACTACAGTCCATAGGGTCACACAAAGTCGGACACGGCTGAAGCAACTTAGCACAAGTACATGAATGTCTTAAAAGCACTTTTTAAAAAAATGGCAGCTATATAATTATCGGTTAACAATGGACCAACTTTTACTTCTTGCTTACCCATATTTTCTAAGTGACCTGCAACGAACACCATTTTTCTAAGAGGACTTATTGTTTAAAACAAAAAACGGGTCGAAACATTCCACGAGCAGACGAAAGAGTGAGATCAAAGAACTTAAAGGATACAGAGAGGGCACACCAACGCGCCCGACGGAAGCCGACGGAGGCAGGTGGCGCCCGCGGGCGGAGAGCACGCGGGGCACCTCGGACGCCGGCCGGCGGCCTCCGGCCGCCATGCTCTTCCGGTCCCAGAGGCCGGGCGGCGGAAGTCGTCACTCGCCGAGGGACGGAACCCACGCCGCGCACCCGGCGGCAGGCTAGCCATGGCGATGGGCGGAGGCGGCGGCGGCTTCCCGGAGCCAGAGGACTCGGTACTGTTCCGGCGCGGCACTGGCGAGGTGAGGTTGAGGCCCCGCTGTCGCCCACCGACCCCCGCGCTCCTTCCCCGGCCGGTCTGCTCACTGCGCGGCCGTGATCCGCATGTTTCTACATCTTTCCCCACCTGGGAGCCTCAGCCTCAAGCTCCTTCTTCGCCCAGTTTGGGCTCCGTAATGACTTTGAGCGCTGCCGCCACTTGACTGTCCCTTGGCTGTCCACCCCCTAGCTCTGAGAGGGCGTGGGACCTGTGTGGGGACAGGCCAGGGCGAAGCAGGGAAACTAGTTAGGTGTTTATTGAAATGATCCAATTGTTAAGCCGTGAAGAGCAAAATCACTTGGATTCTGGATATATTTTGAAATCAGAGGCAACAGGTTGTGCACGTGGATACAATAATAGACGCGTGAGAGGAAAGTGAAGGATAACTCCAAGATTGTTCTGAAGAACTAAAAAGATTAAGTTGCCTTTTACTAAGATGGGGAAGACTACACGTAGAACAGGTTCATAAGGGGGTAAGATTTGAACTCATTCTTTAAAAAAATATATTTTTTTTAACTTTTGTATTGGGATATGGCACCCAACTCCAGTACTCTTGCCTGGAAAATCCCAGGGACCGGGGGGTGGAGCCTGGTGGGTGGGCTGCCGTCTATGGGTCGCACAGAGTCGGACACGACTGAAGCGACTTAGCAGCAGCAGCAGCAGCATAGCCGATTAACAGTGTTGTGGTAGTTTAGAACTCATTCTTGAGTGAAATGTGATTGGAGCGAGTTCAAGAGTCGGAGAGGAGAAATTCAAGGCAACGCATATAAGCAAATATTTCAAGTTTTATTGTGGGTACTGGAAGATAGAGAAATCAGATGGAGAGGGAGTGAGATAAAGAGGATTCTTAATTGGTTTTTTATTTTGAAGATGGGAACAATGTTTCAGCATGTTTGTGGACTGATAGGAAAGATCCAATAAGGACGATATAATTGATTTCGCAGAAGAAAGAAGAGGATTGCAGCAGCAATGTTCTAGAGTAGGTAGGAGGGAATGGATTTGGCCTTTGTTAGAAATATTGACAGTTCAGTTGTATGGGTACAGATTTGTGTGGATGGGCAGATAGAGTGGCAGGAGATTATGAAAATTCTGTTTTGATTGTTGCTATTCTCTCAGTAAAAGAAGCAAGTCATCAGTAGTGAGGAGGGAGCAGGGGTCAGGTGTTGGAGGTTAGGGAAGAGAGAAGGTAGGAAGTGAGCCTCTAGGAGACTGGGTGAGTGTTGGATTAAATGTAGTGGAATTGTTGCTAGGAAACATTCAAGGCCTACTTCAGATTTGTGGTTATGAATTTAAAGGAGACTAGATAGTATGATTGTTGCTCAGTTGTGTCTGACTCTTTTCGACCCCATGAATCCCAGCACGCCAGGCCTCCCTGTCCATCACCAACTCCCGGAATTCACTCAGACTCACGTCCATCAGTGATGTCATCTAGCCATCTCATCCTCTGTCATCCCTTTCTCCTCCTGCCCCCAATCCCTCCCAGCATCAGAGTCTTTTCCAATGAGTCAACTCTTGACATGAGGTGGCCAAAGTACTGGAGTTTCAGCTTTAGCATCATTCCTTCCAAAGAAATCCCAGGGCTAATCTCCTTCAGAATGGACTGGTTGGATCTCCTTGCAGTCCAAGGGACTCTCAAGAGTCTTCTCCAACACCACAGTTCAAAAGCATCAATTCTTCAGCACTCAGCTTTCTTCACATCCAACTCTCACATCCATACATGACCACTGAATAACCATAGCCTTGACTAGACGGACCTTTGTTGGCAAAGTAATGTCTCTGCTTTTCAATATGCTATCTAGGTTGGTCATAACTTTCCTTCCAAGGAGTAAACATCTTTTAATTTCATGGCTGCAGTCACCATCTGCAGTGATTTTGGAGCCCAAAAATATAAAGTCTGCCACTGTTTCCACTGTTTCCCCATCTATTTCCCATGAAGTGATGGGACCAGATGCCATGATCTTCGTTTTCTGAATGTTGAGCTTTAAGCCAACTTTTTCACTCTCCTCTTTCACCTTCATCAAGAGGCTTTTTAGTTCCTCTTCACTTTCTGCCATAATGGTGGTGTCATCTGCATATCTGAGGCTATTGATATTTCTCCCGGCAATTTTGATTCCAGCTTGTGCTTCATCCAGCCCAGGGTTTCTCATGATGTACTCTGCATATAAGTTAAATAAGCAGGGTGACAATATACAGCCTCCTTTTCCTATTTGGAACCAGTCTGTTGCTCCGTGTCCAGTTCTAACTATTGCTTCCTGACCAGCATACAAATTTCTCAAGAGGCAGGTCAGGTGGTCTGGTATTCCCATCTCTTTGTAAAGCGTCTGCCCACAATGCGGGAGACCCAGGTTCGACTCCTGGGTCGGGAAGATCCCCTGGAGAAGGAAATGGCAATCCACTCCAGCACTCTTGCCTGGAAAATCCCATGGACGGAAGAGCCTGATAAGCTACAGTCTGTGGGGTCGCAAAGAGTCGGATACAACTGAGCGACTTCACTTTCACTTGAGCACTCTTTGGCATTGCTTTTCTTTGGGATTGGAATAAAAACTGACCTTTTCCAGTCCTGTGGCCACTGCTGAGTTTTCCAGATTTGCTGGCATATTGAGTGCAGCACTTTCACAGCATCATCTTTCAGGATTTGAAATAGCTCAACTGGAATTCCATCACCTCCACTAGCTTTGTTTGTAGTGATGCTTTCTAAGCCCCACTTGACTTCACATTCCAGGATGTCTGGCTCTAGGTCAGTGATCACACCTTCGTGATTATCTGGGTGGTGAAGATCTTTTTTGTACAGTTCTTCTGTGTGTTCTTGCCACCTCTTCTTAATATCTTCTGCTTCTGTTAGGTCCATACCATTTCTGTCCTTTATCGAGCCCATCTTTGCATGAAATGTTCCCTTGGTATCTCTAATTTTCTTGACGAGATCTCTAGTCTTTCCCATTCTATTGTTTTCCTCTATTTCTTTGCACTGATCGCTGAGGAAGGCTTTCTTATCTCTCCTTGTTATTCTTTGAAACTCTGCATTCAAATGCTTATATCTTTGCTTTTCTCCTTTGCTTTTTGCTTCTCTTCTTTTCACAGCTATTTGTAAGGCCTCCCCAGACAACCATTTTGCTTTTTTGCATTTCTTTTCCATGGGGATGATCTTGATCCCTGTCTCCTGTACAATGTCACGAACCTCCGTCCATAGTTCATCAGGCACTCTATCCATCGATCTAGTCCCTTGAATCTATTTATCACTTCCACTGTATAATCATAAGGGATTTGATTTAGGTCATACCTGAATGGTCTTGTGGCTTTCCCTACTTTCTTCAATTTAAGTCTGAATTTGGCAATAAGGAGTTCATGATCTGAGCCACAGTCAGCTCCCAGTCTTGTTTTTGTTGACTGTATAGAGCTTCTCCATCTTTGGCTGCAAAGAATATAATCAATCTGATTTCAGTGTTGACCATCTGGTGATGTCCATGTGTAGAGTCGTCTCTTGTGTTGTTGGAAGAGGGTATTTGCTATGACCAGTACATTTTCTTGGCAAAATTCTTATTAGTCTTTGCCCTGCTTCAGTCTGTACTCCAAGGCCAAATTTGCCCATTACTCTAAGTGTTTCTGACTTCCTACTTTTGCATTCCAGTCCCCTGTAATGAAAAGGACATCTTTTGGGGGTGTTAGTTCTAAAAGGTCTTGTAGGTCTTCATAGAACCGTTCAACTCTTCAGCGTTACTGGTTGGGGCATAGACTTGGATTACTGTGATATTGAATGGTTTGCCTTGGAAACGAACAGAGATCGTTCTGTTGTTTTTGAGATTGCATCCAAGTACTGCATTTCGAACTCTTTTGTTGACCATGATGGCTACTCCATCTCTTCTGAGGGATTCCTGCCCGCAATAGTAGATATGGTCATCTGAGTTAAATTCACCCATTCCAGTCCATTTTAGTTTGCCGATTCCTAGAATGTTGACGTTCACTCTTGCCATCTCTTGTTTGACCGCTTCCAATTTGCCTTGATTCATGGACCTGACACTCCAGGTTCCTATGAAATATTCCTATGAAATATGCTGTAGCATCCTCGTTCCTCACCTCCACCGCCAGATGATTCTTCCTCCCTAAAACTCCCAGGAAAATTCTGTCACCAAACTCCACCGTCCACTATCCCTTCTCACAGCAATCACCTACAGCCTCCTGGGTCACCCTGCTTCATTCCCTGAGGTTTATATCCCAGTACTCTCTCCAACACTACTCCTGTCCTAAGTTTTGGTTATTTAAAAACCCATGTACATGATCCTTCCAATACCCTATCCTTGTTAGTTCTGTAAATGCTTCACTACCAATGACCTTTTAGAGCGCCCAGTCTCAGCTACCCACTTCTATGGCT
Source organism: Bos mutus (assembly GCF_027580195.1). Classification (NCBI taxonomy): domain Eukaryota; kingdom Metazoa; phylum Chordata; class Mammalia; order Artiodactyla; family Bovidae; genus Bos; species Bos mutus. Next base: position 28,199,877 of record NC_091636.1, on the reverse strand, counting down.
TTTCATATAACCATTAACTACAACCTCTCTATAAATTCAACTAAGAATCCTACTCTCCAGCTACCACCTGCCAGGCTCTCCAACTTACTCTTAGTAGGTTGATGATGACAGTCATCTTCACCTCCCTGGGGCTGGTGAAACTGTGACCTTCCCACTTTTTAAACTGTCTCTCACCATCCTAATGTCCTCCCTTTCTTTCTTAGCCAGCTTAAATTCCACCATCAGTCAAGAAGATAACTCTCTGTACTGGCCTCCTCACTTCATACTAGGTTAAAACCATAACCCTATTAATTTCTACTTGTCATTGAGTAGAAATTTAACCTAGTCATCATCAACTTACTGGGAGTAAGTTGGAGAGCCTGGCAGGTGGTAGCTGGAGAGTAGGATTCTTAGTTGAGTTTATAGAGAGTTTGTAGTTAATGGTTATATGAAAAGCCATAGAAGTGGGTAGCTGAGACTGGGCGCTCTAAAAGGTCATTGGTAGTGAAGCTTTTACAGAACTAACAAGGATAGGGTATTGGAAGGATCATGTACATGGGTTTTTAAATAACCAAAACTTAGGACAGGAGTAGTGTTGGAGAGAGTACTGGGATATAAACCTCAGGGAATGAAGCAGGTTGACCCAGGAGGCTGTAGGTGATTGCTGTGAGAAGGGATAGTGGACGGTGGAGTTTGGTGACAGAATTTTCAAACCTGGGAGTTTTAGGGAGGAAGAATCATCTGGAAGTGGAGGTGAGGAACAAGGAAGATTCCTTCCCACCTCTGGCACACTGATTTGAGAGATATGGAGAAGACATTTCATTTTGAAATGCCTGTAGGGACAGAGGTGGGCTACTGTTGATGACTGAGGAACAAATAAAAGTCAGTCCTGATGGTCTGTTCTCTTTGCTATGCTGGGTAACAAGTCACCCAAAACTTGGTGGCTTGGAACAATAATCATTTTATTTTTTCCTCATAATTTCCGTGGGGCAGGAGCCTGTGAAGGTCTCGGTGGGTGGGTCTCCTTCATTCCTTTCATGTGTTTACATGCACATAATTGTCGGAGCTACAGTAGCTGGTGACTGAGCAGCTGGGGACCAACAAGCCGTCTCTTGTCTTCATATTGTCCCAGCTGCTCCATGTACTACCAGTGTGCGGGACGATTTGAATTTCTTTATCAGATCAGATCTGATCAGTCGCTCAGTCGTGTCCGACTCTTTGCGACCCCATGAATCGCAGCATGCCAGGCCTCCCTGTCCATCACCAACTCCCGGAGTTCACTCAGACTCACGTCCATCGAGTCAGTGATGCCATCCAGCCATTTCATCCTCTGTCGCCCCCTTCTCCTCCTGCCCCCAATCCCTCCCAGCATCAGAGTCTTTTCCAATGAGTCAACTCTTGACATGAGGTGGCCAAAGTACTGGAGTTTCAGCTTTAGCATCATTCCTTCCAAAGAAATCCCAGGGCTGATCTCCTTCAGAATGGACTGGTTGGATCTCCTTGCAGTCCAAGGGACTCTCAAGAGTCTTCTCCAACACCACAGTTCAAAAGCATCAATTCTTCAGCGCTCAGCCTTCTTCACAGTCCAGCTCTCACATCCATACATGACCACAGGAAAAACCATAGCCTTGACTAGACGGACCTTTGTTGGCAAAGTAATGTCTCTGCTTTTGAATATGCTATCTAGGTTGGTCATAACTTTCCTTCTAAGGAGTAAACGTCTTTTAATTTCATGGCTGCAGTTACCATCTGCAGTGATTTTGGAGCCCGGAAAAATAAAGTCTGCCACTGTTTCCACTGTTTCCCCATCTATTTCCCATGAAGCTTCCCTTTTATCCCTCCTCATGTCATGTCCCCAGACAACTGCTGATCCACTTTTTGTCAGCCTTGTTTAGTCTGCATTTTCTAGAATTTTACAAACACAGAATCTTTTTTCTAATATGGCGGCATCTTTTATTCAGCATATTTTGCATTTCATCCATTTATGTATCAGTTATTCATTCCTTTTCATTGCTGTAGGATCCTGTTGCATAAATATGCTACAGTTTATTCGTTTGCTTGTTCATGAACATTTGGGTTGCCTTCAGTTTGCAACTATTAAAAATAGAAACACCATAAATATTAGTGTAGAAGGCTTTGTATGAGCATATGCTTTTATTTCTCTTTGGGGAATGCCTGGGTCATGGAGTAGATATATTTTAATTCTTTTTTTTCTTTTTTCTTTTGGCTCCCCTCCGAGGCTTGTGGGATCTTAGTTCACTGACCAGACAATGAACCCAGGCCCCTAGCAGTAAAAGCAGGAGTCCTAACTACTGTTTATTAAATTGTTTAGCTTTTATTCTTCAGGAACCCCATTTACTCATATGCTAGACATTTTGCCAGTCACCACTTTTTTTCCTTCCTTTCTTCTTTCCTTTCTTTTCATCTATTCTTTGGTACCCGTTAGATGTTCAGTCAGCTATCTTCTTTGGGTACCTTGTAGTCAGTATTACTTTTTCTTCCTTTTCTTTCTTGATTTTGTTTAACTTCTGATTTGACTCCCAATTGCCTTCTTTTTTCATCTGAGTTTTTAGAAATTTTGATTGTGTTTTTTTCCATACTGCAAATGCTTGTTTGACAATTTAATTTCAGATGGCTATTGCATTTTCTTCTGTTTGTGATTGTTAGTTGAGAATTTTTGTCACCTAAAATATTTCTTCTTATAATAGCTTTGTATGGATATCTTGGTGGTTCATTTTGAGATTTCTTGTAACAGTTGAAATGTGATGAGTTTAGACTGCTGTGTATTTGTGTCTTTTAAGAGTGCCCGCGTCTAGTGATAGAGTGGAGCAGGACTTTCTTTTATAAGTAGTACCTTTTGCATTGGCAGAAGTGACGTATCTTCTGCTTTAAGGAACATCTCCCATTCCAAGGGCAGCATAACCTTAGACGAGTCAATTACTTGTTTGTGGTTACTTTCCATATCTACAAAATGATTTAATGATTTTAACAAGTGTGTATTTATTTATGTTTGGCTGCGCTGGGTCTTTCTTGCTTCTCTGGCTTTCTCTAGTTGCAGAGAGCGGGGGCTACTCTACTTGCTGTGCCAGGGCTTCCCATTGCAGTGGCTGGTTGCGGAATACAAGTGGCTTGTTGCAGAATGCAGGCTCCAAGGCACGAGGGCTTCAGTAGTTGCAGCTCCCAGACTCCAGAACACGGGCTCAATAGTTGTGGCTCCGGGGCTTCAGAACACAGGCTCAATAGTTTCGACACACAGGCCTAGTTGCTCTTGCTGCTGCTGCTAGCGCTGCTAAGTCGCTTCAGTCGTGTCTGACTCTGTGCAGCCCCATAGACGGCAGCCCACCAGGCTCCCCCGTCCCTGGGATTCTCCAGGCAAGAACACTGGAGTAGGTTGCCATTTCCTTCTCCAATGCATGAAAGTTAAAAGTGAAAGTGAAATCGCTTAGTCGTGTCCGACTCCTAGCGACCCCATGGACTGCAGCCCACCAGGCCCCTCCGTCCATGGGATTTTCCAGGCAACAGTACTGGAGTGGGATGCCATTGCCTTCTTCTCAAGTTGCTCTTGAGGCATGTGGAATCTTCCCCAATCAGGGGTTGAACCCATGTTTCCTGCATTGGCAGGCGGATTCTTTACCACTGAGGCCACTGGAAAAGCCCGACTTAATGATTTTTAAGTACTTTTTACTATAGAGCAAGATTAATAGCTTTATATGAGAACGTATTTCTCTCTGTATGGTGGATATTAACAAGAAAAAGAGACATTCATTTTACAACTAAATGAGTTTTATATCCAACCTCTTTGGAACTTATCAGTTGACTAATATTGTATAAAATCCAACATACAAATTGATGGTGTTTTATAACCTGTCTTCCCTTCACCAACATTGTGTATTCAAACTTACCTTCAACTCCTCTATAGCATGGAAATTATTCTAGTTGGACTTGTTGCCCCACTGACCTGTCAAAGTGTGTATTTTTGAAAGTAAAGTGAAGTGACAGTGAAAGTCACTCCGTGGTATCCGACTCTTTGTGACCCCACGGACTATACAGTCTGTGGAATTCTCCAGGCCAGAATGCTGAAGTGGGTAGCCTTTCCCTTCTCCAGGGGATCTTCCCAACCCAGAGATCAAACCTAGGCCTCCACATTGCAGGCGGATTCTTTATGGGCTGAGCCACAAGAGTTTTTAATTGTGGTTTCAAAAAAAGACTATTATCATCTTAACTGCTGTTAAGCATACACCTCTGTGTGCGTGTGTGTGCTCATTGCTCAGTCGTGTCCGACTCTGCGACCCCATGGACTGTAGCCCGCCAGGCTCCTCTGTCCATGGAGCTTTCCTGGCAAGAATACTGGAGAGGGTTGCCATTTCCTCCTCCAGGGGGTCTTCCCGACCCGGGGATGGAGCCTGTGTCTCTTGCGTCTCCCACATTGGCATGGATATGCTTTACCTCTGTGCCACCTGAGAAGCCTGTACGTTTACAGTAGTGTTAAATATATTCATATTGTAGTACAGTAGATCTCCACAACTTTTTAATCTCGCAAAACTGAAACTCTACCCATTAAACATTTATTTCCTCCTCTTCTTTTAAAGCCTGAGGTAACTGCCATTCAGCTTTCTGTTTCTCTGACTTTTACTTCTTAGGTCCCTCATATGAGTGGAATCATACAGGCAGTGTGTTTATTTTTGCTTCCATGCTTTTTTTGGCTCATGGTTGTCCTTAGAATGCTTGGTAGTTTCTTTTCTATCTATCTAAATCCTTTTAGTTTCTATTTCCTAGCCTGTTTCCCCCATGATCATCCACCGTATGTTTCCTCTTTTTAATTGAGGTATAATTGACATACAACATTATATTAGTTTTAGTTGTACAGCATAATGATTTCAAATGTATACATATTTCAAAATGATCACAATAAGACTAGTTAATCTGTTACCATCAGTTCAGTTCAGTTGTTCAGTCATGTCTGATTCTTTGCAACCCCATGGACTGCAGCACGCCTGGCCTCCCTGTCCATCACCAACTCCAAGAACTTACTCAAACTCATGGCCATTGAGTCGGTGATGCCATCCAACCATCTCATCCTCTTGTTGTCCCCTCCTTCTCCCACCTTCAGCCTTTCCCAGCTTCAGGATCTTTTCCAGTGAGTCAGTTCTTCACATCAGGTGGCCAAAGTATTGGAGTTTTAGCTTTAGCATCATCAGTCCTTCCAATGAATATTCAGGACTGATATCCTTTAGGATTGACTGGTTGGATCTCCTTGCAGTCCAAGGGACTTTCAGTAGTCTTCTCCAACACCACAGTTCAAAAGTATCAATTCTTCAGCACTCAGCTTTCTTTATAGTCCAACTCTCACATCCATACATGACAACTGGAAAAACCACAGCTTTGACTAGACGGACCTTTGTTGGTAAAGTAATGTCTCTGTTTTTAAATATGCTGTCTAGGTTGGTCATAGCTTTTCTTCCAAGGAGCAAGCCTCTTTTAATTTTATGGCTGCACTCACCATCTGCAGTGATTTTGGAGCCCCAAAATATAAAGTCTGTCACTGTTACACTGTTTCCCCATCTATTTGCCATGAAATGATGGGCCTGGATGTCATGGTCTTAAGTTTTTTGAATGTTGAGTTTTAAGCCAACTTTTTCACTCTCCTCTTTCACTTTCATCAAGAAGCTTTTTAGTTCCTCTTCACTTTCTGCCATAAGTGTGGTGTCATCTGTGTATCTGAGGTTATTAATATTTCTCCCAGCAGTCTTGAGTCCACCTTGTGCTTCATCCAGCCTGGCATTTCACATGATGTACTCTGCATATAAGTTAAATAAGCAGGGTGACAGTATACAGCCTTGATATACTCGTTTGCTTATTTGGAACCAGTCTGTTGTTTCATGTCCAGTTCTAACTGTTCCTTCGTGACCTGCATACAGATTTCTCAGGAGGCAGGTCAGGTGGTCTGGTATTCCCATCTCTTTCAGAATTTTCCACAGTTTATTGTGATTGACACAGTCAAAGGCTTTGGTGTAGTCAATAAAGCAGAAATAGATGTTTTTCTGGAACTCTCTTGCTTTTTCGATGATCCAGTGGATGTTGGCAATTTAATCCCTGGTTTCCCTGCCTCTTCTAAATCCAGCGTGAACATCTGGAAGTTCATGGTTCATGTACTGTCAAAACCTGGCTTGGAGAATTTTGAGCATTACTTGCTAGCATGTGAGGTGAGTGCAATTGTGTGGTACTTTGAAGATTCTTTGGCATTGCCTTTCTTTGGGATTTGCAGTCAGGTTGATGGAAACAAATAGCCCCAGGTCATTCACCTTAAAATCTAAATAAACAAACAAACAATTGGCCAACCAGAGGTATAGAATTGGTATAGAATTTAAAGACTCAAGCGACAGTTTTCTATAACAGGTTAACCTGGGGTGTCCTCTAATGCACATTAATGAAGTCTCCTTTATGTACAGCTGGGAAGGTCCCCTGGAGGAGGAAATGACAACCCACTCCAATATTTTTACCTAGAGAATCCCATGGACAGAGGAGCCTGGCGGGCTGTAGTCCACGGGGTCACAAAAAGTTGAACACGACTGAGCAACTAATACTTCTTTGGGATTGGAATGAAAACTGACCTTTTCCAGTCCTGTGTGCACTGCTGAGTTTTCCAAATCTGCTGGCATATTGAGTGCAGCACTTTCACAGCATCATCTTTCAGGATTTGAAATAGCTCAACTGGAATTCCATCTCCTCCACTAGTTTTGTTCGTAGTGATGCTTCCTAAGGCCCACTTGACTTTGCATTCCAGGATGTCTGGGTCTAGATAAGTGATCACATCATCGTGATTATCTAGGTCATGAAGATCTTTTTTGTAGAGTTCTTCTTCTGTGTATTTTTGCCACCTCTTCTTAATATCTTCTGCTTCTGTTAGGTCCATACCATTTCTGTCCTTTATTGAGCCCATCTTTGCATGAAATGTTCCCTTGGTATGTCTAATTTTCTTGAAGAGATCTGTAGTCTTTCTCATTCTATTGTTTTCCTCTATTTCTTTGCATTAATCACTGGGGAAGACTTTCTTATATCCTTGCTGTTCTTTGGAACTCTGCATTCAAATGGGTATATCTTTTGTTATGTCTGTCACCATACTTGGTTACAATTGTTTTTTCCTGGTGTTGAGATTCTGAGTTTTGCATTTTGCAGCGTGTAGTGCAGTGTTATTAACTGTAGTTAGCATGCTGCACGTTACAGCCCATGACTGACTGACTTCATAACTCGAAGTTGGTACATTTTGACTCCCAGTGCCCTTTTCAACCCCTCCACCCCTGTTCCTGGAAACTGCCAGTCTGTTCTTTGAGTCTTTGAGGTTGGGCTTTTTATTGTTGTTTGGTTGTTTTGTTTTTGTTTCTAAATTCCACATAAAAGTAAGATCACATGGTATGTATCTGTCTTTCTCATTTCATTTAGTGTAATGCCCTCAGGGACCATTCATGTAGTCTCCAAATGACAAGATTTCATTCTTTCTTATGGCTGAATAATATTCTATTGTATATGAACAGGTATCCCCTGCTTTTTTAAGTTGACTTTCTGCCACTTTGGTTTCATAAAAGACGTACATTAATATGTGTTTTCATTAACTGAAAGAAATCCAGAGAGGATTTTCACTTTTATGAAAAAAAAAAAAAGTGCAAAGTAAAGATAACACTGTTTTGTTTTGCAGCAAGGCATGATAGAGGCCGCATGCCACCCAAGCAGCGAGAGTGGCACCACCAGGCTCCTTCCCCAGGAGCTAACTCAGCGTCAAGCCAGCGTAGCTTTGAACTGTGCCTGTGAGCATCTGTGCTTTATCCTGATTTTTTTTTAATCCATTAGCAGGTTATATTCTAACGTCATTGATTCTTTGCTTTATTCTGTCTCCATTTATAAAAGATTTCATAGGAATATCCTACTTTCAGGTTTTTCAGGTGGGGGGCAAAACCTGTATGCATTTTGTTTCCATTCTCCCGTTGTTGGACACTTCGCTTATCTCCATCTCTCGTCTTTTGTAAGTGATAAAGCAGTGAGTGTGGGGAGGGCGCATGTACCTTTTCAAGTCAGTGTTTTGTTTTCTGTGGGTAGGTTCCATTAGTGGGATCTGCTGGATCATGTGGTGGTTCTGTTTTTTGAGGAAACTTCATACTGTTTTCCGCAGTGGCTGTGCCGGTTTACATGCCCACCAGGAGTGTACTGTTGTCCCTTACGTCTCCATCCTCATCAACACTTGTTATCTTTTTTTTAATGTGTATATATTTTATTTTATTTTTTCAAGTTCATTTTTAATCGGAGGATAATTACTTTACAATGTTGTGTTGATTTCTGCTGTACAACAAAGTGAATCAGCCACAAGTATACATATAGCCCCTCCCTTTAAGCCTCCTTCCCACCAGTTATTGCCTTTTTCATAATAGCCATTCTAGCAGGTGTGAGGTGATGTATCATTGTGGTTTTGATTTGCACTTACCTAATGATGTTCAGGCTGGTTTTAGAAAAGGGAGAGGAACCAGAGATCGAATTGCCAACAACCGCTGGATCAGGAAAAAGCAAGAGGGTTCCAGAAAAACATCTGCTTTATTGACTATGCCAAAGCCTTTGACTGTGTGGATCACAATAAACTGGAAAATTCTTCAAGAGATGGGAATACCAGACCACCTGACCTGCCACTTGAGAAACCTATATGCAGGTCAGGACGTAACAGTTAGAACTGGACATGGAACAACAGACTGGTTCCAAATAGGAAAAGGAGTACGTCAAGGCTGTATATTGTCACCCTGCTTATTTGACTTATATGCAGAGTACATCATGAGAAATGCTGGGCTGGAAGAAGCACAGGGTGGAATCAAGATTGCCCGGAGAAATACCAATAGCCTCAGATATGCAGATGACACCACCCTTATGGCAGAAAGTGAAGAGGAACTAAAAAGCCTCTTGATGAAACAGGAGAGTGAAAAAGTTGGCTTAAAGCTCAACATTCAGAAAACAAAGATCATGGCATCTGGTCCCATCACTTCATGGGAAATAGATGAGGAAACAGTGGAAACAGTGGCAGACTTTATTTTTTTGAGCTCCAAAATCACTGTAGATGGTGATTGCAGCCATGAAATTCAAAGACGCTTACTCCTTGGAAGGAAAGTTATGACCAACCTAGATAGCATATTAAGAATCAGAGACATTATTTTGCCAACAAAGGTCCATCTAGTCAAGGCTATGGTTTTTCCGGTGGTCATGTATGGATGTGAGAGTTGGACTGTGAAGAAAGCTGAGTGCTGAAGAATTGATATTTTGAACTGTGGTGTTGGAGAAGACTCTTGAGAGTCCCTTGGAATGCAAGGAGATCCAACCAGTCCATTCTAAAGGAGATCAGTCCTGAGTGTTCTTTGGAAGGACTGATGCTAAAGCTGAAACTCCAGTACTTTGGCCACCTCATGTGAAGAGTTGACTCATTGGAAAAGACTCTGATGCTGGGAGAGATTAGGGGCAGGAGGAGAAGGTGATGACAGAGGATGAGATGGCTGGATGGCATCACCAACTCAATGGAAATGAGTTTGAGTGAACTCTGGGAGTTGGTGATGGACAGGGAGGCCTGGTGTGCTGCGATTCATGGGGTTGTAAAGAGTCAGACACGACTGAGCGACTGAACTGAACTGAATGATTGGTGATGTTGAGCATCTTTCCAGGTACCTGTTGGCCTTCTGTGTCTTTGGACATACACATTCCTCCTTACTTTATTATAAGTGATACCTAAAATAATGTAAACACTGAAGTGAGTCCCCTGTAGGTAGCATATAGGTGTTTTGTGTTTTGTTTTAATCCATTCAACCAGGCTGTCTTTTGATTGGAGAATTTTGTTCATTTCCATTTTAAGTAATTGTTGTGTAGGTTTCTTACTGCCATTTTGTTAAACTTCTGGAGGTCTCATAGTTATTCTGTCTCCTTATTTCCTCTCCCTTTGTGGTTTGATCATTTTATCTAATGGTATGCTTAGATGTTTTTGTTTTTATCTTTTGAGTATTTCCTATAGATTTTTGCTTTTTGCTTTGTGGTTACGAGTCTTACATATAATAACTTATATTTATAGTCATCTATTTTAAGTTGCTAATGAGTTGAATTTGAATTGGTTCTAGAGCTATGCATTTTTATTCCCCTCCACATTGTGCCTTTGATGTCACATGTTACATTAAGCTTCATTCAGAGAGTACAGTGAGCTTGAGCCAGACAGAGAGGGTGAAAATGTTGCATCTGGCAGCCTCTGAGCATCTCCATAGATCCCTGATATGCACCAAACTAGAAGCCTTCTCCTCAAGCCTAATTTTCTGGACAAGCAATGGGCCTATTTCACAGAAAGACTGGGGTGTGTTTCAGTCTGTTATTGGTGCAGTCCCCTGGGGGCAGTAGCCTGCCAAGGACCATTTCTTTGACTGTTGGTCCTGTGGGACCCAAGAACATGCGCCCACCCTGGGCTGCAGCTGTAAAAACCAGTACACCAGACGTAAATTATTAGGCCATCAGATGTGCATACGTCCCCTGTGGGAGATAACTGGTGCTGTGGAGAGCAGCAGAGGGCAAAGATGGCCCTTGTAGGCTGGAGTGAGGCAGACAGCATAAAGACGGTGTTCCTCGCCTCTGGTCTCAGTGTCCTAGCCGGTCACCAGACAGATGATAAATTAAATGCCTGGGCTTCCCAGGTGGGGCTCTCGGTAAAGACTCTGCCTGCCAGTGCAGGAGAAGTAAGAGTCTTGGGTTCCATCCTTGGGTCAGGAACATCCCCTGGAGGAGGGCATGGCCATCCACTCCAGTATTCTTGCCTGGAGAATCCCATGGGCAGAGGAGCCAGGCAGGCCACAGTCCATAGGGTCACACAGAGTGGGACCCGACTGAAGCGACTTAGCACGCATGTGTATCCTGCAGACCACCACTTTAAGATAAGCACATGAGCCTCTTACAGAAAGTCTGGGCACCTCTCAGCCAGCTGCTTCCGCACCGGTATTATGGGGGAGGAGGGGTTCCAAGCATGGGAACCCTTTCAGAGCCAGTCCTCAGTTCTGTTCCTTTGTGTGACTTGTAGATAAAAAACCCCTTGTTTTATTGTTGTTGTTTTTTAATAGTAACCCGTTTTATTTTTAATTAATGACTTTTTAATAAATTAAAATTTATTTGGGTCTTCGTCGCTGCACGAGGGCTCTCTCTAGTTGCAGAGAACAGGAGCTGCTCTCTGGTTGAGGGGCATGGGCTTCTCGTTGCAGTGGCCTCTCGTTGTGGAGCACGGACTTTCGGGGCACACAGGTTTCTCTAGTTGTGGTTCCCGGGCTCTGGAGCGCAAGCTCAGTAGTTGTGGCACACGGGCTTAGCTGCCCCACGGCATGTCGGGTCTTCCCAGGGCAGGGATTGAACCCGTGTCCCCTGCATGGCAGGTGGATTCTTATCCACCGTACCACCAGGGACGTCCCACTTTGTTTTTTAAGTTAGATGTTTTGGTGACTCATCTCTCAGTTACTGGTCTTAAAACTTGGGATACCTAATTTGGGGTTCAGACCTTTTCCTCCTCAGGAAGAAGATGCTGGTTTTTGCGTTTCCTCCTGATTGTGGGTCGCCACACCAGGAGTGGAGTTTATGGCAAAATTCTTCCTCAGCCTTTCCTTCCCACTTTTGCATTAAAACGCTTATTGTTTGACTTCACATTTTAGTATTTTATTGTATTTGTTTTATATCATTCTTTTGTTTTGTGTGACAATATGTCTTATATCCCTGATTAGACCATCTCTCCTGAGAACATGATTTCATGTACCTCTCAGTGAAAAGTGCTTAGTACATGGTGGGCGCTCAAAAATATTTCTTTTTGGATTGGATTAAATATAAATAAAAAGAAATAGCTTAATTATTTTAGGTATTGATTATTTAATATCACTGCCTTTTAAAATTAAAATTAATTGATAAATCACTTTTAATGGTTTGTATCTTTAAACATTTTGAGGATTCTTTTTTTTGAACAATCTAGACACATTGTAAGGTCAAAAGGAAAAAATATTCTTTGGACCACAGAGTCAGTGGTTAGAACGGCCTTCCCAGAGTCTAGATACAGCTGAGCTGATGGCCGGGTGCTTTCCCATTCTGCCAGACTGAACCCCTTCATCTGCTCTTAGAAAAGACTGAAACTTGGGTTACCCCTGAACAGATCCACTTATGGTTGGTGGATAAGAGTTACATTGTAGAGTATTTACATCATGGCACTCCTAGAACATTTCCTTGTGTCTAGCTTTGGGGGTAATGTCACATAATTTCTAAGCAAATGGGCTTCTTGTGATTTATCTAGGTTATAAAATACCCCTTTTTAGTGTGACATTATGTCTGGATTAACTCTTGTTCCTCACACACATTTTTGATGAAACACAACCAAACATGAGTTATCTTTATTCTTTACCTTTCCCAGAGTGATGATTCTGACGTTTGGGATGATACAGCTTTGATAAAAGCATATGATAAAGCTGTGGCTTCATTTAAGGTATGAAATGTTTATTTATTCTTTTCCTTATTTCCTCATGTATACTCATTTGGGAAGAAATTGATAACATACACCAAAGTGTTACAGTACATATTATTCAGTTCTAATTTTGAAGATTAAAGGATAACAGATAAATTAATTAGCTTCCTTCAGAAGTTGGTAACCTGACCATATGTCATCTCTTTAACAGAGGCAATTTAAGTAGTTTTCAAACATTATTTTGAATATATTTACACTATATCAAACTTTTGGGGTCTTCTATTTCAGATTAGTGGAAGGACAGTCAAAATTATACTTTTAAAATATTTAACAAACCCTTATTGAAATAATATTGATGATAAATAGCCGTAGTGCAGTAACGAGTATTTGCAGGTGTTTATAGTGTTCCTGGCACTGTTCCATGTGCTTTACATGCATTAAATTAATTTAATCCTCCCAAAATCCTATGAGGTATCAAGTGTTCCTGATGGTGATGAATGTCAAGAAAGACACAGTTCATTTGCAGGGTGAAGCCTGTATTTTTGCAACCTAAACAAGACTTTTACACAGTTGTCCAATATGATCATTTTCTCTGCTGTTGGAGGTGTTTAGTCTCATTGAGCATCATGCCTGGCCCGTCAGTAGTCTGGGCACAGCATACACTCCCCTGCAGAGCACCAAGTGTAGCGTCTACTTCCTTTCCTGGTCACTCCTGTAGTATGAAGGAAAGAGGAGATCTGCATGTCATCCTTGATAACATGGATGAACTCTAAATTGACCAGTAACATGCTTTCCCACATACATTTAGACTGTCTGACTTGTATGACAGCCAGAGTTACCAGGAGAGTGCCGTGAAATGCAGATCAAAATAGGGCTGAATGTGGGATGGGTTGGTGATATTGAAGGGGGAAGTAGACTGAGTAAAGAAAAAGAACTGATGTGGGCAAGAGATAGTTTCCTTTTAGTGGTGGGGTTAATGTGAAGATATGAAATTGGTGGTCAGAAATATTGAACTAAGGAGAAAAGCCAGAACTAGATAATAGTTTTGGAAGTTTGTTAGCATAGTAAGCATAATTGAAGTAACAGGAATAGATGATCATAAGCAGGTAAAGATGGCAGTTCTTATTGGGAATGCCCAAGTTTAAAACTTGACGAGAGAAGTAATAAAAGCATTAGGGCTCTGCATTGCTATGTCATCAAAAATGCTGTGACTATCAAGAAAAATGATTGACAGAGAGGCTGAGAGTGGGGAGACTTGCTCGAAAGGGTCCTTAGAGCTGGTGATCAGTATATGATATCTTCAAGAGCAGTTTCTGTAGCCTGTGGGATGGTGACAAAGAGCCTCTCTGAGGTGGTAGGGCCTGGAGGCCACTTTGTAGTGGCTGAGTTACATTGTGACTTTTTAATAATATATCACTCTGTAACACATTTCTATTCACATTTTCATAGCACGCTCTGAAGAACGGTGACATTTCCGAAGCCTCAGAAAAACCAAAAGGCACACCTAAGAGAAAATCTGCTAAGAATAAAAGCCAAAGAAAGAACACCACAAGTCCTTCAAAGCAGGTTATTTTAAAACCACAAGATTTAACTTCTGAGCATTTCTTGTTACTGTCCTTATTAAATAGTATAAAATATCTTTAATTAAATGATTAGTACAGTGTTTTCCATTGACATGTAATCATAAAATTTCTGAAGCACCTCAACTTTTCTATTGTTCAGGAACATGCATGTTAATAAAACCATAAGGGATTAGGAGGGAATGACACATGCTAAATTCAGGACAGTGTCTACTGTATGTTGGGGTAGCGGGGAGGAAGGTGGTGCTTCATGGGAGGGGTACCTGAGGGCTTACACTGAATTGGCAGTGTTTGACTTTTCTAAAACTGAGACGTGTCCTCCTTTTCCTTCAAAATCCTAAAACTGTTAATACCCAGGGACTACATATTCTGGGTAGAGTCGCTTCTCCTATTTAAACAGTCAGCCTAGAAGGTAATTAATTATTTTGGCATCTCACTAGTAGCTTTAGTGTCCTCTTTACCAAGGGGGAGCTAAACTCTTCCCTGGTGGCTCAGAGGTTAAAGCGTCTGCCCACAATGCGGGAGACCCAGGTTAGATCCCTGAATCGGGAAGATCCCCTGGAGAAGGAAGTCGCAACCCCACTCCAGTATTCTTGCCTGGAAAATCCCATGGACGGAGAAGCCTGGTAGGCTACAGTCCACGGGGTCTCAAAGAGTCAGACACGACCGAGCAACTTTACTTTCACTTTATGAAGGGGGAAGAGAGCTGATGTGTGATTGGGAACTTGCTGTGCGCTGGGCCAGGATACTGGACACTTGTCATGCTTCCCATCCTCTCTGTTTGTCACAGCACATGTGTGAGGCAGATTATACTACAACCACTTAACAGATGAGGAAAACACGGCTCAGAGTAATTAAGAAACTTGTCCATGATTATATAAATGACGGAATTATGTGGTATTTCGATTAGAATTCAAATTTATGTGTTTTGGGCCCCAAATCTTTTTCTCTGTAACATTCTGTCTCCCAGAACAGTTAACTGGAGACTCCTTCCTCCACCACCAACTCCACCCCACTCAAACAGGATTACAGTTTACTTTTTTTTAAGAAATGTGTTTGTGTCTTTGGTTTCTTTTACAGTGGAAAGTTGGTGATAACTGTTGTGCCATTTGGTCAGAAGACGGGTGCATTTACCCAGCTACTATCGCTTCAATTGATTTTAAGAGAGAAACCTGTGTTGTGGTTTACACTGGATATGGAAATAGAGAGGAGCAAAATTTGTCTGATCTACTTTCCCCAACCTCTGAAGTAGCTAATATAGAGCAAAATGCTCAGGAGGTAAGGATAAAAAAAATTAGAATTCTTAGAAGCAGAGACTAGATGAGAAACTTTGATCCACTGAAGCTTTAAATTTTTCTCAATGATGCCTTTATAACAAAAATACGTATATTTCTTTCTCTTAAAAGAATGAAAATGAAAGTCAAATTTCAACAGATGAAAGTGAGAACTCCTCCAGGTCTCCTCTAAATAAACCAAATAACATCAGGTCGAGAGCTGCTCCATGGAACTCTTTTCTGCCTCCACCACCCCATATGCCAAGATCAGGCCTGGGACCAGGAAAGGTAAACTTCAATCCAGGAAAGGTTTCCCAGGACGTGGTTAACAGTATTGGAACCTTCAGCCCCTGCATTAAGTGAATTGTAGCTTTTCTCATTAAACTGTTGGGGTGTTTTTTTGGCTGTGGATGCAGTCCACAGGATCTCGGTTCCCTGACGAGGGCTTGAACCCGGGCCGCCGGGACCACCAGAGCTCTCCCTCATGAAGCTTCTGTAGCTTTCTACACGTGTTGTGAATAGGTACCAAGAATTCCCTGAAAAGGAAATAAGACAGTAATGCCTTTCCCAACAATTTTTATTGAGTATAGGTGTTAGAGTAATAATTTAGCAAACTTAAATTTGAAAATATTTTATCATCAGCTGGATGTTGTACTCTAGTTCCTTATGGCACTTGTATAAGGTATATAAAAATTGGAAGAGAACCCAGTATTTACATCTGGTACAGGTGAAATCCAAAGAAGCTCCCAGATTGTTTTGTAGAGTAAAATGTAAATACTGTTTTTACTTACAGTTTTTTTGGTTATCAGTAACAAATAAAAAAGGTTTTTACCTTTGTCATAGAATCCAAATCCCTATCCAGTTGTCTTGTTAAAGCATTGATTTCTTCAAGCAATAATAATACTAAACATTTTTTTTAATCAAGCATGACATTAAAACTTTTTCTTAGGATTTCCTGTTGAGAGCTCCTTATTGAAATTTGTATTAAATTACGTTTTTCAGAATGATCAGACCTCTTAGTTTATATACATAATGCTTTGTTGGTCTCAGGGAGCTGATTTCCTTGTTAAGGAAGAGGTTTATAGTTTATAATATATATTTTTATAATACATACTCTTAAGTTAGCATGTGTAACTGAAAGGACATCCAATAGATGATACAGTTTAGTTTATGAAATTGTGGGAGAGATAGTCTTACATGATTGAAACGTCTTGCTGAATATTTGATCTCTTGCTTACTAGATAATGAAAATTTTTCCTTATTTTGCTTTTACTTCCTGACCGTCTATATAGAAAGGAAGTGAGAAAAATCTAAATTTGTGAGTCTAGGGTCTTCCCTGTCGGTCCAGCAGTTAAGACTGTGTTTCCAATGCAGAGGGTGAGGGTTAGATCTCTTGTAAGGGAGCTGAGATTCTACATGCCCTACAGCATGGCCCTCCTTCCCTTCCTCCCGCACCCCGCCTCCCCCCCACCCGCCGCCCCCCAGCCAAAAAAAAAAAAGAATCTGTATGATGTCAGCATTTGGTATGTGAAATTCTATCTAACCTTTTTGATATGAATAATATAGATGTTATTCTGGGCAGCTATTTTGAATCTTTTGACCTTGGGTTTTTGGGGTTGGTTTTTTTTTTTTTTTTTTTGCTTTTTACATTTTAAAACTGGTAAATAAATTTTCCTTTGAAATACTCTTTATAGTCAGGTCTAAACTTCAGTGGCCCACCGCCGCCACCCCCACCCCCACCGCATTTCCTGTCACGCTGGCTGCCTCCATTTCCTGCTGGACCACCAGTAAGTGCAAAAGAATTCAGATTAAACTGTACTTAAATACAGAGTTTGGGATTTAGCCAGAACACAGGTAGTTTGGAAATGTCGTTGTATACCATCCCTGTGGCCAGGTTCTGATGGGTAAAAGTTCAGGCTAAACCTTCGGGTTTTTCTTTTTAATGCCCAGACTCAGTCCTCTTAGGGACCCGGCTCTGAGCCCTGCTGTGCGTGCTTCCTTCCTGGCAGAAGTGTCTCGTTCTAAGGGAAGTAGCTCCTGTCTAGAAGGATTTAATGACACCATGCTTAGGGATCAGTGTTTTACCTTTCAAGGCATGTAGACTGTGGATAGCTAATGGTAGACTTTTAAATATCAGTAATAGGTGAAATACAAAGACAGTTGTTTTGGCAAACTGTGTTGGTGTGGGGGCAGTATAGATGTTCTAGCCAGAACCTTTACTTGAAATGCTCTGTGGGTGTTCTTTGAGGAAAATCATAGAAGTATCTATCCTTGGTTTTTTACCTGTAGATTCATAATGGAACAGATAAATAGGTCTAATGAAAGCAAAATGTTTAAATATTTTATGGGACCTGTTGTCTTTTGGTTCTTGTTCAGTTTAATTTTATTGGTCTTTTTTTGTTATTCATTACTGGTTAGCTTTCTCCAAATCCCAGATTTAAAAAAAAAAAAATTTAACCAAGAGATGACATGGGATGTCAGGAAAGATACAACTAACATTGAGCATTCTGTACATGAAATACATTTCCATACTTTGTATTTTTGTCTACTGACTTTAAAGTATATCTTTCTGTTTCCAGATGATTCCCCCACCACCTCCCATATGTCCAGATTCTCTGGATGATGCTGATGCTTTGGGAAGTATGTTAATCTCTTGGTACATGAGTGGTTATCATACTGGTTATTACATGGTAAGTGATCACTCAGCATCTTCCCTGACGGTCACTTTGTGGTTTTGTGACTTTGTTTTGCTTGTAACTAAAAAGTGGTTTCTTACGTTAGGTAGATCCTTAGAGTTAAAAACTGTAGGCATTCCTCAGTGAAGCAAGGCATGTGACTCTTTTGGTTTCCTAGTACATACAAAAATTATGTTTACATTATACTGTATTCTAGAATGTATATAATAGCATGATGTCTTAAAAACAGTGTGCAAACCTTAATTTTAAAGTATGTTATTGCTAAAAAATACTAACTACTGTCTGACAACACGGTGGCCACAAAACCTTCAGTTTGAACAGTATAGCTATTTAAAGCTGCAGGGAGCAAAGGTTTGATCCCTAGTTGGCAAACTAAGATTCTGCATGCAACAAAGCACAGCCACACACAGAAGAATAGCGAAATTTGCTTTTCTTATTCATCAGTCCTTTGGTGGCCAGTTTCACTAAACTGAGTGACCGTTTACTTCAACTATATTCTTTCTAACTTCCCTAGTTAGTTACCACATCATTTCTTTCTCCCCTTTATAGACAGACTTCTTTAAAAAGTTACGTCTAGTTGTCTTCTTTGCTTCCTTACTTTGTATCATTTTTTCAGGTCTATCGGGTAGACTTCTGTCTTCCCCACTGTATTCAGATTTTTTACCTCCAGATTGCTGACTCCGTTTTTCAGTTCTCTGCTTTATCTCTTACTTCTCAGCAATGTTTTGATCTATTTGACTACACTTTTTTCTCCTGCCTTCAATAACATGTTGTAGTCTGCTAGTCCTAAGTCTTCCTTCTCGGCTGCTCCTTCTAGACTCCGTAGACAGCTTTTCCTCCTCCACCCAGTATCTGTGTGAGATCCCTCATGCCCAATATATATAGCCCCCTTCTCGAGCTATAAACTCACTAGGTGACCTCATCTACTCCAGGACTTAAAATGCCATGTTTGTACTGTTAAATTCTCAGATGTTTAGTTCTGAACATCAGACTGGTTTATCCAGCTGGCTGTTTTCCCCCACCACCTGGCTGGCTGTTAGGTGCATCTCAAACACATCTCACCAGCACCGGACGACGAGAGTCATCTCATACACCGCCGTTCCCACAGCCTCTGACGTCTCAGAAAGCAGTGACGTTGGTGCGCCAGCAGCACCACTCTCTCAAGGCACAGGCATGGAATTAGCATTAATTGATTCCTCACTTTCCTTCACTTTCTTCAACCAATTTGTAAGAAAATTCTGTTGACTTATGTCCATACAGATCTTGAATCAGTGCACTTTGCTTTCACTCCCCTGCTGTTATACCCATTCAGGATACTATCGTCTCTTAACTGAGACATAATGACTATTTTATGTATTATTTAAAATATTTATGCACTGCTTTGGCTGCACAGGGTCTTAGTTGTGGCCCTCAAGATCTCCGATCTTGGTTGTGGCATGTGGGATCTAGTTCCCTGACCAGGGATTGAACCCAGACTCCCTGCACTGGGAGTGCAGAGTCAGGCACTAGACCATCAGGGAAGTCCCATAATTCACTCTTAAAAAGTACAATTAATTGGTTTTTAAATTGTATTCAAAAGGTACAACCACTCTCACTACCTAATTCCAGAATATTTTTATTTTGTATTTTAAAAAAGCCATACCTGGTAATAGTCACTAGTAATATCCTCTGCACCCACCTCCTGGCAACTGCTAATCTGCCTTCTAAGGATTTGCTTATTCTGAACATTTCATATAGATGAAATGGTACAATACATGACTCTTTGTCCCTGGCTTCTTTCACTTGACCTGTGTTTCTTGCTGTTCCTCTGCTTTAGCGTGTACTGATGCTCCTGCCACTGCTGAATGGCATTCCACTGTGTGGATGGTAAGACATTGTGTGTACCCATTAATCAGGTGACGGACATTTGGGTTGTCTCCTCTTTTTGGCTACAGTGAATAATTCTGTTCTCTACATTTGTCTACAAAGTTTGTATGGACACAGTGGTTTTCCGTTTTCTTGGATATAGACGTAGGAATGGAATTGCTGGCTCAAAAGGCCACTCTAGTGGAACCATTGTGCTGTTTTCTGAGTGACCACATCATCCTATGTAGCTTCACGCAGTGTGTGAGGGGCCTGTTTCCCCACTTCCTCACCAGCATGTATTGTTGCCTCCTTGTTGGATCATAGCCATTCTGGTGGGTGTGAAGTGATACTTTATTATGGTTTTCATTTGTATTTCCCTATTGACTGATGACGTTGAGCATCTTTTCATGTGCTTATTGGCCATTTATATATATATCTTTTTGGACAACTGTCTGTTCAAATCCCTTACCTGTCTTTTTGGTTGATGAGCTGTAATAGCTCTGTATATATTCTGGATAAGTCAACATCTCTCACCTAACTGCACCAGATCCCAAGTATTCTTTTTGCTTATGAAATCTCACATCCCATTCTGCCAAATCCATTCTGCATACAGCAGCTAGAGCGATATTTTAAAATGTAAAGCATATCGTGTCTTTTTTTTAATACCCTCTGATAGCTTCCAGTCACAGGTTAAACTCCAAAACCCTCGTTGTGGTTTGCAAAGATGATGCACCGTATCTTGTCAGGTTCTTTGCCCACAGTTTATTCCCTGCTCTTCTTACTCAACTATACTCCTGCCACCCTGGCCTCTCTTCTTGCTCACGTCCAGGTTTATACCGTCTTCTGGACCTTTGCACTCATTATTCTTTAGTTTGGAAAGCTGTTACCCTATAGTTAACTTGTCTGACTTGTTATTCAGATCTTAACTGAAATTCCATCTTGCCTAGAAATATTTAAGCTAGAAGAGATCCACCCTTCCTCTCTATTGTATCACCCCGCTTAGATTCTCTGTGTGGCAATTACTGTTTCTGGTATGATTTTCGTTACCTGTTTAACTGTCTCCCTCCAGTAGAATGTAAGCTCCATGGGAGCAGGGACTTTGTCTTATAACCCTTGAATCTCTAGAATCAGGAACAGTGTCTGGTTCAGAATAAGTTCATCATTTGCTAAATGTTAAACATTAGCAAGCTTCTTGCAGATTAGTTTCGTATGATATCTGGAAGTACCATTATTGGGTCAAAAAGTATAAACTTTTAATTAAAAAAACATTTTAATAACTTTTGATACTGTTGACCGACTTTTCACAATTCTTTTCATGTGTATTGCCACGAGTGCAACTTGAAAACGTCTGTTTTGCCACAGCCTTAAAATAGTTATACACCGTATTGCTTTCATCTTTTATAACTCTGATGAAGAGCAGTTACAAATATGGATGTTCTGGGACTTGCCTGGTGGTCTAGTGGCTAACCTCCATGCCCCCAGTTCAGGGGGCCCAGGTTCGATCCCTGGTCGGGGAACTAGATCCCCCACACGGCAATTAAGAGTTCACATACCACAGCTGAGCTCCCTCATGCCACAATGAAGACTCAGTACAGCCAAATAAATAAGCGTATTTTTTAAAAGTGGGATGTTCTAATGCGTTAGAATATATTTGATTTGAAAGATGACATAGATGAAAGTTAGAGTTGAAGTGAGTACAGTGAGTTAACTGTGCTCAAATATTCATATTTCATGTACTTGATTCAACTGTTGTTAAAACCTAGCAGATTTTCCGTAGACTTTGTTGTTTATGTTTTTTAAAATATTTATTTATTTGGCTTGTTGGGTCTTAGCTGCAGTGTGCAGGATCTTCCGTTGTGGTGCACAGACTCTCTGAGTTGCGGTGTGTAGGCTCAGTGATTGCAGCCTGCCCACTCCATAGCGTGCAGGCTTCAGTAGCTGCAGCTCGCAGGCTTAGTTGCTCCTCGCCATGGAAGATCTTAGTTTCCAGACCAGGGATTGAACCTGTGTCCCTGTATTGCAAGGTGAATTCTCAACAACTAGACCACCAGGGAAGTCCTCAACAGGCTGAACACCGGTCCTGATCAGCAAACCACAGCTATTTCTGTTTCTTTCCACAGTTCCAAGCAACAGTTCCTGGGAGAGGAGCCTTGTCTGATATATTTGCCACAAATTCAGTACTAAGCTATGATTAGTTTGTTCCAGAGAAAATGATCTTTACTTTTAGAGGCATTACTTGGGTATCTGTATAAATTAAAATATAAACGTAGGTTCATATTCAGAAACAAATTCCCATTTTCTAGGTCTTGCATTTTTTTTCTCTTGGAAATTGTTACCATTAAACAGAAGAAGCTACTATTCATTGTCATGTTTTCCAGTGGCTTTACGTGTGTTTTAGAGACTGTTGCCTTCAGCTTGCAGTGCTTAACTGTTGCTCCACAGAAGCATACATGTTTGACAACTTTTCCATTGCTAACCTGTTCCCATATGGGCAACAGAGGTTTGGGTCTAGCTCTTAACCTATACCTTTTTCTTTTTCTAGAAATCCTAACAGAAAATAAATGAGGGTAATATTATTAAAATAACATAGCATAGGCTCTAACTTTGGTACTTATTACTAAAAAATCACTTTTAAATACATCTTATGGCCTCAAAGATAGAGATTAGTGAACTAGAAAGTTAGTGTATGTGTGGGGGAAGGTAGCAGGCACCGAGGCCGGAAGCCAGGAGCAGGACTCTGTGCTTTGAGACCAGGAAAAGCGGCAAACATTCCATTCTTCACCTGTAAAGTGCCTCTGTCTAATGCCAAAACATTTTAATGGTTTTAATAAATGAGTATGACACATTGTATGTATATCTTAGACTTCGTGACATCTTGAGGAAATTGTTTACTTTAAAGCACCTTTCAGAGACTTCCCCAGATGTCCAATGGTTAAGACTTCTCCTTCCAATTAAGGGTGCAGGTTTGATCCTTGGTGGGAGAGCTAAGTTTCCACATGCCTAGGGGCCACAAAGAGCAAAACAAAAACAGAAGCAATATTGTAACAACTTCAATAAAGTCTTTAAAAATGGTCCATATCCAAAAAAAAAAACCTTTTTTTTTTTTTAAAAAAAGCGCATTTGAAGGCTATAAACTTACTTTCTGATGATATTTTATTAAAGAGAATTAATGAAATATGTGAAACAATGTTTACTTCTATATAAAATGTGTATTCTGTTCTTCTAAATTCCTTTATTTTCCTTACAGGGTTTCAAACAAAGTCAAAAAGAAGGAAGGTACTCAAATTTCAATTAAGGAGTAAGTCTGCCATCATTTTAAAAGAGAATCTTACTTTTATATGAATTTTATAGTTTGTGGCAAATATATGTTTGAAAATTAAAATGTTGAAAAGTAAAAAAGTTAATGTAAAACTATATTAAAGACATTTTGATGCAAAACTATTTGATATAAGGTAGATCTGTATCCCCTCTAGAATCCTCATGATGTCAAAGTATCTTTTCAGCAAATACTTGTTGGTTGGTGGTGTGGAAGGCAAAACACACCTTTACAATAAAGAGATCCTTAAGGGACTTCCCTGGTGGTCCAGTGGTTAAGAATCCGCCTTCCAATGCAGGGGATATGGGTTCAGCCCCTGGTCAGGGAACTAAGATCCCTCATGCCACAGGGCAACTAAGCCCTGAGACCCAACGCAGCCAAAAATAAGTAAATAAATTAAAAAATAAAATTTTTTAAAGAGATATCCTTAGAATCAGAGATGAAATTTTGTATCACTATAGACAATCAGACTTGCTTTTTGATTTGTGATACAGTAAGGATCAGTTTAGTTCAGTCACTCAGTAGTGTCTGACTCTTTGTGACCCATGGACTGTAGCACACCAGGTTTCCCTGTCAATCACAAACTCCTGGAGCTTGTTCAGACTCACATCCGTCGAGTCAGTGATCCCATCCAACCATCTCATCCTTTGTCATCCCCTTCTCCTCCAGCCTTCAGTCTTTCCCAGCATCAGGGTCTTTTTCAGTGAGTCAGTTCTTCACATCAGGTGGCCAAAGTATTGGAGCTTTAGCATCAGTCCTTCCAGTGAATATTTAGGACTGATTTCCTTTAGGATTGACTGGTTGGATCTCCTTGCAGTCCAAGGGACTCTCAAGAGTCTTCTCCAACACCACAGTTCAAAAGCATCAGTTCTTCGGCATTCAGCTTTCTGCTTCTGTTAGGTCCATACTGTTTCTGTCCTTTATTGTACCTATCTTTGCATGTAATGTTCCCTTGGTATCTCTGATTTTCTTGAAGAGATCTCTAGTTTTTTTCCCATTCTATTATTTTCCTCTGTTTCTTTGCATTGATCACTTAAGAGGGCTTTCTTATCTCTTGTTGCTATTCTTTGGAACTCCGCATTCAGACGGGTATATCTTTCCTTTTCTCCTTTGCCTTTCACTTCTCTTTTCTCACCTGTTTGTAGGGCCTCCTCAGACAACCATTTCGCCTTTATTTTACACTTTTGGTCCATATTCATCTATATTTTGATACGTTTGTCATCAGTATTTTGTGCCTGTGTGTGGGTGTACATATCCGCACTTAACATCACATTTTTAATGTTTTGACACATTCTGTTAGATTGTTTGTATGCTATGTCACTGTTCCTTTAGTTCAGTAACCTTTGGTGTCTTGATAACATTAGTAAATACCTTCTTTTATATAGTGCTTGATTCTCTTCTGTCTTAGCCTTAAGGTAACTTTCTGTGCTGTGACTCTTAATAAAAAGTATGGACATTATGATTCTTGGTGGATATTTCTATGTTACCTTGAAAAGCAAATTTCAAAAAACATCTTTTCCAAATCGATGCATTCCTGGGAGGGGTATTTTTAAAATAATATAAATCCTCACACTTAACTGTGTAGTTGCCTATATTTCATTCTTCGATTAAAGTCATTTTTATTCAATTAAAGTTCTTTAGCTAAGTGCTAAGTCTAAAAAGGTGAATAGAAAGATTAGGCAAGGGGTGAATTGGGTTGAAGTGTTCCAGTCAGAGAACATACAAACTGGAGCATTAGGACAGTGTGTTTCAGGGCCTGCGTTAGCCCAGGTGATGCCCCTGTCTCTGATGCTACTCAGCCTTCTTACGCGTTCCCCATCTGTGTTAGTTCCCCTCTTCTGTTTTCTGCTTATTTGTCACTGTATATTATCCTTATTATGTGTTTGTCTTCCCTCCATCGTTAGCGATAAGGCACTAGACCCCATTCTCCATCATGTCTTCAGTATCGGGCACAGTGTTTTGAAGTCTAGGTGGGCTTAGAGCATAGACTGGATGGAATGTCAAAGAGGAGAGAAAGTAGTGAATGGGAGTGAGATTTCAGAGTTTTTTCAGGTCAGATTTTTTTAACCCGTCATGAGAGGTTAGGCATCAGTTGTTTCTTTCATCTTTTTCTTGGCTGTGCTGGGTCTATTGCTGCATGCAGGCTTTCTCTAGTTGCGGTGAGCAGAGGCCACTCTTCACTGCAATGTGCCGACTTCTCATTGCGGTGACTTACCCTGTTGGGATGCATGGGCCCTAGAGCATACAGGCTGGGTAGTCGTGGCCCACGGGCTTAGTTGCTCTGCAGCATGTGGGGTTTTTCCAGACCAGGGATCAAACCCATATACCCTGAATTGGAAGGCGGATTCTTCATTTTTTATTTCATTTATTTGTTTCGGCTGCATCGGGTCTTAGCTGTGGCGTGTGGGCTCAGCTGCTGTGCCGTGTGGGTTTAGCTGCCCTGTAGCACATGGGATCTGAGCTCCCTGACCAGGGATGGGACTCAGGTCCCCTGCGTTGGAAGGCTGATTCTTAACCACTGGACCACCAGGGAAGTCCTCATTTTAATAATTTTGAACTGACTCTCTCTGTCGATTTTGTTCTCTTTGCTTTTATGGACAGAAAAATGAAAAGGTCTGAATTTTCAACTGTGATCAAAAAAAGCTTATAGGAAAAAAAAAGATTACAAGGATGGTGTCTCTAGACTTCCATTAACACTTCTTGAAAGATAATCCGGTATTTTGGACAACAGAATAGAAATACTGAAGGATGGTGTAACACTGATGTTTATTTCACTGCTAATGATTTATTTCATCATCCTTTCCAGTGATTCCATCCTTTCATGTTCTTATTTTTAGTCTTTTTTTTTTTTTTTTTTTTAAGCACAGCTCGAGGTCATTGGTGAACGTGTTATCTGTTGCTCCATAACAAATCATCCTAAAATTTAGCACCTTGAAACAGCAGATATTTATTTATCTCTAGTTTCTATGGGTCAGAAATGCAAGGGCAACTGAGGTGGGTAGTTCTCCTAAGACTGCAAGGCATCAGCCTCAAGGCAATGATCATCTCAGAGTTCTGGGGCTGGAGTGGCTGCTTCAAGCCCCCCCGCATGGTTGTTGTCAGGAGGCTCTCTTGCTCTTTGGGACCCTCCATAGGCAGCCTGAGAGTCCTCACAAGCAGATAACGGTCGGCTTCTCCAGAGTGAGTAACCCAGTGCACAGTGATCAACACCCCATACACTTTATGGCTTGGTCTCTGAATCACACACCATCTCTTTCACCTTTTTCTATCCTTTTGACGAAGTGCAGCCCACAGCCAATGGGAGGGGATTAGATAAGGGCAGGTATCACTGGGGACTCTGTTGAAGGCTGGCTACCACAGTGAGTTAAATCCTGAGATGAAGACTAACAGAATGTTTCAAGTAAGGGATAATTAAATCACTAAGATTCTACATTGTAGATTTATGAAAGAGTCCAATAGAGTTACAGCTTAACTGCAAGATAGTTTTTTTTTTTAATTAAAATTTTTATTTATTTTTTAAATCTTTGTTCTTTGGCAGATCACTCAGAGTGAGTCCTGAATCCTTATAAATAGTTAGAACTGCTTGAATAAGAAACTCAAAAATGGGAATTCCCTGGTGGTCCAGTGATTAGGATTTGGTGCTTTCACTGCTGTGGCTTGGGTTTAGTCCCTAATCAGGGAACTAAGGCAAGACTCAGCCAATAAAAAAAGAAAGAAAAACAAACACAGAAATTAAAACTGGACCCAGATGATATACTCAGGATTGATTTCCACTCTCTGCTTTCCATACACGTTTTTAAAAATGTCTTCCTATCTGTTATTTATTAAAATGGACATTTCAGGACCATAAATTTTTCTCTGAAAATTTAGTTGATTCTGTAGAATTCTTGTTTTCTAGATATTCCAAATTTCAAAATTGTTTTTAATTCTAGAAATTTTTAGTAAATTTTAATTTTAGGTAGTTAGGTTTAATTTCTGGTTTTATTGTTACTGTAATTGTAGAATGTCATTTGTGTTGGTCTAATTACTGTTCTTTTTAACACGTAAGTTTTATCATTGTTTTTAATATGTCTTAAATTCTGTTAGGACAAATCAGATACCAGTGGTCCTTAAGATTTTTTTTAAAGAATACTCTTGTCTATTCCTTCAAATGAATCTCACAGTTTGTCTAAATACCTAACTATCCCATAAAGATCGAAATTAGGATTACATTGTCTTTTACATTAGCACATTTTTATTCTAGTTTTATTTACCCTGATGACGGTGTTGCTGTTTTCTCTCTTCATGATTTTATATGAAAATAGGTTTTGTTTAGATTCATGATTGTATTTAGGTTTTTTATCTTTCAGATTCAGGTGTAGCTCTCTCCCAAGGAGATGGTATTTTGATGTGCCCTGGTTGAAGTGAACAAATGTTTCATCATTTTCTTCATGCACACTTGGATGGGTGCATGTCATCTGCATTTCCCCTTATTGCATGTGACTCATGCTTAAATAAACAGATATTTTAAGGGAATAATCAGTTTGAATAACTGAACAACGGAAATATGATTAAAAGAAACTCAAGGTCACACACAGTGCAGAAAGTCAATCCATCAAAATTGCAACTGAGCCCATTTGTATATTGTAACTTTCTTAGTAAGTATGTTAAGCTTTTTATTAATGCCTTTAAAAATAAATAACTTTTTAAAAAAACTTGACTATCTGAATGCTTTTCTTTGGAATACATATGGTAAGTTGGAGCCTATGGAAAGATGTAAAAAGAACAACTCAGGCTTTTTTGGGTAAAGGATAGTATTGTAAAGATACAACCAACTGTAAAACAGTGTTGCTGATAATCCAAGGTTAGGGCAGAAAGCCTGTCTGAAGCTGAATGTCAGAGGACTGGGCCTGGCTGCTTGGGCGCTAAGCCTGTGTTCTGTTGCTCCGAAGTCATACTGTCGTTCTCCTCCAGCACCTTTTCTTGCCTGCCTGCCTGCCTGTCTCCTAGCCTCCCCACACCTTCCTCACGTGCCCTGCCTGACATGGTTGCCCAAGCCGTTGTCTTCACCACCGCCTTGCAGTTCCATCTGCCATCCATTTGACTGTATCTGTGTGAGTCTCTCTGTTCAAACTCTCTAGAGAGGTAGAACATAATACTGGTTTAGTTCAGTCTAAAGCACTGGTGTCCATAGCCTGAGATTCTCCCTTGCGGGGAGCGAGCTCCGCCTCTGGCAAAGGTCATGAGGAAGGAGGCTTGGCATACGCAAAGGCGGGATCAAGCCTCAGGAGTCTCCCTGGAAATTCTCGAGCAATCTACCCCCAAAACCAGAGTCTGCCTACTTTCTGCTTTGTGCTTTCACCTACACTTCTGACTTTACGGGGGGCTGTCCCCCACTACCTCTCTGAAAAAAGAGTTAGCTTATAGCTCCAGTTAATAATTCCTGGGTGTGACAGTGTTTCAACCTACAAACTCCCTTGGAAGTCCTCTAGCCTGCCTGAATAGGTTCTTCCGGCCACATGTGATTGCTCAGAGCCTCCAAACTGTGAGAGGCATGAGATGTTCTAAACTGTCTAAATACAGATTCCTTTGAGCAGTCAAAAGATTGATTAGAAATTGTATTGGTGAAGGGATTTTCACTTGTTGGGCCAATGTTTGCTGCTAAGTCTCCATATCCCTTACCTGCTGTGTCCCTGGCAGTGTATTGATTAATATAATTGGTTTAAATAGTAGCTTTAATGTTTGTAACCTGGGACCCTTGAATTAATTCTTTTTCTTGTTATAGCCCACCACACCTTTGCTCTGTAGGAATGCAACTTTATCTAATGCTTTTTGGAGGCTGGCGCCTGACTTGAGAATAATCACCTTTAGAGAAAAAGGCCTCCGGGCCAGAAGATGATGCAAATCACCTAAACTTTTGCATATGATATGTTTGCAGGAAGAAAGCCTGGCTTACTGCATGACTCTACCCCATCCCCCATTATCCTCTATGCATAACTTAAGGTATAAAAACTACTTTGGAAAATAAAGTGTGGGCCTTGTTCACCGAAACTTGGTCTCACCATGTCGTTCTTTCTCTTACCTTCTGGCTGAATTATTCAGCCTCTTTTCTCCACTGAATTTCCTCACTGAGCTATCCTTATTTCAGCCTCTTTTCTCCACTGAATTTTCCTACTGAGCTATCCTCATTCTATTACTCTTTATATCCTTAATTAACGTTTAATTAAGCAATTGTTTCCTGATCTTCGCCGACGCCGTCCCGCTTCGAATTCCCTGGATCCACCGGGGCTGGACCCCGGCACTCCCTAGTCCATTTAGCTGTGGGAGATGTTAATATGATAAGTGCCATTTCTTTCAGAGGTTTTGCTTGGGCAAACTGCATGTGCCGAGCATATTAGTATTTATTGAATACATAAGTGAATATTCAAGTGATTGATAAGGAAGCTTTACAGAATTTTTTGTACAGGGTAAATAGAGTTTCATCATTTTTCATAACAAGCACCTACTATATTAATTGCCTAAAATGTGCCAGGTTAAGTTTAGTTCTGAAGGTAGCTTATTTGCCTTGTGAGAGTTTCGGATGTTACCTTCCTTAACACCTAATATGGTTGGAGAGTAGTTGTACATTCAGGAAAGTCATTCATTTCAGCAAATAGTTACTTGGCTTTGTGGGAGGCACTCTTCTACGTGCTTGGGAACAACACAGATGAATGTTCCTGCTTACAGTTGTGGGAACTAGCTAGTAAGCAGGTGAAATTTATAAAGTAGCAATAGTGATTCACGTCATAGAGGAAGGGGAAATAGGAAAGGGGGTTGGGCAGATTGGGATTGGAAGCAGAGACACTTGTTTTATTTATTTATTTATTTTTTGACACTTGTTTTAAAAAAAGAACAGGGAACTCCTAACTGAGGTGACATTTGAATAGAGATCAAAGAAAATGAGAGCCATTCATGTGTATAGAGAAAGAGCTTCCCAAGCAAAGAAAATAACAGGTGCAGAGGCCCTAAGACAAGAGTGTTTACATGTTCAGGGAACAGCTTGGCTGGGGTGGACGTAAGCAAGGAGAGATGAAAGAAATGGAGGTAAGAGAGAGGTAGCCAGGGGTCAGGTCATATGTAGACCGTTGCAACGTCTTCAACATTTCTTGGAGCTAGGAATTCATTGGAACGGTTTTGAACCACACGTGTTGTGTGGTCAGATGCGCTGGAAGAGGCTTCTGGGTGCGTTCCTTGGTGGTCCAGTGGCTAGGGCTCTGCACTTCCATTATAGGGGCACGGGTTTGATCCCTGGTTGGGCAACTAAGATCCCATATGCAGAGTGGTGTGGCCAAAAAAATAATTTAAAAAAAGCTTCTGACTGCTTTGTTGAAAATAGATGAGAAGTTTCAAGAAAGAGCAGGCTGAGGAGGACTTGGATCTGAGTGTATTTTCCAAGTAGAGCTCAGGGTTTGCCAATAGAGTCCATGTGGAGCTGGAAAGAGAGGAGTCCAGGATGACTCCCACGGTTTTTCGCCTGAGCAAGTGGGAGAATTCTCCAGCACCACAGTTCAAAGGCACCAATTCCTTGGTGCTCTGCCTTCTTACAGTCCAGCTCTCACAACCAAGTGTGACCAGTGGGCAGACCACAGCCTTGACTATACGGACCTTTGTCGGCAGAGTGACGTCTGCTTTTCAACATGCTGTCTAGGTTTGTCATCACTTTCCTGCCAAGAAACAGTCGTTTCTGATCTCATGGCTGCAGTCACCGTCCGCAGTGATTTTGGAGCCCAAGAAGAGGAAACCTGTCACAATTTCCACCTTTTCCCCTTCTATTTGCCATGCAGTAGTGGGGCCAGATGCCATGATCATAATGTTTTTAATATTTAGTCTTAAGCAGGCTCTTGCACTCTCCTCCTTCACTCTCATCGAGTCTCTTTAGTTCCTCTTCACTTTCTGCCATTAGAGGGGTATCATCCACATTTCTGAGGCTGTTGATGTTTCTCCTGCCTATCTTGATTCTAGCTTGTAACTCATCCAGCCCAGCATTTCTCATGATGTGCTCAGCGTACAGGTTAAACAAACAGGGTGACAGGAGACAGTTTTGTGGGCCTCTAAAAATGTAAGAAATACTCTGAGCTCGTAGTCTATAGTCTGTGGTCATACTTTGCGGCTCTCTGCTTTCCAGGGTGGGGGGGTTTGCTATATGTCCTGTGAGATCTTAGTTCCTGGAGCAGGGATTGAACTTGGGCCCTTGACGGTGAAAGCAGCCCTAACTACTGGACTGCCAGGAATTCCCACTGCCCCCTGCTTTATACTGGAAGTCCTTAGCAGAAGCTCTGGACAAATAATTTGCATGGAGTCCTGTTAGTTTTTTAAAGTATCATTTTTAATGGTACATGTATATAGTGCAGAATTCAGATGATTGTATGTAAAGTAAACGTCCCTACCCTGCCCACTATCCTGCCCCTCTCCCTGAAATGCATCATTAATACCAGATTCTTGTGTATTCAGGAAGTTTTTCTATGACAGGATGAACCTGAATGTACATATGCTCTCAATCTTAAATTTAACTAGGTTCTTTTTCCTTTAGGTCAGAACTATGAAATGTAATAAGTAATACTTGTACCACTTCGACGTTACTGCCTTCATGTCCAAATCCAGCCTTCACTGCCTGCTCTGCAGTAGGGGATCTGGACCTTGGAAATACCCCTGCCTTGTCAGCAGGAACCGTGAAAAGCTTCGCAGTAGAGGGTGCTGTTGATAGGAGGGGCACGGGCCTACCTCTGGGTCCAGTGTACCTCTCCAGCAGGTACATGGAGCTCATGGTCTCTACACCATGTGCAGCACCTGGCTTCTGCAGTACCTGGTGGCCAGCAGCACTTAGCACCCCCAAAAAGAAGGCTTCCTCTGGCACCCCCAAAGTTTCTAAGCAAAGTGCTCCAAGCTTACACCTTCTTGGGTTGCAGCTCTTTAATTTAGCCAACCTTTGTTGTCCATGGCTGTGCCTTCTCTCTTGAGGTCCAGATCTCAGTCCTGGGGTCAGTCCTTTGGGTGCTCTGTCGCACCCTAATGTGAAAAGCCAGTAGGCTATTCCCTATGTCCATGCTTGGAGTAACAAGTAATCCTTGTTACTCCAATTGCCTATTACAGTAAATAACTCTTAATAGTAAACTCCCCAAGTTACTAGTTGGTTTCTGTCTCCCAGTTGGACTCTGATACAGTACTTAAAACCTTTCTGATTACAAAAGTATTAGATATAAAATCAGACAAGAAGATAGTCCTCAGCTTCCAGTAATCTCACTCTACAGAGCAATTATTCATGTGGTAATGCTAAACTAATTCTATATTTTAAATACAAAACAGGCGCTTGTAAAACAAAAAACAGTACAAAAAGGAAAAAGGAATGCCTTCCTATCCCTTTTCTAATCATTTAAAATGGTTACCACTGTTAAAATTTTTCTTGTATATTCTTTGCAGAAATTCTTAATGCATCTAGAAACATGAGAGTACATTTTTTAAACAAATAGAATCATAACCATATATACAGTCCCTATGTTTTGTGGTAAAAATAAAAATTAGTGTAAAAGAATGGTTGTTTTCCAGCTTACACTAGCATTATGAATTTAGAATGGCCTTCTAGCCATTCAGAACACTCCACTGATTAACTAATAGTGAAATTTTGGACACAGGCACAGATGTAGACATTGACGTCAGATATAATACCTGATATAATACTATATATATATAGTATTATATATATTATATATACTATATATATTATAATACTATATATAAAGTCACTGACAAAATATGTTCTTGAGCAAAGTGGATACATAAGACTTTAAGGCCATTATAAATGTATACGTTAGATTCTCAAACATCTAAAAAAACATTGATACTCAGTATTTTTAAAACTGCAGATTTAGCTAATTTCCAATGATGCTAAATTCTAAACTACTTTCTGCTTCTACAATAAGCACTGAATCAAAGGTCTCTAGAATATGAGCATTTGCCCTAAATCCTATTTCTTCTGCAGTAGATAAAAGGAAGGTATACATAAACCCTGCCACACTAAATTAAATGTACAAAAACAGACACTACAAGGATTAAGGAATATCTCTTGTCACACCTATGTGTGAAACAGATGCAGTCCTTAAATTAGCCATTTTGTAATAACTTGAATATTCCTTGCGTATTGTGGCTTTACGATGGATACACCATTCTCCCCACCCCTCCCTGTGGCTTTGTTACCGTTTACCGAAGTTAGCCTGAAAGCCCTATATGACCTGAGTAATGAAGAGTTGGATGTGTAAATTTGATTAAAGGGCTGATCTTTGATTGGGGAGGATCATTTAGGGACTTCAGAGTCACTGGTAGTACTCTGTTTCTTAAGCTCAGTAATGGGTAAGCAGGCTGTTTGGGGTTTTTTATATTAAATGCTTTATGCATTTTACTCTTTTGTATGCAGCATTTAATAAAAAGTTTTTGGATAATTAATATTACCCAAAATTTTATCCAACAGTTTTTAGAATTATTGACAAAAATTTTCTTGATTTAGTAGATTTTAGCTAATAGGTTCCTGAATGATTGGAGAGAATGGCAGTGTCCATTTCCAGGAAAGGATGAAATGTTTAGACTGAGGGTGCTTTTTTATCGTGGCAGTAAGCAGTGTGATGTCTTCTGCATCCAGGAGCCAACTTAACATGTTAAGTCTCAAGAGGCTTGGCAGCCGTAACACACATTGACTCAAAGACTTGACTGTTGCAGCCTGAACTTTGATACATTCTTTGAAATGCCTGGAAATAGTTAACTCTTGCAAGCTAGGCAGGTTGTCCAGTGTTTGAAAGAAGTTTCTGTATCCTTCCTCTGTAATCTTGTGGTTCATTGAAAAATCAAGATGCTTGAGTTTCTGGAAACCTCCATTGATTGCTACCTTGGCTATAAATATAAAAGCAAAATATTTATGAGAACAGAATCATAGGGACTTCAATTTTAATACTGGTAGGCTAGATTATTTTAACGCACCTCTTCTCCCACAATCACTTAAAATAGAAAATGCCCAATTTTAATAAAAATATATAAATTTAATAATACATTAGATTTACTTAAAAACTATATTTTTATAAGAAACACTTTAAGTGTAAGAACATAGATTAAAAACAAAAGTGATACATCTCTAAATAACTGGTGTGGCAAAAAAATGAACAACTAAAATTAGAAAATATTTTGAATTGAATGAAAATATGACACTAAAAACTTGTGAGAGAGAGAGCTAAAGCCAAAGTTAGTGCTCTAACTGTCCACCTCGGGACATTAGGACATTAAAAGGAATGAAAGAAGAAAGAATGAATTTAGAACAAAAATAAAAAGCAAATTATATCCAAAGAAAGTACCAGGGGATAATAGAGGTAAAGGCAGAGACAAATGAAAAATGTGTAGGGAAATAGGCACAGGAGAACATCCTGCGTAGGATTCCATGACATATTTTCAAAATGGGTAAAATTAATCTATGGTGAAAGAAAGCAGTATAGTGGTCACCTTTGAGAAGGAGGGGGAATGTAGTGTCAGAAGGGACACAAAGGAAGCTTCTGTAATGTAATCTATATTGTAGTCTAAAGAGTAATTGTTAGCCAAGTATAAGTAGCAAGACAGTTCACTTGAAAATCCATTAAGCTGTATACTTAATTTTGTACTTTTCTTTATGTGTATTAATTTTCAATTTAAAAAAAGTATATGCTGGACTAGATGAAGCACAAGCTGGAATCAAGATTGCCAGGAGAAATATCAATAACCTTAGATACAGATGACACCACCCTTATGGCAGAAAGAGAAGAAGAACTAAAGAGCCTCTTGAAAGTGAAAGAAGAAAGTGAAAAACTCAGTTTAAAACTCAACATTCAGAAAACGAAGATCATGGCATGCGGTCCCATCACTTCATGGCAAATAGATGTGGAAACAGCGAGGGACTTTATTTTTTGGCTCCAAAATCACTGCAGATGGGACTGCGGCCATGAAATTAAAAGAGGCTTGCTCCTTGGGAGAAAAGTCATGACCAACCTAGACAGCATATTCAAAAGCAGAGACATTACTTTGCCAACAAAGGTCCGTCTAATCAAAGCTATGGTTTTTCCAGTAGTCATGTATGGATGTGAGAGTTGGACTATAAAGAAAGCTGAGCACCGAAGAATTGATGCTTTTGAAATGTGGTGTTGGAGAAGACTCTTGAGAGTCCCTTGGGCTGCAAGGAGATCCAACCAGTCCATCCTAAAGAAAATCAGTCCTGAATATTCATTGGAAGGACTGATCCTGAAGCTGAAACTCCAATACTTTGGCCACCTGATGCAAAGAACTGACTCATTGGAAAAGACCCTGATGCTGGGAATGATTGAAGGTGGGAGGAGAAGGGGACGACAGAGGATGAGATGGCTGGATGGCATCACCGACTCAATGGACATGAGTCTGAGTAAACTTTGGGAGTTGGTTATGGACAGGGATGCCTGGTGTGCTGCAATTCATGGGGTCTCAAAGAGTCAGACACGACTGAGCGACTGAACTGACTGATAAAAAGGAGTATACGGAGGGTATGTGGCCAGCTGTCTGAAACACTACAGGTTAAGAGTGGACTTGAAGGTTTGTACAGTCTCAAACAGGAGGCTATCTTTTACTCCCAAATCTGACCAGAATGAACCAAAAATCCACAGAACATTAGAGGGAACATTATGATAGAGAAAATGAGGAAGTGGGAAGTGGGTTGAACATTTTTAGAGAGGAAAATGTTTTTATAGACATTTTGCAGCAGAAAGCTTGAGTAGTACCACTGGCTTTCATGTGAGCTGAGTTTATCTGAGGGTAGCTCACCAATTTCTACCACGCTGTCATCATCCAAAGTCTTGAAAAACTGGAGAACTTGGAGACACTGAAGATGCTGACACTGCTGGATGATCAGTTTGGCCATTTGATGAATCCCATCCCCAGTGGGAAGGATCAATTCTTCCAGGTTATTTAAAGAACCTAA
Source organism: Bos mutus (assembly GCF_027580195.1). NCBI lineage: Eukaryota > Metazoa > Chordata > Mammalia > Artiodactyla > Bovidae > Bos > Bos mutus. The sequence goes on along the minus strand of NC_091636.1, from coordinate 28,163,727 downwards.
AGCGTAGGCTAATCAGAAGAGACAAAAAAAAAGAGAAAAAACTATGTTCTGTGTTCCCAAATAATTGTAATCCAAAGCGTCAAAATCTATACATTCTAGGAGGTTCCACGTAGCATAGAGGCTGGAGAAAGGGGTCAGCCTACACCTTGATCTTCATTGCTGCCTCTAGACAACCAATCTTCCGTCCTTCCCCAGTCAGCCTCCTGCCCTGAAGTCCCAAAGTTCAGAATGGACTTCACATCCCCATTCCCTTTTTTTTTTTTTAAACCACTGGACTGTCAGAGAATTCCCAACTATCTCCTCTTTCAGACCAAAGCTTCTACTGGACTCTCTATTAATGCCAGCTCCTCAATGCTTTTAGCCCCCTTCCCTTCTGTGATGCTGTCATCCTCAGTGATTTCTAGTACTAACTTCACAATCCACCACTCTCATAACTTGCCTTTTCACTTTGATCCCTCCTGAGTGTGATACAGTTTAGATCACTTGATCCCCAGAAAGTTCTCTACTTCTGCGGCCTCATACCTGGACATGTTTTGAACACTTTCTAGCATAAAACCACGTAGCAGGCTTTTCCTTTCGCTGTCCCAGTTCTTACATCAGCCATTTCTTCAAGGACCCTGGTTCCTTTTAGGGAGGCCAGTATTTAGAAGTCAAGATCTGGGTAGTTGGTATGCTCATTACTACTAGGGTACTTTTGAGTCTCTGTTGACTGAGCTGAGGGATGTATATACACGTATGTATAGTGAGATATACAGATATGCCCATATCTACCTATATAGGTTAAAAACCACAAGTCCACACCAGTATTTCCAATTCTAATTTAAGACCTCAAAGTTCCTTCTAGCCTCCCCTTGTGGGCTTCCCTATTTGCTCAGACAGTAAAGAATCCGTCTGCAATGCAGGAGACCCAGGTTCAATCCTGGAGTTGGAGAAGACCTCCTGGAGAAGAAAACGGCCACCCCCTCGGCCCCTGGTCTGGCCTCTTCGGCCCCAGCCCCACGCCCCTCCCCTGCACACACAGCTGCCTCCAAAGATGGACAAAGGGGAAGGAAGAGACCCAGGTGCTCCTGAAGTGTGCTGAGTTTGATAGCACTACTGCTGTATGCGTCTCTTCTCTACTGACTGTCCTTGTATTTTCCTGGGTTAAAAATAAGACAACAAGCTCCATGTCACCAAACCGTGACTCTGATTACAGTTCTGGCTCCCCAGAAATGGAACCTTAAACTAGTCCCTCAGGAATGGACCAATCAGCATCTGCCATCCCCATCACCTAAAGGAAAGTAACCTTGCGATGACTGACGGGCATTTTTGCCTACTTTAAGTCATTTGTCACTGCTCCCTTCTGCCTATAAAAGTCTTTCATTTCGTACAGCTCCTCAGAGCTAGCTCCCTTCTGTCTGCTAGAGTGAAGGCTGTCTGATTCAGAAACATTTTTGTTGAAAAAAATTCTTAATTTTTAAAAATACGCTTATCTTCTAATACCTGTTAGAAAATTTTCCAGAGCATACATGGTTATTATAATCATAAAAAATAAGTAGAAAAGGTAGTTTCTATAGTTATCATTTTGTTAAGTCTAGGTGTTCACATAGAGTGTTCATAACTTTAAAAGGTAGTTTTCCCCATATTCTGGAAAACTTTGAAACAACAGGCATTTAACTTGTTTGGGATGGATACCTGGCAATAAAATTGCATAGTGCTCTGGGTGTTCATTGGAAGGACTGATGTTGAAGCTGAAACTCCAATACTTTGGCCACCTGATGTGAAGAGCTGACTCATTTGAAAAGACCCTGATGCTGGGAAAGACTGAGGGCAGGAGGAGAAGGGGACGACAGAGGATGAGATGGTTGGATGGCATCACCAACTCCATGGACATGGGTTTGGGTGAACTCCAGGAGTTGGTGATAGAAAGGGAGGCCTGGTGTGCTGCGGTTCATGGGGCCGCAAAGAGTCAGACACGACTGAGTGACTGAACTGATAACAAATATTCTAAGAAATGAATTGCTTTAAGAACATTGCTTTGAAAGACATAAAGTGAAATCAAGGCATTTGGAGGGTAAAAGTTGAGCAGCACTATCCCTCCCTCCTAATGACCAAGGGCAGCTAAAACATTGTAATTTATTATAGCTAATGCAAAATAGGATTTTGTGGAGGGAAAGGATCAAGAGTAAGTAAAAGGTACTGTGTTATAAACATACCAAATTTTTCAGCTGTTTCCTTATCTGGAATATATTGGATCCCAAGTTTTAATATCTTCAGAGAAGTAAAATTTGGCAAGACAATGACTATAAAAGGGAAAATTAAAATTTAGTTATGTCAGCTACATTTCTTATACCAAAAAGTAATGTATTTATAGAGTATAAAGGGGCTTCCTTAGTAGCTCAGTTGGTAAAGAATCCACCTGCAATGTGGGAAATCTGGGTTTGATCCCTAGGTTGAAAAGATCCTGGAAGGAGGGCATGGCAACCTGCTCCAGTATTCTTGCCTGGAGAATCCCCATGGACAGAGGAGCTTGGCAGGCTGCAGCCCATGGGGTCACAAAGAGTTGGACATGACTGAGCGACTAAGCACAGCAAAGAGTATTTCAAAAGTGATAGAAATTACTATAATTCAGATTGAATTGATTCGTATGGCTTAACTAGATAACACAAATCTTTACTCAGGAAACAGTTCTCATAACTAGAAATGTTTAAACATCTATTAAGGAAACAAATATACCTTATTTGAAAATTCATTTACGATCAGATATCTATTGCAATGGTTTTGTTCTCTGTCATCAAATGCATGTTTTAAAATTTGACTATTAAAAATGATTCTGTCCATAAAAGCATCTTAAACCAAAATTTTACAATTATAGCTCTTACCAAATGGGTTGGCTTGAAAAAATTGTCCAGAAAACTTAATTTCTTCAAGTTTCTTGCGGGAAGCAAGTGCAGTCACAAGAGATTCAAAATCCGAAAAGCTATTACACTCCAGATGGAACACTTGAAGGTTTGGAGAATTCTGAACTAATCTGACTGTCAGATAAAATATCAGATTTCAGAAATCAGAGATTGAAAAGTTCTATCTGAATTAACCATATAAAATTAATAAAATTAATTTATTAATTTGTTTCAGCAATAGTGAATCGAAATAAGGCATCATGATGTAATGACTCGGGCTTAGGTTCAGGTTCTGTAACTAACTGATAAAGAGTATATTTACTGTATTGTAATATAGTAACTAACTGACGTGCTGTGTGAACTGTCGTTACGGACCCTCTCTGGGGATCCATTTTCTCCTCCATATAATAATGGCATTGACTCAGCTTTAATATCCTAATATCCTAATGTCTCTAGTTTGCACGTGACGTTTACACTATAGAAACACTATGCAAGGAAACATAAAGTCAGGGACAACTCTGAAGCAAAACCTAAATTTGATGAAAAAATTGCTGAGAAATATAAGAAAACTACACTTCCAGCTTCAGCTACAAGGTTTTTTTGCATGCAAATCTGCATGTCAGTTCACTAGCGATTTGTCTTTTTTCACTCAGTCTCTAGTGTTTAGTCTAAGTGTTTAAACTTGGTGTTTAAGGAACTGATGATGCCTATGTCACCTTGCTACATGACATTTAAGAAAGATAGCTGTACACATTGTTCATTAACCAAGAGAATAGGCTGGTGAGAAACAGGGAAGTGCCTCTGATTACTACTAATCAGCCGATTTCCTTCCTTCTGATCTGGTAGATCACTAAGTGGCAATGTAAGAGCAACTTGAAAACAGTGAGAGAACTCTACAAACTACTTTTGGAGAGGCAGTATACTCTGCTTAAGAGCTCAGACTTAAGAGTTAGAATTCCTGTGTTTGAATGCAAATTTACCATTTCGTTTTCTGGGTGACCTTGAGCAAATTAATTAATTTCTATAACTCCGTTTTCCTATGTAAAATGATTAGTTTACCTTGTAGAATGGGTATGAATGTTAAATGAGTTAATATTTATAAAGTGCTAGAATAATTCATAGCATGTAGTAAAGGCTCAATTATAAATAGCTCTCTGCTTTTTTAGTAACAATGAGTGCTGTTCCCACAGTTTACCTGGATTATAGGTTATACCCTCAGATCTTCAACTCTTAATTATTGGCCAGGTAGCTTTTCCAGATGATGTAAAAGCAAGTAAATCAAAGTGCCACACTTACCTAATTTGGAAGGACTGCACTTAGATGAAATTTGGATCAATAATTTCTCCATATGGTGGAGATTTAGGAATTCTTCAGAAATGGCTGAAAAAACATCTTGTTGCAGATTCACAGACAGTTCTTTCAGGCACAAGAATTTGTCCAAACTAAGAAAGAGTTGGTCTAGAAAGCAGCACACAGTTTCCTGTTATTAATTTAAAGAGTTCCAAATGGAAATTTTCAAACTGTCATTTGGATTCATCAAGCTATTTTCATATTTTCAAATGAAAACTTTTCACATACCATAAGACATTCTTTTTTAGGAAGCGCATATATGAAAATAATGCTTTTTGTAGCATTTACTAGTATGTTGACTAAAAAAATATATGCACACCCTAAAAGTATGAGAATTATTTTATCCACTGGACGTTCTTAGGACGTCAAGTCTGGGAGGCAACATCTCAAGTAAGCCTAAGAAAATTGCTCCAAGGAGATTAGGGGGAAGCAGTTTTGCAACAAAGGGCAAAAGATTACTGTCAATAAAGGAAAACCAAATGTCTCAAAGAATTTAGCGCTTTTCTATGTATGGGAAGATGCAAGAGTCCGGGCTCACTGAAATCATTCCTTTGATACGCACCTCGGCTATCTGGAGCCAGTATCCTGTGTTTTCCCATCCTGAGTTTCCTCAAGCTGCACCTTTGGGGTGGCTGCAGCCTAATGCCTGCTAGATAATAGGTATTCTTTGTTTCCTTCCTGAGTTTCCTCAGGGCTCGCCCTCATGGGTGTAATTGCAATTGCTGATGACTATAACACACTTTGTTTACTGAAATGGCAGGCAATATTTTCTTTCTCATCTACTATATAAAAGTCCTGTATTACGCTCTGGATTCAGAAAAATGAGACATCTCAGTGAATGGGGCTCAGACAACTGAATTTCTCCATGCAAAAGAAGTTCAGCCACCGCCATATATGAAATTAGCTCAAAATGAATCAACTACCTAAATTTAAGAGCTAAAACCGTATAACACTTTAGAAGAAAAGATGACTTTGGACTTGACAGTGGATTCTTGATATGCTACCAGGAGCATTAGCACAAAAGAAAAAGAGACAAATTGGACTCAGTTGGAGTTTGAAACTTTATAGATTGAAGGACATTACCAAGACAGTGAAAAGGGAAATTTACAGGAGAAAATGTTTTATACACATGACAATAAAAATTATATGTAATTACACTGTGATTATATAATATATAAGGAATATATTCTTTCCCAAAGAAAGGCAATGCCAAAGAATGCTCAAACTACCGCACAATTGTACTCATCTAACCCGCTAGTAAAGTAACGCTCAAAATTCTCCAAGCCAGGCTTCAACAGTATGTGAACCGTGAATTTCCAGATGTTGAAGCTGGATTTAGAAAAGGCAGAGGAACCAGAGATCAAACTGCCAACATCTGTTGGATTATCGAAAAAGCAAGAGAGTTCCAGGAAAACATCTATTTCTGCTTTAATGACTATGCCAAAGCATTTGACTTTGTGGATCACAACAAACTGTGGAAAACTCTTAAAGAGATGGGAATACCAGACCACCTGACCTGCCTCTTGAGAAATCTATATTCAGGTCAGGAAGCAACAATTAGAACTGGAACAACAGACCCGTTCCAAATAGGAAAAGGAGTACGTCAAGGCTGTATATTGTCACCCTGCTTATTTAACTTATATGCAGAGTACATCATGAGAAACCCTGGGCTGGATGAAGCACAAGCTGGAATCAAGATTGCCTGGAGAAATATCAATAACCTCAGATATGCAGATGACACCACCCTTATGGCAGAAAGTGAAGAGGAACTAAAGAGCCTCTTGAAAGTGAAAGAGGAGAGTGAAAAAGTTGGCTTAAAACACAACATTCAGAAAACTAAAACCAAGGCATCTGTTCCCATCACTTCATGGCAAATAGATGGGAAACAGTGGAAGCAGTGAGGGACTTTATTTTGGGGGCTCTAAAATCACTGCAGATGGGACTGCACCCATGAAGTTAAAAGAGGCTTGCTCCTTGGAAGGAAAGTTATGACCAACCTAGACAGCATATTAAAAAGCAGAGACATTACTTTGCCAACAAAGATCCGTCTAGTCAGTTCATTTCAGTCGCTCAGTCAGGTCCGACTCTTTGGGAACCCATGAACTGCAGTGTGCCAGGCCTCCCTGTCCATCGCCAACTCCCAGAGTTTATTTAAACTCAAGTCCATTGAGTCGGTGATGCCATCGAACCATCTCATCCTCTATCGTCTCCTTCTCCTTCTCTGGCGTGCTGCAGTCCATGGGGTTGCAGGTGCGCACAAGGTTTGTTTGAGCCCTCTGAGTGTTTATGGCGCAATGGGGTTTGATTCTGAACGTGATTTCGCCCCTCCTACCCTCTTGCTGGGGCTTCTCCTTTGCTCTTGGACATGGGGTATCTCCTCAGAGCTGCTCCAGTGGCTCTGCACAGCTGCCGTGCAGCCGCCGCTCTAGCGACTACTATCTTGCTGAGGCTTCTCTAGCCGCCTAGTCAAGGCTATGGTTTTTCCAGTGGTCATGTATGGATGTGAGAGTTGGACTATAAAGAAAATTGAGCACTGCAGAATTGATGCTTTTGAAATGTGGTGTTGGAGAAGACTCTTGAGAGTCCCTTGTACTGCAAGGAGATCCAACCAGTTCATCCTAAAGGACATCAGTCCTTGAATATTCATTGGAAGGACTGATGCTGAAGCCGAAACTCCAATACTTTGGCCATCTGATTTGAAGAAATGACTCATTGGAAAAGACCCTGATGCTGGGAAAGATTGAAGGCGGGAGAAGAAGGGGATGACAGAAGATGAGATGGTTGGATGGCATCACCAACTCAATGGACGTGAGTTTGAGTAAACTCCAGGAGTTGGTGATGGACAGGGAGGCCTGGCATACTGCAGTCCATGGGGTTGGGCAAAGGAACAAACAACCCAACCTAAAAATGGGCAGGAGACCTCAAGAGACATGTCTCCAAAGAAGACATATAGATAGCTAACAAGCACATAAGATGCTCAAAATCACTGATCATTAGAGAAATGTGAATCAAAGCTATAATGAGGTATCACCTCACAGTGGTCAGAATGACTATCATCAAAACGTCTACAAATAGACAAAAAACAAAACAAAAAATGTCTACAGACAATAAATGCTGGAGAGGGTGTAGAGAAAAGGGAACCCTCCTACACTGTTGATGGGAATGTAAATTGGTATAGCCACTAGGGAGAACAGTTTGGAGGTTCCCTAAAAAACTAAAAATCGAGCTACAAGCCAGCAATCTCACTCTTGGCCACACATCTAGAGAAAACTCTTATTCTGAAAAGATACATACACCCCAATATCCATAGCAGCACTATTTATAATAACCATGACATGGAAGCAACCTAAATGTCCATCAAGGATGACTAGATAAAGAAGATGTGATACACATACACACAATGAGATATTACTCAGCGACAAAAAAGAATGAAATAATGCCATTTGCAGCTACACAGATGGACCTAGAGATTATCATATTAAGTGATGTAAGTCAGAAAAATGAATATATGATACCATTTATATGTGGGCTCTAAAAAAGTAATACAAATGAATTTATTTACAAAACTGAAATACACTCACTGACATAGAAAATAAATTTATGGTTACCAAAGGGAAAAGAGGAAGGAGGGAGGAATAAATTAGGATTTTGAGATTAATAGATACACACTGTGTATAAAATAAGCACCTACAGTATAGCACAGGGAACTATATCCAGTATCTTGTAATGATCTACAGTGAAAAAGAATCTTAAATATACATACATGTGTGTATACACACACACACACACACAGTCTGAATCACTTTGCTGTACTCCAGAAACTAACACAACATGGTAAATAAACCACACTTTCATTTTTTTTAATGGACAAAACAATTTAATAGACTCTCTTCAAAAAAGATATACTACTGTGAAGAAGGCTGAGCACCGAAGAATTGATGCTTTTGAACTGTGGTGTTGGAGAAGACTCTTGAGAGTCCCTTGGACTGCAAGGAGATCGAACCAGTCCATTCTGAAGGAGATCAGCCCTGGGATTTCTTTGGAAGGAATGATGCTAAATTTGAAACTCCAGTACTTTGGCCACCTCATGCGAAGAGTTGACTCATTGGAAAAGACCCTGATGCTGGGAGGGATTGGGGGCAGGAGGAGAAGGGGACGACAGAGGATGAGATGGCTGGATGGCATCACCGACTCGATGGACATGAGTCTGAGTGAACTCCGGGAGTTGGTGATGGACAGGGAGGCCTGGCGTGCTGCGATTCATGGGGTCGCAAAGAGTCAGACACGACTGAGCGACTGAACTGAACTGAACTGAACAGCCAACAAGCACATGAAAAGATGCTCAGTAGCATTTTAGTCATCAGGAAAATGAAAATCAAAACCACAATTAGATATAATTTCACACCTACTAGGATGTCTCTGATTTAAAAAAAAACAAAAAAAGCTTTGAGATGTGAAGAAACTGGAACCCTGGTACATTGTTTGTAGGGATGTAAAATGCTGCAGCCAGTGTGGAAAACAGTTTGGAGGTTCCTTGAATATTAAAATAGAATTACTATCATTAATATGATCCAATAATTTCTAGGTATAAATCAAAAAGAATTGAAAGCAGGGTCTTAAAGTAACATTTGTGCATCCATGTTCACAGCAGCTTTAGCCAGAATAAACAGTGCAAGTGTCCATCAACTGATGAATTGATTAACAGAGCATGATATATTTGTTGTTTAGTCACTAAGCCATGTCCGACTCTTTGTGGACCATAGCCCACCAGGCTCCTTTGTCCGTGGGATTTCCCAGGCAAGAACACTGGAGTGGGTTGCCATTTTCTTCTCCAGGAGATCTTCTCAACCCAGGGATAGGACCCATGTCTCTAATATTGGCTGGTGGATTCTTTGCCACTGAGCCACCAGGAAAGCCATTGTATATATATATACAATGCAATATTATTCTAGCTATAAAAGTAGTGAAGTTCTGACACAGGCTACAACATGGACGAACCTTAAAAACATTATGCTAAATGAAAGAAGTCAGACGCACAAGGACAAAATATTGTATGTATTCATTTATATGAAGCAGAATAGACAAATTCACAGAGACCTCAGTGGCTGGGAAGAGGAAGGGGTTATTTAATAGGTACAAAGTTTGGGATGATGAAAAGGTGGAAGTGAATAGTGACGATGGTTCACAGCACTCTAATTCTACTTAATGCCACTAAACTGTATACTGAAAACTGTGTTTTATCATAATAAAAATACTTGAAAAAAGTGAACAAAATTTTTCTAAATTTGAAGATAAATATCAACACAGATTCAAACAATGTTCAGTGTCCCTCAGGTAAGATATAAAGCAAAGCACTGCTAGGCATTTAATAAACTGCTGAAAATCAAACCCATACTAGCAACAATCAGAAAATGAAAAAAATTAGTATCATTTACAAGAGTATCAAAAACACAAGTATCTGGGAATAAATTTAATGAAAAATGATACAGTCTACACCAAAAACTCTAAAACACTGCTTAGACAAGTGAAAGGAGACAAAAATAATGGGAAGGTATTACTTCCTACTTGTTTATTTCCCAGAGTACAAGCCCTTTCTTCCATGAAGCAAGTGAGGTGTGAGTAGTTCTCAAGCATTATTTACATAGGCAACACCACCCCGCTCCAGTACTCTTGCCTGGAAAATCCCATAGACAGAGGAGCCTGGTGGGCTGCAGTCCATAGGGTTGCTAAGAGTCAGACACGACTGAGCGACTTCACTTTCACTTTTCACTTTTCACGCATTGGAGAAGGAAATGGCAACCCACTCCAGTGTTCTTGCCTGGAGAACTCCAGGGACGGCGGGGCCTGGTGGGCTGCCGTCTTTGGGGTCGCACAGAGTCGGACACGACTGAAGTGACTTAGCAGTCATTTGTTTACTAAGAGCCTTCATTAGTCATTTTATTATTTATATTAGAGTTTGAAAGTCATTCTATTATTTGGAAGCTTTTCACTAATTCATATTACTAAGACAAATATATTAGTGAAATTTAAATTGTCCATTCAGCAAGGATTTACAGTCTCATGCTTTCAAAAGTTTTTATACATTTAAAACTAAGAGTGAAAAAGTGGAAGTACACATCATAATAGTCATCTAAAATAGGTTCAAGCTTACCTTGTGGATGGGTTGTCTCTGAGACTTCAAGAGATTCTAGGGAAGTTAGAGTGAGAAGCAATTCCTGTTCTATTGCACTCAGCTCACACTGGCTTATGCAGCACTTGGTGAAAGACGCCCTGAACGGCTCAAGAGCTGGGCGGATGTTTTCAATAAAACCCCTGCTGTGGTTCAAGTGGAGTTCAATGTGCTGTGCAGCTGAGAAAACCTCTGTTAGAAACCTCAGCATCTCCTGATCCACAGCATGGGTATTAGTCACATGAACTTCCAGAAGGGGAATCTTGTACTGCTTTGAAGGAAGGTTCCAATAGCCAGTGTTGATGGCTGGTGGTGCATTGAGTCGCATGTTCTGAAAATTCTGAATGATTTCATGTTTTTCATCTAAACTCTGCTTCCATTCACTCTCAAGTTCAAAGGCAGCAGCATAGTCCTGCTCTATAGTTGGTGCCTGGGATTTGTCGAAAATTCTTTCCAAGGGCGTATCTGTTTTGAATAATCTATTTCCATTTATGGAGACCTGGATGCTCCTCAACAATAACAGGCTTTCTGGGTGGTCAAAAAAATACTGTAACTTAAGCACATCCAAACACAGGGTTCTCCCATGAAGGAATTGCAAAATGAAAGGAGAACATGCAGCAACAGTGTTGCTTTGATACGCAATCTTTATAGCCAAAGCTAGCAAATGTTTTGAAGCCAGTGAAAGGTAATTTTGCGGAGATAATTGCCATATCAACCTGAAAAATTGCATCATCTCTGAAATTTCTGGATGATGCTTCAGATAGTCGTCATTTTCAGATATATTCTCCAGTGTCTCTTTATTATCGACCAAGAGAAGCAAATGGGATACAATTTTTGGCCCTGCCTTTGTTGAAGGATGGCGGGAGACACAGTTCAAAAAATTGGCATAGGGATAGATAACCATCAAGGTTGAGTTGATTCGTTTCAAATAATGAAGTCCCAAATCTTGGTCTTCTTGCCTATCAGAATCCAGGAGTTCGGTCAGCCTCATTCCAGCAAGGAATTCTTGAAATGCAGGATTTAAAAACTGATAGACTGGCCTCAGTCTCTGGGCTGTGAATTTGCTCATCAGGTACATGGCTAGATCTTCCTCTTCACCAATCCCTGCTTCTATGAGGTCCTCATCACTAAACTCAAAGCAAGATGAAAAAAACCCTTTCAAGGCTAGATCACCGCAGGAGGACACAGTTGCTTTGAGAAGGTCAGCTTCGGTTTTGTGCTTTAAGAAAAGGCATTCCATATAGGACTCGAAAACAGCCACACTATCAAAGGACCGATGAAAACGATTCTGAAGCCAACTAGCACGGACTGCTGCTACAAACAAGGGAGTTTTCTGAATTCCCTGCCAAGTTTGATTCATTCCAAAGTCAACCATCAACTTTCGCAGACGGGTCAAATCACCTGGAAAGAGCTTCCGTAATATAGAAATAGTATTATAGAAAGGAAACGCCTTAATCTCTATGATTGTATCCAGGTATCGGCGGATGTTCTTGGCCCTATTTGTACGGACAGTGATCACCAAGCAGGTCCTTGACAAGTGTTTTTTTTGAATCATCCTTGCTATGACTTGGGGGACTGAGCACATTTCTTTGTAGTCATCCAAAAGGAATAACACCTGGTTCTTTAACTGCTGGATGATGTTCCTTAGGCCCATTTCAGTAACAGATAGCTTTGTCTCTAAGAGTTGGTCATGAATGACACTGGCCAGCCCCTGCTCCGGTCTAGTAGAGCCAAGAGAGAGACAGAAAACCAGCCGGAACCTGTTTAACAAGGGACAGCGTCCTGATGCCCACAGATGAGCTATTTTCTTCAGGAGGATGGTCTTTCCACTCCCAGCTTCACCCTCCACACACATGACAGAGCTCAAGTTAGCAAAGACTTCAGGCGACACCACAGGCTCTTGCACAGGATTGGTGATGTGTTTCAAAGCAAAGGACAGATCACAATCCAGCCACTGGTCAGTGGCTAGACAGGAAGAGATCTCAAGCAAAGACATGTGGCAGAAAGGAGCACTGGTATAGACTTTTCTCAGGCGCTCACTCAGGCTCTCTGCCTCCTGAAACCACTGGGCTTCACCCTGGGCCACCTCTGTGGAGAAAAGCAAGGAGGCACAGTTATAAACAAATATTCCTGTTATCCCCTACATACGGGACTTCCCTAGCAGTCTAGTGGTTAAGCCTCCATGCTTCCACTGCAGGGCGTGCAGGTTCAACCCCTGGTTGGGGAACTGATATCCCACATGCTGTGTAGTTGGGCCACAAATAAATAAATAATATAATAAAATCCTCTATATACAAAGATATGTATACATTCATATAATCCCACGTGCTACCTCCAAATCCTTACCTGGCACTATAGAACTAACTGCTGTTGACTCTTCAAGATTGCTTTCATTTGTGGTTTCCTTTGAAAAGAAAATTCTCTATTAAGTTAACATCTATGTAAGTGGGTGGGGCCTCAACTTGCAATCAGAAACCAGACATTTTCTAAACACAAGCCACCCTCAAGTGTTTATGCCAGTTGCAGGGAGGAGTGCTACAAATATGAAATAATAAGTGATCTGCAAACACATGCAAGTGTATGCTTCTGTATGGTACCCAAACAGTGCATCCCTTGGGTGACATGAGCAGTGATTACTGACCAGGTGATTAGAATCACAGTGTCAAGAGCAAGATGGACCCTCCAGAAACTATTCAGTGTAGCTTCTGATCTCAGTTATTAAAAGTATTTTAAATATTACATACCTGGGATATAGGGAGATTAAGTTTCTTCTTTTAAAAGTAAGTTCTTTAAGGGAGGTGGGGGGAGATGAGCAAAATTGGTGGAAGGGATTAAGAGATACAAAAGTTAAAGTGAAAGTGAAGTCGCTTAGTCATATCCGACTCTTTGCGACCCCGTGTACTGTAGCCCACCAGGCTCGTCTGTCCATGGGATTCTCCAGGCAAGAATACTGGAGTGGGTTGCCATTTCCTTCTCCAGGGGATCTTCCCGACCCAGGGATCGAACCCAGGTCTCCCACATTGCAGGCAGACGCTTTAACATCTGAGCCACCAGGGAAGCCCTAAGAGACACAAACTTCCAGGTGTAAAATAAGTAAGTCACAGAGATGGAATGTACATCAAAGGGAAAATAGTCAATAATACTATAATAACTTTTTATGATGCAGACAGTAACTAGACTTATGGTAGTAATCATTTTGTAATGTACAGAAATATCTAATACTATGTAGTATACCTGGAATTAATATTGTAAATCACATATACATCAATAAAATAAAAACAGCTATTTCTATACCCCCAAATGTTTTCCTTCAATTTCATTTTTGGTTCACAAATGTAAAAGATGAGTCAAATGAATGGCAAATTACTCTGTTTTCTTTTTCATGGGATGACAATATACTTAATATACAGCCTCAAATAAGGGGTGTGTGTGTGTGTGTTAAATTGGTAGTGGCTAATATTCCAGAGAAATATATAGAATTTCTTAGTTTAAAGGGGTCAGCCTATTAATCTGACCATTAATTGTCAGATTGGTTGGTCATTTGCATTTGTAAAAGAAACATATCTTCCCAGCTTTGAGAAAAGCCAACTAGCAAGTCAGACCTTACTGCCCTCCAAATGAAGATCACTGATGGGATCTAGGTAGCCTGGATGCTAATCAAACTCTTAGGTCCAAACAAGTCTGGGCACCAAAGTAGAAGGGACTGACTCTACATTTCATGAAGCTAGGTATTATGTTGTGTTTAATGTAGTATCCCCATCTGTAAGTAGCTCTTAATGGATGCTTAACAGATATTGGCAGAATTTATTGACTGATTTATTTATGATGGATCTTCCCTGTAGCTCAGATGGTAAAGAATCTGCCTGCAATGCAGGAGACCCAGATTAATCCCTGGGTCGGGAAGATTCTCTGGAGAAGGGAATGGCAATCCGTATTCTTGCCTGGAGAATCCCATGGACAGAGGAGACTGGCAGGCTACAATTCATGGGGTCACAAAGAGTTGGACATGACTGAGCGACTGACACTACTTATTTATGATGAGTAGTTCCTGCTCAAAACGGTTCTTAATCACATGATCACACACTCTGAAAATAAACAAGGCTGCATTCGATACCGTTAACTCAGAAAGTTCATCGTGGCTCTGAAGGTCTGGAATTGCTTCTGCAGAGGACTTCACACTCTGGAGAAACTGACAACTAAGCACATAAGTTACAAGTTACAGAGATAGTTGTATGCAATGAAACCTTTGCTTTAGGTTTTCAAAAACACTGTCAGAGTTTTAGTGGCAAAGATTAAGTATAAAATTAACATTTCCTGTGAGTCTGTCAGTGTCTTTATCAAGCAAGGCATGTAGACTGTGGCTCCTGGGAGCAGAGATGTAAATGGCTCATAAAGTAATGGTGGGGATAACCAGCCAATTTGGTGGAGTGGGAGCATATTTAACACTCATCCATGAAACCAACTAAAATGAACCTAGTGGAAAGAAAATACAGACAACAACTCCATCTATGGATTCTGGGACAACGACAACAAAAAGGACATGAGCAGGAAAAAAATGGTGAAACACATGTAAACACCTGGAGTTGACTGTAATGTACCAGTGTTGTTTTTTTAAATTTTAACAAATATACCAGGGTAATGTAAGATGTTAGTACTAGAGGAAACTGAGTATGGGAATACAGGAACACTCTGTATTATCTTTTCACCTTTTCTCTAAATCTAAAAATACCCCCAAATAAAAAGCTTATTTCAGAAAAAAAAAACCTCCATCAATATGAAGATTAGAGAATGGCCCTAAAAACAATTTGCTAGACATCATGAAATTGGAACATACGATACTTTCTAAATTCAGTTATGATGTTTGCCTGAAGAACCCAGGAAGAAAATTCTACAGAGTTCTATTGACAATCATTAACTCAGATAAATGAGAACTATAAATGTGAGTAGGTAAATGATAAAACTAGAAACAACTCTCTCCGCTTATTTTTATGCTGCTGAATTACAGGAAAGCAGGAGATAAAGCAAGAGGACACATTTTTATTTTCCTAGATGAATGACTTGGAGATGAGCCCAGGAATAGAAGGGCAGCTATAGAAAAACCTAATAGGACTTTAAATGCTTCTGTCCAAGGTGACTGTGCAGATAAACCCATCAAGGGAAAGCACTCTGAAGGAAGGTAAAATGCAGACTTTTCTCTACAAATAAAGCCAATGAATTTAGCTGCCAGCAGACTAGTACAACAAGAAATGTTAAAGGAAGTTCTTCTTAAGTTCCTTCTTAAAAGGAAAATCATAACAGATGGAAACTTGGTTTTACCCAAAGGAATGAAGTGTTCCAGGAATGGTAACTCATTGGGTAAATATAAACTATGCTTTCTCTCTTTCTAAAATGTATTTAAAAGATAATTATTTACAACAAAGATATAACACTACATTGTGAGATTTAGAATACATGTGAAGTAGAATATATGGTAACAATAGTACAGAGAATAGGAAGGGGAAAATAGAAGTATACTATTGGTTCATACATTATATGTCAATTGTTCTAAAATTATTTGAAGATGACTGTGATTTGTTAAATGTGCATTATGTAGATTATAGAGCAGGCACTAAAAAGATAAAGTTGTACAGCTAAAAAGCCAACTATGGAGATAAAATGGAATATTGAAAAATACTCAAATGCAAGTCAGGAAAAGAAGAAACAAACAAGAGATGGATAAATAGAAAACAAATAGCAAAATAGTAGATTAAAATCCAACCATATCAATGATTCTATTAAATGTAAATGTTCTAAACACTCCCAGTAGGAAGCAGATATTGGGGAATCTCTTGGTGCTCCAGTGGTTAGGACTCCTTGCTCTCACTGCCAGGGCCCTGGTTAGGGAACTAAGATCCCACAAGCTGTACAGCACAGCCAAAAAACTCAAACAAACAACAATAACAACAAAAAAAGAAAGCAGATGTTGTCAGACTATTAAAAAAGCAAGACCCACCTATGCTGTCTACAAGAAATTCACTTTAAAGTTACAGGTTAAAAGTAAAATTATTTTGGGAATTCCTTGGTGGTCCAGTGGTTAGGACTCCATTCTCTCTGGGTTTGATCTCTGGTCTGGTAACTAAGATCCCTCACGTTGTACGCCGCAGCCAAAAAAAAAAAAAAAAGATTTCAAAAAATATAGAATCACGCAAAAACCAAAAGCTGGAGTGGCTACAGAATATTAACATCAGATAAAGACTCACGAACAAGGAGTACCAAGAGAGATAAAGAGGATATTTCATATACTTTCTGAATAAGAAAGAGGAAAGGGTAAAGAATACACAAGATATGTTTCTGAAGAAAAAGAGCAAGGAAACTATGTGGGAAAATACGAAAATATATTCAACATTATTAGTAATTAGATTGACAAAAATTGGGGCAATACTAAGTTAGTGAGGGAGCAGACAGAATGGAAACCAGTGAGAATATAAATCAGTACAGCCACTTAGGAAAAAGTTTTGCATAAAAGAGTAAAGTTGAATGTGTACATCGTATTACTTTGCAATTCCATGGCTGGTTATGTATCCTAGAGGAATATGAGCACTGGAAATTATGTCCAAGAAGGTTCATAGAGGCATTATTTGAATTGCAACATTCTGAAAACAACCCAGATGTTGAATCTAGAAGGATAAATTTTATATTCATAAAACAATATACTATATAGCAACAAGAACAAGTAAATTGCAACTCTAACATAATTATGAATGAGTCTCAAAAACGTTATGGAGTAAAACAAGTCAGTCATCACAGAAGAACCATGCAGTATCCTTCCATTTATTTAAACTTATAGAACAGGCAAAGTTAAGTATGTTTAATGATACATATGTAGCTGGTGAAACCATTTGGAGTAGAAGGAACAATTAACACAAATTTCAGAATTGGTGGTGGTTTCATCACTAAGTCGTGTCTGACTCTTGCAATCCCATGGACAGTGGAGCCTGGCAGGCTTTTCCAGGCAAGAATACTGGAGTGGGTTGCCTTTTCCTTCTCCAGGGGATCTTCCCAACCCAGGGATCGAACCTGGGTCTCCTGCATTGCAGGCAGAACTGAGGCAACAGGGAAGCCTTCTGGATTAGAGGGACAAGGATATAATCAGAACTTGGAAGATAGGCACACACTAGCCTTCTAAGGACTTGATAATATTCAGTTCTTAACTTTAGTGGTAGGTTCATTGGTTTCTTTAATTTTCCTTTAAGTCCCACATGCTTATTTAAGGGCATCCTAGTTTGCAATTTTAAAAGAGAGGCAAAAGAGTCAAGCCTCACTCAGAGGACCAAAAAACAAAAACAATAACAAAACAAACAAAAAAGGCAGAGGAGAAATAAAAAGCTTCACAAAAAGGAAATGACAGAGTTGGGAAAAGGTCCTAAATACAATCAGACTGTATCCTAGTTTATTTTTCCAAAAACTAAGAAGACCATCTCCACTGTTTAACAATTTACTAAATACTAAATCCAAATAAAGAAAAATGCAACTACTTCTGTAAAAACACCTTCAAAACTATATCTCTTGAGAATCTTAGATAGAAGCATTTAAGACCTATTTGTATTAATATTTATTTCTAGAAGAGCATTTACTAATTACAAAGTGAAAACAACAAAATGTCTTCTTATAGTTGAACATTTTTGAAGAGTTTGGTGAGTGAGAAATAAGCCCTCCAAAATGTTAAAGAGCTACAGAAAACAAATATTTAAAAATAGCCATTTCTTCATGAAATTTTATTTTATTTTATTTTATTTTTCATGAAATTTTAGGACACTGGAAACAAAGAGAAAATCCTAAATGCCTCCAGAATGGGAAGAAGTAATAAAAAGATTAAGAATTAGAAAGACATGGAACTTCAACAGCAATACTGGAAGTTATTAGAAAAGGCAGCAATGTCTCTACAATTTGGAATTAAAATGATTTCCAACCTTGAATTCCATACCTAGCTAAACTACCAAACGAGCATGAGAAAATATATATAAATATTCAGATATATGCATTAAGTGGAAGCTAAAACATGCATTTCTTATGCAGTCTTTCCCAGGGATCTGTGGGGGAGTATTTCAAAGTGAGTGAATAAGTCAAGAAAAGGATAACAACAGATCCTGGAAACACAGGAGAGAGGCAATAGGAATCTCTAGGATGACTTGAAGAACAATCCTAGGATCCTAGGGTAACTTCAGGACAAAGAGTTCATATTGAAGCAGGTCAGAGACTTCATGACAGCCTCTTTAAGAAAATGAAAATAGTGGGCTATATTATAAGTATGAATGATCGGAGAGGAGATTTAAACATTTGGGAGAATTTGAAGATGAACTGGTGCTAAATACATTTTAAAAACTAGGCAAATGACTATATTTTTTAAAAAGGAAAATAACAGGTATTGGTGAGATGGAGAAACTGAAATACACACATATATATACACATGTACAATTACATATATCTCAGTCATAAAAAAGAATGAAGTACTGATACATGCTACACCATGAATGAACCTCAAAACACTGCTAAGTAAAGTCAGAGACAAAAGATATTATACGCTTCCATTTACATAAAATATCCAAGAGGGTAAATCTATAGCAGCAGAAAACTAAAGCTCTCAGGAAATAGGGTGTACTGGGGGAGACAGGAATGACTGCTTCACGGGTACAGAGTTCTCTTTTGGAATAACGAAATGTTTTGGATTTAGTGGAGGTGATCGCACAACACTCTTCATGTCCTAAATGCTACTGGGTTGTGCACTTTAAAATAGTTTATGTGTGAATTAAGGGGAAAAAGTAAGCAAACATACTGATAAAACAGTTGTCACTCCCTACAAAAACTGGAAGTTGTACAGGGAGAGAAAAAAGTTATTTACCACAAAGCTCCGTTTATGAAGTCATGATAACATAGACAGTGATGTGAAAACGATGACTGAAGCAAAACTGCACTGTAATATTGTGAGAGGAGGGCCAGACGGGAAGGGGGTTGCGAAAGCAATGGAATGAAAGAAAGGAGGACTCCTCCCTTACTGTAAGAATGAGACAGGTGGGCAAAGACTTAATCAGAATATAAAATGAGGGGGAAATTCCTAGAATACATCCAGATTCGTAGATACTAAGCATCCATTCCACTTACTTGGGAAAAAATTTGGCATGTTCTTCTAATGGGTCATCACCTTCTTTCCAATCATGCAAATATCCTCCACAGGAATAACACTGGACAATGTCCGATTTACCTAGAAGTGAGGAAATTCCATCAGTGCCACAGGCCGATGTATTTGTCAAGTGACACAGATTAACCATATTAGCAAAACCCAACTTACACTTTCTATCAGATTTTGTGACAAAGTCACAACTTTGTGTAACGGTGAGGAAATATTCTAACTAGGGCTCTTCTCGCACCAGTGGGATCATGAGCAAGTACCACTGAATGTTCCTATGTACCATGCACACTGATCAAACCCTGTCCCTGTCCCCTCTTCATTCAATGGGGCAAGAGATTTGCAAATCAGAATGTGGAATTGAAGCTCCATGAAGGAGGAGGTTTTTGCTTGTTTTGCTCCCCAATGAATCTCATGGACCTAGAACAGTGATTAGCACTTATTATGCACTTTATAAGTTATCTGTTCAATGAATAAATCAGAAAGAATACATCTGGAGCTCAGGAAAATATGAGCAAATATAGCCACTCTCATGTAAGTAAGATCGTGAAGAATCAGACACCTCTTACTATAGGTTTATTCCACTAGAAATAGGATCAAGTCTTCATGTGAGATTCTATTTTTTGGAAGGAAATTAGCATTTGGATCTACCAAAGCACTGAACTAGAAACATCCTAGTTTCTAAGAGGGCTTCCACGGTAGCTCAGGTGATAAAGAATCCGCCTGCAATGCATTAGACCCTGGTTGGATTCCTGGGTCAGGAAGAGCCACTGGAGAAGGGACAGGCTACCCACTCCAGTAGTCCTGGGCTTTCCTGGTGGCTCAGCTGGGAATCCGCTCAGTAAAGAATCCGCTGCAACGTGGGAGACCAGGGTTCGATTCCTGGGTTGAGAAGATCCCCTGGAGAAGGGAACAGCTACCCACGCTAGTAAGATGATGGAACATTCCTCATCTTCCTTCTCCTCTTGGACTCCTGCAGTCATTATAAAGCCAGAGCATAGGAAAATCTCCCTTTGTGTCTGTACAGAAATAGGAGGTCCTAGAGCTTGCGATATCCCCAAAGGGTAAGATGACTAGGACTTGTGGGTGAGGAGGAGTTCAAAAGGAAGAGGGTGAGGACACTGCTAGGCAGAAGGTCCTTGAGCAAGGCTGCCACGGGGAAACGAGAACAGAGAGAGCAAGAAGAAAGCGGGGAGCACTAACTCTCCAAGTGCTTGAGATACTGAGCCATTAAGATTTTTGTACCAATGGAACATGTCTGTTAGTTCAAGTGAACACTACACTCCCCTGCTCTGTACTCTGTGGTATTCATGACTTCACCCCACCGCAGAAGTTCCCCCATGGACGTTCACTGTAATTGAGCATGTGTGTTTGGTGTGGAGAAGGTCAGCAAGGTCCCCAGAAAGGATACAGTATCATTTCACCTTTCTATACCGCAGGCAGAGGTGAAGTTGAGGGGAACCCCCCACTTTCTTTGCAAATGACAACGTGGGACTCCTGATGACCAGTAGCTAAAGAGAGAATACTATGAACCGATGGCAGATTCTCCATGCTTAGGAATTATAAGAAGGAATGTCCTGACTTTCTCTTCCAAGGAGAGTGTGGCAAAGACCCTCTATCCAGGGGAATTCTCCGCTGGTCCAGTGGCTAAGACCCCGTGCTCCCAATGCAGAGGGCCTGGTCAGGGACCTAGGTCCCACATGACTCATCTAAAGAGCTCCTGTGCTGCAGCTAAAGATACTGCATGCCACAACGAAGAGCCAAGATCCCACAGTCAGATAAATATATATTTTTTAAAAGACCACTATCCACACTCCTAGATATCTCTCAATCTTCCTTAGTAACAGAAACTCCAATTTTCAGCTGGGCACATTGCTACCTGGAAGAAAAAAAAAATTGAATGTCCCAGCTCCTCTGCTATGTAGGTATGGACATCTGACTGCTGGGCTCTGGTTCAAGAGTGAGGGACTCAGAGTCATGTGACAGTTTCCAGAGGAGTCGGGGTAGAGAGTAAAGTGTACCAAGGCATGATAATTATTCCCAACAGAATACTTGTATTTGTTTTTAGCCCAGACCTTAAGTTTTCAAGGCTGGGGCTTTACTACCTAAAGGAGGTGTGGAGAATTGGGAGGGGATTTATGATACAGAAAGGAAAAAGAATATGTGAGGAATAATGAGAAGTAGGGATTTTTGAGCCTAGTTAAATACAAGCCCAGGATCATAAAGTGCATGTGGGGCTTCAGTGGGCAGCAACGCAAGAGCTTGGGGGCAAACTGCTGGCTCACCTGTGTAGAAAAAACCTGCTTTGGCCAGAGCTGCTGCTCCCACTGGGTACGACGGGTGCCAAGACTTGAAAGACTGCAGGAGGAGTTCTTCATTAACAAATGAAGAACTGTTGCTGCCACTGCAACAGACTGGAATAAAAGACATATGGTGAGACTAGCAAGCTTTGATACTGCTACTATCAGTGTTTGAGTTATCCTTAATGGCAACCCATTCCAGTACTCTTGCCTAGAAAATCTCATGGACGGAGGAACCTGGTGTCCATGGGGTCGCAAAGAGTCGGACATGACTGAGCGACTTCACTTTCTTTCTTTCTTTCTTTGTGTTCACAGATAGAACAGTATGTTTGAGCTTGTTTCAATACAATTGAAGGAGGGGGTTAGAAAAGGAGAAACAAAACCAGACTGACCACGTGTTAAATTGTTGAAACAGAATGGTGGATACATGGTGGGGATTTGCTATGGTCTTATTTCTGTATACATTTTTTAATAATAAAATATTTTCAAATTATCTTTTCATTGTAGAGCATGAGAATAAAGCAAGAGTAAGCTAGAGCAGCTTCTCTTCCTCCCCAAGTTAGTATCAAGACTTGAGAAAGGCAAATCTTTCTGCCCCCTAAAAAGGAGGCAGATTTATTTCTTGCCCTTGGGTGTCAGCTGTATGGGGGTGGTCTCCATTAGACTTTCCACATTGGTCCTAGAGTTTGGTTCTTGTCTTCTGCACCCCTTGAGGATTTGAAAACCAACTTATGTGTCTATTAAATATGGTAACAAAAGTAGATACTGCAAAATTCCTTAAGATGAAAGCTTGTTTCAGTATGACATCTAATCCCAGGATTCCGGCTTTCACTTCATTTTTAATTGGAATGTGACTTACTGTGCTGGAAAAACCTCAGTCTTCTCCAGTGTGTCTCCTTTACTCTCACACTACCGTCACATTCACAATACTTCTGATACTTTCCCACCCAGCTATTCTCTGCACCACCAGCTGGGTGTCCTACAATTTACTCTGACACTATCTACTTAGTAGTACTAGATCCTACAGAATAAAGGCTCAATCACATAAGACTGCTCCCACTCCACTTCATTCGATGCAGTGGCTCACAGAACCCAGGGAAATATTTATATTTGTTTAGCAAAGGACGTGATCAAGGGTACAGATGAGCTGGGGGCTTTCTAGGTGGTGCTACTAGTAAAGAACCCGCCTGTCAATGCCGGAGACATAAGAGATGCAGGTTCGATCCCTGGGTTGGGAAGATCCCCTAGAGGAGGGCATGGCAACCTACTGCAGTATTCTTGCCTGGAGAATCTCATGGACAGAGGAGCCTGGTGGGCCACAGCCCATAGTGTGGCAAAGACGCAGACATGACTGCAGTGACTTGGCATGCACACGTGCACAGATGAACTGGCTCACAGAGATCTGGGAGCTTCCGTCGCCACGGAGTTGGGATGTGTCACATTTACAGTGTGGTTGTGTTCACACACCCAAAGGCTCCTGGATCCACAAACTACTGGGATTTTTATGGAGGCGTCCTCACATCAGATCAGATCAGATCAGATCAGTCGCTCAGTCCTGTCCGACTCTTTGGAACCCATGAATTGCAGCACGCCAGGCCTCCCTGTCCATCACCAACTCCCGGAGTTCACTCAGACTCACGTCCATTGAGTCAGTGATGCCATCCAGCCTCTCATCCTCGTCCCCTTCTCCTCCTGCCCCCAATCCCTCCCAGCATCAGAGTCTTTTCCAATGAGTCAACTCTTTGCATGAGGTGGCCAAATTACTGGAGTTTCAGCTTTAGCATCATTCCTTCCAAAGAAATCCCAGGGCTGATCTCCTTCAGAATGGACTGGTTGGATCTCCTTGCAGTCCAAGGGACTCTCAAGAGTCTTCTCCAACACCACAGTTCAAAAGCATCAATTCTTCGGCGCTCAGCCTTCTTCACAGTCCAACTCTCACATCCATACATGACAACAGGAAAAACCACAGCCTTGACTAGACGGACCTTTGTTGGCAAAGTAATGTCTCTGCTTTTGAATATGCTATCTAGGTTGGTCGAAACTTTCCTTCCAAGGAGTAAGCGTCTTTTAATTTCATGGCTGCAGTCAGCATGATCAATCATTAACTCAATTTATATCCCCTTTCCCCGCTATGAAGAAAAGGGGGTAGGGCTGAAAATTCCAAGCTTCTAATCATAACTTGTTCCGCCCAGTGACCAACCTCCAACCAAGAGCCCACCCAGAGTCACCACATCAGAAACCAAAAGTGCTCTTAGTGCTCTTACCACTTAGGGGTTTACAAGGGTTTTAGGAGCCCTGTATCAGGGACAGTGTCAAAGATCAAATATTAGAACAAGAGATGCTCCTCATGATCTTATCACTTAGGAAATTACATGGGTTTTAGGAGCTCTGTGAAAACATTGGCTTAAAACTCAACATTCAGAAAACTTAAGACCATGGCATCCGGTCCCATCACTTGATGGCAAACAGATGGGGAAACAATGGAAACAATGACAGACTTTATTTTTCTAGGCTCCAAAATCACTGCAAATGGTGACTACAGCCATGAAATAAAAAGACGCTTGCTCTTTGGAAGAAAAGTTATGACCAACCTAGACAGCATGTTTAAAAGCAGAGACATTACTTTGCCAACAAAGGTCTGTCTAGTCAAAGCTATGGTTTTTCCAGTAGTCATATATGGATGTGAGAATTGGACTATAAAGAAAGCTGAGTGCTGAAGAATTGATGCTTTTGAACTGTGGTGTTGGAGAAGACTCTTGAGAGTCCCTTGGACTGCAATAAGATCCAGCCAATCCATCCTAAAGGAAATCAGTCTTGAATATTCATTGGAAGGACTGATGCTGAAGCTGAAACTCCAATACTTTGGCTACCTGATGCAAAGAACTGACTCATTCGAAAAGACCCTGATGCTGGGAAAGATTGAAGGCAGGAGGAGAAGGGGACGACAGAGGATGAGGTGGTTGGATAGCATCACTGACTCAATGGACATGAGTTTGAGTAAACTTCAGGAGTTGGTGAGGGACAGGGAGGCCTGGCATGCTGCAGGTCCATGGAGTCTCAAAGACTTGGACATGACTGAGTGACTGAACTGAACTGAACTGAGGAGCTCTGTGCCAGGAATTGGGGGCAGAGATCAACATTTATTTTCTATTATTTCACATTTAATTTCTTAATAGACACTGATCCATTTAAGAATGTTTTCAAAACCATTTTATCCAGAAACATTAATTGTTTTAAGGGAAATTCAATTAAGGACCCAACCCTGATATATTTCCCTATGTTCATTTATGTTAAAAAATTAAGTCACCCCAGGAGACCAAGAAACTCTAATGAAATGGTTTTTTAAAAAATTACCATGGCACCACAAAATGAGGAGGAAAATGGAAAGGTTAGGGGGAAAAAAGCAAAAGAAATAAACAACTAGAGCTTTTCTAAATATGTCTGAGTCTTTACCTGATGCCACAGATAAATCTCTCTTGACCCAGGAATTCAGAAAATGTTCTCCCTGAAGAAAATGAAAATTCAAGCTATTATATAAACTAATGTGCATAAAATAAATAAGCCACAAGTATCTAACGTACATATCCAATATTCTACAGTGAATATATCCAATAAAATTATATATATATTGGATATATTCACTATTAGTCAGTTCAGTCGCTCAGTCGTGTCCGACTCTTTGCGACCCCAGGGACAGTAGCCTAACAGGCTCTGCCATCCATGGGATTTTCCAGGCAAGAATACTGGACTGGGCTGTCATTTCCTTCTGTAGGGGATCTTCCCAACCCAGGGATCGAACCAGGCCTCCTGCATTGCAGACAGACACTTTACTGTCTGAGCATAGATCGACTGTACCTGAATCTAAAAAAATTCAAGTTACTGATTTGAAGTATACAACTATCTATGAACAAAAATTAAAAGAACTCCCTCCTCCACCCCCTGCCTGTAAATTAAGAGTTTAATTGAATTGAATGGCAGAGTTGTTAGAGAATTATTCCTTTAATTATTATTTCTATTAATATTGACATTTTTTACACAGTGTAATGGGAAAAGAAAACCTGTGAATATTTATACTCAACAAGAAGCCTTTTCTGGGTCAGTTTTTCCAGAGATCTAACTCAAAAGCTAAGTTACAATAAGATATCACAGAGGTCCTTAGACTAATGAGGAAGGTATGAGATATAGGAAAGAAACCGGATTCAGAAGGATGGTTAAGTGTTGAGTAACTGATTCTTCTCTGAAAATTGCACCCAGATTTCTCTCTGAAGAAACACTTCTGCCGCTGCAGGGTTCTCATCTGAGTCATGTTAGCCAATAAATCCAGCCCTCTGCGCTTTTTTTTTTTTGCATAAGCCTGTGTAAGATGGGTCTTCCCAACACCTGCCACTAGGGAAGTCACATGATAGAGCATAGCGTAACCGTCTCTGAGGCTTACTGTGGGTAGCGTCCTGTGGTCTGAATGTCTCATGAGAACACTGGAAGCTGGAGGAACTGACCTCAGTCCAAGAGGAGAGAACTACCAGGAAGGCAGACCATTCTAAGACTCTAGTTGACCGAAAGAACGTGCTTCTCTTCCACCCGCCCAATGAGAGGTAGGGGAATGGAATAAAGGAGGAAGAAAGAAGGAGAGGCCGTGACAAAAGAGGGGTGTACGCTCCTCATTCTAACTAGTTTACAAAATTTTTATAAATTACCATGATGCCAAATAGATAACTAATAAGAACCTACTGTATAGCTCAGGGAACTCTACTCAGTGCTTCGTGGTGACCTAAACGGGAAGGAAATACAAAAAGGAGGGGTTATATGTACAGTGCTTCCCACATGGTACTAGTGGTAAAGAACCCACCTGCCAATGCAGGAGATATTAGAGATGTGGGTTCGATCCCTGGCTTGGGAATATCCCCTAGAGAAGGAAATGGCAACCCACTCCAGTATTCTTGCCTGGAGAATCCCATGAACAGAGTAGCCTGATGGGCTACAGTCCATCAGAGTTGTACACGACTAAGCGACTTAGCTCACAGCATATGTATACATAGAGCTGACTCACTTTGCTGTACAGCAGAAACTAACACAACATTGTAAAGCAAGTACACGCCAATAAAAATTAATTAAAAAGAATAATAAATTACCGTGACGTCAACAAATCCCTTGTAGCTTTGAATATACTGGGTAATTTCCTCTAAGGATTTCTTACTTTGAAGAAATTCACATCTATAATTAACAAACAAACAAAATTAAAGTGTACCCTGATACTGTGATAGAGATATCCTGTATCTTTATAACTGCAGTGACACAAAAAACATCCGTTAAAACTTATTGCATTGTGTACTTTACATTCTTTTTTACTTTGATAAAACTGTCAAAAAAGTTACCCCAAAATTTATGACAGTTATCTTTATTATCATATAATTACTATTTCCATTAATGACAACATGTGTAATAATGCAAAACTAAATCTTCAGATTATCTTTTCTCCTGAAACAAAACATAATACAATCAAAGAGATGGATTTATAACAATATATAGATTGGAGGTGTTTTGTTAAGTTAAACTACAGTGACGAACTAGTTCCTATGCTTACATAAAAGTTACTGGCGGTAAAGGTAACAAACCATAATAAATTTCATCTATTGAAAAACATATATACTACTTAAAAATATACAATGGAAATTGATAGAATTTTTTAAAAAGAGCATATTGAATACACTTAAAAAACACATTCCTTTCCACAAAACAGAAGCAATTTTTACTTTTTAAAAATCTCTTTCTTACAAATTTAAGCTTCCTTTCTAGTGATGTCAGAGTAACAAGAGGGCTGAGAGTCAAGAGGCTAGAGTGTTAGTTCCACTTCTGCCACTCATGGGGAAGAGATAAACCTTTATATTTTTTCTGTCATACCACCTCCCCTGCCAAAGTGGTCAATCTCACCAGTGTTCTCTTGAACAGATGTGAGAAAGTGAACTCCATTAGATGAGTCATACATCGCTCTAGGGCCATCTCCCTGGGCCACTGAGGTCCCCAGTTTTTAGGTGTACAGATCCTTCCAAGGAGCGCCCTAAATCCCCACACAACTCAAATCCATACATAACCCGAATCTGCACACAATCCACATAGCACATGAGGGATGGGGCCTTTCCACATGCTTAGAGTGGGTTGAGAAGGAGCTCAATACATACTACTTCTTTTAAAAACACAATAAAAATCATTTTATTTATTTACAATGATTTAGTACACCGAGTGGGCTTTCCTGGTAGCTCAGACGGTAAAGAATCTGCCTGCAATGTGGAAGACCTGGGTTCGATCCCTGGGTTGGGAAGCTCCCCTGGAGAAGGGAATGGCAACCCACTCCAGTATTCTTGCCTGGGAAATCCCACAGACAGTGGAACCTGGCAGGCTACAGTTGATGGGGTTGAAAAGAGTTGGGCAGGACTGAGCAACTAACACACACACAGTACACTGAGTACTAACATTTTAAATTGTAGGAATATACCCAGACATTGTGTCCATAGTTTATAAAAGCAGCAACAAAGCAAAAACTGATGCTCAGAGACTTCCTAATGGTCCAGTGGTTAAGAATCCACCTTGCAATGCAGGGGACACAGGTTCTGTCCCTGGTCAGGGAACTAACATCTCATATGCTACAGAGCAACAAAGCCCAAGCACCTCAACTACTGAGCCCATGCACCAACACTAGAGAGTCCATGGGCAAAGGAAAGATCCCGAATGATGTAACAAAGATAACATGTGCCACAACGAAGACCCGAAGCAGCCACTAGATAAATATATATTTTTTAAAATGATGCCCAAACAGTTAAGGTTAGGGCACAATCAACAAGAAATTGGAGGAGTCTTAGTTCTAATTCCAGCTCTGAAATACACTGGCTAACCATATACTCATGGTGACAAACAGGTGAAAGGTGAAATGGTCATATAATACATGGTAGTTTTTACAAGGCATTTGCTGCATATACTTTGTTATAATGCTTACAACAACCAACCATCTATGGATTATCATTTTTTTTTTTTTTTGCACACGAGATGCAGAGGTTCAGTAACATGGCTAGGGTCTGGGTGTTAGGAAGCAGCGTTGTGCACCTCCGAGCCTCTGCGCTCTGCCCTCCTCTCTGCAGCAGCAGACCTTAGCTCCCTCCCGACCTGGGGCTGAGCTCAGGACTCACATCCTCCCCCGATGCTCCTCACCTTTCCCTAGGCTGTACATCAGAGAAGGCGTATGAGGGCCACCCAACACAGAATGTGCAGCTCTGGTTGGTGCTCGGCCACCGCATGAGGGTCTGTGTGGATGGTGCTGCTGGGAGTCGCCCAGTGTATAGCCCAGGGCCCTAAGGATAAGTGAAGCTGAGACAGGTGCCCCAGAGCCAGGACTGATGTTCACTCGGCACAGACCCATGTGGGGCACTGCCAACGCTAAGTATGATTGGCTGGGTGTCTGTCTTTGATTCATCAACGAACCAGAATGACATTCAAAGTATTTAACCATCTGGGGAGCTCCCTGGTGGTCCAGTGGTTAAGATTCTCTGTTTTCACTGCAGAGGATGCAGGTTTGATCCCTGATCAGGTAAGCCCTGAAGCATGGCCAAAAAGTAATCAATATTTACCCATCTGGCTTCATGCATCCCTATAACTGTTTCATCTGCTTGTCAGGAAGAGCTCCCCTCCCTTTCTCTTTCCTCTCCATCTCTCTCTCCCCCAATCCCTTCCCTTCTTTGTTCTCTTCCTCCCTCCCACCCCCTCACTTTCTTTACAACTTTAAAAGAAATACATTTGTTTCCCAGAATTTAAACAAGATAGAAGCGAACAAAGTAAAATGTGAAAAATCCCTCTCCACCTCATCTCCTAACAAACCCAAACCTTAAGATATCAATTGTTTGATTTGTATTATTTTAACTTTTTCCTCTGTATATTTCAAACAAGTCCAGATACTACACATTTATATTGCTTTTTTTCTTACTGAACAGATCAGACATCCTTCCATTTCTGTGAGCCTGGCTGTCTGTGTGAAAGATGACATATAATGCTAAACAACAGCCCAGTTTTTTTTTGCGGTGGACCTAAGATCTAACCAGCAACTTCTTTGCATGTGGTAGGTGCATGACAAGTATGATAAATTAAATGAGCCAAAGCCCACTGCAGATCCAATTATTAGATTACAGGAAATACAGGAAGTAGAGAAACATGTTAGATGACACCAGAAAAACATTCCGCCAGACCCAGGGGAGGAAGTTTTACAGGACAGACTACACGGCTCCTTTCATGAGAAAGTGACAAGAAAAAGTCAGGGAGGAGGAAATCTGTAAACTAAAAATCTTGAGATATCAACCAAATGTAATGTATGGACCCTGTTTGCATCCTACTTCAAATCAGTAAAGAAAGTAAACAGTAAAGAGAGAGGGGATGTGGACATTTGAACACGGCCTCAGATATTTGATGTGATTGAGGAATGACTGCTAATCCTCTTTAGGAGGCAGAATAATACTATGGTTATGTTTTTAAAAAATATTCTTGCATTTTAGAGTTATATGCTAAAATATCAACAAGTGACATTATATAATATCTGAGATTTGCTTTAAAATAATCTAGTTATTTTTATTTCTGGGGAAAAGTATGTGAGAGATGAATGAAATATGATTTGGCCATGTGTTGATAAATGGTCTCTATACTTGCATATGAAAATTTCCAGAATGAAAGTTTTAAAAATTTTAAAGGAATGAATGTGTATTTGGTAGATAAAGTCATGTAGAGAATACTAGTAAATGTAACATTAGAAATAATTTTTAAAACATGTTTTCTAAACAGAGAATTCAAGACCACTGTAATAATCAAAACTCTTACTGAGTTTTTGAAATACAATGTTTACATTTGGTATATATTCAGCA
Organism: Bos mutus; assembly: GCF_027580195.1. Lineage (NCBI taxonomy): Eukaryota > Metazoa > Chordata > Mammalia > Artiodactyla > Bovidae > Bos > Bos mutus. The sequence continues at coordinate 28,132,972 of NC_091636.1, read as the reverse complement.
GTACATGAAACCATTTGTAATGCTGTTTTAAACATTGTTTTATACAATTTTACATTATCGCAATACAAATTATCCATATTTATTAAGGCAGATTCTGAAACTTCTACTTGGCAAATCATGTCTTAGTATTTTGGATAATAAAACAATATTAAGAAATTATTTTAAAATTATATAATTAAAAAATTTCACAGTGTCATCAGGGCTTTCTTGCTTGAATAAATTCTGGAGCATTCTTATTTAGGAAGGAGAAAGGTCAAAACTGAAGGTTCTGCTCTGGGAAGGTGATGCTTTAGTTTTGCTTTGTCTTAAAAAAAATTACAAGCAAAAAATATTTATCTACTTACTTAGGGAACCACTTGGCATGTTCCTTCCAGGGGTCGTCATCGTCTTCCCAATTTCCCAAACATCCACCACAGGAAAAGCACTGGACAGTGTCGTGTTTACCTACATAGGAAGCAAGACACTTAGATGGCCTGGCAACAGCACCGTGGGGTCGTCCAGAAGGGCTGTCTGCAAGCTGACTGCCCTGCGCATAGATGAGACATGCTCCATCACGCCTGCGCATTCACACTCTCATCTGGCTGAATCCCCACCCACAGTCCCACTGCCCTCAGTGACCATTTCTGAAGCCTGAACCTCACCTCTCAGCGGCGGCCATACTTGACACACACTCCGAGCTGTTGGACTCAACATGCCCACGGAAGCAATGGGAAAGCAGAGGACCCTGTACTCACGAAGTAAAGCGCAGAAGACTTAAGCTGTAGCATTGCTATGAAATTTCTGTGGAAACGTGGGCATAGTTTTTTCCACTTTTGAGATGTATGTTCGACAAGTATATTTTTCTTTTTTGACAACTGTTTTTAGGGGAGTTACAAAAGGATCAACTTTCAAAACTAAGAGGAAAACCAACTTGCGGTTTAGGCCTTTTGAGATATAAATAGTACACAAACTGGTAGGCAAATTAAAGTCAAACTACAAACCAGAACCGCTGTGAACATGACAGAAAGACGTGGTTTTTCTGCGTTTTCTCTGCTTCCGTCTCTTGGTCAATCAGGACATTAACTATAATATCTTGAAGAAATATGTGATAAGTGCACTGTGACATCTGGGGAATCCTATACTAAAAATCTTTTAAATTTTCTTCTTTACATCCAACTTGAGTAACACTATCAATATGAATTTCTTCAAGCTTCTGCTATTAATTAACAATAATAGTAGCAATTAACATATCATATATCCAACATATGAAAGTGTTGGTTGCTCAGTCATGTCCAAGTCTTTGCGACCTCATGGACTGTAGCCCCCCAGGCTCCTCTGTCCATGGGATTCTCCAGGCAAGAATACTGGAGTGGTTGCCATTTCCTTCTCCAGGGGATCTTCCTGACCCAGGGGTCGAATCTGGGTCTCCCGCATTGCAGGCAGACTACCGCTGAGCCACCAGGGAAGCATGTACTGTGAGTCAAGTGCTGTGCAGTGTACCTGAGGTGGAATGTAAACACTTTGTTTCTTTTTTTAAACTTTATTTTATATTGGAGTACAGTCGCTCCCTGGTGGCTCAGATGGTAAAGAATCCGCCTGCAATGCAGGAGACCTGGGTTTGATCCCTGGGTTGAGAAGATCCCCTGGAGGAGGGTATAGCAACCCACTCCAGCATTCTTGCCTGGAGAATCCCATGGACAGAGGAGCCTGGCGGGCTACAGTCCATGGGGTCGCAAAGAGTCAGACAGGACTAAGTGACTAAGCACAGCACATAGTCGATTAACAATGTTGTGAGTTTCAGGTGGACAGCAAAGGGACTCAGCCATACATGTATACGTATTCATTCTTCCCCAAACTGCCCTCCCATCCAGGCTGCCACATAACATTGAGCAGAGTTCCCTGTGCTATACAGTAGGTCTTTGTTGGCTATCCTCAGGCACGTTTCTTAAACTCTTTGGGCCTCAGTGACATTAGCTGTGAAATGGGGGAAAGGACAAATCTCTTGGATCAGTGTAAGTGCTGGATCCGTGCCTGATGGTGGTGGTGGGCCTAGCATCGAGTAGGTGCTCAGTAAATGATAGCCGTATGTATTAATCAGTATTCTCACTCAGATCTGTCATGACATTTATCACGTGGCTAGGACAACTCAAACAACGTACAGTTTACTTCAGTATTCTTGCCTGGAGAACTCCGTGGACAGAGGAGACTGGTGGGCCCCTGTCCACAGGGTCACAAAGAGGTGGACATGACTGAGTGACAGCACACCCAGTTTTCTGAAATGCAACTTGACCTATATGTTATAATTAAACTTAAGGTTAAACACACACACACACCAAAACCCTCCAATACTGCAGCAATTAAAAGAACAATCACTTAAGAATTTAAAAGAATCAGAGAACAATCCTTTAAGAGCAGTAAAAGGTGGATGGGTAAGAAGGAGACTAGGGTCAGGCTGACCTCACGATTTATTTTCAGGGCCTTAGAAATCCAGTCAAGTATTATCTAACGTCCAAAATTTTAGAAAAAGTCACTTTCTTATTTTGCATATATTTTTGGTAAACTGACGTGTTGTATTAAAGCTAAAGTAAAATTACTGAAGTTGAATCTTGAGAAAATAGATGTTCCTAGTATAACATGTTGACCAAGTGAGGAAAGATTTACAAAATACTGCAACGGAGCAAAATATTGCAACCGAACCTAAGCTTAATTCCAGTGAAATATTTCAGAAAATGATTTCAAATTACCTGTAAAGACAAAGCCAGCAGCTGAGAGCTCCCTTGGGGACGTCCCTTGGGCATAAAATGGCCAGTTCTTGAAGGATTCGAGTCTGGCCTTCTCTTCTTGGTATCTGGCTTTGTCGTCCCTCAACGTATTCTCTGGCTTCTGAACTCTTACATCATACTTGGCAATGTTACCAACATCTTTACCCAGAAGGAACTCACAGTCTGGATGGAACTTCTTGTGGTGTTCCATGGGGGTATTCTGGAGGCTAGTACCGAAGAGGATTAAGCTACAGCAGAAGCACTGAATGCCAGATTTTGTGCCAGTTAAATAAAACCCGGCCTCTGCCATCTCCTGGGGCGTCCACGACCTGAAGGTGTTATAGGTCACAAAAGTCTTTAACCTTTTTGCTTCACTACGCATTTGTGAATTAAAGCCTTTTTGCATTTTTTCCCTGTCTCTGTGCTCTTTTTCTTCTATTTCTTTTACAAATTGAAGTGCATTTACACCTAGAAAAGCAGACATCTCTGGGAGCAAAGCATAATCAAACTGTGAAATCCTCTCCTCAGGGGCTTTCTCCTGGGTGGCCATTTTCTGAAAAGGGAAAAAAAGAGGTTCATGAACATTGTCACTTGGTTTACTAGTCCTGAGATTTGTTTAAGCCCTTTATTTTTTTGTTTTGCTGGTTATACCATATTTCTTTTTAATTGGAGGATAATTGCTTTACAATGTTGTGTTAGTTTCTGATGTACAACAACAGACTGTAGTCCACCAGTCTCGTCTGTCCATGGGATTCTCCAGGCAAGAATACTGGAGTGGGTTGCCATTTCCTTCTCCAGGGGTTCTTCCTGACCCAGGGATCGAACCTGGGTCTTCTGCACTGCAGGCAGATTCTTTGCCATCTAAGCCACCAGGGAAGCCCATACAACAATGTGGATATATCCCCTCCCTCTGGAGCTTCCCTCCCACTCCCCCCACCATCCCGTCCCTCTAGGTCATTCCAGAGCGCCAAGCTGAGCTCCCTGCGCTCTACAGCTTCTCAACAGTGCCTGCTTTACACGCGGCAGCACGTGTATGCCAATGCTACTCTCAGTTCGTCCCACCGTCTCCTTCCCCTGCTGTGTTTCAGCCCTTTACTCTTTTCTTCTGAATTACAGTGCTCTTCTGCTTATAACTTAGTCTAATTCAGAGAAAATATGCTAGTAGGTCTGTAACAGCAGACCTTTATCCTGCCTTCAACAGTAAGGTCACCTATGGAGTCCTAGTAGTATCATAGTATCAATCGTCACTTAAGATAAAAGGATCAGTTCAGTTCAGTTCAGTCGCTCAGTTGTCTCCAACTCTTTGCAACCCCGTGAATTGCAGCACGCCAGGCCTCCCTGTCCATCACCAACTCCTGGAGTTTACTCAAACTCATGTCCATCGAGTCGGTGATGCCATCCAACCATCTCATCCTCTGTCATCCCCTTCTCCTCCTGCCCCCAATCCCTTCCAGCATCAGTCTTTTCCAATGAGTCAACTCTTCGCATGAGGTGGCCAAAGTACTGGAGTTTCAGCTTCAGCATCAGTCCTTCCAATGAACACCCAGGACTGGTGTCCTTTAGGATGGACCGGTTGGATCTCCTTGCAGTCCAAGGGATTCTCAAGAGTCTTCTCCAACACCACAGTTCAAAAGCATCAATTCTTTGGCGCTCAGCTTTCTTCACAGTCCAACTCTCATATCCATACATGACCACTGGAAAAACCATAGCCTTGACTAGATGGACCATTGTTGGGGGATCTTCCCGACCCAGGGAGTGAACCTGGGTCTCCTGCATTGTAGGCAGACGCTTTACCGTCTGAGCCACCAGGGAAGTAGATAAAAGGATAGATTAGGGGAAATCTGTATCATCATATAACAAGTTCAAAGACACATGTTTGCATTCTCAACATTTCAGGAATCAACAAAGTATTGCGTTTAATGCCTACAGGTGGAGTTGGATAGTTCCACATGACCGACTTTGCTCTGTGTGCCCCGCCTTAATCAGGGTCAGCTGATTTGGAATTTGCCCGTCTACCTGCATTTCTGCAGAAGTTGCAGCTCACTGAAGATCTTATTTAAGCCCAAGCATGCCCTTCATCTGGGAGTACTCAGTGTAAAGAAAACTCCTTTGTCTCTAAGACGTTAAGTCCATTTCAGCAGTGGTTCCTCGGGAAGCTCTCATCAGTCCACAAGGTTACTGGGCTTTTTGACTGAAGAGCGCCTTCATTTCAGTTAGTGTCTTCACGCGCTCTCCCCGTAGAATTCCTTTAGCGGTTAGCAGATAAGGGCCACATTCCAGCCAAAAGAAGTATTTGCTCAACTCTCCCTTTGGTTTCAAGTCCCTTCCCTTTACAGAAGAAACCAGCCAGCCTGGTGGACTTGGCAGCCTAGGGCTCTTCCTTAGTACACTCATCACTACTTCTTAGTACTTTCATTGTTGCCAAAGCAGCCCAGGCCATGAAGGGGAGAAAGGTTTGGAACCACTGATCCCGGGCTGGCTGCAGAGGCCTGCCTTGTTTGCCTCACTGTTTTTGACTGAATTCCCCTCTCTCTGAATTTGTTTTAACCTATTTAAATGCTTCTGCTGGCTCTGGATCTACCACCTTTAAATTCCATTGCTGGGGGTGGCGGGGAGGAGAGGGGAAAGTGCTGTGCTGTGTTCAGTCAACTCAGTCGTGTCTGACTCTTTGTGACCCCATGGACGGCAGCCCACCAGGTTCCTCTGTCCATGGGATTCTCCAGACAAGAATACTGGAGTGGGTTGCCATTACCTCCTCCAGGGGATCTTCCTGACCCAGGGATCAAACCCAGGTCTCCCACATTGCAGGTTAATTCTTTACTGTCTTGAGCCACCAGGAAAGCCCAAGAATACGGAAGTGGGTAGCCTTTTCCTTCACCAGGGGATCTTTCCAACCCAGGAATTGAACTGAGGTCTTCTGCATTGCAAGCAGATTCTTTACCAGCTGAGCTATCAGGAAAGCCCATAAATGAACTATACTTCAATTTTTAAAAATAGCAAAAAGAAAAAAAATCTATTGGTATGCTTTCCCCCCAATGAATAATTATAGTACTAGAGTGAATTGAAATCAGGATGCCTTCATCAGCCAACCTGGCATCAGTGGTTCTAGGTAGTTCTCCCACTTTTTTTCTCCTAAACAAAGCCTGAGCCACCGTGTAAATAATCAAGTCAAAAACTGTTCCCATAATCCCATTCACAGTGCCAACTTCAGCAAGTACACAGGGTCAGATAAAAGAAAAAACTCACAAGCCTCTACATAGTATACTTACTTCAGACTTTAATAAAGTTAAAAGATATGATACAAAAATAAAAACAAAGGACAGGCAAACATCAGCGTGGTCTCAGACTCCAGGCCCAGCTTCTAGGAGCCTTCCTCCACTATACAGTCCGTGCTTCATTTTAGGTAATGAACCACCTAGACACGTGCTAGGTACCTTTGTCTCAGGGAAATCACTCTCTCACCTAAGGAGGGATATTCTCTGCCACTTCGGTCATGCAGCCCAAAGCAGGACACCTAACTTGTCTCAAGCAAGCTGGAATGGGCTGCCCCTGTCCTCTCAGATTCTAGCACAGGGCTACATTCATCGTAGTTAGTATGTTTCACTTAGGCTTGGCCAATAGGCAATGCCATAGCTCCAGGCCTCCCTGGAGATAAACAAGCACAGGGTGGCAACAAACTCCCTGGAATCCCTCCTGCAGGTCTACAAAGTTCAGTGCTCAGTTTTGCTAGTCCCAGGGCCTTTCTGGGGAGATCTCCAAGGCCTTCTCCAGGTTTCATGCTCTTTAACCGCGGTACTAACAGGACCAGTGCAGCTGCTGTGTCATGGAAAGGATTTAAGTCCACATCTGTATGACTCCAGTGCCCTCTCCTTTTGCCTCCAAAGAGAAACAAGAGTAAGAGAAACAAGAGGGTCATAAGTGGAAAGGTACTTTTGCCAGAGGTGGTAATTTACTTACCTCGAAGTTAATCCAGAGTCCCAGCTGAAAGGAAGGAGAAAGTAGAGAGTAAATACAACTATTCTCTTTGTCCTTTTAATGGGAAGCAGCGAGAACAATTTAAGGAACTAACACCCAGAACAAATTGCAATTTCCTGAGAAATCACCAGTAACTTCCCTAGGGTACTGAGTCATCAGGGTTAGTCAGGACTCCAAAGGCCTCACAAAACCAAGTCCCACAACAGAAGTATTTTATTCTAAATAATTTAAGACTGATTAATGTTTCCGCTGCTAGTACATACATGTCTTTATTACTTTGGTGTTAGCTTCCATCTTTCCTGTATCTTTTTAGGGTTTTCTCTTTTATCCATGGGTTATAAAATCTCAAAGTGACTGTGTCTTGGTGTGGGTCTTTGTACATTTACTGAACCCAGTGGACGTGTTCCAAGCTGAACACATGGACCTCCATCAGTCCTGGGAAATTATCTTCTATAATTTCTTTGGTAATTTCCTACTGCCTACTATTCTATTTTCATTCTTTCTCGTATTCCCATTATTCAGATGGGAATTTATCACCAAAGGTTTTTTTTTTTTTTTTTGCTTATATATTCTTTCCGTCCTATGGCTGTACTTTCTGGGAGACTTCCTCTTCAGCATCTTCCAACTTTCCAATAGTAATTCTAAATTCAGCAATTATACTTTCAATTTCCCACAGCTCTTTTTTTTTTTAATTTTATTTCATTTTTAAACTTTACAATATTGTATTAGTTTTGCCAAATATCGAAATGAATCCGCCACAGGTATACCTGTGTTCCCCATCCTGAACCCTCCTCCCTCCTCCCTCCCCTACCCTTCCTCTGGGTCATCCCAGTGCACCAGCCCCAAGCATCCAGTACGGTGCACGAACCTGGACTGGCGACTCGTTTCGTATGATATTATACATGTTTCAATGCTATTCTCCCAAATCTCCCCACCCTCTCCCTCTCCCACAGAGTCCATAAGACTGATCTATACATCGGTGTCTCTTTTGCTGTCTCGTACACAGGGTTATTGTTACCATCTTTCTAAATTCCATATATATGCGTTAGTATACTGTATTGGTGTTTTTCTTTCTGGCTTACTTCACTCTGTATAATAGGTTCCAGTTTCATCCATCTCATTAGAACTGATTCAAATGTATTCTTTTTAATGGCTGAGTAATACTCCATTGTGTATATGTACTACAGCTTTCTTATCCATTCGTCTGCTGATGGACATCTAGGTTGCTTCCATGTCCTGGCTATTATAAAAACAGTGCTGTGATGAACATTGGGGTACACGTGTCTCTTTCCCTTCTGGTTTCCTCAGTGTGTATGCCCAGCAGTGGGATTGCTGGATCATAAGGCAGTTCTATTTCCAGTTTTTTAAGGAATCTCCACACTGTTCTCCATAGTGGCTGCACTAGTTTGCGTTCCCACCAACAGTGCAAGAGGGTTCCCTTTTCTCCACACCCTCTCCAGCATTGATTGCTTGTTTTTGTTGTCTATTTCTTTCACGAGATCTAATTTTCTTAGCCAAGATAATTTTTTAAAATCTCTACTGCAATACTGTCAAACGACAAAACTAAAATAACAAGTTTGTTGCTCTTCAGTCAAGGGAAAACAATCCGTGGACTGGAGGAGCACAGCGTCTCACGGCAATGGAGTGCTGCTCCAAAGGGAAGGGCGGAGGTCGAGGGGAGAGTGAAGGTAGGTTTCATAGGGAAGAGGCATGATTGGTCAGGAGGTCAAGGATTCATTAAAGGGTAACATGTCCTGTTTTCTAGGGTCAGGCAATCTAGGTAAAGCTGAGTTGGGGTGATTCTGATTGGTGTATACTAGGTTTCGTTGTCAGGCGTTTCCTGAAAGTGCTGGCTGACCTGGATTTAGATTTGTGACTTGGGCCAGGTCACTGAGGTCGTCCCCATTTTCTGGGTCTGATGTGCAAACTATCTTTATCAGTACTAATCCAAATAGTGTTCATCTGTTTCCTGAATGATCTGTTTCCTCCAAGGCTAATTACTATTTACCTTTATGTTGAGATTTTTCACATTACCAGCTTTCCTCCAATGTGTAGAGACCCAGGGTTTTCAATTCATGTTTGAAAATTAGGTGATTGCAAAGCTGACTGATCAAAATTCTGGTTAAAGAGCCTGATTAAAAGCCACATGAGTGTGATCTGAACTTTACGGAGGAAGATAGGGGAGCTAATACTTGCCCAGGAGAAGCCCTCAACTTCAGAGAAACACCTCAGAAAATGATTTCAAGTCAGTTGTAAAGTCAGAGATAGCAGTTGAAAACTCATCTAAGGAACATAAAAAGACCAGTTCTTGAAGGATTCTTTGTTTGGGGATACCCAGGACCCACACTAGCTCCTCTAAGTCAGTTTAATTCCTTTTTTTTTTTTTTTTAGAAGAGAAGAACCACTAATGTTTTGCCTTAGTGATAAGACCTGCATAGTCAACAGTCTGATGGTGAGGCAGACGGAGCTGGCAGTCTCTCAGAGATTTTTCAGTTAGTCCCTTGGCTTTCCTGCCCGCCTTCTTAGCTGGCATTCTGGGCCACCTGCTGCTCCAGGGTTCTCTACAAGGTACAGTCTCCCAGGTGTTACATGTGTATTCAGGCTGCGGGCTCTGTCAGTCTGCTTCATTGGTTACTATTATTCTATTTGAGTTTCCATCTTCCAAAAATGTGTTAAAATATTCTGTGTGCTGATGGTCCCCTCCTGCTTTCTTAATTTTTCTGGGTTTATAATTTCAAAAATCATTTCAATAATATTATGCATAATAACTAAAATTTGTTTAGCGCCTACTACTTGCCAGGCACAGTTCTAAGCACCTTAGATATGTCCATTTAATCCCTTTAACAGTCCAAATGAAGTAGCTGTTTTTATTATCTCCATTTTACAGATGAGGAAACCCAGGTATACAGGGGTTCTGATTAATCAGTCTGGCAATGGAGTTTACACTTTTAGCCACTGTTCCATAAAGCCTACTACATATTAAGAAAAGGCAAAAACAGGTGTCCCTCTCCATTTTGGTAGTTCGGCCAGTTGCTGAGTTAGAGATAAACTGTTACCAGCCTCATTGGCACGTAAACTCTTCTGGCCAAGCCCTGTTTCCACAAGGCCATCTACTCAGCCTAGGAGCAATCATTGTTAAATAGTTGACTCCTTCTAACTTTCGTATTAACACATATAACATTACAATGACAGTGTTTTTTAGGACACTTGCCCTGGTACATCCAGCTGCTTATGCTGCTAAGTCGCTTCAGTCGTGTCCGACTCTGTGCAACCCCATAGACGGCAGCCCACCAGGCTCCCCCATCCCTGGGATTCTCCTGGCAAGAACAATGGAGTGGATTGCCATTTCCTTCTCCAATGCATGCAAGTGAAAAGTGAAAGTGAAGTCGCTCAGTCGTGTCCGACCCTCAGCGACCCCATGGATTGCAGCTCACCAGGCTCCTCCGCCCATGGGATTTTCCAGGCAGGAGTACTGGAGTGGGGCGCCATCGCCTTCTCTGATCCAGCTGCTTAAGGACCAACAATTCTTTCTACAGAAGTTCAGAGGTCAGGGGGAACTCTACATTGCTGACCCTTCTGCTGATAAAATTTTGCCCCATCAACCTACTCCTCACCTATAATATTATATACACCAATCACACTACATTTATTTTAGCACCTTGTAGATTTTGTTACCCTTATAAATTGAATTTTTTTTTTTTTTTTTACTATTCTATCTTCTAAATGTTTATTGATGATATATAGGACTCCTGGTCTACTTTTAACATCTGATTGTAAATATTTTTGAATTTTCTAAGTAGATATTTGTATTATCTGAATATTATGATGGTTTTGTCTTTAGCATCATTTTGTTTTCTTTTTGAATCAAGTATATCCTTTAATACAATATTGCTTAATAACAGCAATAATAGATATCTTGACTTCGGCAGTTTGAAGATATCTAGTAGATATCCTTTATCAGTTGAAAGAGCTTCTCTTTTACTCCTAGTGACAGGAAAAACATCTGCACAGTCTTAACTGGAAAAAGATATACATACCACCTCTATATAGCAGAAAGGGGAAAAAAAATCTCCAAAGAAAGAAAATGTGGGTAGCCAAAAAACAGACACATATGTCCACAACACAATCAGAAAGAGAATCTGACGTTTTGAGTTTTAAAATACTATTTTCAATGCCTTTTTTTAACCAAAACATGCAAACACATCTAGAGAGCAGTATCATTTAGCCATTTTAGGGCATAGGTATGTATCTCACTGTGGCTTTAACTTAATGACTTAATTGCCTATTCATATATTTCCTTTGGTAAGGTGATCAGATCTCTTGCCCATTTCTTAATTACTTTTTGGTTGCATCAGGTCTTCCTTGCTGCTCGTGGGCTTTTTCTAGTTGCAGAGTTGGGGCTACTCTCTAGTTGTGGTATGCTGGCTTCTTAATTGTGGCCTAAGAACTGGTTTCTCTCATTGCGGAGTACGGGCTCTAGGTGCACAGGCTTCAGGAGTTGTGGCACATGAGCTTAGCTGCTCGGTGGCATGTGGGATCTTCCTGGACCAGGGATTGAACCTGAGTCTCTTCCACTGGCAGACGGATTCTCATCCACTGTACCACCAGGGAAGTCCTTGTCCATTTTTAAGTTGGGTTGTTTAGTAGGATTCTGGGGTGGTGCTTGACAGTACTGCTGTCCTCATGGTAGAATGAGCTCACCAAAGTGGCTGCCACCAGCATCTCTGTCCCCAGGGAGTGACTGGAGATGTGAGCGTGCACAGCCACACCTGCGAGGGAAAGCCAGTAACGTCAAGGCTGGCTGTAATCTGTGGAACATCTTGTCATGTGGGGATAGGCACAAAACTGAATTTTTCTACCAAGCATCTGGCCACTTGTTTTTAGCCATGGTCCCTGGGTCTTGGCTGAATGAAAGTGGTCAGTGTTGGTGGCAAACTGAGAGACCACATGGGACAGGGTCATGCCAACTTTGCAGATGCCAAGTATATGTGCAATTTAAGCAGTCACCTGGATCTGAGTAAGAAGGCTCAGCTTGTGGGGTTCCTCACTGTTGATTTACATGTTTGCTGAGATTTCCACAGCAACCAGTCTCCTTCAGCAGATCTGACACTAAAGGGCATGGCCTCTGGATTGAAATGTTTTAAGTTTTAAAGTAATAGTATTTTCAATGCCTTTTTTTAACCAAAACATGCATCCACACCTAGAGAGCAGTATCATTTCGCCATTTTACAGCACAGGCATGTATCTCATTGTGCTTTAATTTAATGACTGAATTGGTTATTCATATATTTCTTTAAGGCCTCTGGACCTTGACGACCTGCTTTCAAGGCGTGCATCAGTACAGAAGCCAGGCAGGCAGCTGGGCACCCTGTCAGCACTCTCTACTTGTGTGGGGGCCTGAGCAAGAATCCCTTGTCTGTGCAAATGTGTACAGGTGGAATTCCACAGAGGTGGAATCTGTCCTTGTGGGTGCTGCTAGTCTGAGAGCCTGTGCCTCAGGGTGTCTCACTTCTGTACAGGAGGCCATGGCAAAGAATGAGCCAAGTTGGGAAAGCTGTGCTTTTCAGATGAGAGGATAAAAGACATCATGAGAAAAATATCAAATATTCCTGAAGCTGGTTGAACACCAGAAAGAGTATGCAACAATCAAGAAATGAGGTCTAACAAAGCCTGCAGGTGCTAATGCCAGATTTTATGTCATTGCAGTGGGGACCTTGGTCCTTGCGGCATATACTGGGGACCCTTAGACATCATTTCATGATTCTGTACTGTCTTTCAATTTAAAAAGACCTGGGACGTGTGCAGTCAGAAAAAACAGTAAAAACAAGATAAATTGGTCATTTACCGTTTATTATTGAGCTGCAAGAATTGTTTATGTATTTTTAGACACTAGTCCTCTGTTATATGTTTGCACTGCAAACATGTTCTCCCCATCTATGAACTCTTTTTGCTTTCTTAATGGAGTATTCCAAAGCAGATATTTTAAATTTTGATGAAGTCTGACTTTAATTTTCTCCTTTTAAGATAGATGCTCTTTGTGTCCTAAGAAATCATCACCTACTCTTAAGGTTGTGATGATGCTCTAAAAATAAACATTTGTGTGGTTTTAAAAAATTAGCTGTCAACATTTAAAACTTTAAAGTCCAGATTTTCAGTTTCTTTTTAAATATTAAAATATACAGTCTGAGGGAAACTACATTTTCAGAAATAAAAAATAGGTTGGAGCTGAGTAATAGTTACCTCCTTTGAAAAAACTGTTTTCTTCTGGACCAGGTAACAGATGCCCATGTATAAAATTCAAAAGGTAGAAAAGGGTGTACCGAGAAGACTACATCTCTCTACCCCTGCTCCATCCAGAGGCTGCCTCCTGCAGATGGAACCAGCACTTTTCAGGTGCTTACCACTTTGCATTAACCTGGCTCCTTTTCAAGTATTTGCATAACCTGTCCAGTCCCCTCGGGCATTTGAATTTGCACCAGGGCCCATTTCACAGCCTCTCTTCTGCATTCCCACGCACTTGGCAAATCCTCAGCACTGTCACATGGACCTCTTCACAGGTCTGCCTCTTAGGCTGGGAGGGTCACAGGGCCGCAAGGCCAGGGTTTGTTTCCTCTTCTTGGTATCTATATCCAGACACCTAGGGTCTCATCAGACAGACAGCAGATGTACAAGGTTTGCTGAGTGAACTAATGGATAAATGAACAAACTGTGCATTACTTCCTGTGCCCTGGCCTGAGATGTGACTCAAGTAACAATTTAGTCAGGTGAAATCAAGAATTTATATCCCATAAGAATTCCATCTATGTCCCCACCCCACCGTGTAACAGGTCTCCATAGAACCGAATTGGAACACATGGAAAGAAAACAATGACTCTCCTATTCTTACAGAACTGGACCCAAAGGGGTATCAGGACACTCTGAGGCTACTTCTCAGATGCATGACAATCTCCTATGCTCTTTTCTTCCTTACTATAGGCCCTAGGGACTCATGGTTCTTGCCCTTTCTCCTAAACGCTCACCACTACAGACAGGGGAATTCCACTGACCCACTTCCCAAGGGCTGGTTGTACCACCCTTTCTTTTCACCATTCATGAATGCTTTCATGTTATAAGTGTTGTGATTGTTACAGAGATATAGACAGCTGAACACAGAGAGGACCACAAACAAGGAATTTCACAAATTGAGAAATCTTACAAAATGTTTACAGTTCCTCTTCCCTACTGCCACTCTGAGCAACAGTGAAAGTGAAAGTCACTCAGTCATGTCTGACTCTTTGTGACCCCATGGACTATACAGTCCATGGAATTCTCCAGGCCAGAATATTGGAGTGGGTTGCCATGCCTTCCTCCAGGGGATCTTCCCAACCCAGGGATCGAACCCAGGTCTCCCACATTGCAGGCGGATTCTTTACCAGCTGAGCCACAAGGGAAGCCCAAGAATACTGGAGTGGGTAGCCTATCCCTTCTCCAGGGGATCTTCCTAATGCAGGAATCGAACTGGGGTCTCCTGCATTGTAGGTGGATTCTTTACCAACTGATCTATCAGGGAAGCCACCTCTGAGCAGCAGAATCCCTGTTTTTCCCTCACTGTGTCAACACAAGTTAGTGTTCCAACTGTGACCTGTACTCAGATGTACAGTGGATCAACTTGTAAGCCTCAGATGCAAGACTTAGCATGCTTTTAATCTAATTACTTATCTTCTTCAGCCTCCACACAGTACTGCCATCTTCACCTTGCAGTTACTATAGGGCAAACACGGTCACGACAAACACAAACAGTGCACATCCTGCCACGTACACTTGGAACATATGTACCCAAATAAATAAAAAAGCAATTTTACTACAGTTCATCTTCAACCCCCAGCTCCATACCCACAGCTTTATTTGATGAACATGATTGATTTCAGGTCCTTAACTAATAACTAACATTCGTTACTTTATTTTGTCTTACCACAACTTCCCAGGATTCCATAAATTTTACTATTTTTGAATACTAAACTATATAAAAATATTTTAAAATAATTCTTACTCTCATCCATTGTTCTCTAGTTTCCTATGTATTCTTCCAGTGTTTCCTTTTTTTTTAAACTTTATTCTTTTGGCTGCATGGTGTAGCTTGTGAGATCTTAGTTCCCCAACCAGGGATTGAACCTGTGCCCGCTGCGTTGGAAGCACAGAGTCCTAACCACTGGGCAGCCGGGGAATTCCCTTATTTTTTTTTTTAAAGATTTATTTATTTTTTGGCTGTCGTGGCTCTTGGCTGCTGTGCACAGGCTTCTCAAGTTGCTGGTGCAGGCCTCTCCTTGCGCTGGCTTCTCCTGTGGAGGAGCACAGGCCCCAGGCCTGTGGGCTGCAGTAGCTGCGGCTCCTGGGCCCTGGAGCGCAGGCTCAGTACTTGTGGTGCATGGGCTCAGCTGCTCCAAGGCACGTGGGATCTTCCCGGACCAGGGGTTGAACAGGTGTCCCTTATGTTCCAAGACTGATTCTTAACCATTACACCACCAGGGAGGCCCCCAAATTCCCTCATTAAAAAACACAAAAAACAGCTTTCGTGACATACACTTCACACACCATACAACTCAGCCTATTCAAAGTGTTTAATTCAGTGGTTTTTAGTGCAATCACAGAGTTGAACAATCATCACCACAATCAATCTTACATTTTCATCAGTCCAAAAACAAACTCCATATTCATTAACACTCACTCTTGCCCCTAGCTGTCTGTAGTGTTCCCTTGTGATCTTTATTTCTGTGAGGTCCAAAGTGATGTTTCCTCTTTCACTCTTGATTTCAGTAATTTGAGTCCTCTTTTTCTCTTGGTCAGCTTAGCGAAATATTTGTCAAGTGGTTGGACTAACTTTTGGTTTCACTGATTTCCTCTATTGCTTTCCACTGCTGCTTCTTTCAAATACAAATATATATTCTTATTTTTCTTTCTTCCTTACATAGCAGGTAGCATATTATATATCCTGAACACTAGTATATTCTGAAGGGTTCACTTTTGGTAGAAGGAAAATGATCCTCAACAGATCTAAGCTATAAGAATAAATCAAGAGCCAAGAAAGTGGTAAATAGGTGATAAAATCATAATAAACACTAACTGGTTAAAACAAATATAAATGTCTAGTGAAACACCAAAAGAAATATACAATGGTAATAATATATAAGGAAGGAAGGAGGCAAATGAGGTTAAATAAATTATCTGTGGGGAGGGCAAAGGTACAAGTTAACTTTAGGTCTGATGTTATGTAGGAGTATTGGAAGCAATGCTTCCCCAGATTCTCCTGGCCACTTCTTTCTTTCCATGGTGCTGCCTGCCTCCACCTCTGCACTGCTGCTGTCTTTGCCCAGCTTCCTGAGCTGGCTGGAGTCCAAACTGAAATGCACCAAGCCTATCTGACTTTACAGAATTGGCTGCAATGCCATACCACTGACTTTAGTTCAGTTCAGGTCAGTCGCTCAGTCATGTCCAACTCTTTGCAACCCCATGGACTGCAGCACGCCAGGCTTCCTTGTCCATCACCAACTCCGGGAGCTTGCTCAAGTTCATGTTCATTGAGTCAGTGATGTCATTCAACCATCTTATCCTCTGTCGTCCCCTTCTCCTCCTGCCTTCAATCTTTCCCAGCATCAGGGTCTTTTCAAATGAATCAGTTCTTTGCATCAGGTGGCCAAAGTATTGGAGCTTCAGCTTCAGCATCAGCCCTTCCAATGAATATTCAGGACTGATTTCCTTTAGGATGGACTGGTTTGATCTCTTTGCAGTCCAAGGAACTCTCAAGAGTTTTCTCCAAAACCACAGTTCAAAAGCATCAAATCTTCAATGCTCAACTTTCTTTATGGTCCAACTCTCACATCCATACATGACTACTGGAAAAACCATAGCTTTAAGTATATGGACCTTTGTCAGCAAAGTAATGTCTCTGCTTTTAAATATGCTGTCTAGGTTGGTCATAGCTTTTCTTCCAAGGAGCAGGCCTCTTAATTTCATGGCTGCAGTTACCATATGCAGTGATTTTGAAGCCCACGAATATAAAGTCTGTAGCTCTTTCCACTGTTACCCCATCTATTGCTGTGGAGTGATGGGACCGGATGCCATGATCTTTGTTTTTTGAATGCTGAGTTTTAAGCCAGCTTTTTTCATTCTACTCTTTCACTTTCATCAAGAGGCTCTTTAGATCTTTTTCTCTTTCTGCCATAAGGGTGGTGTCATCTGCATGTCTTAGGTTATTGATATTTCTCCTGGCAATCTTGATTTCAGCTTGTGCTCCCTTCAGCCCAGTGTTTCTCATGATGTACTCTACATATAAGTTAAATAAGCAGGGTGACAATATACAACCTTGACGTACTCCTTTCCCAATTTGGAACCAGTCTGTTGTTCCATGTCTGGTTCTAACTGTTGCTTCCTGACCTGTATACAGATTTCTCAGGAGGCAGGTCAGGTGGTCTGGTATTCCCATGTCTTTCAGAATTTTCCACAGTTTGTTGTGATCCACACAGTAAAAGGCTTTGGCGTAGTCAATGAAGTGGAAGTTTTTCTGGAATTCTCTTGCTTTTTCTATGATCAAACAGATGTTGGCAATTTGATCTCTGGTTCTTCTGCCTTTTCTAAATCCAGCTTGAACATCTGGAAGTTCTCAGTTAACATACTGTTGAAGACTAGCCTGGAGAATTTTGAGCATTACTTTGCTAGCATGTGAGATGAGTGCAATCGTGTGGTGGTTTGAACATTCTTTGGCATTGCCTTTCTTTGGGATTGGAAGGAAAACTGATTTTTCCAGTCCTGTGGCCACTGCTGAGTTTTCCAGATTTGCTGGCATATTGATTGCAGCACTTTCACAGCATCATCTTTTAGGATTTGAAATAGTTCAACTGTAATTCCATCACTTTCAGTAGCTTTGTTTGCAGTGATGCTTCCTAAGGCCCACTTGACTTCACATTCCAGGATGTCTGGCTCTAGGTGAGTGATCACACCATCATGATTATCTGGGTCGTGAAGATCTTTTTTGTACAGTTCTTCTATGTATTCTTGCCACCTCTTCTTAATATCTTCTGCTTCTGCTAGGTCCATACCATTTCTGTCCTTTATTATGCCCATCTTTGCATGAAATGTTCCCTTGGTATCTCTAATTTTCTTGAAGAGATAGCTACTCTTTCCCATTCTATTGTTTTCCTCTATTTCTTCACATTGATCACTTAGGAAGGCTTTCTTATGTCTCCTTGCTATTCTTTAGAACTCTGCATTCTGATGGATATATCTTTCCTTTTCTCTTTTGCCTTTCATTTCTCTTTTTTTCTCGGCTATTTGTAATGCCTCCTCAGACAACCATTTTGCCTTTTTCCACTTCTTTTTCTTGGGGATGATTTTGATCACAGCCTCCTGTACATTGTCAGGAACCTTCTTCCATAATTCTTCAGGCACTCTATCAGATCTAATCCCTTGAAACTATTTGTCACTTCTACTGTACAATTGTAAGGGATTTGATTTAGGTCATACCTGAATGGTCTAGTGGTTTTCCCTACTTTCTTCAATTTAAGTCTGAATTTTGCAATAAGGAGTTCATGATCTGAGCCTCAGTCAGTTCTTGGTCTTTTTTTTGCTGACTCTATAGAGCTTCTCCATCTTTGGCTGCAAAGAATAGAATCAATCTGATTTCAGTATTGACCATCTGGTGATGTCTATGTGTAGAGTCTTCTCTTGTGTTGTTGGAAGAGGGTGTTTGCTATGACCAGTGCATTCTCTTGGCAAAACTCTTTTAGCCTTTGTTCTGCTTCATTTTTGTACTCCAAGGCCAAACGTGCCTGTTATTCCAGGTATCTCTTGACTTCCTACCTTTGCATTCCAGTCCCCTATGATGAAAAGGACATCTTTTTTTGGTGTTAGTTCTAGAAGGTCTTGTAGGTCTTCATAGAACCATTCAACTTTAGCTTCTTTGGCATTAGTAGTTGAGGCATAGTCTTGGATTACTGTGATATTGAATGGTTTGCCTTGGAAACAAATAGAGATCATTCTGTTGTTTTTGAGATTACACCCAAGTACTGCATTTCACACTCCTCTGTTGACTATAAGGGATACTCCATTTCTTCTAAGGGATTCTTGCCCACAGTAGTAGATGTAACAGTCATCTGAATTAAATTTGCCCCTTCCAGTCCATTTTAGTTTGCTGATTCCTAAAATGTCAATGTTCACTCTTGCCATCTCCTGTTTGACCACTTCCAATTTACCTTGATTTGTGGGCCTAACATTTCAGGTTCCTATGCAACACTATTCTTTACAGCATCAGACTTCACTTGCATCACCAGGCACATCCACAACTGGGTGGTGTTTTCGCTTTGCCTCAGCCTCTTCATTCTTTCCTGAGCTATTTCTCCACTCTTCTCCAGTAGCATATTAGGCACCTACTGACCTAGGGAGTTCATCTTTCAGTGTCCTATCTTTTTGCCTTTTCATACTGTTCATGGGGTTCTCAAGGCAAGCATACTGAAGTGGTTTGCCATTCCCTTCTCCAGTGGACCATGTTTTTTCAGAACTGTCCACTATGACCTGTCCGTCTTGGGTGGCCCTACACAGCATGGCTCATAGTTTCATTGAGTTAGACAAGGCTGTGGTCCATGTGATCAGTTTGCTTAGTTTTCTGATTGTGGTTTTCATTCTGTCTGCCCTCTGAAGGATAAGGATAAGAGGCTGGTGGAAGCTTCCTGATGAGAGGGACTGGCTGTGGGGGAATCTGAGTCTTGCTCTGATGGGCAGGGCTATGCTCAGTTCAGTTTAGTTCAGTTGCTCAGTCATGTCCAACTCTGCGACCCCATGGACTGTAGCCTGCCAGGCTCTTCTGTCCATGGGATTCTCCAGGCAAGCATACTGGCTGGAGTGGGTTGCCATTTCCTCTCCAAACTGACGTCCTTAGCAATTACCAAAGGACAAAGAATCTACCTGCAATGTGGCAAACCTGGGTTCGATCTCTGGGTTGGGAAAATCCCCTGGAGTAGGAAATGGCAACCCACTCTAGTATTCTTGCCTGGAGAATCCCCATGGATAGAGAAGCCTGGCGGGCTGCAGTCCATGGGGTTGCGAAGAGTCAGATACAACTGAACGACTAAGCGCAAAGGACCAGATGACACTGCCCTGTGTGGCAGGCCTTGGCCAACGGGAAACAGGAGAAGTTAGGAAACTGCATTACTCTTCCTCCCTCCCTTTGATGGGCTGCACGAGGGGCAGCTCCTCCCTGTATATCTTCTGGAGATGTCCCAGACTCTTAAGTGAACACACTTGCTGGGAGACTCCTGTGATTTTTCACAGCTCGTCATCAAGTCTGGCCACCATGATCACATATTGTTTTTCCTTGTCTCACCTCTCAAATAAAGTAACAACACTTTCACCTTTGCTGGAGGTTCTACTTTCTAGAGGACCCAAGTTAAGGATTTATGTGTACTATAATTTCTAGGATAACCACTAAAAGGATGAAAATAAAGTATACAATTTCCAAACTAGTTTAGGAAAACACAGAATGGTGGAAAACAAGCAATCCAAAAGAAAAAAAAAAGGCAAAAAAAGAAGAGAAAAATGAAGACAGAATAACTGAAGCAAATAGCACGAAGTAGGAGGGTAGATTTAAACCAAAATATATCAGTAGGCATATTAAATATAAAGGGATTGAATGCTTCAGTTAAAAGATAAAAGATTGTCAGGCATAATAAAAAAGAATATGAAGCAAAATGTATGCATTCTAAAGTATTTAAAATAAGTCTAATTTTCATTATTAATTTTAAGTCTCAAGGAGTTTTCTAATCAAACAATAGAACTCAGAAAGACATACTGCTCACAAAGGTCTCTAATGTTGAATAGTTTCCTTCATTTTTATAGTATATTGTGGTGTTCCACGAGGGAAATTAAGGCCAGAGCTAACAGTGTTATCATTTTTATTACTATAATCTTAAACAAGCTTAGGATTTTCTCTATAATTTTCAGACTGGAAATTCCTCCTTAAGCCTAACTAAAATATTCACCTTAACTATGTCAATCATACTAATAAAACCCAAAAGAGATAAAGAGATAAGAGATAAAACTGGCCCAAAAGGCACTCAATATCCCTTTTATAGATACTATAGAGTAGTGTGGGTGTGTGTCTAATGTATTTCCAAGTAACTGTTCAAGAGGTGCCTACTCATACCCTTTCTTTTAATTCAAGTAGAGGGAGATACGATACTCTGATTATGTTAAAGGCATCTCTTTCAAGCCACTGATACCTCTTGTGGACAGAGCAGAAGGAAGGAAGCTGGCAGTTACCTGGTTACCTACAGCTGAAATCTGTTTGCTAGTAAAGAACCATTTGGGTCTAGGCAGAGAGTATGACTCTTGGGAGAAAGATCTGTACTTATGTCTAATTATGTCTATTAGTAAGTGTGTGCACACATGTGCTATTAAAAATGCATATTTCTTCTAATAGCCTATAAGAGAAAAAAATCTGAAAAATAATATATATATATATGTATGTATAACTGGAAAAAAAAAAAAAAGCATATTCCTGGGCTCCCCCCAAGACTTACTGAATAGACTCTTCAGGATGGGATTACACTGTATTTACTGATAATGTTCTTCACTAAGACTTATTATTTATAAAATCATGAATATCATAATGAAACTCAGTCTAGAGTGACCAAAGTTTGTAAATGTAAAATAAACTTACTTTGCTATGGAAATTTGATTCACTCTCAAAAGGGTACACCCTAAAAAGAGTTCTGCCTTTCTGCCTACAACAGTACACCTTCACTGAACCTGACCTCATCATACATTCGCACCTACATTCTTCTGATGACCCAGAGTAGGAAAGTTGAGGAGGATTAAGTTAAACAGTCCTTGGGTATGAACCTTAGTGAGGCTAACCTGAACTATAAGGTAAATCAGATAACAAACCACCAAAATGCTGGTATTCAATAGACTCCATTAAGTGAAAACTTAACCAATCGTTATAGAGGACGCTGTAAAGCAACAGGCTCCTGAAACCAGATTTTCCTTTGAAACTGTTTGTGTTTTTTTAACTGGAGTTTCTACTAAAGAATCATTTTATTTACAGTTGCAAATTTCTTTTTAATACATTCAATGTGTATTGCACGCTGGAATCAAATACCTGAAGGAACTGGAATCTTATGAATACATCCAGGACAACAATGAAGAGAGTCATGAACAAAAACATCACAGTCCACACAGAACACATTCTGGCACACACTGCAAACATAGACCTGCAATAAAAAGAAGAAAACCTGAATTTAAAAAGTAGTTTCCAAAAGTACAGCATAGCTAGAAGACGTGCCAGTTGCTTTGCTCTTTCATGTACTTATCACTTTTTCCCCACTCACCTACCTGCTTTATTAGTTCCAATGTACTATATATTCTCAAATCTATGGAAATTCTTTCTTTCCAAAAAATTATTCCTTAGAAATGAGGGAATAATTTTGTTTCTGAGTCCTTAAAGTCCCTTGAATTATAGGATACTCTCGATTATTTCATTTTAAGTAATTATTTGGGGAAGACACATGAGCTTGAAATTAGTGCTAGCTTTGAATACTTCGATAGGTTACTGGAGTGATTCAATTAAAAGAGAAGCACAAAAGTTTTAACAGAAATTTGTTATACCTAGGGAACTATAAAAGTTATATTCCTCTTTTAATTAAACCACTAAATAATAAGGCAAAAGACAAATATATATATATATATAAATTATTTTATTTTTTATTCTTATTGTCATATAATAAATAATAAAATAAAATAATAAGAAGAAAAAAGAATAATAATATTCTATCAGTATTATATATATAAATACTAGTGCCTTGGGGTGAAATTTCCAGGGCAACATCATACACAGATTAAAAAATCATCAAATCTCAAACAGCACAGAAATAATGATGCTATATTCTGAAAAACTATCAAATGAGTCAAACAGTGATTCTAGTGAAGATGTAGCTAATGATGTCAAAGAGGCATGTAAAGCTTCATAAAATTGTTTTTTTAACTGGTTTTCTTTCAGCCATGCCTCACAGCTTATGGGAATCTCAGTTCCCTGACCAGGAACTGAAGATGGGCCACGGCAATGAGAGCACTGATTACCAACCACCAGACCACAAGAGAATTCCAAATAAAATTGTTTTATGAAATGCTGAGAGTAAAATAAAACAAGCAATCCTTTCTACTAGTATTTTATATAGTTTATAAAGTATACTTTTAAATATGGACATGTAACTAAAACTAAACAGTGATCTATCTTATTTGCAACTTTACATAAGTTGCTATGTTCAAATTGGCACCCGTTAACATTTTAAAAAATATTTTCTCAGCTCCTCAATGGGGAGAATATCCTTAAGATCTGAGGCCACCATAAATGGTAACTTCAAAATAAGTTATGAGAGCCTAAAGTAAAATAAAGTAAAAAGTAAAAAATGAGACCCTAAAGTTAAAAAAAGAAAAAAAACTTTTAGTACTTTCAAACTAAATGCAGTTTAGCTTCCAAACTGAAGACAAAGTAAAACAACTGTTTCTAATAGCTCCCATTTAATCTCCACCTACTGCTATACTTCTGAGGAATAACCTGATTTGAGCTTGGTCTTCAACAATCTATTGAAAACTTATAATACCATTTCCTCAATATTTATTGTACAATACTTAATATTCACAAAGCACATGAACTTACATGTTGGTCTTTCAATTCACCCTGACAGGCATAACAAAACCTGAAAAATAAAGTTTAAGAATCATTTTGTTAAGAATTTACTCATTAAAATAGCTCAGGAAAATCTCAATAACAAGAATTCTCTAATTAGTAAGTACAGTTGGCCCTTGAACAACAGGCAGTTTAGGGCTGTCAACCCCCAAGGTTAAAAATCTGAGTGTAACTTTACAGTTGGCTCTCTGGCCCTCTGACCCTCCATAGCTGCAGTTTCACATTAGAGGATCCAACCAGCTATGGAACATGTAGTACTGTAGTATGTATTTACAGAAAAAAATGCATGTAAGTGGACCCTTGCATTTCAAATCCATGTTGTTCAAGGGTCAACTGTAATTATCTTTAGGCATGATTTTTAGGAGAAATAATTAAGAATACCAGTAATTTAAGAAAATTCCACACTATAACCTAAGGTTATCTGATAGCTTAAAATTTTCCTCAAACTAATTTTATTTACATCAAGGTTAAATATGAGTATGCTTTCTTAACTATGATTCTAGAGAAAACAATTTTCATGACTATTTTTCAACTTTCCCAAAGACAGCAGACAGCTAAAATAAGTCCAAATGAACAGAGAGGGGTTAATTTATGGCAAAAATGGATGCCTAAGGGCTTAATTTTCAAGGAATGGTTTAAAGAATTAAAAGTTCTCCAAACTTAATATAAAAAAGAGCAGTTCCCTCCCTACCCACCCACCACCCCCTCCCTTAATTTACAGAGCAAATCCTTTCAAAAATTTTAACTGTTTGACAGTTACCTATGCTCACAGCTCTTGGTCTTTTCATAGGCATTGGCCATGAACTTTCCACTATTGAAGATGAGATTTTAATTCTCTTTCAACCATCTTGAACCAATACAATACAGTACACACATAACAAATCCCATTCTCAATTCTTTCTATGTAGCTACATCATTCCAGATGAAACAATATTAAATATTTAGTTTATCATCACTGTATTCAGCTGAGCCACGCCATGCAACTTTTCCTCTCTGTAAAATACATTTTTTCCTGGAGTTAATAACTATGTTATTCATAAGTTTAGTTGTCTAATTACCACTAACTCAGCCCCAACCGTTCCTGAGAAGCCTAAATACCCTAATGTTATGTTCAGCTACATCAAGAATTCTATAGTTTTCATCTTCTGGTGACATCTCTCCTGGAGCATTCTGACGTTTTCCAAACTGGACTGACTATTCTCTGTATCTGACAAATAAGTGTCATTCTGGGACTTCATCTTACAAGTTTGCTTTAGCCACTTTTAATTAGATAAATATTCCTATTCTCTTTCATTCATTCTCATTCTCAGTTCCTTTGAGTCATCTCTTCCACAGCTTCCCAAGCAAGTCTCTTTTTGAGACCTTACAAATCTGAAAATACCTTTATTCTACCTGTATATATATATATATTTTGGCCGAACCATGCAGCATGTAGGAACTTAGTTCCCTGACCAGAGATTGAACCCATGCTCCCTGCACTGGAAGCGTGGAGTGCTAACCACTGGACTGCCAAGGAAGTCTCTAGTCTACCTACATTAAACAGTAGCTTGGCTGGGTATACAATTTAGTTGGCAATAATTTTCACTCCAAATTTTGAAGGAAATTGCTCCATGTCAGCATCCAGTGCTGTTCACGAGATGTCAAATGATGTTTTTTTTTTTTTGCTGCACCACACAGCATGTGGGATCTTAGTTCCCTGCTGCTGCTGCTACTGCTAAGTCGCTTCAGTCATGTCCGACCCTGTGTGACCCCATAGACGGCAGCCCACCAGGCTCCTCCGTCCCTGCTTCCCCCGTTCTTGCTCTCCAGGCAAGAACACTGGAGTGGGTTGCCATTTCCTTCTCCAATGCGTGAAAGTGAAGTCGCTTAGTCGTGTTCGACCTTCAGCAACCTCATGGACTGCAGCCTTCCAGGTTCCTCTGTCCATGGGATTTTGCAGGCAAGAGTTTTGGAGTGGGGTGCCATTGCCTGACCAGAGATCAATCCTGTACCCCACTCAGTGGAAGCGTGGAGTCTTAACTGCAAGACCATCAGTGAAGTCCCAGAAGCCAAACAATTTTAATTCCAGGTCATGTGACCCCATTCTCCCTCTATAGAAATGTTTAGGGCTAATGTTCTGCTGCAGCGTACTCTGAAATTTCACAGTGATACATGTTAGTGCAAGTCTGTTTGCCTTCAATATGTCAAGCACTTGACAGTTCCTTTCAATCCAGAAAATTCTCTCCTTCAATAGTAGAAATTATCCTTGAATATTTCTTTCCCATCTTATATCTTTTCTTTATTTCTTATATTATTTTGATTTTAGGCTCCTTGGATAAATCTTCCAGTTTTATACGACAGAAATCAACAAATGCTACAAGTCAGGGCCTTTTTTTTCTTTTTGGAGAGCTGATTTACCAACACACCACCACTCCAGCTACATGTAGCTGGGGTCAGGGAAATAGGTTTCTGGAGATCCAGGTCTGTTCAATCATTTCAGTCATAAACAAGGCATTCTACATCTCATTTTCTGTAGTAGCAATAATCTTGCCCAAGTGAATGACACTCTTTTATGTAGTGTTAATAACAACATATTTGGATATAACTTTACCACTTGAAACAGGTATAAATTAATCAAAACTCATATACCTTTCTCCATTATGTTCTTCTAGGGGAATTTCTTGAAAAGCATCCAAAGGAAATAAATGATGGTAAGACCGTGCTAAGTGGGGAGCAGACACCAAAGTAAGACCTAACATACAAAGCAGAAAGACATATTTAGTAACCCAAACCTCACAAAGATGATGGCTGAAATGTCAGATGATATAACTTAGGCTAAATATTTTCAAGTTTGTTTTTTCCTAGGATTGCAGTTATTCATTTCTTAGTTTATCAGTGGCCATAAAAGGAGAGTCCAAGATGGAGTCTTAGCTCTGTCACTAAGTACGTGATCTCTCTTGGCCCATGTGCTTACTTGTAAATGAAATAAAATTCTACAACTCTATTATTTTAATTCTTCATTCTCCTCATATGTATTTATTTCATGAAGAGAAGCAAAAACGTCAACTAGACCTACTGCACTGTCTTTAAAGAACATAGTTTTTCTGGAAAGAGAACCAGGAAACATCCATAATGCCATGTTTATTCTTAAAAATGAAGTACTAGGCACACAATGAAAAAAACAGCCTATGTCTCTTTTAACAGATCAAATCCAGAAAGATAAGCAGAGCTTAATATTTATATTTAATAGCAATATAGGTAAGACGTTATCCAAGATTAATTTACTAGAAAATGAACAGTTGGTTTCTTACCACAGATTTTACACTCGACAGGAAGCTCACAGTACTTTGCCCGACACTGGGGGCAGAAATAGCCTCCCAATGTAAGTCCTGGCTCAGTGTTGCTATCCAGATGCCTGTTGGCGGGCGGGGGGAGGAAATATTACTTTTTAAAAAGTGATATACAAAGATGTGAGCAGTTAAAGCAAAAGAAGGGATGCCACTGTAACTTTAAAACCTTTAAGTTGTTTCATAGCTCACTTATGCTCTGTTCACATTTGTCTTTTTTTTCCTCTGTTTTGTTTTGAATAGCTTCTATTAATGTCTTTGAATTCACTTCTCTTCTTTAATCACTAATCTGCCATTAATCTTTGTGGCTCAGCTGGTAAAGAATCTGCCTGAAATGCAGGAGCCCTGAGTTCGATCACTGGGCTGGAAAGATCCCCTGGAGAAGGGAAAGGCTACCCACTCCAGTATTCTGGCCTGGAGAATTTCATGGACTGTATAGTCCATGGGGTCTCAAAGAGTCCTGAGCAACTTCCACTTCCCTTCACTTCACTGCCATTAATCTTAATCTAGTATATTTTTCTCCTAAGACACTGTATTGTTCATCTCTAGAAATGTGATTGGGGTCTTTATTCTATCCTCCCTATCTCTTATCAAATTCATGTACTCTTTAATTTTCCCGAGCACACAGAATACATTTACAATAATTTTAACACCTTACCTATTAATTCTATCAACTGTGTTATTTCTGATATGTTTCCATTCTATGATTTTTCTTCTTGCTATGGGTCATACCTTCATACTTCTTTGCATGACTGGTAAACTTTTTAAAAAACTTTTTATTTTATATCATAGTTGATTGACAATGTTGTGATAGATTCAACTGGACAGCCAAGAGACTCAGCCATACATATATACATATCCATTTTCCCCTAAACTCCCCTCCCATCCAGGCTGCCATGTGACACTAGGCAGACTTCCCTATGCTATATACAGTAGGTCCTCGTAGGTTATCCATTTTAAATACAGCAGTGCGTACCCGTTGATCTCAAACTTCCTATCTCTTCTCCCCATCCTTCCCCCTGGCAACCATGAGTTCATTCTCTGTCTATAATGCATGACTGGTAATTTTTGATTGGCAGCCAGATACTGTGAATTTTGCTCTGCTTTTGGTGATGGATTTTTTTTTGTATTGATTTAAATATGTTGTGTTTCTTTTTCCAAAATACACTTAAGCAAATAGTTTGATGCCAAAACTTGCTTTTAAGTTTGCTGGCTGTCCAGAACAGCTGCTAGTCTAGGGTAAATTTGGTTTCATTACTGTGGACTCCATTCAATGCCTGTGACATTAAGAGGCCTTTCCACACTGACTGGTGGGAATGAGCCGTTCCCTGCCCACGTGAGCTCTAGGGACTGTTCTGCTGCTCCACTCTGTGCTTCTTTCTCTGGCCTCCAGGAGTGTCCTGATAGGAACGTACACATCAACACTCAGCTAATGATTCAAGGTGGTTGATATTTCTCCCAGAAATGTTGATTCCAGCTTGTGCTTCAACCAATCCAGCATTTCGCATGATGTACTCTGCATATAAGTTAAATAAGCAGGATGACAATATACAGCCTTGACATACTCCTTTTTCAATTTTGAACCAATCCACTGTTTCATGTCTGGTTCTAACTGTTGCTTCTTGACCTGTATACAGATTTCTCAGGAGGCAGGTCAGGTGATCTGGTCTTCCCATCTCTTTATGAATTTTCCACAGTTTGTTAGATGATCGGTAGCATATGACACACTTTTCTCTACCCTGCTGTTTTAGCCAGTAATATTACAGGAGTATATATAGTTCTCTCTCCTTTTTACAGCTACATAATAAGTAATTGTCTACAAAAGTCATTATATTTCAAGCCTATCTTTTTTAATTCATAACTTACAGGAAGGAATTAACAATGTAAAAACATCATAAACAGTTTTAAGGTTTTTACTTACGCCATGCTGAAAGAGGGTTTTGCATCTTGGTCAGACAGAGAGGCAATGGTATGCTGAGGAAATCCTTTATGGAAGAAAATACATTACTTTTTCTCCCCCAAGGAAATAGAAAAAAGTAATAGAAACCTAAAAATGTTCCTACCAGAAAGCTCACAAAGTTGTCCAAAAGTTCTCTTTCCTGTCTTTTGTACATTTATTAGAGCATGGTCAAACTGACAGCAATTTCCAGTTGGAAGAAAAATTAATAGTGGAGTAAAACGGGGGAAGTGGAGGACCATATGTCCATACATATAGTCTCAGATTCTAAAGTTTCATCTGCATATTTTCTAACTTAACAACACTTAATACATAACACATACTACATTTTAAAAGGAAAACACAATTCTTAAATACTTTCTGACACAACAGAGGAGTGCATTACATAGTTTACTTTCACTTTATATAAGAACATACTTCTGTTTAAAATTTTGGAATGTCCAAACCTATGTAGTTTATTTTTCATATATATTTTTATTTAATTTAATTAAATAATACAAAATAAACACTTACCCATACGAATAAGTGAGCATTCAGAATTTGAGCTAGCAGGAGGAGGACTAACATGATGTGTTAACAATTCTTTGTAATGGCTTTCATCTAAAATAACATGGTACGTGCCTAGCAAGACAAGAATAAAAGAAAAGAAACATGAGCTTTCCAGACATAAGAATGATCTGTAATTTCTATATAATTCTGTAAATGTTTTACCATCTAAAAACGTTCATTTTCAAAATAAATGCTTATGTTAAATTACTATTTTTCAAAATATTTATTTAAATAACATCTCTAAACTGACTTCACTGACAATAACTGTAATTTTCAATTTAATTAAAGCCAATTAACAAGATTTTCACTAAGTATTACACATAGTAAAATTTCTAGCTTTCCAGTAGTTATAATGGTTCCTCTAAACACTGGCATAACTACTAAAAATTTCTTGCATTTTGAGATGATAGGTTATAGAACTGGTGATATATTTAATATGACTACCCACATTTTGGACTTTGGGACACACACTAATTTAAATTTAGCAGCTTAAAAAAAACAATAAAAGTATTTTAACTAATAAATTGTTCCTTTTTACATAGTGATTATGAGTGAATACTGAAGATTCTAGATATATACCACCAGTTTCACGAGCAAGTGCAGTGCATACTCGAACCTCTGCAGACAATCCAATAATAGACACTCTGATTTTAGCCGCCTTTAGACTCTTCATAAAATCCAAGTAAATGGAGAGTTTTGAGGGAAGAAAAAAAAGAACAATTAATATGCTTGATAAATAGAATGTTCTAAAAACTAGTAATAAACTCTGAGAATTCTAGTAATAAATTTAGAGAACTCTAAATAATTCTCTTTAGAGCTGTAACTGGTTTTGATTATGAAGAAATTATTGGTTCTACCTTGATTAAATCATAGATGTTAGAGGGATCACAGGTTGTGAGGCTGCTAAAGATGATTAGGACTTCTCTACTTGTATGTCCGGGCATGTGTCTAAAAAAAGGAAAAAAAAAAAACACTCCAATTAAGTATAATAAATTACATTAATTAAAAAGAACTTAAGACTAGTACAGATACAAAAAAGTACACATGGTTTACAAACAGACTACAGAACAACCCCGTCTGTTTCAACATTACAAAGGAATGAACTGTGAGTATACTCTAAAAACCTTAACACCAGTTTTTCTAAAATTAGCTACACACAAAAATAATTCACTTATTCATTCAATAAATATTTACTGAATACTCTTTCAAGTTCTAAGGATAAAGTGATAAGATCAACGAGGTTCCTGACATCATGCAGCTTACATTCTAACAGGTTGGTTTCATACAAACTCTAAGGTGTACACTGGAAAGTATGACAATACCATATGAATCAACATTAAGGTACATATATGTGGCCTGGAAATAGTAACATACTTCTTTTTTAAAGACTATAATTTAACCTCATGGTGATTGTCATAATACTCATGAACATTAATGACTGTGTACCATTTAGGTGGCACATAGATAAAGAATTCACCTGCCAAGCAGGAGATTCAAGAGACACAGGTTTGATCCTGGGTTGAGAAGATCTCTGGAGCAGGAGATAACAACCCTCTCCGTATTCTTGCCTAGACTATTCCATGGATAGAGGAGCCTGGTGAGCTACAGCTCACAGAGTTGCAAAGAGTTGGACATGACTGAGCACCACCACCACCATTTAATTAAATGATAGCTTACAGGATTTTAAGATATGATGAACTGTTCTCCTTTAAACTAAATAGAGGTATCTATGCTTTCTGGTGCAATGTTATCAATTATTTATACCTTTCCTGCTTTAATTTTCATTGTTAGGCTCAGTTTTCACTGTGGATATTGCTATTGTATCTACCTTCATTGTGTGTGTTACCTCCTCAACTACTTCACAACTAAAAAAAAAGTCTATTATTTAAAGGTATAAAAATTTGATTCAGGATAGACTATCTAAGGATAAAATATATAAGCTTTAACTCTATTGAATACTTTCTTTGGGGTTTTAGCTATATTCTACATAGTTAAAACTGCTAGAAAAGTGGTATTATTAATTTACAGATGTATTACAAAATAAGTTAACAAAAACCAGTATACAACAAACTCAGTTATTATACCATATTAACTTCCACATATAATCAGTTTTCAATAAAAAATTTTTTCATTATTTCTTCTCCACTAGTAATATTGCTACAGCTTTAATTATATTTTTCCAAAATCTTTAAGGATATACCTCAGCAACTAAAATGTAAAATCAAAATTATTAACCAACATCATACTATACACTATAAATAACGTTACATATTTCTCTTAATAACAATTTCATTATAGTTAGGTTTACGGAGATGCATATTAACATTATCATTTCAACTTAACTCATTCAAAAAATGTTGAAATAAATTATAAACAGTAAGTGTAAAACACTAACTTTAGAGTCTGCATGGCCATGCTTAAGGAGTTATAAAGAGATGGTTCTCCATGGCAAGTCATATCTACAGCTTTCTTCAAAGATGTTATATGTTTCCGTGGGTTTCCTAAAATATAAATGGAAAATATCTTTTAATAAAAATGTATATATACACTATGGAAATTTACCTTTCTCGCAAATTTACACATTTATGTAAAATTATGTTAAACAGAATCCCTTTGATTTACAGTTTAGCAAGATGCACTTTTAACTAGAAACGTTATAAAGTCTCACTCATATTGAAAAACTCAAATACAAATAATCTTTTTGTCTATTAGCAACCATTTTAATAATATTAATCTAGAATGTAAAACTTTTTACTCTTCATATTTCCTATTTCATCATTTTTAATACTAACATATGTTCACATTTAACATCTCTGAAATCACGATGTGTCTTCCACTGCCTGCTCCTGTGCATGCTATTGCTACGTTGCTGGTCCAACCGCAACACGTGCACTGCTTGTGCTGTTCATATTAATTTCTATTTAAAGTGTTTTTTTTTTTAAGTTTATACAAAAGGTTATATTTTTATGTAGAAGGCATGGAACAGAACAGTAAGGCGCAAATTTGTTATTAGTGGAAGCAAAAACTCATTGATGGAAGAATGCCTACACTTCCATGTTTTTCTGCAGGGGGAGAAAGCAACCACTTTATAAGACCTAAGAAAGGAGGATTTCCACAAAGAGACAAAACCGTGTTATGTTGTTATTGAAATGGCCTCTGAAAAGACTGTCTAATTCATGCTAAGCAATATAAATGAAGGGAAGAGAAACCACGAAAAATTGAGACCTGTCAAACCACCAAGAAACTGGTATGAACAATTCACATGTCATTTGACACTGTGTCAAAGGTTAAATGCCAGAGTGTTTCCTTCTTGAGGGCTCATAAAAGTATCTTACAAACAATAAAATCTGAGATTCAATAAAATATGGTATTCTTCAGACCTTTCCTCCTATTTCATCACTGTTTTCATATTACTTAACGAAAACGAAAACATCGAGTTTATCATACAGCAAATTATCCTCATACCAGTGAACATTTAAATTAGTTTCAACTTGTCACTATTATACATACTGTTGCAAACAGAATATTTGTAGACTGACAATTTTTCTTCTTTCATAACATTTCCTAAGCTTACTCCAAGGAACTTTTTCCTTTGGCTGTGCCTCCAGGCTTTAGCCATCTTAATCCCCTGACCAGGAACTGAACCCAGGCCTTTGGCAGCCAGAGTGCGGGATCCTAACAACGGGATCACCAGGTAATTCTCTTATGGAACATTTTTATGGCTCTTTTCCAGAAAATGTTGAACAAATTAACCAGATTATCAGCACTAAAAGTATCAGTTTTTCCATGGTTCAACAAGCCATATATTGCTTTTGAAACTTCATTGTGCTCATTTAAAACATGGAAAATGTTGTTGAGTGTGCCCTTTTTTTGAATACTCAGTTCAGTTGTTCCGTCATGTCCAACTCTGCAACGGCATGGACAGAAGCGCACCAGGCTGCCCCGTCCATCACCAACTCCCGGAGCTGACTCAAATTCATGTCCATTGAGTCGGTGATGCCATCCAACCATCTCATCCTCTGTTGTCCCCTTCTCCTCCAGCCTTCAATCTTTCCCAGCATCAGGGTCTTTTCCAATGAGTCAGTTCTTCAAATCAGGTGGCCAAAGTATTAAGAGTTTCAGCTTCAGCATCAGTCCTTCCAATGAATATTCAGGACTGATTTCCTTTAGGATTGACTGGTTTGATCTCCTTGCAGTCCAAGGGACTCAAGAGTCTTCTCCAACACCACAGTTCAAAAGCATCAATTCTTCGGTGCTCAGCTTTCTTTATAGGCCAACTCTCACATCCATATATGACTACTGGAAAAATCATAGCCTTGACTAGATGGACCTTTGCTGACAAAGTAACGTCTGTGATTTTTAATATGCTGTCTAGGTTGGTCATAACTTTTCTTCCAAGGAGCAAGCATCTTTTAATTTCATGGCTGTAGTCACCATCTGCAGTGATTTTGGAACCCCCCCAAAATAAAGTCTGCCATTGTTTCCACTGTTTCCCTATCTATTTGCCATGAAGTGATGGGACTGGATGCCATGATCTTACTTTTCTGAATGTTGAGCTTTAAGCCAAGCTTTTCACTCTCCTCTTTCACTTTCATCCAGAGGCTCTTTAGTTCTTCTTCATTTTCTGCCATAGAGTGGTATTATCTGCATATCTGAGGTTATTGATATATTTCCTGGCAATCTTGATTCCAGCCTGTGTTTCATCCAGCCCAGCATTTCTCATGATGTACTCTGCATATAAGTTAAATAAGCAGGGTGACAATATACAGCCTTGACGTACTCCTTTTCCTATTTGCAACCAGTCTGTTGTTCCATGTCCAATTCTAACTGCTGCTTCTTGATCTGCATACAGATTTCTCAAAAGGCAGGTCAGGTGGTCAGGTATTCCTATTTCTTTCAGAATTTTCCACAGTTTATTGTGATTCACCCAGTCAAAGGCCTTGGCATAGTCAATAAAGCAGAAATAGATGATTTTCTAGAACTCTCTTGCTTTTTCGATGATACAGTGGATGTTGGATATTTGATTTCTGGTTCCTCTGCCTTTTCTAAATCCAGCTTGAACATCTGCAAGTTCACAGTTCACATATTGCTGAAGCTTGGCTTGGAGAATTTTGAGCATTACTTTATTAGCGTGTGAGATGAGTACAATTGTGTGGTAGTTTGAGCATTCTTTGGCATTGCCTTTCTTTGAGACTGGAATGAAAATTGACCTTTCCCAGTCCTGTGGCCACTGCTGAGTTTTCCAAATATGCTGGCATATTGACTGCAGCACTTTCACAGCATCATTTTTAGGATTTGAAATAGCTCAACTGGAATTCCATCACCCCCACTAGCTTTGTTCATGGTGATGGTTCCTAAGGCCCACTTGACTTCGCATTCCAGGATGTCTGGCTCTAAGTGAGTGATCACACCATTGTGATTATCTGGGTCCTGAAGATCTTTTTTGTACAGATCTTCTGTGCATTTTTGGCACCTCTTCTTAATATCTTCTGCTTCTGTTAGGTCCATACCATTTCTGTCCTTTATTGAGCCCATCTTTGCATGAAATGTTCCCTTGGTATCTCTAATTTTTTTGCTGCTGCTGCTAAGTCACTTCAGTTGTGTCCAACTCTGTGTGACCCCATAGATGGCAGCCCACCAGGGTCCCCCGTCCCTGGGATTCTCCTGGCAACAACACTGGAGTAGGTTGCCATTTCCTTCTCCAAGGCATGAAAGTGAAAAGTGAAAGTGAAGTCGCTCAGTCATCTGACTCCTAGCGACCCCATGGACTGCAGCCTACCAGGCTCCTCCTTCCATAGGCTTTTCCAGGCAAGAGTACTGCAGTGGGGTGCCATTGCCTTCTCTCAATTTTCTTGAAGGGATCTCTAATTTTCTTGAAGATTTCTTGAAAATAATTTTTCCCATTCTATTGTTTTCCTCTATTTCTTTGTATTGATTGCTGAGGAAGGCTTTCTTATCTCTCTTATTTCCTTGCTATTCTTTGGAACTTTGCATTCAAATCTTTTCTTTTCTCCTTTGCCTTTTGCTTCTCTTCTATTCACAGCTATTTGTAAAGCCTCCTCAGACAGCCACTTTGTTTTTTTGCATTTCTTCTTCTTGGGGATGGTCTTGATCCCTGCCTCCTGTACAATGTCACAAATCTCCGTCCATAGATTATCAGGCACTCTATCAGATCTAGTCCCTTAAATTTATTTGTCACTTCCACTGTATAATCATAAGGAATTTTATTTAGGTTATACCTGAATGGTCTAGTGGTTTTCCCCACTTTTTTTTATTTAAGTCTGAATTTGGCAATAAGGAGTTTATGAGCTGAGCCACAGTCAGCTCCTGGTCTTGTTTTTTGCTGACTGTATAGAGCTTCTCCATCTTTGGCTGCAAAGAATATAATCAATCTGATTTCAGTGTTGACCATCTGGTGATGTCCATGTGTAGAGTCTTCTCTTGTGTTGTTGGAAGAGGGTGTTTGCTATGACCAGAGCGTTCTCTTGACAAAACTCTATTAGCCTTTTCCCTGCTTCATCTATACTCCAAGGCCAAATCTGCCTGTTACTCCAGGTGTCTGTTGACTTCCTACTTTTGCATTCCAGTCCCCCATAATGAAAAGGACATCTTTTCTGGGTGTTAGTTCTAGAAGGTCTTGTAGGTCTTCATAGAACCGCTGAACTTCAGCGTCTTCAGCATTATTGGTCAGGGCATAGACTTGGATTCAAAACTAGTATTTTGAATACTAGCTTGTTTAAATTTTCTTTTTTAACAGTTGTTTAATTCCTTTTTATTCTGGTATGAATTGTGTATTTTTTGCCCATTCATTCATTTGCAACTTCTTGGTGTTCTTATTTACTTGAGTAAGTTTTAAAATATTAACTATCTGCCACAGTTAATATGCTGTGGACCCTTGAACAGTAAGTGTTTGAACTATGTACGCCTACTTATATGCAGATTTTTTTTCACTAAGTACATACTACAGTACTACATGATGTGCAGATGGTTGAATTCTCAGATGTGGAACCAAGGAAACAGAGGACCAACTATAAAGTTATAAGCAGATTTTCAACTATACAGAGGGTCAGCACTCCTAATGCTCAACTTGCTCAAGGGTCAGCTATATATTGCAAGTGTTTATTTTTAGAGTCATAAATTTTAGAAATGAAAAGTACCTAAGTCCAAATCCTTCCTTTCATAACTGAGAAACAAATCTAACAAGTTAAATGATTTGCTGAAAGACATATGCCTACCCAATGGCAGGACCAGTAGTCAAACCTTGATAGTATGGCTCTCTATCCACTTTTCTTTCTACCACACCATACAAAAAAATTTTTAATCTCCTATTGTGTTATGAGTATAAGAACAAAAGTATATTTACATTACTCTCAGTGTGGTTTACAGCAGTGATTCTGTTCAGGGGAAAAGAGGGTTATAGGCCTCTTGTATTCTCAAGAGGCCTATAAGAATCTCCAGAGGATTTTTCCTCTCTGTACATATTACCTCCCAGGCACCCACAGAATACTATTATTAACTAGGGGGAGGGAACATGCGGGAGGGTTGGCCCTACATCCTTTCCTTAGGGGAACCATCCTTCCCTCACTATATAATAATCCAGTTTAGACGACATGGTGCAGGTGGAACTTCTATCCTACTTCAAGCAGAGACATGTAATCCAGGCCTACCAACAAAATACTTCATTCCCTTAGCCACTTGACTGCTCACGGATGGGCAGATCTTAATGAGGGTCAATAAGAACCCTCTTTGGAGCTTGTGCTGAGACTATAAACTAGGAGGGTCATGTAGACTTGACAGACATCTTACTTAGGGACTTCCCTGGTGGTCCAGTGGTTGAGTCTGGCTTGCCATACAGGGGACAAGGGTTCCATCCCTGGCCTGGAAAGACCCCACAGGCCTCCAGGCAACTAAGCCCTGTGTGCCACAACCACTGAAGCCCTCGTGCCCTAGGGCCCTTGTTCCACAACAAGAGAAGCCACTGCAACTGGAAGCCCACACACTGCAACTAGAAAGTAGTCCCTGCTCGCCGCAACCAGAGAAAGCCTGTGCACAGCAATGAAGACCCTGCAGAGCCAAAAACAAACAAATAATTTTTTAAAAAAGATTAAGTGGCTCTTGTGAATGATTACAATAATTTTATCCTGACACTTTCATGATTGAATAAACATTTACAGCCAGTATAATACTATTCATCACTGTGCAGAACTCAATTTAAAACAGCTCATTTTAGGGACCTCTCTGATGGTCCAGTAATTAAGACTGCATTTCCACTGCAGGGGGTACAAGTTTAATCCCTGATTGGGGAACTAAAATTTTTAAAGAAACAGGCCATTTTAGAGACAGAGAGTTTAACAGAAGTTTTTTTAAAGTGTTTTACCTAGACAGCCTGCAGGAAGGTTTCATTTTGCTTATTAGGCAACCTCATGAACAGGGTTACAAGGTTAGATAAATAAAGCAAAGTCCTTGAGTGCGAAAAAGGTAATTTTATGCATACCTGAGAGTTCAGTCAGTTTTTCAGCTCTTTTACTCTTTGTTACAATTATTCCAATCTCAAAATAAAAACAAAAATGATTATTAACTTAAATTACTTTTTCTTGATAAGAATGTATGTAACTAAAATAAATGACTAGTTAAAAAGGAATAAGTAACATGTGAACAACTTTTGACATAAATTTAGCTATGAGTTCACTGTATATTGTTTAACTTCTAGAGTTATCTTGCTTTTCATTGACAAGTGTCACAGTAACTTGTACACAATCTGAATCACTTAAGTGATAGAACATATGTCCAATGTTTTAAAAAATACATTATATTTGGCAATAATATCAGGATGCTAATTCTGAATTATATCACTTATCTACATACCTGACTAATAGGATTTTGATCAAAATATTCCTCTACGAAGTATTCCAGCAACTGTTTAAAGAAAACAAAAAGAAAAAACTAGGTAACAGCAAAATAACAACACAGAGAACAGGTTTTGTGAAATCTATTTATCAAGCATTATTTCTTATGATTTTTAAGCTTACAAAAATATTAAGTAGTAAAGATATTAATAAATAAAATAATGCATTTAAAAATATTAAATAAATATAAAAATTAAAATAGTAAATAAAATTGAATTTGAAATGGTAAGTGATGAGACAGGTTTAAGCTCAGCCTTAAAAGATGGAACCATTCGGACAAGTAAGACAGAAACAATCTAAGTAAGAAAAAGATTCAAAAAAGACAAACAGGAAAATGAGCAAAACAGAAGATGGGCTTGAATAAGTTAGGAATAATATGAATCTATTTATAAGCTGAGGAGATTAATTCAAGTAAGTCAAAGGAGAATGAAGATTCAATAAAGAAAAGGACTAACTGACGAAGCAAGATCCTAACGTGGAGTGGAAGTTAAGAGCATAAATAATTAGCGATTTTGGTAAGTAATCCAGAGTAGCACTTCTACTTAGCTATAGTTTGCATTACCTCAAAAAAAAAAAAAAAGACTGCATTCTTTAAAAACATTTCTTTTGGAATTCAGCAGCCTTCCTCACAGGCAATACAAATCAGAATAATTTTAGTACCTTTAATGTACATGTCAGTCTATTTGGCTTTAAATCTTGGTCTTCCATTGTTCTTGATCCATCTACTACCACATATAGATGGCGCATCTACCAAAAATAAAATCCCCCAAATAAATAAAACACATAAATAAAAACAATTTTCAAACACATTTTTGACCAACAAGTAAAAATGGCACTTAGCATTTACATATTCTACATGTATATTTTTAACATATTCCTTTAAAAAGTTTATTCTATTTGAGCCAGAATGTTTGTGTAACTCAAACTAGTTCTGTAGCAGTAAAGTGAAAAAGAAAAACATCATACCATTCCAAGTCGAACTTGTCCATGGTGCTCAAATACCCTGTTAAAAGTATGCAAAGGTTTTAAGGAAATAACATATACTACCTGAAAGATCATTACAACTTTTCAACTAAAGTGCAGTTTTCTAGGGAAGTAAATTATTAACTTACGGGATGCATATAATTATGTGTATTTGAGATAAAACGCTGAAGATGAATTTCCCTGATGAGGCTCTAGGTTGCTGGGTCTACCCTCGCTATTTAAAAGGCTGTAAGTGAGGTTCTCTGAAACACAGCTCAAATGAAGTACTGGGGAGTGGGCAGAGGTGGACAAAAACCCTTAAAGGAATTTTACCTCTGCAACACACACAAAGGTTACGTACCTTTTTCTCTTCGCTTTGAAGAGAATGTCTTCAATTGTAGCTTTAAGTGATCCTGATTCATCTTCTTTAAGAATTTCCCTGTAGGGAATATTTAATTGTTTAAAAAGATACACTATAATTTTATTAACCCAAGAGAAAGGAAAATATGTCCACACAAAGAACTGCAGCTGAATATTCACAGCTACATTATGCATAACAGCCAAAAATTATATCTAAATGTCCATCAAATGGAGAAAGGATGAATAAAAAATATGGCATAAACATATAACAGAATACCATTCAGCATAAAAAAAATGAATTACTTACACATGCTACAATATGGATGAACTTAAAAACAGCATGCTCAGTTAAAGAAGTCAGACAAAACTGACCACATATTATATGATTACATTTACATGAAATGTCCAGAAAGGGCAAATCTAAAAAGACAGAAAGTAGACAGATCAATGGTCGCCTAGGACTACAGGTGGAAATGGAATTAATTGTATATGGACATGAGGGTTATTATTGGAATGATAAAAATGTTCTAAAACTGGTTTATGTTGATGTTTTCACAGCCCTGAAAATTTCTAAAAATCGCTGAATTATACATAAGATACAGATGAATTTTAACATGTGTAAAATATACTTCAAAAGTGTTGTTGAGGGAAAAAAAAAAAACACCTAAAACAACGTCTAAAAGGGAAGAGAGAGTAATAATGCCCTACTTACCATGTTCTTTCATAGCCTCCTTCCCATCGCTTAGTTCTTTCAGGCTCTTCATCCATTTTGTTCCTTACATATTGTAAAAAAGTCATTAGACTGTGAATTTATTAAAGATGATAGTCACCAGATGTATATAATTAAATTTGAAAAGTAAAGAGAGGGAAATAAACATACAAAGCAAAAAAAAGAAAACTCAGACTGCAAAGTCATATTATTCTTTGCAATTTATTCAATAATTGTAGTTGAATGCAAATATGTTTAAATCCTCATGGAACTTTTTCATATCCCCAAGAAAGAATGTGAATATTTATGCTCAAATTTGGCACCAATATAAATAAGCTTCTCTTTACAATTAATAAAAAATAAAAATGCATTAAAGATGTGTCACAGGACAGAACCACAGAATTATGAGAAGTGGGTACAGGTATAGACGAAACAACACGAGCTACAACTGCTACTTCTTATCACTGAGTGATAGATACATGGTGATTCATTTACTGCCTCTCCATCTTTGTGTCTGTGTGAATTTTTTCATAATCAAGCTTCTTTAATAAAATTTACTTTATTCATAAATGATAAATGTTTATGGCTCCTAATTTTTAAAAATCTATCTTAAATTTTTTGGTCACTCCTCATGGCACACAGGACCTTAGTTATCCCACCAGGAATCAAACCCACACCCACTGCACCGAAAGGCAGAGTCTTAACCATTGGACAGCCAGGATAATTTTTTAAAATAATACAATGGCAAACCTACACTATAATCCCAACTATTAAAAGAAAACGGAACCATTTAGTAATTCAATAAACAGGACAAATGGTTTTGAGTGGATGTTAGGATTAAGGATGATTGGGTTTTTGTTTATTCTTTTCTGTATTTTCATATTTTCAATATAAATGTGCATTTTTTTTAATAATCAGGGACAAAATTGGTGTTGGGAGGCATCTATTAACCATTTGTTGCTGTTTAAACTCTAAGTCACATTGGACTCTGCATTCCCATGGACTACAGCCCGCCAGGCTTCTCTGCCCATGGGGTTTCCCAGGCAAAAATACTGGAGTGGGTTGCTATTTCCTTCTCCAGAGGATCTTCCCCACCAAGGGATTGAACCCACACCTCTTGCATTGGCAGGCAGGTTCTTTATCATTGAGCCACCTAGGAAGCCGCTCTATTAACCATAACCAAGAAATAAACACCCCATCACATTCACACCTCCACCCTCCCCAATGGAATCTCCCTCTCCACCTTACATTCTCACTTTCAACTTCCTTCTTTCATAAATGAAGGATCAAAGGAATCTTAAGTGCCAAGACATTAAGGACAAAACAAATCCCATCAATGGCAGGGGAAAAGATTAATTTTTGTGATAAGGACAATAACCAAGACCCATTCTCCACTTGCCTTCCCTGGTGGCTCAGATGGTAAAAAATCTGCTTGCAATGTAGGAGACCCATGCTCAATCTCTTGGTTGGGAAGATCCCATGGAGAAGCAAATGACTACCCACTACAGTATTCTTGCCTGGTGGATTACAGTCCATGAGGTCACAAAGAGCTGGACGTGACTGAGCGACTAACATTTTCATTTTCACACTACTCATTCATTGTTCTATAGAAAAATATACTTAAAAATCCAAATAAACGTAGACTTTTATAAATGAACTTCTGGAATTAAAATCTATTGATAAATTGAAAACTGCCTTTATGGCATCACTGCTTTCTTGGCACCTGCTACAATCAGATATTGTTTACTAAACTTCTGAGGATTCAATTGTTTCAGGAGATCAGGTGTTCCACTTTAGTATCCTGAAATAACAAGAAATGACTTAGTTTTGACATCTGTGCTTTCTCAACACACTTATATTGGTGCCTTATAGGCTTAATGGAGTGTAGTAACACATCATGCAGCGACGAAACTGAACATTTTGATCTTCCATGGAGGTGTGTTTGTATTTATCGTGAATATAAAAAGTCAAAAGCTTAAATTCTTAAAGATGTGGTTACTGCCGTTCATCACATCAATATTTAAACTATTTTTAGTTTATGACTTTTAATTCCCTCAAAGTTCAGAAACAACGTGAGAACCAATGAGCAGAAGCTGCAATCTGGAACACCTCTGGCTCACTGCATACAAGAATTTCTTAATTCGAACTGACTGCAATGAGAAATTACAGGGATAGGACAGAGGTAATAAGATCCTCATAACTGCAGATGTTCAAAGGGAAGCTGGATGTTTACAATGCAAGCAGTTAATAGAGAAGGGATTTTATGCCGCCTGGAGAAAGATGTACTTGGTAACCTCTTAAGCAGCATCTTCAACTGCCTATGACTGAATAGTCCACCTTCTTACAAATATCGCTGGGAATCCACTCCAGAAAAGCCACTGCCCTCAGGAGAAGCCTGGTGGTGGGATTCCTTCACATGTGCTCAGAATGTTACATGTAAACAATGAGATTTGCACCAAACATCGCAATTTATGAAGCTTTCCCTAACAGCTAAACTTGCCAAGCGCTTTGAGAGAGGCAAGGGTGATAACAGTCCTGCTTTTCAGGTGTGGAACTCAAGGCTCAGAGGTTGGTAACTCTATTGAGGCCACACAGATGGAGGCTGGTCACAAGCTAAACCCAGGGCCGCATTTGCGTCCTGCCTTAGGAAAAGAGAGTCACTCTCCGAACTGCTGCCCTAGATAGATGCTTCTATGCAGCTTCATAGACGGAAATTCTCCTTCTCCTCCACACGCTTCCACACACCCTTCTTCCCTATGAGGCGTTTCGGGATCATTCAGCCTCCGCTCCCAGCCTTGCTTCCTAGGCGGCGGTTGTCCGCCGCGGCTCCGGGAAATCCTCTACCACTGACTTACCTGTCCTGCCGAGCTCTGTTCTCCCGGAAGTTCTGCTCAATCCGTTCTAAGTGCTCCGCCGAAGTCCTTCCGCCGCGCGCGGTAGTGACGCGCAAACGTTCCGACTGCTGGGAGTGGCGCTTGCTCGAGCCGGGCGCTCACTGGCCCGGCAACCTTGTACTGACTTTGGGTGTGGGAAGCACCTCCTGCACCCTTCCCGCTATTCACAAAGAGGCAGGAGGGTGGTAGCCATTCGCTCTTGGAAATTCGGAGGCCTAGTAGCCGTCCACACAGGATCTGAGGACTGGATGACCCCAGCGGCAGTCTCAGCTGAGCCAACTTGCAGTGCAGCGGTTTTCCGGAACTCCTCTGCTGCCCGTGCTAAAAGCCACAAATACTTATTGAGCACCTACTTTGGGACTGATACAGTTCTAAGTACTGAGGAAATAGTAGTGAAAAACTGACAAAAATCCGTGCCCTCATGACATTGTGAAGAAAAATATACTGTATCAAATGGTGATGGTGCCATAGAGAAAAATGAAGCAAGGAAGAGGAAAGTGAAAAGTGAAAGTGTTATCGCTCGGTAGTGTCCGACTCTTTCGACCCCATGGATTGTAGACCGCCAGGCTCCTCTGTCCATGGAATTCTCCAGGCAAGAATACTGGAGTGGTTAGTCATTGCCTTCTCTGGGGGCTCTACCTATCCAGGGATCCAACTCATCTCCCGCATTGCAGGCGGATTCTTTACCATCAAAGCCACCAGGGAAGCGGAAAAGGGTTGCAGTTTAAAATAGGTGCTCAGGGAACTGCCGTCCATCAGCAGCTCCTTTTATTTATCC
Organism: Bos mutus; assembly: GCF_027580195.1. Lineage (NCBI taxonomy): Eukaryota > Metazoa > Chordata > Mammalia > Artiodactyla > Bovidae > Bos > Bos mutus. The sequence goes on along the minus strand of NC_091636.1, from coordinate 28,089,100 downwards.
CCAGAAGAAAAGGTCTTATTGTTTAATGGTGTTGTTGTCTTTAGAGGAAATTAGCATTACTGATTCCCAGTGCCAGTTGGCTTCCATCGTTGCCTTCCTCCACATCTTTGACTTCAAGACTCTATATACAGACTCCACCCCTTTCCTTTTCATTTCCTTGTCTCCTCCCTCCTTTCCTTCCACAATCTCCACACTCCTCCTGTCTCCCTCTCTGTTCTGAATGGCTATTCTGTTCCAAGACGGGATACAAACCCACCGGACAGACAGCTGCCACCCAAGCCCCAAGCTTCTCATTTGTGTTTACCATCCAGCTGACTGGGAAGACTATGGAAAACCAGGAAAAGGACAGAGGGTTTGCCAATAGATTTAAATTAAAGCATATTTGTGGACAGGAGGCTGAATTATTCAAGCTCTTCCCAACTGTGAAGTTCACTCTCCTCTAAATATCTTTCAGTCTCAGATCTTAGCTCAAGTAGGAATGGTATTAAGGAAAAACAAAAATGCATAAATCCATGGTAATCTTTTGCCATTATTATGACTAACATAATATTTTGTGTACAAAGTGGTAGAAAAAAGAAACAATATAACCTAGCCAAACATTTCAATTTGTAAAACTAAGGAGCAACTTTAAATAATGGAACAATCTGTTCTTTGCCCATGGGTGGCTGGACACAATCCACAGAGTTAGGAAATTTGTAAATGGCTCAGCCAGTGGATCAAGCTGAAATTCAAACTGTACAAAGACTGGGAGAGGTGAATCTGGCTACGGCAATACCTTTAGATGGAACCTCAATCATTCAGACTCATTAAAAACCTCCAGAATTGCTTATGAGTATCTAATAATCTTTATCTTGATGTTAACTCTATACCATCTTTTAAAGCATTTGTTCATTACCTGTGAATGGTCTTAATGCCAAACCTAATGCAGTTATCTGCCTAAAATTAAAAAGAATTTACACTGTAGAGCTGTATTCAGCACACACCAAGTATGTGGAATGGGGTTGATACATGTACTTTTAAAACCCAGTTTACTTTTAAAAACTTGTTTAAAGTTTCACCATTTGGCTTTGAAAAATAGGGGTAACTGGCCATATTTATTATTGACTTTCTGACAAGGACTGTTCTAAGTCACACATTAACTACCTTCATAACAACCATGATTTAGGTACAAGTGTCTTTTGTACATATAAGCCAACTAGGCATAGGAAGGATAAGTAATTTGTCCAAGGTCACCTGGCAACTCAACGGACATAAGTTTGAGCAAACTCCGGGAGGTAGTGAAGGACAGGGAAGCCTGGCATGCTGCATGGGGTTGCAAAGAGTCAGACACAATTTAGCGACTGAACAACAACAAAGCAACAAGAATAGGACAACATATGCATGAACAGCAAGCGGTCCCATGGCAGCAACTGGAATTTTGGGGAGACACCCTTCCACGTTTTGCAGTCACAAAAATCCTAGTTGTATGTCCATGTTCTTTTTCTAACTCCAAAGTGGGGTTATTTTCACATTTTCTAAAAACTACCCCAGTTACTTAGGTATTTTTGTTTATGAAAACTATTCACACTAGAAAGAGATGTCATATATGTCCTTCATCTAGAAAAAGATGTCATATATGTCCTTCATCTAGTTTATTAAAACCATGAGCTGCCAGCAGATTGAGTTTAGATTCCTCCAGCTCAGTCTTGGAAAACTTCCAGATGTACAAGCTGGATTTAGAAAAGGCAGAGGAACCAGAGATCAAATTGCCAACATCTGCTGGATCACAGAAAAAGCAAGGGAATTTCAGAAAAACATCTACACATCTGCTTCATTGACCAACCTAAAGCCTTTGTGTGGATCACAAGAAATTGTGGAAAATTCTTAAAAAGATGGGAATACCAGATCACCTTAACCTGTCTCCAAGGAAACCTATATGCAGGCCAAGAAGCAATAGTTAAAACTATTGGAACATGGAACAATGGATTGGATCGAAATTGGGAAAGGAGTACATCAAGGCTGTATATTTAACTTCTATGCAGAGTACATCAAGTGAAATGCCGGGCTGGATGAGACACAAACTGGAATTAAGATTGCCCAGAGAAACATCAACCACCTCAGATATGCAGATGATACCATTCTAAAGGCAGAAAGCAAAGAGAAACTAAAGAGCTGCTGATGAAGGTGAAAGAGGAGCATGAAAAGGCTGGCTTAAAACTCAATTCAAAAAACTAAAATCATGGAATCCAGTTCCATCACTTCATGGCAAACAGATGGAGAAAAAGTGCTAACAGTGACAGATTTTTTTTTCCCTTGGGCTCCAAAATCACTGTGGACAGTAACTTCAGCCACAAAATTAAGACGCTTACCCCTTGGAAGAAAAGCTATAACCAACAGAGACAGCATATTAAAAAGCAGAGACATCACCTCGCTGAAACAGATCTGTATAGTCAAAGCTATTATTTTGCTAGTAGTCACATATGGATGTGAGATTTAGACCATAAAGAAGGCTGAGAGCCAAAGAACTGATGCTTTTGTATTGTGGTTCTGGAAAAGATTCTTGAAATTCCCTTGGACAGCAAGGAGATCAAATCAGTCAATCCTCAAGGAAATCAAGCCTGAACATTCATTGGAAGGACTGATGCTGAAGCTGAAGCTCCAATACTTTGGCCACCTGATGCAAAGAACCAACTCATTGGAAAAGACCCTGATGCTGGCAAAGATTGAAGGCAAAAGGAGAAGGGGGCAATAGAGGATGAGATGGTTGGATGGCATCACTAACTCAATGCACGAGTTTGAGCAAATTCTGGGAGACAGTGAAGGACAGGAAAGCCTGGTATGCTGCAGTCCAAGGGCTCACAAAGAATCAGACACGATTAAGTGACTGAACAACAGATGGGAGATACTTCTATCCCAACTCTGAAGCAGGGAGATTGTCTGCTTCAACCTCAACTTAAGATCCCTGGAGTCATGGTTAAAGCAGTTTTCTGCCCTGACTCTTCTTTACACAGGCATACCCATTCAGGCATTCACAGATACTGCAGATCTTCTACATGAAGCACCTTACGCTAATGAAAAGTACAGATAACTATTGAACAATGAGGGAGCTGGGGGTGCTGATCCTCCAAGCAGTCAAAAATCCACATATAACCTTACGGTTGGCCCTCTGCATTCATGGATCATATAGTATGTGTTCAATGAAAAAAAAAAAAAAATCCACACATAAATAGACCCACGCAGTTCAAACCCAAGTTGTTCAAGGGTCCAGGGTCAAATGCACTCAAATTTATAACAGGATTAATAACAGCAGACAGAACAATCCAACCTTATCCAACCTGATCCAACCTGCTGATTTATTAACAAAGTCAACCTAGAATGGGAATATAGAAGGTAATATTCCAACAGATCATCCCAATCCTAGTTTAGTCACTTGCTAATCAGACAATGGACCAATTAACCTATCAAATCATTAGTTTATCTGTAAAATGAGAATGAGAAATGGTTATGTCAGGAGGCTATCATAAAGATTAAATTAGATTCCATATATGTGTATACTATGTTACTACAAATACTTATAGTTTTAAATTTATTTCAAAAAATACAAAGCACATATGACAAAATATTAACACTTGTTATTTCTGGGTGGTGGGTTTAAATGTTCATAGTTTTCTGTGTTTCTTTAAATTTTTCCAAATAAAAAGAAATTAAAATATTGATCTTATCTACTTGTAATCCAGAATCACACATGTAAGGGAATCACTTTATGTTGTGAATTCTCATCAGACAAATCATGTGCTTTTTCAACAAAATCTTTGGAACAGTGGTTTATAGCGGAAAGCATAATGCAAACATAACCACAGAAGATCAAAGATGGAAGAGATCTCTGAAATCTAAGCTAAACCTCCAACTTTCAGACTAGAAAACTGCCTGAGTAGTTTTTCAAAATTATATCCCACTGGTTAATGCCAATCCCCCAGGGGAATTCCCTGGCAGTCCTGTGGTTAGGAGGGCTTCCCTGATGGCTCAGTTGGTAAAGAATTCACCTGCAATGCAGGAGACCTGGGTTCAATTCCTGGATGGGGAAGATTCCCTGGACAAGGGCATGGCAACCCCCTTCAGTATTCTTGCCTGGGAAATCCCATGGACTGAGGAACCTGGCAGGCTACAGTCCATAGAGTCGAAAAGAGTTGGACACGACTTAACAACTAGACCACCACCACCACCACCACCAATGGTTAGGACTCTGCACTTCCACTGCAGGGGGCACAGGTTCTACTCCTGGTTGGGAAAGCCAACACTCCCCTCCATCCTGATCCTGACTCCTGGAGTGGTCAAGAGTGTAAGTACCACATTTGGAAAATGATTTTTTAAACTTTCAAAGTCCAATTTTATGGCACAATTTTATAATGCAAACTCATGCTACTTGATTTTCTGCATTCAGCTGAATAGCTTTGTTTCATCACAACACTGGCAAACGTGCCTTCGTAAACTATGCTGACTTCCTAGAATAGAGTTTAAACTTTAACACACACAAAAAATCAATTACATTGCTCAAGAGAGTCCTCACTATTTGGCATGACTCCAAAAGGCATGAAAAACAAACTATTACCTTCTGTAGTCAGCATGTGCAATACACGGAAAATTAAGAATTTTTCCAACTTGAAGAACTAAGTCAGTGTTATAATGGAAACCTTATTTAAAAGTTTATCTTTGGAAAATGATTCAGACTAATATATTAAAAACAATATATTTTAATGAGAGTTCTAAACTGAGGGGATAATCACAGTCAATTTGGTTAGCTATATATCCAGTATTATCAGCTAATTTTACTTTACCAGGAAAATATTGAATTAAAAAAAAATGCTGAGAATTAAAGGGCACCATTTGAAATAATTTGGTGCTTTACGATACTGGATTCCATTTCCAGACAAGTCAGCCTTCTGTTAGCCAAAGGATTTAGGATACTACCAACCAGCACAGCACCCAAAATAATTTAAAACAACAACAAATACAACTTCCGAGTGTAGTTTTCCACAGCTTAATATTAACAGCACTAATGATGTCAAAAAGGTATATTATGGAAAGAAAACACCAGGTTTAATAATTATAAAATATGTACAAAACTTGAACATTCCCAGAAGTGAATTATAAATGTAATTAGATACTTTGATAAAAAGGAAACGCCTAGTTGGCTTTAAAAAAGTATGTAAACCATCAAAGATAAAAGGCATTTAAAAATACACAACAAAATTCTAACCAGAAGGTTTAAACTTTGATTTTTCAAAAGTAAACATGTATTTACAATCTTCAAATTTCATACATTTGTTACTTTTACATGATCTTTATTACCAGGATAACATGAAATAAAAAGCTCTTAAGCATTTATACACACACAAAAAATCAATAGGGCGGTTGGTAGAATTCAGTATTCATAGTAGCTAAAATAGGAAAAGGCCGGAGACTTTATCAATGGAGTCATAAAATAGACTTAACCAAAACTGCAAGCTAGCCAACAAGCAGTTTCACTTCAAACTTTATTGCAAGGGCCCAGTTTCCTTATCTGAAAATGAATGATTATTTATTTATAAGTAACAGTTACCTGAAGGGAGAATTCTGGGAGGATTAAACTACCCCCTACAAGACCGACCCAATGAGCACACTCTTAGGTATTAAGACCTGATTGCCCAGGATGTCAAAGTTCATAGCACAGTCCACTCCAGGACCTTCCTGAAAAGTTTAAAAACCTCAAATAACAGTTCTTAACACAAGAACCAATGTTTGAAGCATAAAATCCTTAGTTGGAGTGTTCAGCCCAGTTGATTATCAAAAGCTATTTATAAACTGCTTCAACACTGATGATATTAAAGCTACCAAAACTCTGTAATGATCAGAGAGATTTGGCCTCCCGGGTTAGAGCCCAAAGTCATTTTGACTCCTGATAACATTGCAGAGATGTCAGTCAGATACTTCTTAACCTTTCCAACAATGTGGCATCTGCCGTCTATGTTTTCCGTCGGTCGTAATCTCCAACCATCTTCTTAATGTGTGACAATTTGCTCTTCAACTGTTTACAGTAATTCCTCTTACTTTTGTAATCTGCTGACTAAAAAAAAGCGGGGGGAAAAGAATCGAGTAAGTTTAATAACATAAAAACGAGTTATGTATTAGCTGCTGGGACGGCAGAAGTGAACAGCAACAACAAAAAGGGAATATTAGTCATACAGAATTGCAAGGAGCGTTAAATGAAGCGACACGCACAAGGCACCTGGCAGCACCTCTAACCACGTGAGCAGCTGATTCTCTCTGCTCAAGCATATCTCAAAGGATACACTCATTTCTAATGATTTGGAAAGCCATCAAGAAAATGTATTGGCCTTTTTGGCTAACACGTGATCTTGAAAAAAAAAATCAGTAAAGCAAGAAACTGGTTATACGGATTGACTTAGAATAAGGAAACTAGATAAATGGGGAATGAGAAGGAAATTTTACTATATACACCATTAAACTCTTGAATTAAAAAAAAAATTATCTAGCTGCACAGGTCTTAGTTGTGGCACGTGCAAGTTTTAGTTGAGGCGAGTGAACTCTTAGCTGTGGCATGTGGGATCTAGTTCCCTGACCAGGGATTGAACCTGGGCCCCCTGTACTGTAAGCTCAGAAACTTGGCCACTGGACCACCAGGGAAATCCCTTTAGTCTTGAATTTAAATTCATGAAATTTCTAGGAATTCCTTAGTCGTCTAGAGGTTAGGACTCTGCACTTTTACTGCCGAGGACCCAGGTTCAATCCCTGGTTGGGGAAATAAGATCCCACAGGCCGTGTAGTGTGATAAAAAGAAAAAGACTGATGATGCCAAGTGTTGACAAGAATATGGAGCAACAGGAATCTATAAACTGGTACAAACCAGGGACACTGCTGACAATCCCTACCCAAGGCTGGATCCCCACTGCTCAATGACCCTCCAATTTCATGCCTATGTATACACCTAGCAAATGGGTGCCCATGTGCATAGATGCTTTAAAAATCACACACAAGCTACATACTCTATGATTCCATTTATGCAAAGTTCAAAATAGGCAATACTAATCCATGATGTTATAAATTAGGATGGTGGTTACCCAGGAAATGTGTTTCAAGGGGGTGCCAGTACAGAGGTGTGTGGCTGCTTTGTGTAAGTTTGCCAAGCTGTATACTTATGATCTGTGTATTTTTAACTTCCTTTTTTACTTGTTTTATTTTTTTAAGTTCCAACTTCTTATAGTTTTCATCTTGCAATTATAGGGCCTTTTGTCTACAATCGTTGTATGTGTGACAAGGTACCAGAGTATCTAAAGTTCTCTAAAGGTATCCAGAGTCATTCTAAAGGTTAAATTAAAGACGCATACTAGAAAAGGTCTTCCTAAAAGAATCAAGAATCTTACAATCTAGGATACTTACTCCCTTAACTTGTTTCAGTCTATTGTACTCGTCGGCAGCAGCCTATTAATAAGAAACAAAGGAATGTATTTAGTGGGGCATTTTCTCTTTCAGAAGTAACACTCCTGATGTTATACTTTGGAGCAAAAACTGTCAGCTTATGACAAGAATATAAGGAGTTAAAATAAAGAAGTCTTAAAGTTCTCAAAACCTTTATGGTCAGTGGGAGGGCCTGAAGGAATCCGGTTATGGGAAATTTATGACACTGAGATGCTTCTCACGTTGCAATCACACCAGCAGGTAACTCTCTGTTCTGTGACTCTGCACTCTCCCATGGTGCAGTCCACGCACCATGTGGACCCCATAAAGCACAGCTCTGATCCCATTACCAGGATAAAACTGGGGCAAGCACCCCATTAAATTCTCTACTGATCTAGTCTCCTATCATCCCAGTGTCCTGCACATTGTAATTCCTTCAAAAAAAATTAAGCACATTCATGCGTTCAGATTCCCATTGCGTTCCCCTTATGGCTGTACTTGTGAGGGTCTCATGTACCCCCCTGCTGTCTGGAGAATCTGCCATAGTTACCTCTCAGTCAAGCCTCCCCTCAACTCTCCAGGCCTTCAGCAGACTTTATCCCTTCTCGGAGCACTTAGTTACAGTACTTTCTATACATACTGTAAAGATGACATTAGTACCACTGTTTAACTTGTTAGGTGTTGGTTTCTCTTGTTTTTTAACATGAGCTCTTTGAAGGTAGAAACATGATTGACCTTTCTAACCTCAGCACTTCCACATCAAGCACACAGTAACAGTGAATAAGCATTGAATGGACTGAGAAAGGTTTACAGGACCACAGAGAAGACAGAAAAGAAAGCAATAAACAAACTATATAAGAAGCAAATACTTCAAAACCAGCAAGCAGATCACTGCAGTTAAAAATGGCAAAAGGTATTTCATAAAAGGACTATGAAGCTCCAATAAGTACATGATGTGATTAAAAAAAAAAAAAAAGGTTAAATACTGGTATCTAAGACACAAGGCAGTCATTTTTCAGGCATAAAATGTTAGTGAGATGTGGGTCACAGAAGCCCTCTAGAGCATTACTAGCGGGGAATACAGTTGATATAATCTTTCTGGAGGGCAGTTTTGCAACAAAAGTTTACAGGTACATAACCTCTCACTCAGCAATATCACATACTGGAATTCGTCCCAGCAGATAAGCAAGTAAGTGCACAAGGCTGGAGAGCTTCACCAGTGTAGGTTCACTAGTAGGGGCAGGTCGGGGAAATGGAGAGGGAGACATACTTGAAAGTCTATTCATAGAGAATGACTATTAAGTAAATTATGGTACAATCACAAAACTGAAAATAATGAAGTTTTTTTTTAACATACAAAAATATTTTCTCAGCAAGTAGATCTTTATTATTGATAAAGATTCATTAAAAAAAATTAAGCACGTTAATGCTTTCAGATTTCCATTGTGTTTCATAAACTGTTGTTGATAATCATACACTGCTGTTGAATAAAACAGCAAAATATAAGCAATGTCAGAAAATATTTAAAAAGAGAAACCTTCACAACGATGGGAGTAGGTCAGAGAAACACAAGAGGCAACTGAAAGGGTTCCTAGTGGTCCTCGCTAAAGCAACTCAATCAACAAAACTACGCAGTGCTGGATTGTAAGCTGAAGTTCAGAACAGATATCCCTGCATCTACACTGATATAAATGATTAAATAAATGGAAGTGACAAATTTCCTGTGCAGACAAATTCCAAGTAACTTGTGTAGGTATACTGCCTTTAAAGAGCTGGAGCATAATTCCCTGATTTCTTAAGCGTGATCTATGCAGAGTGACTTCCTTCCAAAGAGCACAACACAGAGAGGGGACGTAAGAAGTAAAGAGTAACTTTACATGGACAAACACGACCCCAGACAGGTGATCAAGGGAAAAAAATAAAGACAAGCCACAAACTACTGTTGAGTTAAAAAAAAAAAAAGCAGGAAGGATACAAGTAAAGCTTATGATTCTCTATCAAAGATCACTTCTAGGTACACTTCTGCAGGGAGGGGACATTTTAACAACTAATATTTTGGTTGAAAAAATTTAAGACAATCTATTTTTCTGTCTTCCATTCTGTATTATTTGAATTTTTTTTTACAGAAAGAGTAAACTCTTTTCTGTTTATAAATAGAAAAATTAATGTAGCTATTTTCTTTTAAACAGGAAGGGATATATGTACAGATTATTTTTTTATAAATCTTAACTACATTAGTACACTGTTCCATTTCAAAAATACTTTAAGACTGGATTTCAATTATTATTCAATGAAATTACAGTTTGGTAATTACTAGCAAAATCTGTATCAATACTAGTATAAAGGATAATGTAGCTCCATAGACTAGAATAAAATTCTATGTAATATCTAATTATCAGGTTTGAATTTACCATGTACTCTTCACTTTCTTCTCTATAGTCATCCAGTTCTTTATCCAGACGAGAGAGTTCTTTATTGACCTCATCAAGTTCTGCTTGTAGGCTCTTATATTCCTGTAGGCCAGTGTCAAAACTTCTCTTGTAGAGTTGTCTTTGTTGATCTGAAGTGATAGGTGGATATTCCCTAAAAATTCAGAGAGAAAACGATTTTTTATATATCCTTAGCAGACTTAAGTTCCACAAAGATAATAAAGCTGGTGGCATGTGGAGAATGACATTCTCTTGGTTTTCTTTTTGTTGCTATTGCTTATGGATAGAGGAAGGTGGGATACAAAGAAGTTCTTTTAAGAATGATTATGCTTCTTACACTGATGCTCATCTGTTGTTTTTTTTTAAAACTCTGCTTATTGGTTTTTAGAAATAAGTGTTGAAAATCATTTATGAAATTTCAGGGTGGTCTTAGGAACTCATTTGTTCTGAATACACAACATCACAGGAGAATGGACACTTACATTTAAAGTCTTAAAACTGGAATTATGAATACAAAGGATATTTTCATCCCTTCAGTGGCAGAGCAGCTCATTGACAGGTGCCTGTTTTCTGCTACCATCTGTAGTTTTCAGATGGTTTTGAGCATTTTTTTGGTGGGAAAATGGGAGGGCGGGTCTTGTTTTTCTTTAACAGAAATCGTTTTGATTGTAAAAGCAGACATGAAAAGGTACATGTATGAAAATGCATGCTCACTGTAAAAATAATCTGACAATGTGTTAAACTATGAAAAAAATCCTGAAATTCTTATCACTTGTATCTCTCAATATGCCAGCTATTCCTTACATATGATGGTGATGCTGTTAACCATCCATAATCCACTGAGGAAATACTCTGAGTTGTTCCACAGGGTTAGGGTTAGGGTTAGGTGCTTCATAGCAATATGGAATTTTAAACGTTCTATCGAAGACAGTCTAAGTATCTTCATTTTAAAGAGGGGAGAAATTAAATGATTTGCTCAGAAGGGAAATGAGTATTCAGAATTTCTGAAAGTTTGCATTTAAATCTTACATGATACAAGATAGGCAAACATTTTATAGACAGGTGGCTAAATGAGACCAAAAATCTAGAGGGGCAAGGGGGGATGAAATATGAGAGCCACCAGTGAGTAAGGGATTTCTAGGTCTGTTTGCCCTATCCATCCCTCCTAACAGCTTGAGAAGCAATGTTTTGATTCACCACAATTCACACAGCAAATATTTCTGATTTGTGTCCCAGTCCTCAGAATATTTGGGCCAAAAGGCTATAGGTCATACCCAAGTACAGCTGGGGATCAATGCTGGACGATTACCAAACCACTGACACAAAAAGTAACTTAACCACAACACTAAAATGTTAACTCAATTGTTTACAAATCTGTTTGCAAAAGTCCTTTGGATTAAACTTTTAAAAGAATCTCTGGTCTCATCATGAAAGCTTAACTTAAAAGTAAACGTCAAAAGAAAGAGCCATAACACTAGTCTGGAATTTTCTAATTAATAAAAGTTCTCCTATATGTGTATTTTACTTATTTGACAAACCTTTTTTGGGTGGCTACTGGTAAAAATATACAGCACTGGCCAAGTTTGTCATTTTGCGGGGGTGCATGGAAAGTGTTTTAAAGATAAACACACTCCCTCCACATCAATCTTTATTACAAAGGGTACTAAGGGGGAAAAAATGTAACAAAAACCAGCCTGGTTGGCAAAGAATGAGGTTACACCACCCACCCTAGGCAAGGAGGCAACACCCCCAAAACCATGGGATTTTGCAGGGCTTCCAGCGAGAGATGCTCCGGTACCTGATCCAGTCGTCCTCCAGCTCATCGCAGGACTCGCCTCCGGTCGTGTAGTCTGTTTCATAGTGGTCTTGCTCTGCCCGCCTTGACTTCCCTGCCCTGCCCTTCGCGGGAACCCTTTTTGAAAGCGTCTCCAAGTTACCACTGCTGCTGTAATGAGGCTGCCGGAAGTCCTCCACAGGTGAAGTCAATGGCAGCTCCTGAGCCACTTCCGGCACCCTAACAAAACAGGAATCATCTGTCCGTGAGCACTACCGCCCTTTGTCAGAGCACTGGGACCACAGAGGGCGGCGGCACCCGCGCGTGGGCCCGCGCTCAAGCAGCCACCTGCCCAGCGCCGAGCCCATCCCCAGCTCCCCGTGCTCAGCTTGGCACCAGCGCAGCTCCTCTAATACACACGAGCCCCTTTAAGGCTCTCATGTAAGGGGAGCCCGTTAGTCAACCTTCTATGTAAAATGGATATAAGACTTCACTTTAGGCAACTCCCACAGACCTGGAAGAGGTGTTGACCTGACCTGTGCCCAGGACATACTCCACAAAAGGCTATTAGGAAGATAACAATTGCCTTTCTTTTCTACAGGTTCTTCCAGTTCCATGGAATGCTGAGTGGGGAGAGGAATGCACATCTATATCTCCCTTTGGGGGCCAACTCCCAGAGATAAGCTCTCCGTAATACTAATTTTAGACTCCTTTATATCACTTCTCTTTTCAAGATACAATGATAAAATGAAACAAATTGAAAATTTAAACTAAAAAAACTAAAAGCAAAGAACCTAAAAAGCATTTTACACTGTAATAGATGAAAGGACTTATTAACACCTATTTTTTTAAACATTTTATTTTACACTGGAAAACAGCTGATTAACAATGTTGTGATAATATCCAGTGGACAGTAAAGGGGCTCAGCCAAGACCTCTTTAAATTGCACTGTTAAGCCTGAAGCCTTGAAGAATGATTGAAATGGAAGAGTTAACATTACACTTATTTTTCTAGCACCAATTATTTAATATTGCATCAGATTTTTAATCGCATAAACTGTTTCTGCCACAAGCATCAAAAAACAAAGACTAACATGGAATAAAAGACCAAGAGCTGTGGCAACTCTCAACTACTTCTGAGTAACAGAAATGCAAAGCTGCATTTTCCCCTGCAGCAGAGCTGGAGAAGGGCAAGAGTAGAAACAAGGCACCGGAGACTTCCCGACATCAGCCTTGCTATTCAAGTCAACTAGTTAAAGAAGAACTTTTTTTGTTGCTTTTGCTGTCAACTTACAGAAACTGTCATCTTGAGTTTTATCCACAAGGTGGACTGATTTCTAGGTGATCCAAAACTGCTTGGTTCTGTTGCCAAAGTCTTACGACTTTTAATCACACTAACTAATTTCTTGCAGATGCCTAAAGCTTTGGTGGGTGATGGGGAAAGGGGGGGCGGTAGTTGGAGGTGATCATGGTATTGAGTTTTTCTTTCTAAATTCTATCCAGGTTAACATGGCTTTAAGTGCTCTGTTAACACTACCTCTAAAGGAAGGAAAATGTGACTTTCTCTGTGAGTGAATGATTAACAAGTTCCTAGACACTCTGCCAGCTACTATGCTTCTAGCTTTGAGGTGGCAAACAAAACCTTTAGAATGCAGTGGGTTTGTCTGAGGGGTTGGAGGCTAGTGGGGGTGGGGGATGCTACAGGGCAAAGGAAATTGGAAAAAAAAAAACACCCAAAATTGCAAGGCAGGCCTCCTCTCATAATTTTATATTAGAAATTGATATTATAAATCTTCATCTTAGAAGTCTTCCATCTCCCCTCTTCCTATACCCTTTCAAACACTAAAGAGTAACTTGATAGAGCATAAAAGCTAAAAATGAAATGCTTGGCAAGAAAAGTAGTATATATAAATTTAAGAGTTAGGGAATGGGTGCACTCTTGGTCATCTACAACCTGCTTTTAGACCCAAGTCCAATTAGGTAAAAAATCTGCACAACCCAGAAACAAACACCTGTACACTTTCCTTAGTATCTGATTCAGTCCCCTAGGTGTGGAAATCTGCTCTTTTGTAGTTTTTGACTTCCTTCTTTTTTACACTTGTTTTATTCTCTCTCAAACACACACACATGCCTTTCCTGCTCTGTCTCACCCCGACAGTGTAGTTATCGTGCACTTTTTCCCACTCACGTTAGACTGCAACCTCCATGGGAACACGAACTCCGTATTTCCAGGAGTACCTGGCCCAGTAAATGGCAGAGGTTCAAGCTAATTACTAAATTGAAAAGACATTCACAAGAATCCTCTTTTCTGAGGACACCCAGTATCCAGGAGAGAGAGAAACAAAATGCTTGATCGCATCATTGCCATGACTGTAGGAATGATGTCCATAATATATACAGTATTTTTAAACCACCATGTATCATTGAGGGTCCTATCCAAGCCTTGTCAACCAGACAACTCCATCTTCCTGGACCCAAAAAGGGCCAATTAGAATGGCCCTTTCACTAGGATTTGACAGGTAAGTTTTGGGAAAGGAAATTTCACTCTGAATCCAGGAGTATCAGATCAGGGCAGCCTGAGGAATGTGCATGGCCAGCCTGCTACAAAAGAAGTTGTACTGAGAATAAAACTACTGAAGTAACAAGAACCCTGACATTTTTTGAGTCCCTGGATCATGCTATGCCGGAAGTTGGTACCATCTCTGGGCCTCATGTGAATCATCAAATTCCTACAACTTGCATAAATGTCCTAAGAGATTATCCTACCAGCCCAAATACAGCTACTAGACAATGATCTCATTTGGCACTCTGTCAGCCTGCCTTGAAAGCTCTGCATTGCATCAACACTCTACTTCTTTGACTTACAAAGGTTAATTCATCCTGGGTTCGATCCCCGGGTCAGGAAGATCCCCTGGGGGAAGGCACAGCAACTCCAGTATTATTGCCTGAAGAATCCCATGGACAGAGGAATCTGGGGGACTACAGTCCACGGGGTTGCAGAGAGTTGGAAGGACTGAATCGACTTAGCACACACATAACCTGTCCTGGGTGTGAACAGGATAGGAGGGAGTGTACCTGCTATCTCCCAAATCCACTTACAAAGGGTAGAGAAGCAACTATCTTCAGCTACATTCTGCTGTTTCCTAATCCAGGATTAATTCTAACTGTCTTAATATTCTAAGGTCAGGACATTATGGTGAGCAAGAAGAACCAGACACTAAAGTAATTACCATATGATTCCATTTTATAAGAATTCCCATATGGTGACAGGTATCAAAATAGTGGTGATGGGGAAAGGAGAGTATCCATGAAGAAAAGAATGTTTCAGAACATTTGAAATGCCTCTCTTGATGTGGTGGCAGTTACTTAAGTGTTCACATGAATCAAATCTCATCAAGCTTGTATCAAGATTAGTGTTCTTGACTGAATGTATGTTATGCTTTAGGGGGAAAATATCTTAGTATTGAGGTACCTCATTCTTAACCTGGACCTCAGACAATGTTCCCAATTCTAATTCCTTCTCTATCCACTATAATAGTGAGGAGAGGCGCCTGTGGGTTACTAAACACCTTCAGGAAACACCTGAGCAAAGGCAGGTTATGACTTAAATGTGAGTCCCCTATGTCGGCAGGAAGATGTACACTGAATCCTCCACAGCACTCAGTGCTCTGCCATCGACAACAGTCAACGAATTCTATTACCCCCCAGAGGCTGCAAGTTCATCACTATGACACACTGTTGCATTCATATCCCTTAGCACCACCCCCATCCTGCCCTTCTGCAGGGTTAAGGAAATTAAAAGACACTTACAAAAAAAAAAAAAAGACACTTACTCCTTGGAAGCAAAGTTATGACCAACCTAGACAGCATGTTTAAAAGCAGAGACATTACTTTGCCAACAAAGGTCTGTCTAGTCAAGGCTATGGTTTTTCCAGTGGTCATGTATGGATGTGAGAGTTGGACTGTGAAGAGGGCTGAGTGCCAAAGAATTGATGCTTTTGAACTGTGGTGTTGGAGAAGACTCTTGAGAGTCCCTTGGACTGCAAGGAGATCCAACCAGTCCATCATAAAGGAGATCAGTCCTGGGTGTTCATTGGAAGGACTGATGCTGAAGCTGAAACTCCAATACTTTGGTCACCTGATGCAAAGAGTTGACTCATTGGAAAAGACCCTGATGCTGGGAGGGATTGGGGGCAGGAGGAGAAGGGGATGACAGAGGATGAGATGGCTGGATGGCATCACCGATTCTATGGACATGAGTTTGGGTAAACTCCAGGAGTTGGTGGTAGACAGGGAGGCCTGGCATGCTGTGATTCATGGGGTCGCAAAGAGTCGGACATGACTGAGCGACTGAACTAACTAACTGAACAATAAGAATCATATTTGGATTTTCCAGATCTTCAAAAAAGTACTGGGGTGTATGCTGGAAGTACCAACTGGTACAACCCTTATGGAGTACAGTTTGACTACACCCATCAAAATCATATATGCAATTTCCTTTAATCTTGCAATTCTGCTTTTAATATTTTTCCTCCAGATATATCCACATACTTGCAAACTGATAAAGGTGCAATGTGCAAGTTTATTCTCTGCTGAGGTTTGTAATAACAAAACTTTAGGGAAAAGTGTGTATCAGTGTGGGATTAATAAAACAGATCTTAGTCTACCCATCCGATACAGTATTATGCAGACATAAAACAGATGAGCAAACTTTGTATACTGATACGCACAATCACTGAGATACACTGCTAACAGTGCATTTAGTAGGTTATTACTTTTTAAAAGGAAAAATAACCAATATATGTACTTGGCCAGCATATTCATTTAAAATAACCTCTGGAAGGACACAAAAGAAACTGGTAACACTAGCTGTTCCTGGGGAGAGGAACTAGATAGCTGGGGACAAAGGGATCCCTTTTTGCTCCTCTTAAATTTTACATCATGAATGTGCTGATTTATTCAAGAAAAGGTAAGATATTTATTTAAAATTTATTTTACTTTTGGTTGTGCTGGGTCTTCATGGCTGCGTGAGGGTTTTCTTTAGTTGCAGAGAGTGGGAGCTACTCTTCATTGGGGTGCACGGGCTTCTCTTTGCAGTGGCTTCTCTTGTTGCAGTTCCTGGGCTCGTGGGACCCGGGCTTAGTTGCTCCGAGGTGTGTGGGATTGAACCTGTGTCCCCTGTATTAGCAGGCGGATTCTCAACCACTGGCCCACCAGGGAAGTCCGTAAGTAAGATATTTAAATTGCTCCAAATGAATCTGTGACAATATCTTCATTCTCATGAAAAAGGACAGCATGTGGGAATGTTGTGGAGCCCTGCAAGCCTTACAATTAACTGGGAGGCACAGCTGGTCACAAGAAGAATGAGAGATATTTATTGTATATGCATGGAAGTTGTGCAAGCCCTAGCTTCAAACTTTTACAAGGACTGCATCTCTACGGCGCACCTCTTCTCACAGCCTCACGTGATTTGGCTTTTGTCAAAATCCAAAGAGAAAAAGGAGAATAGAGAAAATGTTCTTCCTCACTCCTCATTCACAACTGAAATCAAAAGCAAGGTAGAATCTGAAGAACCAAACAAAGTATCTGGAGGGTAAGGCAAAAAGCCAGTCTACTTCCAAATTCCACTCCAGGGTAATAATAAAGCATTCTCAAACTGATCCCAGACTTAACTCAGCTGCCAGTGTCATCCCATAGGGTTCCAGGCACCCGAACTATTGTACACGCAGAGCAGATCTCAACAAACCTGGCCCACTAGAGGCGGCTGGAAATAAAACTTTGAACACTAGTGGATAAACCTTTAATGTAGAAGGACCCAATTAGCTAAAGGGAAGGTTTAATTTTTTGGTCTATGAAGGAACTTGGGGTTCTAGAATTATATACAGGAACACTAGTTTATCATCCTTAGGCAAAAACTACATTCAAGTCCTTAACAACATCCTCAATGTCTCTCTCTTATCATTAAAGTAAATTAGAATTCGGCTTCAGGGTAACTATTTCAATAACCTGAATGGCACCCCCTCTAGGCCAGAAACTCACTGTGAGGCTTTGTTTTAACATGTAAAACAAAATCTAGAGGCTTTATCAGTTTAATGTCCTCCAGCAAGATGAAGGATCTAGCACAGCAAAGGGGCTTCCCTGGTGACACAGTCAGTAAAGAACCTGCCTGCAATGCAGGAAACCTGGATTCGATCCCTGAGTCAGGAGACTCTCCTGGAGAAGGAAATGGCAACCCACTCCAATATTCTTGCCTGGGGAATCCCATGGACAGAAGAGCCTGGTGGGCTACAGCCCCTAGGGTTGGAAGAGTCGGACACAAATTAGCAACTAAACCACCATCACCACAGCAGAGCACAGGAGTCTCAGAATTCTGGAATGCAAATGAAGTGTTCTAATTTAATGAAAATGTATGTGGATAATGTTGACCAATGAGTAATTTCCTCCTTCTATTAAAGAGATACAATAATTACAGGCAGGGAGAGAGACTGAGAACCACATTTAGCTCTGCTATCAATCCACAACACCCTTCCACCCTTATCTAAACTTCAAAATCAGAAATAACAAAGAATTTTCTGCACCTGTAAGGCAGAGACCAGTCTTCAGCCTTTGTGAAAACTGTTGGATGTTTCTTTTTTCTTCAAGCTGAATGGCACAAAATAGCAACCGATCTATAAATACATACAAATCTCATTTTTTCAGACTCATTCTAGCAAAAGAAGGAAGACATTACTTACGGGGTTGATTTATAGGAAGACTCTGGATACGGTCGCTTCTCGTTCACTTTACCATTGGAGGAGTAGGCCACTGGGCTGTCCACTCTCTCCACGTAGTCAGAGAGGGGAGGAGGCATGTCTTGTGTACCTGCAGAAACGTTTTTAACCTAAGGAAACAGTTCCAAGAGACTCAGTTATTACTTAGCCTGCAACTTAAAGGGGGAAAGAAATGGAAGAAAAATATCATATATAAAATTATCTAATGTTTACTCGGCTCATTAAATACTATTAATGTATCTGATGACCTTGTTATTATATAGTGTTAATAGTCAAATCAGCACAGAAATGGTGTTATTGTTAGTTTAACAAATCCAGAATCAATTACAAAGAAGAAAAAAAAAATCCTAATTATCTGATTCTCATCCTGATATGATTAGGCGGAATAATTATCCACCCCATCTTAGGAAGACTAATCTCATTTTATCTGGCTCTAGAGTTATAGTGAGAATTTTCATTTCTAGCAAGTTCTAAGTAATGCTGATGCTGCTGTCTGAGCACCACTCTTGGAAAACCACTAATCCAGAGCACAGAATATTGGTTCTTCTTAATCCGTTCACCCTGAATATGACATTTTAAAACCACATTAAGAAGCCCAGGAGCTTCCCTGGTGGCTCAGTTCCTGCCAATGCAGGAGACCGGGTTTGATCCCTGATCTGAGAAGATCCCACATGCTCCAGAGCAACGAAGCCCGGGTGTGCCACACTTTCGAGCCCATGCTTCACAATGAGAGGGAGCTAGAGAGCAGCCACAACACTGAGAACTAGGACCAGACAGTAGCCCGCTCTCCTAACTAGAGAAAAGCTTGTAAAGCAACACAGACCTCGCACAAACAAAAACACATTCAAATTTTAAAAAAGAAGCCCAAACTGATTCCTGATTTAGTCATAAAAGATCTGTGTATTCTCCCTCTACGTTTTCAATGGCTCTACCACTAATAGCCTATATGGTATAGTCAGAGCATCACTGCCTTCTCTACCTTCCCTCCTATTCCATGCTGACGCGTGAGTGAATCTGTCCTAAGAACTAATACACATTGGAGATCATGCCTTGTTAACATGAAAGGTTTCCCAGAGAACCTTTGGGAGAAAATCTATATATAATAATCACAGCCAATTAGAGTTTTAACATTGTCTATTAGATTTCATGCAGTAGATCTAAGACTTTAAATTTCACCAAAAAATCTTCACATATAAATTACTCTGCTATAAAAAATAACTGCTAAGCCCAGACAAGTCAGAGTTGTTTCAAAGTTAAGGGAATAAAACTAAGGTGGGAGGGGGGGATAACTCAAAAAATTATTTCCATGAAAAAGGTCAATTTTTCAAAAATAGGGCTGGTGGGACTCTTTTAGCTTGGTGATGAGAACAGCAGCATCCAATTATAATACCTCAGTTCACTCTAGATCTGCTGAGTACAAGTTCTAGAAAGCCTCAATCACTTCATCTGCAAGACATGGGGAAGCTACTTGCTTCATAAAGTTGTTCTGACAATTAAATAAGATAACAAGGCATCACAGCAGGGGCCTTTGTGACCACAATAAAAACTCAGGAGATGCTGGTTCCTGGAATCAAAGCTGTTGGAACTGAACAAGGAAGTTTTACAAGTATTTGAAGGGAACAACAGACTTTTACTGGGCTGTTTTGCTACGTAAGTCTTTGCAACGAGATCCAGCATCAACACAGTGCAGCTCCCTGCCACCCGCACACTTTACATCTTGCTGTCCACAAAGCACAGCATTAAAGCCTGACCTGCTTCTTTCCTATCTCTGCTCTATCACCCATCTCAAGATATTTATTTATCCACCCCTTGAAGTACATAGAGGTATTTATTCTTGATTGTTTAGTATTCCCATGAGTCAGAAAGGAATGGAATCATTTCCTTCTCAAAGTGGAGTTTGGCAGCAACTGGGAAACCAGTGGGTGGATTACCAGGGAGTGTGCTCAGATCCCACTACGAGGGGTCGGGTGGGAACCATTCCTGGCGCCCACTGAATTCTTGAGGACTCGACAGCATCACCAAGCTTCACAGGCAGAGACCCGGCCAACCCAAAGGTGTATTAGGTTTAAAAAGACCTCCTTTTCTCAAAAAACCATTTAACTCTTCTCCAGGTTTCTTTCCTCTCTACAAATTTAGCAGAGGGTGCAGAGCTCATGGATTTCCTACTGATCGTGGCAAACCGGAAACCAAAACCTCCCCAAAGAGGTGTCTGAGTGTCTCTGCAGAGACTTCTCACTGCCCAGGAGGGAACGCCCTTCCTCCTTTCTTTGCGGCTAATCCTTAAGTGGACTTCAAGTCCTGACTCACTACCAAGTAGCAGTCACGCCCCCACCTGCTGGGGCCTTCCCCACGTGCCCCCGCTGGGAGAGGCACCTCCCTCTCCTCCTGTCCCGCCAGCACCTGTGCACACACACCTACCACCAGAGCACGTGTGTAATGAAGACAGAATTGTTTACGCACAGGTGCCGCTGCTCCCACGTGTCTAATTGCAACAGGCAGTGGACCGCTCTTTAAGCCACCATCGTCTGCTTGCTTACAGCACGCCACATACTGAACTGAGGGATCATTCAGTAGGTACACTTTTACAGGTAAAGTGAGGGGGTCCCTCTACCTGTAAAGTGATCTTTATCTAACACTCCATCTGTAAGCAGGTAAGTGAGGGGATCCCTGGAGAAAAAGAACCAGGACTGGTTTTCCTGACGTAAGAGAGGCCATTTGTGATCTAAGCGTGGCCACAACGCTCACCCTCGCGCAGATCTCAGTAATTAACCATCTTGAAGGAACCAAGACATGCAGGAACAGAAAAAAGACACTCAAACGACACTGCAGTGATAAAGCAGGGTTCTAGTTCCTCCTCAAGGGATACAAAACATGTCCCTGAGTTTCTCCTAGCTCCTCCTCAAAGGATATACAACATATCTGTGAGGTTCGCATGAACTAAGGCTCCCAGCCAGGTGGAGGATGGAATGATGTAGACGCTCCTGACTTGAATCAACTAAAGCCTGGACTCTGTCAACCTCTGCCCCATATTCCATACCGAATTCTCCTCTGCTCAAGCCCCTTCACAAATACACAGGTACCCTTTGCTTAAAACTTATACTTAAAACTGCCTCAATTTCGCTGTTCGGAAAGATGCCGCTTCGGAAAAGATCCCCAGTGTTCTCCTTACTTGCTCCAAGTAATAGTAAATTCTTCCTTCTCCTGATCTATGGCTTGGTTGTGTCTTTAACTCAGCACCCACCAAGGGTGAACCCAATTTTCAGGTAACAATACTAAGTACTCTCTGAAGGAGGAAGCAAGGGCTCAGGGTGCCACGACAGCTTTCCCAAGGACCTACACCTAGTAAATGGAAAAGTGGGATTTAAATAATTGAAAGCCTCAGCTTCAATCCACTGCCTCTCCCTGGACAGTCGTCTGCCTGCCTTCCTCTTTGGGTCCTGCCCAGCCCAGGACCTGGCGAAGAGCAGGAGCCTGGAGTCTGCTGCATAAACCTCTGCTCTATTGCCTTATCAGATGAGCTGTTCTGGGCTGAGCTCTTTTATCTCCTACTAGAGTCAGCAGAACTGCAGAGCCTGATCACTGACTTTACCCTCCAGTACAAGTCTTTTGTTACTTCAACCTTTTTCATACACAAAAAATTTCAAGGCTGTGCTCGCTTTGGTGGAGCAATACCCTGGTAGCTGCAATGCAAGAGACCAGGGTTTAATCCCCGGGTCAGGAAGGTCCCCTGGAAAAGGGAATGGTGACCCACTCCAGTGTTCTGCCAGGAGAATTCCATGGACAGAGGAGTCTGGTGGGCTACAGTCCATGGGGTTGCAAAGAGTCAGATAAGACTGAGTGACTAACACTTACTTACTTACACTAAAATTAGAACAATACAGAAAAGATTATTAGCATGGCCCCTGGGCCAGGATGGGCTTCCCTGGTGGCTCAGAGGTTAAAGCGTCTGCTTGCAATGCAGGAAACCTGGGTTTGATCCCTGGGTCGGGAAGATCCCCTGGAGAAGGAAATGGCAACCCACTCGAGTATTCTTGCCTGGAGAATCCCATGGATGGAGGAGCCTGGTGGGCTACATACAGTCCACGGGGTCGCAAAGAGTTGGACACGACTGAGTGACTTCACTTTTGGGCAAGGATGACATGCAAACATGTGATGTGATAAGTATTTCTGACAAAAATGCCCAGCCAGACTTAAAGATGAATAAGAAGTACCTTGTCCTTGAAAGGAGTTAAATGTCTAGAGGCAGAGGCAAAATGTGTTTGTAAAACAAGGAGTAAGGTCATTTTTTTTTTCCTTTTTATGCTTCACGTTTCCCCAAAGAAGCTGAAATATGACTTTTTCTCACGGTACCAACGAGAAGTGAGTATAAACCTCTGCTTTCAAAGGACAGTGGGAGGAGGAGGGGAAGCCACTCATATCAGTCATTATATGAGTCCTCAACCTGTGTGTCCTATGGTGAGAACAGGGATTTTTGAGACTCACTGTTGTTATTGATAGGATCCCAAGCCAGCTCACAATGCCCACGAGAGGTAGCTAAAGTTCTTTAAACAAACAACAAAACAACCCTACTATTTTCATAACTATAGTAAGTTTTTATAAAGATTTGGAACCTGAGAAAAAGTTGGCTTAATTCTAAACAGTAAATGGTGAAGTCTTCCTCAAGGAACTTCAGAGCAGGTCTAAGAAATTAGGGGCAAAAGAAAGCAGGGTGAAAAACAAAATTCTACAAGATATGTCTTCTACTAAGTACTGAGGGGAAAGAAACGTTTGAGAGTCAAGCAAACGCCGGAATTTGCTGCTGTGAGGCTAAGAGGAGCCTTGGGCCTGAGGGTGATCCACCCCCAGGCTCTCTGGGAAGGTGGGGTGTGAGGGGAAAGGGTGTTGCCTGCCCAGAAATTCACAGGGCAGCGCCCAGCTGGCTGCTCTTCACTAGGATCTGCCTGGAGAGTTCCTGGTCCAAGTGGGACCCCTACCCCACAGACAAAGTTTTTTTCATATAAAAGGGAAAGAAAAGACAGCAGAAGACACTCAGAGAGGCTGAGGCTGAGGAGGAAAAAGATCCCTAGGAGTCCCAAACAGGCACACTACAGAGGCTAAATTCCAAAAGGACAAGCACTCACCGACCATGTTTAGGAATAAGAGTTAGTAACTTAAAATGACAGCAAGTTTTACTAGGAGTCACACTCCAATCAAGAAAGACATTTCTAAAATGTCAAAATGAAATAAATTCCAGTGAAATAATTTCAAAAGATCTTCACAAGAGGCAGTTATATCGAGGACAACATTTTGTTCAGAATTTAATTACACTCATTAGAAGTGGTCTATGCCACTTGTGAAAAAAAAAATCTTTGTAACACGTAACATCCAACAGTCCTTGGAGAATTAATGAAAACATCCCACATCTCTGTGGGGTGCCAAGGGTGGGGCACAGAGGGCGGATCAGTGCAGCTCTCCTCCCAGGACCTGTTGGCACTGAGCCTTCCTCCCCGGGATGAGGATGGAGCTGCCAAACCAAGCAGATCAACATTTCTGGTGCACGAGCAAGCCTCTCCACCTTGAAGTCAGGGATGGAATTGATTGAAAGGTCAAAGAAAAAAAATAAAAAAAGGTCAAGAGTGCTTTAAATCAATTCTCTCCTCTAAAAGAAAGTTGGGAAAAAACCTTTCTCTCCACACAAATCAGCTAGAATTAGAACAAGCAGGACCAACAAAAGCCATGCCCCATTTTGCTCTTGGTTCCATCTGCATTGCAAGCTGCTCACACAACACAGGAGGAGAGAGACTGGCCCTGCATCCCTCTGGTGCAGCCACCTGATAGAAGTCGTCCACCTCTAAGGAGGAGAGAGACTGGCCTGCATCCCACTGGTGCAGCCACCTGATAGAAATCACCCACCTCTAAGGAGGAGAGAGACTGGCCCTGCACCCCACTGGTGCAGCCACCTGATAGAAGTCACCCACCTCTAAGGAGGAGAGGAAAGTTCACATGCCAGGCAAAACCTGGCCCCATTCGTTCCTCACCACTGCCGAGTAAGATGCAACTATCTTCACAGTCAGATGGGGAAACTCAGTCTCCAAGGTTCAGTTAACTTGCTCCAGGTCACACAGAAGGTGACAGGGTAGAAGGGGGATGTAAACGCGGCCCACCTGCCTCCCGAGCTCAGACTTCTGCCGTAACAAATGATACCTCAGTAATTTAAATATGGCATGAAGTACCCATCTCCTCTGGGCACAGACTATTCCCTGTAAGAAAAGGAACCATCCCCACAGCCTTACCTCCTCGCCACACCCGAATGAGATACAATGTGAATTCATTTTGAAGAGTCTTATTTGCCTACCAGACTATGGTTCTGAGAGCAGCTTTGGACACAAAATTACTTTGAATGTGTGCTCCAGTCATCTCACCTTGGTTTACGTCAGTGTAGGAACACCACCCTCAAAAACGGAAACGGGGGGGCTTTTCCTGCTTGGTAATTACAGTGAGAAATAACCCTGATGTCAGGGGGAGGAGCGCCTTCAAGTCCAGTCTTACAACCTGAGGTTTTGTACTCCAGTTTTACAATGTGAGGTCCACCTTCCCGGCCATGTGCCCTGGCGCTACAGGTTTTCAAAACATGAAGTGGTCCAACTCGTTTTTCCTGTTTTCTGATACTTTACATTCACAGATGCTCCCCCAACAAGAGCGACTGGAAAGGCTCTGACTCTGGAAAGTTCCCTCAGACTTTTCTCCACCCTGGGTGGCTTGAAGGCAAACGCTCCCAAATACACTAATCCCACAAAGAGATCATGGACCAGGATTGAGAGTCTGATTGATTTACGTTGATCAGTTGGCCCTGGGGATTTAGCAAACACAACGCTCCCCATCCAAACGCAGGCTGCCCACAGGTGACATACACCAGCAAAGGGGAATTCTGAAGCTCTGAAAGAGTCAGCGAATTGCTGGAGCTTTGGAAGGGGTGAGGTGGAGCAGCTTACCCTCAGTGAGTGATCCCATTCAAGGTCCCTGGCTCTAGAAAGGGAGACCGTGGAGCAGACTGCATTTTATACTCACGCGTCTTGTGCCGGAACCCCAGCAGCTGTGTCACAGGCGTTTACACCTTACTCTGAGCCGATGCCAGTCACCACCTGGCCTTCCAAATCCCCTTCGGTTTACGACAGCACTCCCTACAACCTCAGCATGTTCTAAGTTTGCCCTGCCTGGAAAAGCCCACGTGCATACCTTAACTCAAAACCCCCTGGGCTGGCGGGGCTAGGGCTGCAGTCTGGCTCCACGGAACCGTGTGGAGTATTCTCACAGTGTGGTCCCCAGACCGGCAGCATCCACGTCACCTAGGAACTCAGAGATGCAAGTTTTCAGGCCCCATTTCAGATCTGCTGCAGGAGAAACAGGGGCTGGGGGGAGGTCTGAGAACCACTGACGGAGGGGGGAGGTTTTCCTCTACGTCACAGACAATTGCCCTGTTTAGACCATTATATCTATATTTAGGATTGACTCAATTATTGAGTGCTGGATTTCCCTGGTGGCTCAGACAGTAAAGCACCTGCCTACAATGTGGGAGACCCAGATTTGATCCCTGGGTCGGGAAGATCCTCTGGAGAAGGAAATGGCAACCCACTCCAGTACTCTTGCTTGGAAAATCCTGTGGACAGAGGAGCCTGGTAGGCTACAGTCCATGAGGTTGCAAAGAGTCGGACGTGACTGAGTGGCTAAACTATATGTAACCATATTGAATGCTGGAAATCTAGGCATCCCTGCGTTCAGAGCCCCAGAGACACTCGGCAGCTCCAGTACTGCTCACCTTCCATCACAACAGTCTACAGCAGCTCCCCAGGATGCCCTGGACAGACAGGGCCTCTGTCCTCCATGCTGCTGGGTTCTGAAGGTCAGTCCCAAGGTAGGACACTTGCACTCTCGTTCCATTTCACCCCACCCAAAGCCACAGATAACAGCAAAACCTTTGCCGGGGGAGAGCCCGGTATACCAACTGTCGGCAGCCCACAGGACTGCTTTCACGTTAAAGAACGCTTGGACTTACTGGCTGAAAATAAAAGTTATTCGAGTTTCTTCAGCTGTCTAACTCTGACTGCCGCCACCGCCCCGTCCTAGTCACCTGCTCCGCCTGGGTGGAAGGAGATGAGATGCAGAGCCTGCCTACACCTTTCAGAGAAACATCTGTTCTTATCTTATAGCAACCTTTCAAGTAAGAGGAAGAACAACAATTTAACAACTGCAACCATGAAATGTATTTATATTTTGGGTATTCTTACCCAAGCTCCTTTATTCCATGCCATCACTGCAAATACTAACACAATTATTCCTCTAGCTAAAATTGATTGGGAATTAATAAATTATGTGTTGGCCCTGACCTAAGCCCTTTCATTGTTTCAGGATCAGCATATTCTGTGGATGGAACTTCTATTTTCCCGATGTACACAGAAGAACCTACTAAATGAACAGGCAAAGTGATTATCTTCATCGGAGTCCAAAGAAACCAAAAACTAGCCAAGGCTGACCACAAAGGACAGTGTTCAGGACCCTGCCTCTTCTCTACACCCAGCCAGACCCTCCCCACTAACTCCTACCTTAACAGGTAAGTGCTGGGAACAACATTATAACAGTCCTGCATCACAATGTCAAAGCCTTAGAAACTTCTAGAAATAAGGCTAACTATCACACTTGTTAACTTTTAGATCTAAGCATTTCCTACTTAAAAATAGGCTCGTGTTTAACAACCTTCATTTACTACTTGCTAACAATGGAGAAACAGTTTATGGGATGTTCTCTCCAAACATAGTCTGTGCTTGCTTCTGACATAAATCATGTGGCATAATAAGAAAATGTGCAACTTAGGAGACAGGCAGAAAACACTCCCTGAAAACTGGCGTACTGATTTGTGGTAGAGAAAAGCACTTTACACACATACTACCTCATTTTAATGTTTGTGCTATTTACTGAACTATTTCCCCCAATTCTACTGGCAAAGAAAACAGAGGCTTGGAGATCTGAGAGGCAAACACGCCAAAAAACACAAGTTATAAAGGCAAACGTAAGACTTATCCTGCTGCTAAGTATGTCAGGCTTGAGACAAATTAGTGAAGCCCTCTGCAAACCTCAGTGTCCCCTCGTGTAAGAAGGTATCCACACTGTGAAGACTGCACTTAGGATTATAAGAATAATGTACAGAGTGGCTACACCTATAATGGCTATTTAGGAAATGGTGGTTCCTACCTTGCTTTTACTGTGACTTAAAAAAAAAAATTTTTGGCTGCACCATGCAACATGCTTGGGATCTCAGCTTCCCAACCAGTGACTGAACCCATGCCCCCTGCAGCGGGAGCTCAGAGTCCTAGCCACTGGATCTCCAGGGCAGTAGCTACTGTGACTTTTTAAAAAACTTTCTTGCCAAAATGAAGACCAAGGAGCTCACCTCCCAAATCAGTCTGATATACTGCACTGAAGAGTACTGAGAAGGCAGAGTCTAAACCTCTGGCCCCCATGCATTAAGTCACCACCAAGTCTCCATTTACTGCTGTGTCCACCTCACAGGTCTTCAGCTTCCTTCATGTAAGTTCACTGAGACAGACTAGATGACCTAAGGTCCCATGCTGCTCTTAGATTCTGTTCTCTTTTACTTTACCAAAGTGAAACCAAAAGTTATTCATAGGAGCATCTGAAAATGAAGTGCTTAACTTCTAGTAACTATTTCTCCAGAATACCGCAGGTATCAACTATCAACTAAAACTAATTTCAAGTACACACATCTTACAATCAGTTCTTTAATATTTTCTGTAGGTGTGTGCTTTTCCAAAGCCAGATCCCAAGTTCTAAGAATTTACAGAAAATGAAGATGTATGTACTGATATTTATATTTATGACCTTCTGAAAATGCAGGTGGGGGAAGAGATTTGAACAGAAAGATTAACATGTACCACTCATATTCATGGGTGTAAGGGTATCAGCCAGATGCCGCAAGCCAGATGATGTGCGAAGGGCCCTGTCCTGGGCACAGTGCTTAGTGTGAGAATGGCCACCTGACCCAGGCCTACTCATTCATCTGCGCCTCCTCTCCCGGTCAGTCTGAAGTGAAGCACTACTCAAGAGTTCTAAGTAGCTGCTTTCTGCTCGCCTTCTACATGAGAAAATGAAGCCTACCGGGCAGGAGGGAATCGAGATAAGAAGGCAGATCCCAATGGCCCTGAAGTCCTGACTCTAGCTGTTCCTGATACACAGCCGGGTCCTTGCCTCTGTGACTTAAGTTGTTTCAACTCTTTCTAGGTTTCATGAATTACCATCTGAAATGTTGCAGATAAATTCCTTTTTACCTCTTCTAATTTAAGCTCTGTTTTTGTCAACTATAACTGGTACTCATGCAACTCATGCAAAATTCTTTTCTGCACAATCAGCTGTTTTCCTTTCACTCTCCCTGTAAGGCAGACAGCCATATTTTACTGGTCTTCTTCATTTTCCCACAGGCATCTCACATTCGTCTTGAGAGGCAGACCAAATAACACAGCCAATTTCATAAATAAGAAAACTGAGGATCAGAAGGGTTAATCTGTTTACCAAAGAGTGCTGGAATCAGAGCTGGAATCAGAGCTTTAGGGTCCACCACTGTCTGTCTACCAGGAATCGTCTCCAAACGAGACTTCCCTGACATACACATAGGTTAAAAAGAACAGAACTGATCTTAAGAGTCACAGCGAAAGCAGGGAAGCTGGAATTCAAACCCTGGTATTCTACCTGCCTGACACACTGCTTCTAAGTAGAGAAGAACACACACAGCAAGAGTGGAGGAAAGGGGAAGACTACCAGTCCTCCAGGGCTGTTCACCTGAGACTGAACAAGAGGTGTCCTCTAAAGCAGGGCTACCCTGCAGAGCTGGTAAGTGTACCCAGGACACCGGCAAGGAAGTCTGCTCAGTGTGAGAACATTTGAGGATCTACTCTGATCACAGTTGAACCACGAGTTCCACTTCTAGCACCGAGAAGCACTTCAGCCATGCGATCAAGACAACAGAAACGGAAAGGAACACATCGTGGTCTTTTCTAATGAAAGCAGGGGAGGCCTGCCAGGACAGGTCACCTCTGAGAGCAGGCAGAAGCAGGTGGGGGAGAGTGAAAAACACGGGCTAATGTAACTGAGACCTAGTAATGCAGGATGTATGGCAGGACGATGGGTGTTCATGATGAAACAAATCAACAAACACAACAAGAGGGTTATGAATGGACCAAAGACGACCAGGTCATGAACAAAGAATGGGGAAAAACCAATTTCTGTGCACTCGAGTCCAATTAGAGAGAGAGAATATATAATCAAGGCTTTCCCTAAGAGCACTTTGGCATCGAAATGCTCAACTGGGGCTCCGACCCTGGTTTTGTCACTTTATGTGAGCCCAGGCACATAGTGGGGGAAGGGGAAGGTGGGATGAATGGAGAGACTGACAGTGAAACATCTGGGTGGCCCGTGGGAATTTGCTGCATGACTCAGGGAGCCCACAGACACACACTGCTCTGTGACTACCTAGACGGGTGGGATCGGGTGGGAAGTGGGAGGGAGGTTCCGGAGGGAGGAGATGTGTGTGTGCCTATGGCTGACTCATGTTGATGTGTGGCAGAAGCCAGCACAATACTGTAGAACAGTTGTCCTCCAGTTCAAAATAAATTAAAAAAAAAAAAAAGCTTTCTGTTTATATAATAGCAAAGTTACCCTCAACATCAATTTTCTCCATTTTCAAAAAACGTTACACATACTTACTGTAAGAAAATGACTTTATTATTACATAATTATTCTGGTCAAAAATTGGAAAAAACCTAATACACAACAATACAGATTGGTCAAATACATCTCTCCAGTGGAATGTTACTAGAAAAGGTGTGTAGAACCAGAATTTCACACATTGCCGATAGCTGTATAAATTGGTACATCTCCTTTGAAGGGCAATTTCTCACTGTCTATCAAAATTACAGACGTGTGTGTATATACACCCCTTAACTCAGTAATACTATAGGAAAGTCAGCCTACAGAAGTATATACATGGACAAACATGTTTACAAGGCATACCAAGCTTGCTTTTTTTTTTTTAAATCCTATTACTGTCTGTAACATTAAACAACAAATGCACCCACCAATGAGAATGATTACATAAACCATGGTACATCCATACCACAAAGAGGCTATCGAGTGGTGAGGAAAGATCACCAAGATGCACTGCAGGACTTTCCTAATGGTCCAGGGCTTAAGAATCCGCCTGCCAGTGCAGGGGACACGGGTCTGATCCTTGATCTGGGAAGATGCCACATGCTGTGAGGCAACGAAGCCCACTGCCACAGCTACTGAGCCTGACTGCTGCAAGCAGAGAAAGCCCGAGAGCAGCAACAAAGACCCAGCTCAGCCGAAAAGAAATGAATAAATAAATAAAATGATTTCACAAAAAAAGACCCTGTCGGGATTCCCTGGTGGTCCAGTGGTTAAGAATCTGCCATACAATACAGGGGACTCGGGTTTGATCCCTAGTCAGAGAACTAAGGTCCCACACGCTGCAGAGCAAATAAGCCCACACACCACAACTGGAGAGTCCACTTGGCACAATGAAGACCCAACACAGCTGAATAAATATTTTATTTTTTAAAAAAAGACACACTGTTAAGTAAAAGGGTGAGGTGCAGACAGAATGGTGTGATCAGTACATTAACTTCTGCATAAAAAAGCAGGGAGTGTTTTGGTTTTTTTTTTTTCAGGAAATAAAGCACTGAAAGGAATTATAAGACACTAAGAAGAGCACTTAGGAGTGTGGAAGAGGGTGTGAAAGATACCCGGAAATAGACAAATGGAAACATAAGGATGGGAGGCAGACTGCCCTGTTTTGTGGTTTTCTGTTTGTTTTTTTTTGAAAAATTATAATTTTGGCCATGGATTTTTTTTTTTAAAGGAGTAATTAGAAAGCTTTTATCTTGCCGAAACATACAAAAATAAAAAGTATCACACCGACCAATGCAACAAATAAATGAATCTCATAGCATTATGTTGAGTGGACACAAAAGCACACAGCACATAATTCCATTTATGTGAAGTTTAAGAATAGGCGAATCTAACTGATCTGAGAGAAATAAGAGGAGTCACCACCCCCTAGGGGGTACTGACCAAGAGGCATGAGGAAACCCTGGACACTGGAATGTACTGTATCTTGATTTAGCTGCTGATTGCAAATGGGCTTATATGTGTAAAACTTCACCAAGCCATATAATTAAATTTAGTGCACTTAATGTCCTTTATTCTGTGTGCATATGGATATACATGTTACACTTCAGTAAAAGTTTTTAACAGTATCAAAACACTTTGAGGAGGGGACTTCCCTGGCAGTACAGGGGTTAAGACTTCACCTTCCAATGCAAGGTGTGGGAGTTCGATCCCTGGTCAGGGAGCTAAGATCCACATCCCTCGAGGCCAAAAAATCAAAACTTAAAACAGAAGCAATACTGTAACAAAGTCAATAGAAGACTTTTAAACATGGTCTACATTAAAAAAAAAAAAAAAAAAAACTTAAAAAAAATTTTTGAGGAATATTTAATGATGTGATAAAAAAGCCTCTAAGAACAAGTTAAAAAGGTAGAATTTGACACTGATAAGGACTATAATCATACTTCTGAATTAGAATAAGCAATAGGAGAGGAAAAGGATTAAAGAAAATACACCAAAAAGGTAACTCTAGATGGCAGAATTTTCTTCATACTTCACAGTATCTGAAAAATTATTCACAGTTACCAATCAGATAAATAATCATATATATACTTTTTAATTCAGAAAAAGTAATAACCTGGGGTTTGAGGACATAATAGAAAAAAATTAGGATTTAGAAGTTTCACTAACAGAGCCTTTAAGCATTTAAAATACAACAATGTTGGTACAAACTTAACTGACTACAAAACACCCAGTGTGCAAACATGGCCTGTTTATTTTTACAAAGCACAAGATATCCAGAAAGGGGAGGGAAAAAAAACAGCCCTAAGATTCCTAAGAAGGCAGAGAAACTATTGTGGTGGAGAGTGAGAGACAGTAAATTAGAAAGTTGCAGGTTTTCTCACAGATAATACAAATGGGTTGAAACCTGCTTAAAAAACTCTGAAGGCTCAGCTTGTTGAGCTGATGCTTTGCTCTCTTAACCTAATGATTTTAAAAATCTAAGAAAGGCAGTAAGATTTAATAATGAATTTCTAGACATACCCCAATGTGTAGAGAAGAAGTAAACAAATATTCAGCAGGTAACTGTTCCTTCAATAAGTTTAGAAAGATACCCACCCCTACCCCAAACAACCCATTATTAGGATTATACACATATATATGCTGTCTTGTGCTCAACCGTGTCTGACTCTTTGCGATCCAATGAACTATAGCCTGCCAGGCTCCTCTGTCCATGGGATTTCCCAGGGAAGAATACTGGAATGGGTTGCCATTTCCTTTTCCAGCAGATCTTCCTGACTCAGGGATCAAACTCACGTCTCTTACAACTCCTGCATTGGTAGGTGGATTCTTTACCACTGTACCACCTGAGAAGCCCTTATATATGTCTCCAGTTCAGTTCAGCAGCTCAGTCGTGTCCGACTCCTTGTGACCCCATGAATTGCAGCACGCCAGGCCTCCCTGTCCATCACCAACTCCTGGAGTTCACCCAAACTCATGTCCATTGAGTCGGTGATGCCATCCAGCCATCTTATCCTCTGTCGTTCCCTTCTCCTCCTGCCCCGAATCCCTCCCAGCATCAGAGTCTTTTCCAATGAGTCAACGCTTTGCATGAGGTGGCCAAAGTACTGGAGTTTCAGCTTCAGCATCAGTCCTTCCAATCAACACCCAGGACTGATCTCCTCTAGGATGGACTGGTTGGATCTCCTTGCAGTCCAAAGGATTCTCAAGAGTCTTCTCCAACACCACAGTTCAAAAGCATCAATTCTTCAGCGCGCAGCTTTCTTCACAGTTCAACTCTCACATTCGTACATGACCACTGGAAAAACCATAGCCTTGACTAGATGGACCTTTGTTGGCAAAGTAATGTCTCTGCTTTTGAATATGCTATCTAGGTTGGTCATAACTTTCCTTCCAAGGATTAAGCGTCTTTTAATTTGATGGCTGCAGTCACCATCTGCAGTAATTTTGGAGCCTAGAAAAATAAAGTCTGACACTGTTTCCACTGTTTCCCCATCTATTTCCCATGAAGTGATGGGACCAGATGCCATGATCTTCGTTTTCTGAATGTTGAGCTTTAAACCAACTTTTTCACTCTCCTCTTTCACTTTCATCAAGAGGCTTTTGAGTTCCTCTTCACTTTCTGCCCTAAGGGTGGTGTCATCTGCATATCTGAGGTTATTGATATTTCTCCCGGCAATCTTGATTCCAGCTTGCGCTTCTCCCAGCATAGCGTTTCTCATGATGTACTCTGTATATAAGTTAAATAAGCAGGGTGACAATATACAGCCTTGACAGACTCCTTTTCCTATTTGGAACCAGTCTGTTGTTCCATGTCCAGTTCTAACTGTTGCGTCCTGACCTGCATATAGGTTTCTCAAGAGGCAGGTCAGGTGGTCTGGTATTCTCATCTCTTTCAGAATTTTCCACAGTTTATTGTGATCCACACAGTCAAAGGCTTTGGCGTAGTCAATAAAGCAGAAATAGATATTTTTCTGGAACTCTCTTGCTTTTTCCATGATCCAGCGGATGTTGGCAATTTGATCTCTGGTTCCTCTGCCTTTTCTAAGACCAGCTTGAACATCTGGAAGTTCACAGTTCACGTATTGCTGAAGCCTGGCTTGGAGAATTTTGAGCGCTACTTTGCTATATGTCTTACTTATATATATAGGTCTTACTTATCCATAATTAGAATTCAAATTTTAATTATCACGTAGTACAAGTTATTAATTTAGATTCTCTTCCATTATTTCAAGTGGAGGTTATTTTTACGATATTAATTTTTAATAACCAAAAAGAAAAAATACTAGTCCGCTCCACTGTCAGGTACTGTAGATGCAGCATCAAACGTTTCCACTTGGGCAGCTATGTTATCGGAGTGAAACCCACTGGAGCAGAATTATTGCGTAAGAGTGGAGAAAAGAGAGTAAGTGTCTGCATCTGGTTGTGGACATAAACTCAGGCAAAAATGAAAATGAGGGGCTGAGTTCAGCAAAGCACACCTGAGCAGGTGAGGGACAGAGAAAAATGGAAGGAAAAACACAATACCTGTAGCTTAAACCAAGGCCTTATTTCAAACAGCCTTTCTTAGACGCTTCAGTTGGGAAAACAAGGGAAAAGGAAATGAGGAATTTAAGTGATTAAGTTTTGCATGAAACATTAGTGTGTTCAAAGTCTCACATCTGCTATTCAACAGATGATTATCTACTTTCATATGATGAAACATTTATTACTATAGACAAACTATGAAGTTCACCTGAAACAATCTATAGGCTAGCTATCAAATTTCTAGAGGTTCAGTGAGGAAGCATTATCAAAATAATGCCTTTTTAAAAATTAAAAGTCCCTTCACTTCGTCATCATCACCACCTCCCTAAGTTACTATGGCTATCTTCTGTCAAATTATCAAAAGCACCTAGAACTGATTAAACTTTCAGGACAGTAAAGTCAGATGAGAAGTCAAAGTTCCCTGGGACTGTAATATCTCTGGCCCTGGTCTCTCCTGAGTCACTTTTTAGGCTCTCGAAACCTTAAGTAAACAAATCCAACAGCCAGTGAAAACTGACACACCCAGAAACTCTCAGCGAAACCCTGACTTCACAGTTCACAACAGACTGTCCTAGTCCCTCTATAGGTGGCTTTGCCTGGAGCTAAAGGTCAAAAGAAAACAATCGCCAACACCCTCACAAGTCATGGGGGGAAAAATGAGAAAAACAAGCAGCAGGCTTCCAGGAGAGGTCAGGAACACAGGCATCCACAGACCATACCTTCTGATTTTCCTGACTGCTTTGTCTTAGTACCTCCACTAGGAAAATTTCATCTACATTCCTAAATTTCTTCAAATATCAGGTGCACAGTATGCAAGAGCTAGGAGCCTTCCAGATGATCAATATCTCCACCCTAGACCTGACCAGCAGGATGCACCCTCAACCCACTCCGCTCTGCTCCCACTGGCCAAAACCAACCTATCCTGGAACCAGAATCCAGGAGTCTCAACTAACCTTCATGGCAAGAAACAAATCTGCTCAAAGAAACCAAGGAAGGCAGTTTCTGAGGCTGCTCTCTCAAGAACATCATAACACAGCATTTCCAAGAAACAAAGCTTGGAACATCCCTAAAAACAGGTTAGTTAGCTATCAGTGTTACGACCAGGGGTCTTGGCCTCCTTAACTAAAAAAAAAAAAAAAAGATCACAGACAAGAAATTCAGGCAAGGCTTTACTGGGGCCCCTGCTACAGTAGGGGGAGCAAGAACAAATAACTGGTTCCCCTGCTTGCCTGATTCTTGAGGGGGTGGTGGCTTAGTCTTCAAATGGAGTGAAGGTAGGGTGTATCCCAGGGTCGAGTCAGAGGGGTTGCCGAGGTGGTTTGCCCACCGCTTAGGTGGTGCTGTGTGCAGGGGCCTGTGCAATACCAGGCTATTGCTCCTGACCCTCTGCTTTTGCTCCAGGCTCCTCAAAAACAGCAGTTGGGTTTTTTGGTTTCTTTGTGTCCATTGTCCAGAATCTGCCCCAACTGTGCATGCATGCAGTTATTTTTAGTCCCAGATAATTCCTATTTTGTTGCTCCAGGAGAGATGTGTCTAGGTGCAAGCACTGCAGCAAAGGGCCCTAAGTCCCAGTTTATCTCATCAGTAACATGCATTTGGGAGGTATTTTTGTTAAGAGAGACTTTCTACACTTTCACATCATTTAGAAAGCCACCTACTGGTAGCATTAACAGTATATGCCAAAAAAACAACAGAACCTGCCGTAATCTCTGCCTTCACTAAAGTATTTCATATATCTATGTTAGTGCTTGTGAGTCACCAGGCTGTTCTCCATGTAAAAGGTTTAAAGATTTCCCACCTGTCACCACCCTAAAAACACCCTTGCGGATCTTGACCCAAGACCCTGCTTCCCTCCAAAACGATTAGCAGGAAAATAAAAGCGAAGGGGAGAGGAGTTGTTTTCGTTCTTCAAAGCCACGTACGTTTTTTTGTCCCTTGTGATTCCTTAAAAGCCATTTCTGCTCAGGGCCTAGATCCACTTCTTAGAAACAGAAATCTGGCTTTTTACCTCAGAGTAAATCCATGTCCACTCACCCCACTTTATTAATGTTCAAAGTAAAACCTGAGGCCTCCACTTTTGCAATATACAAAGACAATAATTCTAAGAATAAAGTTTCACAAAGCACACTAGATCAAATTTAAAGGCAGATCTGGGGTGTTTATAGGGAAAAAACACAAAACAAAGCAAAACTGGATGTTTACTGACTTTCATAAAACACTTACCCACTCTTCAACATTGGGAGGCTGCTCATCATAAATACGTTCCTTGTCCCACAGAATATTTGACTTGTCATAGCGGTTCATCTTTCTTCGAGTTTTCACAGCAAAGAAAATCATTAGAGCAAAAGCCACAATAACCATGAACCCCAGTACAATGGCAATGGCCTAAAAAGAGATTAAAGATATTGAGATATTTAGCTTTTAATTGTTTACTTTATTCCAATCCAACTCTACAAATACCTAAGGCCCTACTAACTAGCTTAACTGCTCTAAAACTGATACAAATGGTTACATTGTAAGACTGCAAAACCTAGCCCAAGCCACATGGGTTAAGGCTAGCAAAACACACAAAGACACACATACACACAGAGACATACACACACCTCAACCATGAGTCAATCCTTGGAATAATGATCCCTGTTTTAGAATTATAGAAAACTAGTTCTAAAGTCTGAGAACTAGGGGCCATATTTTCATAAATAGAGGATAACGGCCAATAAATTAACTCAATCCCTGGCATACTTCTAAAGGGTTTTGAAAAATGTTATTCACAGAAGTTGTTTCAAATATCCAATCATGCTTACATAGTCTTGTTTGTAACACATGCTTGGCTCAACTTTTTACACTGAATGTAACCTTCAGTCCAAAGAGAATCTGCCTTACCATAAATAATGCAGACATAATCTAACCAAGCTATAAATTAAAGAAAATGGGCTGATAATTCATTTAGTCTGTTAGTTTTCTCTGTTTTGGGTGTCTTTTGTGTACTTACTAGAAGGACCTGTGACAAGGAAACCCTACCTCTGACAGTTCTAGTGTCTGACAGGTATGTTACATGGTATACTGGCCTGGAGGCACTTAGAGTTAAACAGGTACCAGAACTCTGGTCTGAATGTCTGCTAAGAGGAAGCTCTCTCTGTAGCTGGTCTAACAGTCATAACCTTTTTCAAAGAATAGAGGTTTCAGGTAGTCAGAGAACTAAGAAGGATGACAGTATGGTAAGACCCTCAGGCCTATTTACCAAATGTCAACAACAAATACTCTGAAACCTACATTTCAGTCTTCAAAATAATGGTAGCCATTGGAGAAGGTCTAGCCCCGAGAAGTGACTCATTCAGGTAAAGAACGAAAACTCCTGGGTCAGTGTAAGGAGAAAACAAAGCAAAAAAGGTTAGTAACTTAGAAACACTTTAATTAGAATGACGCATGGTTATAGAAGGCAGGCTTTACAACCGCACCTGTACATTTGAATCACCTAACAGCTTTTTGAAATACTGACTTAAACAACAAAAGTTAGCAAACAGTTTTAAAAGAAAGTAAAGAAGACCCAAGTAAATGGAAAGACACCCTATGTTCACAAAGCAGAAGACATTATAAAGATGACAATTCTTCTCCCAGCTAAGATTTTGAAGAATTGCGTTGATCTACAAATTCAAAGCAATCTTTCCAAATCCTAGCTGGCTTTTTTTTGCAGAAATGGGCAGGGTGATCCTAAAACACATATGAAAATACAAGAGACCTAGAATCTAAACCACAAAATCATGAAAAATAAGGACAAATTTGGAGGACCACCACTTCAAAATTGATG
This sequence comes from Bos mutus, assembly GCF_027580195.1. Lineage (NCBI taxonomy): Eukaryota > Metazoa > Chordata > Mammalia > Artiodactyla > Bovidae > Bos > Bos mutus. The sequence continues at coordinate 28,050,665 of NC_091636.1, read as the reverse complement.
ACAAAGCTGTAGCAATCAAGGAGTGTGGTACTGACTTAAGAACAGAAACACAGGTTAATGGAAACAAGTTGAGAGTCTAGAAATAAATCATCACATTTATGGTCAATTCATTTTTGACAAAGGCATGAAAATAACTCAATGGACAGTTATTTCAATAAATAATACTAAGACAACTGGATATCCACATGCAAGAAATGCTGGACCCCTCCCTTACGATGTGACCCACGTTAACTCAAATTATAAAACTCTTGGAAGAAAACATCACAGTAAATCTTTGTGACCTTGAATTAGGCAAAGTGTTTTTAGACAACACCAAAAGCACAAGCAACAAAGAAAAATCAGATCTCATCGAAATGAAAAACTTTTGTGCAAAGAGCATCATCTAGATGTAAAATGGAGAGAAAAACTTATAAGGGACTTGTAACCAAATAAAATTTCTCACAACTCAATAATGAAAATCCAAATACCCCCACTAAAAAACAGACAAAGATTCTGAATTACCATTTCTCCAAAGAAGATATACTAATGGCCAATAAGCCCAAGAAAATATCATTAGCTATCAAGGAAATGCAAATCAAAACCAGTATTACTTCACACTCATTGGCATCAGTTCAGCTCAGCTGCTCAGTCGTGTCTCTTTGTAACCCCATGGACTGCAGCACGCCAGGCTTCCCTGTCCATCACCAACTCCCAGCTCAAACTCATGTCCATCAAGTTGGTGATGCCATCCAACCATCTCATCCTCTGTTGGCCCCTTCTCCTCCTGCCTTCAATCTTTCTCAGCATCAGGGTCTCTTCCAATGAGTTAGTTCTTCTCATCAGTGCCCAAAGGACTAACTCATTGGAAAAGACCCTGACGCTGGGAGGGTTAGCATGGTTAGAATCAAACAGAAAAACAATGCTGCTGAGGCTGCGGAGAAATTGGAATCTTCATACATTTCTGGTAAATGTGTAATCATGCAACCTCTTTGGAGAAGAATGTGATAGTTTCTCAAAAGTTTAAATGAAGAGTTTCCATAAGACCCATCAATTCTGCCCCTAAGTATATACTAAACTCAAGTCACATAAAAACAGGTTTCACACAAAAGTTCAGAGCATTATTCATAACAGCCGAAATACAGCCAAATGCCTATCAGCCAACAATAAAGAAAATGTGGTATATGCACACAATGGAATAGCATTCAGCAATAAAAAGGAATGAAGCACTGGTATATACTATATATGGATGAACATTAGAACATTATTGCTGAGTGAAAGAAGCCAGTCATAAAGAAAACACATACTGTACGATTCTGCTTATATGAAATATCCAGAAGAGGCAAATCTCTAGAAAAGGACTAGTGGTTTCTGGATCTGGGGACAGTTAGGGAAATGAGGAGTGCCTGCTCATGAGGATGGGGTCTCTTTCTAGGGCTGGGAAAGTGTTCTAAGATGAACTGTGGTGACAGCTGCACAACTCTGTGAATATACTAGAAACAAATGAACTGTACTTTAAGTGGAAGAATTAGATGGTATGTGAATTATACCTTAAAGGACACACAGCCCTTCTCTCAGATTCTGATTTAAACAGCAGTGGGGCCATGGCATCACTACTTTTTTAAACATTCCCAAGTGAATCTATTAAGCATCCCAAGATGAGAACCTCTGACCCAAGGAAAGAGGGGAGGAAAAAAACAAAACTAATCCTACCTCCTGGGGATCCACCACACAGTAGTGATATAAATATTGATCCACGTAGAGTCCAGTAGCTGCAGGTGTATAAAACTGGTTGCAGAGGGCATATATCTGTGAACTGTAGAGAGACCCAGAGGCCTGGGCAGTTGGATTGACTCCCATTATATAGACAATTGTGGCAATAAACATCATAATGCCCAGGACGGCAGTCACTATTATCACAGTCAAATAATACCTTCTTGTTCTAGATATGCCTGACCTTACAACGCTGGTAACAAATATCACCAATGCAGCAATGAAACAAAAGGCAGCCATGGCCAGCAGGAATCCCTTTGCCGCTCTGGGATCTGTATAGCCTGTTCCATAGCCATAACCGTAGCCATAGCCAAAGCCATAGCCACTTCCGTAGCTACCAAAGGCACTTCCTGCATAAGGGTAGTTAACACCAGCTCCCATTAAGGTTCCATAGCCTCTGTCCCAGGCAAGAGTGGAGGCAACACAGGCAAAAATGGCGATGCACATCACAATAACAAGCATAGACAGGATCCGAATTACTCCGGGAGGAGAGGTCCATTTGTAGAAGTGGAGAATTTCATCTTCCGGGTAGAAGGAATATGCTGGCTGAGAGAGCATTGGTCGAACGTGCATCTCTCCACTATATATGTCATTGCTTGGTGTGTAGTGATTAGGTTTGCTGAAATGCACACAAAAACAATTTTAAGTTAGCACTTTTTAGCGGTAAGCAGAAAGAACATATAAAAGTACCTGGAATAATTTAAACAAACCGTTGGCAAAGGAAACTATTATTTGTACTGCCCCACTGCAGTGGGGCAATTTGTGTCTCCTCGCCCTTCCCAAATCAAGTATCAAAATCCTAACACTCAATGTAATGGTATTAGAAGGTGGGGTCTTTGGGAAGTAATTAGGTCATGGGGTGGAGCTCTCATGAATGGGATTAGTGCCCTTATAAAAAGGGCCCTAGAGAGCCTGCTCACCCCTTCTACAATGTGAGGATTCAAGAAGTTGGCAGTCTGCAATCTGGAAGAGGGTCTCCACCAGCACCTGCCTTTGGACTTCCAGCTGCTGAACTGTGAGAATAAATTTCTGATGCCACCCAGTCTATGATACTCTACTACAGATATCCCCAGCAGACTCAGACACCCACTGAACAGTAAAGGTATCTGTGCAGACACATCAGCATCACCTGGAGGGTTTGCTGGCCCTCATCCCCAGAATTGCTTAGTCTGCAGGTCTGGAGTAGAAGTTTCCAGATGCTGCTGATGCTACATTGTGAATGACTGCTTAGTTTCTATGGAGCAGAGGTTCTCAAGTTCTACACTTGAGAATCACCCAGGGAATGTGTAAAATCCCCAGACAGAGCACTCCAGACCAGTTAAATCATAATCGCTGGGGATGGGACCTAGGCAGTTGAGAACAATGGCATCAATCCTTTCCCTTTGTGGATGGAGACCAGTTCCTTTAGACGTGACACCTGCACTGGCCCACACTGGTCAGTTTCTGGCTGCCTAGCTCTTTTCCTTAAGAAAGCATATTTATTCCCTTATTCATTTTAGCAGCTATTTACTGGAGCCGCCAGGCCGACACATCTTGGGCTCTGTGCCAGGCACTGCAAACAAAACAGACAGGAAAGCCTCAGTGCAGGCCCCTCACAGAGTGCTCCTCACCGAGTTTAATGTCTTACCGCCCTGCCCCTCATTGGCAGGGCAGTAAGACATTAAACAAATTACTACGTGAGCTGCTGCCAGTTAAGGCAAGACCTACAAAGTAGATGAAACGTTAATGAGGGCTCATTAAGATGATGGCTAATGAGATCTTGAATCTTTTTTTATGAAAATACCCTGCAAACTCCAGTAATTTAACCATAAACACACAGCAGCCTGTAACAGACACACTAACGTGTGGACAACTGAATCTAAAAACTGTGGGCCCTGGGGAGATAAATTCAATTCCTAAAATGACTAAAGCCCCTTTTGTTTTTGCCCTTATTTCCACAAACCATCTTCCACATGCCAAAGGAGATAGCTTCCTACCGGAGGCTTCTCACCATGAGAATTAGATGAATTACTTGAGTATATGAGAATGAAAAGGAAATGGAGAAACTGGAGAACACTGAAAATGTGAAGAAAATTCTGTACCACATTCTACTTGGGTATTCGGGTTGTGTCCATTTAGGGCTGTCACGAACAGCATAGCTCTAACACAATCTCCTACTTAAATCCTGGTACACAAAGCCACTTTTTTTAGGGTATATACCCAGGAGCAGAATTTCTGGATCAAACTTTTAAAATTTTCAGCTCTACTAGACAATGTCAAACTGTTTTCCAAAAATGATTGTATCACTTATAATTCCATTAACTGTGTAATGTTCACAGAAACATTGCTTATGATAATCTCAAATTGGAAACAGTCTGAACATCTACCCAGAGTGCCATGGAGGACTGTGGTAGAGCCTCACGATAGGATGCTACAGAGCTGTGCTAATATGGCAGCCACTAGCCCAACAGACAGATGGGACACTTGAAATGTGGCTGGTCCAGACTGAGACGTGCTGTGAAGGGCAAAACACACAGTGCTCGTCCTGTGAAGAATCTGACATCGGCAAGAGAAAACCCCAGTATAGACTACGTACTTCAGGTGACGTGTCAGTAGAGGTTCATCAGCTGGAACAAACACACCGCTCTGGTGGGAAATATTAATAGTGGGGGAGGCTGTGCATGTGTAGGGGCAGGGAAATCTCTATGTCTTCCTCTCAGTTTTGCTGTGAACCCAGAACTGCTCCAAAAAATAAAGATTATGAGGACATGGAAAACATACCAAGTGAAAGAATTCAGTCACAAAAGACCAAACATTGTAAGATTCCGTTTATATGACATGTCCAGAATGGACACATCCAGAAACCCAGTGGGCTTGGTGGTTGCCTAGTACTGGGGGGAACCAGAGAGTGCTACTGGACAGAGGGGTTTCTTTGGGAAGGGGATGATGAAAATGTGCTAAAACCGACTGTGGTGAAGGGATACCTAAAACCAATGGACCGCCCGTTATAAATGGGTGAACCGTACAGTGGGTGAATTCTCTCTCAATAAACATGCTATTTGAAAACCTGACTACTGCCAACAGTCATCTAAACAAGGCACTGAGGACTTCCCTGGTGGCTCAGTGGTGCAGAATCCACCTGCCAATGCAGGAGCCGTGGGTAAAAATCCCTGATCTGGGAGGATCCCACATGGCAGGCGGCAACTAAGCCTACGCACCACGACTGCTGCGCCGGCGCTCTAGAGCCCGGAGCCCCAGCTCCTGAGCCCACGTGCCTCAACTACTGAAACCCGCACACCCTAGAGCCCGCGCCCCGCAACAAGAGGAACCCCCACAATGAGAAGCCTGCTCGCCACCAGCAGAGAGCAGCCCCTGCTTGCTGCAACCAGAGAAAAGCCCTCTCAGCAGTGAAGACCCAGCACAGACAAAAACAAACAAACAAGGCATTACTATGGAAGCTTCATACCATTTTTTAAAAACAAATATACACACAAATATAAGCTCAGACTATATTGTAGCAACAATGAAAAAACAAGTGACAATGGCTCCCACTGCAGAAAAAACTGTCATCTTGGAAGTTGAAGGTAAGAGGGGAGCTCACTCTTCACTGAATACCCTTTGGTTCAATTTGATTTTACAAATCCACGTCATTTTATTTTTAAAGCAAACACGTAACAGATGAAAGTTTCAACTACACACTTTTTTTTAACATGTAATAGACTTTTAAAAAAGAAAAAGGAGGAACTCCCTGGCTGTTCAGCAGTTAGGACTGTGCTCTCACTTCCTGCCAAGGGCCCGAGTTCAATTCCTGGTTGGGAAACTATTAATAAAATCTCACAAGCAAGGCCTTAAAAAAAAAAAAAGAAAAGAAAGAATTACATATTTACTTACAATTCATCAGGTCTATAAGGAGGTGGACTTTCAAAAGGCCTGGATGACATGGCTGGTGTCAGTGGTCACTTGATCTTCAGGATGAGCACTGCCGGAGCCTCCTGAGATCAGCCAATCTAAGCAACACAAGTAGGGTAATGACATTACTACTGAGCTCGGTTTCCTTGCATCACTAAGAAAACAAATAACAGCAATCTCAAATGATGTCTCACTCCATGGTTATTTCTCTTGTCCTTCCCACTGTCATTTTTGCACATTAGACCATGAATTATTTGAGCATAAGAAATCACTAGGGTAGGAATCATTCGGGCTTCCCTGGTGGCTCAGTGGTAAAGAATCCACCTGCCAACGCAAGAGACACAGGTTTGATCCCCGGGTCAGGAAGATTCCCTAGACAAGGACATGGCAGCCCACTCCAGCATTCTTACCTGGGAAATTCCATGGACAGAGGAGCCTGGTAGACTACAGTCCATGGGGTCACAAAGAGTCAGACACAACTTAGCAACTGAACAACATCCTCAAGGAATCATCTGGCCTGGTAGTCCTCAGAGCACCTAACGTTATGCTCTGCACATCACTGGCATACGAATATAGCTTAAACTTGAAATTATAAGTTCCAGCAATGAAAATTTCACAAAGCTGTTGATAGTAATAGGTAAAAATGGTGTTTTAAAAAAACAGTCATTGAAGAACACAAAGACGTATAAACATAAATTTCTTAAAAGACATTTATTTTATCTCATTACTTTTCAAAGTTCATAGAAAATGAGAATGCATATGAAAATGCAAATACAGTTGTGTCTAGCATATTCTAGCCCTTCAATGTTAACTAAAGCATAGTCTGGTTTAAAAGTATGCTTCTTCTGTCATTTAAAAGGGTTACAAAAGCATCTAAGAATCTAGGATTGTGGACATTTTCTGCTTATCTCCTTTTCCTAGTCTTCAAAATGGAATATAATTTTCAAAAAAGAAAAAACATCAAACGTACACTGTATGAGAGTCCTGTTCACTAAGAGAAAAGCAGAATAATTTTGTTCTAAAAATCCCTCAAAGCAAAAATTCCTGAACAACTGAGAGGCAATTTCACCTAATCAACAAGGATTTATTAAGTACCTACACAGCACCACAGGCGAGTGGAAGTTAAGTATGAGACCAAGTTCTCCTGAAGGTAACGCACCAAGAAAACAGCAACTGCAACAGGCGTTATTTAGGACTATGTGACTAAGACCAGTTTGGAGATAACAGGGAAGACTTAGCAAGAAAGAATCAGAGGCCTGGGGGCGGACGGGAGGAAGGGCATGAACAAGATCTATAACCTGAGTAAAGTCTTTAATATTTTTTCTTTTTCAAACAAAAGGGTTGTGTAATCATATGTTACACTGTTAAGAATAGTAAATCAATTCAAACTCTTTAAACTTTGCTCTTTAAAATCAACAGCAAGTATCCTCCACACCCTTAAGAACAGTCAATCACAAATTTCTCAATAAAATATTGCCCAAATGTATTTCGGTAAAACCTCAAAGAAGAAGTATATTAAATGTTAGTAACACCAACATGATTAGCATAATTTTCCAAACACAGTGAGAGAAGACAACTTCTTCACATTCTTTTATTTCTAAAAACTGCTTTATTGAAGTATAACATAAAGAAAAATACACAAATCATAAGTGTATATGGCTCTGTAACTAGCACCCAAACACACACACACAGACAAGCAATTTACCCAAAAAGTTACAGTGCTATGAAAGAGAAAAAGTCCAGATTTACTGTCTTCCTAATTGATGCTTAGAAAAAGAACTAAGGAAAACTGAATTTAAATACTATTAAATATGGCACCCTATTTCTGAAGCTGAACATCAAACTAACACACTGACCTTAGAGGAATCTTACCTCTTCTATAGCTAGGTACCCCTCATTCAAGATTATGCCAAAAATTCCAGGCTCAGTGGTAGCTTCTGAAAATTCTAAATCCAGACTCAGGCTACAGTTTTAAGCTTCACCAAAAATCCAGACAATTTTGCTTTCCAAACCATTGCCTGGATTCAGAGCTTAGCTGTCATGTCTCCCCTAAGAACGAAGATTTCAAATTGTGAAGTGAATACTTTCAGAAAGTTCATTAAGAACAAGTCATGGCACATTAACTTCATTTTCTTTTTTGAGAAGGTTACCAGACTGGCAGATGAGGGGAATGCAGAGAGAATCCTGAGACTCTTGGACACATCCACTGGTACAGAGGGTGGGTGAGCAGATTTCTACTGGGCTGAATAATGGAGCCTAATTAGGATGAATGAATGCACCACTTCTGTCCACCTGGAGGGAGGTCTCTAGTCATGACCGCAGACAACATGGACAAGTGTATCCAAATTTGCAGTTGACAAGACACTGGAAAGGATAAGTAACTCATTGGCTACAAGTACATCAACATTGATCAAGGTCTCAGCAAGGCTGGAATGATGGACTAAAACAAACCAAGTGGTTTCAAAAAGCTCACAATCTGAGGGGACAAATCCTTCTTCTCTTCTGTGAGCATTGCTAACTTCCTGAGTCAAAGAGGGAGATAATCCTCTTTGGGATGGGGTAGTAGATAAGATAATGTATTAAAGAAGATGAGCAAAAGCATTTTCAGCAAGATGATTATGCTGAAAGTGAGAAATTTTAAGTGTTTAGGCACGTACGTGTACTATATTCATTTTCAAATATTGGTGGCAGGAATAAGTCATTTTAAAAATATAAAACTCAATTAAAAAAAATAGTATGAGGACTAGATAAGGGAAATCTGGCTTAGTAACTATTCATTTTTAAAAGTGCATTTCCTTGGGTCTTCCCTGGCAGTCTGGGCTTCCCTGGTGGCTCAGATGGTAAAGAATCTGCCTACAATGTCCATAGGGTCACAAAGAGTGGACACAACTGAGCCACTTTCACTTTCACTTTTTTCCCTGGCAGTCCTGTGGTTAGGACTCTGTACGCCCAAAGCAGAGGGCTGCTGGGGTTAGATCTCTGGTCAGGGAACTAGATCCCACATGCAGCAACTAGGACTCGGTGCAGGAAACAAGTACATTTCCTTGATCAGAATTTCAACAAAGCTAACAAGTTATTCCAATCTCAGGCATTATTTACAGAGTTAGTGCTTAGATCTACATATGATACAGCTATTAAAAAGAAACAAACCCCTGCAGAACCCTGAAATTTGAACATCATGTTCCAACTGGGTACCTCTTCAGGAGGTAGACTAGGATTGTTAAAGATCTAGAAAAACCATGTTTTAAGACAAATGACTGGAAAAACAGGAAATGTTTGGCCTGGAGCACTCAACATTAGGAACCACTATGGCAGCCTTCAAAGAGCTGAAGAGCTGTCTTTGTAGCCCTAGAAAGAGTTCCTTAAGAAAAAAAAAAAAAACCTTCAGAGGGTCAGATTGCATTTCAATGTTAGGAAGTTTCTCCACACACCCTCCCAAAACAACAAATAACAATTTGACCTCATGCTGTTTCTGCAAAGCTTGTTTGGTATTTGGCGAGGTGGAGAGGCAGGACATTGGACTGGAGGGCTGACTTCTAAGGGCTCTTGCAAGGCAGCCTATGACCAAGTTCTAGGGCCATGACAATAGGAAAAAGGTCCAAGAATGTTGCCCACTGCCCAGCACAGCAACATTAACAGTATCTGGACAATAAGTGTATGCTGAGTTAAGGAAAAAGTAAAATGAGAAGTGAAAAGCCATAGGCTCTGGCAAACAGCTGAACTGGATGGAGTCAGGGCCAATTTGGAGTTGACCCTTACTGAGTATGTTAAACTTAAAGCCAGCTGATGATAAAAAAAATAAAAAGTTCTCTCTTTTAAAATGTTTACTGGCCAAAATAATCTCAGTAGATTACTGAGCTAAGATAAAAAGACCTGAAAATGCTGTGCTTCAAATTATTATTTAAAGCAAACGGTCAATAAGTAAAAATAAATAAACATTGTATTTAAGGGCAGTCTGTTCCTTTTTGATCACGTTCCTTTCATGAATCTGCGTCTAAGGTGTTTTTAAAGTTGATATTAAATGATTCTATTTAGGTTATAGGCATATCATTAGTAAAGGATCTAAAATTTTGAAATTAGACAGATTTTGAAATAGACTAGCTCTGTGTCAGAAACCACATTTTAAATAAGCTCTCTAGATGATTTTTTAACCACACCATACATTTTGAAAATCACTCCCTAGAATAAAGATGTCAACTCAAGGAGGGCCTTGATCTTGAGGGTTTCCTGTTTAGAACACCCAAATCTCTACATAGCAGGCATTTCCCCATCAGTTCTCAGCTCAAATTTCACCTCCTCAGAGATGTCCTCCCAGTATCTCACCCCATCCACCAATTTATTTTCAGAGCAAATTTCCCCTTTAATTATTTTTTTTCTTTTTTTAAAAACTACAATCTTCTCCAGTCCAAAAGGAATACCACCTTCCCAAGCACTTAAATGTCTGTCTTGATCTTCACTCTTATTCCTGATCCTTAGATCTAGTCCCTGGTACAGAGATGTGCAATCAATATTTGATTTAGAAAACAATAGCCCATATTAGAGTTGGGATTTCAATCCAGCAGTGAATGCCTTGAAGTTCTTCACATAACTAACACCCAAGAAATAGAATCCTTCAAGTTCCACAAAAGTAGTTAAGTGCTTACAGTGTGAGGGAAAGGGAGAAAAAACTGTACAGGCATCACCCGGGGACTTGGTAGAAAAGCAGAATTCCAGGCTCCACTTTTGACCTATGAATCAGAATCTGTATTTTCAGAAGATCCTCAATGTGATTCTCACCACATTCAAGACTGGAAAGCACGAAATTACAGAACAGCTGCAACCTGGGGGCAAATTTTTTACGAAGGTGTGACCACCGTCTTTTTACTCCATTAGTTCTATAAATAGTAATACGGATGAAAAAATCCAATAAATATTCTAATCACGTAAGCCTTGAAATGCAGCTAAAGAAAACTTTCTTCTGGGAGGTCTCTCCTTGGGAAGGTGAAGGACATTGGATCAGTTACTTTATGTGGCTGAAAGCAATCTTCCATCATTTTGAAACATAAGAAATTACAGCATTATCTTTAGAAGAAAACAGAAAGTTTTACTTTTACATCAAGCAAGATGGGGAACACTTATACGAGGCCATAGGGACTTGTCAAAAGTAGAGAATTCCAGAAAAGCTCCCCAAATCTGGTTGTCCACTGGAATATCAAGAACTGTCCCTTTAATAACATACCATCCCAGAACCTCCCTGGTGGTCCAGTGGCTAACCCTCCCTGGGTTCCATCCCTGGGCAGGGAACTAGATGCCTGCCACAACTAAGACCGAGTGAAGCCAATTAAATATTTAAATATATATATATATTCACTTTCCCTGGTGTTTACTCAGGACTTCCCTGGTGGCTCAGACGGGAAAGGCGTCTGTCTACAATGAGGGAGACCCGGGTTCGAGCCCTGGTTTGGGAAGATCCCCTGGAGAAGGAAATGGCAATCCACTCTAGTACTATTGCCTGGAAAATCCCATGGACAGAGAAGCCTGGTAGGCTACAGTCTATGGGGTCGCAAAGAGTCGGATACGACCTAGCTTTTAGACATGCTGGGATGATTAAACGACTTAAAGTACAAAAGGCTTTTATCACAGTGCCTTACACACAGGAGGCAATGCTCATCAACTTCCTGAATTTCCTAGAAGTTGTGGAAATATCCCTTTCCTCGCCTCCACACTCTAACAAAAGAGGCGCCGAGTAACCAAATAAATGCAAAACGACAAAAAACGACAGTGCTGCTGCTTTGTCTGCGGAGATATCAATTACTGTGGTGCCACCTTTTAAAATGTCTATTTTAAAACACCAAGAACAGAAAATATTAAATGTGTACAGTGCAAAAGAAACAGTGCTACACTAGGGAATACATAAAAAGTTTGAGAAATCTACCTCCCTCTGGGAAGAAGTCGTTTTCAATCACAAAAAAAGGGACTAGTCCCTTAATGGGGAAGGGTTTCTCTTTTCCCGGGATTTCAGTAATACACCTGTTGTGCGTGAGGGCCACACACTAACCTGGAAGGCTGCCTCCTCCCCGTCCCGGGTCATTTCCCAGGTGGGCAGGTTGCCCGGCCAGCTCCACGATGCCGCCCCTCTCCCCCGACTCTGTCGCTTCACTTGGGACACTAGACAAGGGGCTCGGGGCTGCTCTCCCAACTGCAAGGGGCATCTTGACCCCTCATCCCACCTGCCCGGCACAATTCCTCCAACGTAGGTAATGTGTCGGCGGCGCGCGGGGCCGGCCCTGCCCGGGGTCGCACCCCGGGGCCGGCGGTCTGGCTCGGAGCACATGCCGGTGTCCAGGAGCACACCGGGCAGTACGCGTCCTAGCTGGGTGAGCAGGGACCGCCCGAGGCAGGTCCACCCACCTGGCGGCGGCCTTTAGGTCAAGGGTGAGAATCCCAAGCCTGAGTGGCTTCCCTGGAAATACAGCTTCATTCGAAATTAAATCCCCGCCCCGGCAGCTTAAATCCACGCGGGCTCGTAACAACTCCCCACCAAGGGGGTTGAAAACAGCCGTTCGGCCCACCCCAGGACTCCAGGAATATTGCACGGATTAAACCCTGCCACCCCTTCTCCACCTGGGATACCCAGAGGGGTGAGATGGGGGCGGATAACAACACATTCCTCCCAGAGTCCCAGCCGCCCCGCCCGGGCCAGCAAGCGGCCCCTCTAGTTTCATCCCTCAAGCTCAGGCTCTCTCCTCAGGGACAAGCGTCCCCACCCCGCCCCCCCCCCAAAAAAAAACCCCACAAAACTGCAGCCTGGAGAGCCAGTCGCAGGATTCTGGCTGGTCACCAATCTCCCGCCGGCCCCTAAGAAAGCGAAAAGTTGCCCACGCCGCCTAGACACTGGTGGTGGCTTGAATTGTTTCAGCGGAAGGAAAAGATGGGCGGCTCCAAGCAGCCCCTCGACCCAGGAGGCAGGCTCCGAGTTGGCCGGGTGCGGCTCTCTTCGCCGCCCCGAGCCTCTCCGGCTGCCGCGAGTCCCAAGCCTGGAGCGAAACCGCCACCGAAACCACCGCGGGGCGTCCTCTCCCTGCGCCTCCCCTACCATACAGTGCACGGAGGGGCCTTGGGGCCCCAGGCCCCGCGCCCAGCTCTCACCTTCTCCCAGCGAACCAAACACGGCGGGAGCCCGGGCGTGCGCTCACCTGGAGGGCGCACCTGCCGCCTTGCAGAGAGCCTGCGCGCAGCCGGGACTCCGCTGGGGACTGAGCCCTCCGCCCCCTCTCTCCCCTCCTCCCCCGACCCACCCTGCCCGCCTGCCCCCCGGGCATGCGCACCAACCCCCGGCCCGGGTGCGGAAAGTCCGCGGCCGGGAGCCCGGGAGCCCCACCTGCGGCTCCCCGCGAGGGCTACTCGGCGTTCCGGCCAGCTCTCCCCGGAGTCCCGCCGTCTCCGCCTGAAGAAGCAGAAAGGGGGAGGTGGACGCTAGGGAGGAGGAGTGGTATGGCGGCCTCCACCCTCCGTGACCCATTCACCTGAAACTCCGATGGGAGGGGGAAGGGAGCGGTGCAAAAGGAGGCGGGAAGAACCGGCCCTTCTCCGCACACCCTGCGGCGTCCGGCCTTAAAGGAACAGCGCGGCGTTTCGGTCCAAGTGGGCGGGGACGGAGAGCAGAGCGGTGGCGGGGGATAGGGGCTCGGGCTCCCGGCTGGGGGAGAGTGGTGCCGGACCACCCTAGAAAGCTCTCGGAGCTCTTCGGGCAGAACTGCGCAATGTTTGGCGAGTGAAACCTGGAGAGACTGTTCCTCCTAAAGTGTTCTAGGGTGCTCAGCACTTGGGCAAGAAAGGCACGACCTGACACAAAAGTTTCCAGCTTCAAAAATTTGATTAAACTTTTTTTGGAAAGAAGCAGCTAGATGTGGGAGATTTTCACATGTCATGCGTAAATTTAGGAACTGCTTCTAAATCTCTGGATCGCTCAAAAGACTGTCACTCAAGACTGGTTCAGTGAGGTTGGAAGTATTGTAGATACTGGTGATGGTAAATTTGCCATCAAAATTAAGGGTATACTACGATTTACATTATTACCATTTCAGGACCCTCTGCCCCTCCTCCCCACTTTTAACTATGACAGGACCGAGAGTCTGATTTTCAGGGGTTTTAAACGATTTGAATATTCTCTTTGGTTTAAGGGGGTTTTTTAAAAAAAAAAAGAAGCCCTAGTTCTGTGTCTCTGTTCCATTTCTTCTGGGGGCTGTTCCCAAAGGAGTGTTAAATTTAGGAAAACTCAGAGTCTACACTGAACGATGTGTACACTTATCTATATGTTGTATTTCAATTTTTTTTAATGCACTGCTGAATAGGGCAGTTTCAGTTCTTGCTATTTGAGTTCGTATTAGTTGAGTTCAGTCGCTCAGTCGTGTCTGACTCTGCGACCCCATAAATCGCAGCACGGCAGTCCGCCCTGTCCATCACCAACTCCCGGAGTTCACTCAGACTCATGTCCATCGAGTCAGTGATGCCATCCAGCCACCTCATCTTCTGTCATCCCCTTCTCCTCCTGCCTCTAATCCCTCCCAGCATCAGGGTCTTTTCCAGAGAGTCAACTCTTTGCATGAGGTGGCCAAAGTATTGAAGTCTCAGCTTCAGCATCAGTCCTTCCAATGAACACCCAGGACTGATCTCCTTTGGGATGGACTGGTTGGATCTCCTTGCAGTCCAAGGGACTCTCAAGAGTCTTCTCCAACACCACAGTTCAAAAGCATCAATTCTTTGGTGCTCAGCCTTCTTCACAGTCCAACTCTCACATCCATACATGACCACTGGAAAAACCATAGCCTTGACTAGACTGACCTTTATTGGCAAAGTAATATCTCTGCATTTCAATATGCTATTTAGGTTGGTCATAACTTTCCTTCCAAGGAGTAAGCATCTTCTAATTTCATGGCTGCAATCACCATCTGCAGTGATTTTGGAGCCCCCAAAAATAAAGTCTGACACTGTTTCCCATGAATTGATGGGACCAGATGCCATGATCTTAGTTTTCTGAATGTTGAGCTTTAAGCCAACTTTTTCACTCTCCACTTTCACTTTCATCAAGAGGCTTTTGAGTTCCTCTTCACTTTCTGCCCTAAGGGTGGTGTCATCTGCATATCTGAGGTTATTGATATTTCTCCCAGCAATCTTGATTCCAGCTTGTGCTTCTTCCAGCCCAGCATTTCTCATGATGTACTCTGTATATAAGTTAAATAAGCAGGATGACAATATACAGCCTTGACGTACTCCTTTTCCTATTTGGAACCAGTCTGTTGTTCCATGTCCAGTTCTAACTGTTGCGTCCTGACCTGCATATAGGTTTCTCAAGAGGCAGGTCAGGTGGTCTGGTATTCCCATCTCTTTCAGAATTTTCCACAGTATATTGTGATCCACACAGTCAAAGGCTTTGGCATAGTCAATAAAGCAGAAATAAACCATTCAGGTATGACCTAAATCAAATCCCTTATGATTATACAGTGGAAGTGAGAAATAGATTCAAGGGACTAGATCTGATAGAATGCCTGATGAACTATGGATGGAGGTTCGTGACATTGTACAGGAGAGAGGGATCAAGACCATTCCCATGGAAAAGGAATGCAAGAAAGCAAAATGGCTCTGAGGAGGCCTTACAAATAGCTGTGAAAAGAAGAGAAGCAAAAAGCAAAGGAGAAAAGGAAAGATATAAGCATCTGAATGCAGAGTTCCAATGAATAGCAAGGAGAGATAAGAAAGCCTTCCTCAGCAATCAATGCAAAGAAACAGAGGAAAACAACAGAATGGGAAAGACTAGAGATCTCTTCAAGAAAATTAGAGATACCAAGGGAACATTTCATGCAAAGATGGGCTCAATAAAGGGACAGAAATGGTACAGACCTAACAGAAGCAGAAGATATTAAGAAGAGGTGGCAAGAATACACAGAAGAACTGTACAAAAAAGAGCTTCACGACCAAGATAATCATGATGGTGTGATCACTGACCTAGAGCCAGACATCCTGGAATGTGAAGTCAAGTGGGCCTTAGAAAGCATCACTATGAACAAAGCTAGTGGAGGTGATAGAATTCCAGTGGAGCTATTTCAAATCCTGGAAGATGATGCTGTGAAAGTGCTGCACTGAATATGCCAGCAAATTTGGAAAACTCAGCAGTGGCCACAGGACTGGAAAAGGTCAGTTTTCATTCCAATCCCAAAGAAAGGCAATGCCAAAGAATGCTCAAACTACCGCACAGTTGCACTCATCTCACACGCTAGTAAAGAAATGCTCAAAATTCTCCAAGCCAGGCTTCAGCAATACATGAACCATGAACTTCCAGATGTTCAAGCTGGTTTTAGAAAAGACAGAGGAACCAGAGATCAAATTGCCAACATCCGCTGGATCATGGAAGAAGCAAGAGCATTCCAGAAAAACATCTATTTCTGCTTTATTGACTATGCCAAAGCCTTTGAGTTCATATAGAAGGCTAGAATTTAGGTTTCTTAAGTCCTGCTTCACTTTGTGTTCCAACCTGGAATGTCAGCATTGCTAATAAATTTCAGTCCAATTCCACCCACTTCCCTGCCTCTAATTAAATGGTTAGAGATGTGACTCTCCCATACGTTAAATCTTAAGGCACAGTTCAATACTTAAGGAAGTAAAAGGGTTATATAAATATAAGGTATTAAAAAATGACAGCCTTAATGAGTAATTAATCTAATTGGTGTGTTTTGTGGAAGTCATTGCTACAATTACTACTGTATGACTAGGTAGCTTTTGAATGATGCAATTTAAATTAGTATTGTTAACACTGGGGAAGTCAGGTTAATCCTCTTAGGGTTCCCTGTCAGATTACTGAAATCTCTAAACATTCCACTTGGTTTATAATTAAACAAGGGAACATTTCCTAATACTCTTACATTTATAAACACGTCTATTATTTTATAGTGTACTTTTGCCATGAAATTAAAAGACACTTACTCCTTGGAAGAAAAGTTATGACCAACCTAGATAGCATACTGAAAAGCAGAGACATTACTTTGCCAACAAAGGTTCATCTAGTCAAGGCTATGGTTTTTCCTGTGGTCATGTATGGATGTGAGAGTTGGACTGTGAAGAAAGCTGAGCACCGAAGAATTGATGCTTTTGAACTGTAGTGTTGGAGAAGACCCCTGAGAGTCCCTTGGACTGCAAGGAGATCCAACCAGTCCATTCTGAAGGAGATCAGCCCTGGGTGTTCTTTGGAAGGAATGATGCTAAAGCTGAAATTCCAGTACTTTGGCCACCTCATGCGAAGAGTTGACTCATTGGAAAAGACTCTGATGCTGGGAGGGATTGGGGGCAGGAGGAGAAGGGGACGACAGAGGATGAGATGGCATCACCGACTCGATGGACGTGAGTTTGAGTGAACTTTGGGAGATGGTGATGGACAGGGAGGCCTGGCGTGCTGCGATTCATGGGGTTGCAAAGAGTCGGACACGACTGAGCGACTAAACTGAACTGAACTGAACTGAAAGAGGAGAACTTAAGAGTTTTTTCCCCCACTTTAAAAAAAATTAAAATATATTTTACATACTGTAAAATTCACCCTTAATTTTAACGCATATGTACAATTCAGTGGATTCAGTATATTTGTAACGTTGTACAGTTATCACCACTGGTTCCAGAACGTTTTCATCACCCAAAGAGAAACCTGAGTCTATCACTTTTCATTTCCTCTTGTCTCTAAACCCTGACATCCGCTGATCTATTGATACTTTCTGTCTCTTTTGATTTGCCCATTCTGGACATTTTATATGAACTGTTAGTATAATATGTGACCTTTTCTGTCTGAATTCTTTCACTCAGCATAATATTTTCAAGTCTTACTCATGTTGTAGTTCCTACTGGTACATCATTCCTTTTTATGACTCAATAAATATTCCATTGCATGGATGTACCACATTTTATTTAAACCTTCATCAGTCGATGGACATTTCAGTTATTTCCACTTTTTGTCATTTTAAATAATATTATAAACCTTCAAGTTTTGGTGTGAATATGTCTTCATTTCACATGTAAATTAACTATTTAAACTTTTCATCATTCTAAGAGACTAACTTAAAATACCTGTGTTATTTTTCTTATTCCCATTTTAAACCTAAACTCAAAGACGTTAGGATAGAAGATTAGTTACTATGCTTTGTTTGCTTTCCTAATTCATTCATTCAGCAGCCATTTTCTAAGTGCCTTCCATGTGAATAATAGTAAACAAAACTCCCAAATCCCTGTCTTCAGGTAGATCACACTCTAGTTGCTTCTGTATTCAGGCATATGGAATAGCACGATTTTTGTTTAACTTCAGCTATATGAAACTGGTAATAGCTGATCATCTTAAACTATAAAAGCAACTTAATGTGGTTTAACTTAATACTAAACTAAATTTCTATTGGAATATTGTGTAAAATTTTTGTTCAATTTAGGTAAATTTTCCAAACAATGCTCATAACATTAGAACATCTAAAAACTGTGCTCTTTTAATAGTTACCTAATACTGTACCTATTTAGGTAGTAGTTGAAAATGTTCAGAAAGAAAATACAGCCTTAAAACATAAACACATCAGTAGCCAAATTAAATTTGTTAGATAGTGAATGATGTAATGATGTAATGAATGATGTAATGCTGACTGTAATTACTTAACATAACCATAAATTGTAACAAAATTTTAATTAGTCAAATATTCCTTCTTGGCAACTCATTGTAGTATTAATCACTGTTATCCACTAATGAGCATTATTTAATGAAAATCTTTATGACTCAGAAACAAAGTAAATATTATCAAAGGACCCATGATTAGAAATTTGTTGACTTTACCTGAAGTAAAATGAATAAGATTTAAAAAATAATTCTTATATTCCTTTTCATATGTAAAAGAGAAAGTTAAGAGCTCAGATTATGGTGTCAGAATTTGGGTTCAAAATCTCAGTGTTACTGTTAGTGGGAATGCAGACTAGTACAGCCACTATGGAGAACAGTGTGGAGAGTCCTTAAAAAACTGGAAATAGAACTGCCATACGACCCAGCAATCCCACTGCTGGGCATACACACCGAGGAAACCAGAATTGAAAGAGACACGTGTACCCCAGTGTTCATCGCAGCACTGATTACAATAGCTAGGACATGGAAGCAACCTAGATGTCCATCGGCAGATGAATGGATAGGAAAGCTGTGGTACATATACACAATGGAATATTAAAAAGGATGCATTTGAATCAGTTCTAATGAGGTGGATGAAACTGGAGCCTATTATACAGAGTGAAGTAAGTCAGAAAGGAAAACACCAATACAGTATACTAATGCATATATATGGAATTTAGAAAGATGGTAACAATGGCCCTATATGCGAGACAGCAAAAGAGACACAGATGTAAAGAACAGACTTTTGGACTCTGTGGGAGAAGGCAGGGGTGGGATGATTTGAGAGAATAGCATTGAAACGTGTATATTATAATACGTGAACAGATCTCCAGTCCAGGTTCGATGCCTGAGACAGGGTGCTTGGGGCTGGTGCACTGGGATGAACCTGAGGGATGGGATGGGGAGAGAGGTGGGAGAGGGGTTCAGGATGGGGGACACATGTACACCCATGGCTGATTCATGTCAATATATGGCAAAAACCGCTACAATATTATAAAGTAATTGGCCTCCAATTAAAATAAATTAATTTACCAAAAAAAGCTCAGTGTTAGAGTAAAAAAAAAAATCTCAATGTTGCCACCTATTATCTAGAAGGGAATCTAAATGCATAAGTTTGATTTTTCTCCACTCTGAATTTGGGATGACGATAAGTAATATTCATAAGATTGTTGGCAGACACGTGGACCATTCACCAAGATAAATCATATGCTGGGCAAGAAAGCATCTTGAGCATTTAATCAGTCATTGCTGTATCCCATCTGCCTGAAATAGTCCCTATCGTGTCACACAGTTATTCTATATATATTTGTTGAATGAATGAATGTATTGAACCCTGATTCCTACATCCATCATGCCCGTGGAATTGTGTGCATCTCTCAGATAGCTTGCTGCCACTGTGAAAACAGCACATTCTTAATAGCATGTCAAGGGTAACATCTCTAGCTTGTGGTCTTTTTTTTTTTTTTTTTTTTTTATTTGTTTGTTTGGTTGTACCACTCAGATTGTAGAATCTCAGTTCCCTGACAAGGGATTGAACCTAGGCCATGACAGTGAGAGCACTGAATGCTAACCACTAGGAAATGGCAACCCACTCCAGTGTTCTTGCCTGGAAAATCCCAGGGACAGTGGAGCCTGGTGGGCTGCTGTCTGTGGGGTCACACAGAGTCAGACATGACTGAAGCAACTTTAGCAGCAGCAGCAGCAGACCACCAGGGAACTCCCTAGTACGCAGTCTTAGAGGAGAACATATGGGGGATTAGAATATTTCTACTCTGCCTCACCTGCTTCCTGGATGAATTCAATGATTGACGTTTGTTCAAAGGCAACTCAGTTCCGAGTTGCTTGAAGGCTATAAATTCCCCACCCATTCTCTAGATGGAGGGCTCCCACCCCACATACTACATTTTCCTGGATGGATTCATGGAGGAATTTATGGGGAAGTTACCAGGAAGGCAATTTCAGAGAGGATGATGACACTTGGTGAATAAAGCTCTATCTCCTCAATGCCAGGAGAAATATCAATAACCTCAGATATGCAGGTGACACCACCCTTATGGCAGAAAGTGAAGAGGAACTCAAAAGCTTCTTGATGAAAGTGAAAGTGGAGAGTGAAAAAGTTGGCTTAAAGCTCAACATTCAGAAAACGAAGATCATGGCATCCGGTCCCATCACTTCATGGGAAATAGATGGGGAAACAGTGGAAACAGTGTCAGACTTTACTTTTCTGGGCTCCAAAATCACTGCAGATGGTGACTGCAGCCATGAAATTAAAAGACGCTTACTCCTTGGAAGCAAAGTTATGACCAACCTAGATAGCATATTCAAAAGCAGAGACATTACTTTGCCAACAAGGGTCCATCTAGTCAAGGCTATGGTTTTTCCTGTGGTCATGTATGGATGTGAGAGTTGGACTGTGAAGAAGGCTGAGTGCTGAAGAATTGATGCTTTTGAACTGTGGTGTTGGAGAAGCCTCTTGAGAGTCCCTTGGACTGCAAGGAGATCCAACCAGTCCATTCTGAAGGAGATCAGCCCTGGGTGTTCTTTGGAAGGAATGATGCTAAAGCTGAAACTCCAGTACTTTGGCCACCTCATGTGAAGAGTTGATTCATTGGAAAAGACTCTGATGCTGGGAGGGACTGGGGGCAGGAGGAGAAGGGGACGACAGAGGATGAGATGGCTGGATGGCATCACTGACTCGATGGACATGAGTTTGAGTGAACTCCGGGAGTTGGTGATGGACAGGGAGGCCTGGCGTGCTGCAATTCATGGGGATGCAAAGAGTCGGACACGACTGAGCGGCTGAACTGAACTGAACTGACTGAAGCAAGATCCTACTGGAAGAATCTAAAGTTAAATAAAGTCAGCACTTGAACTGGAACTTCAACAAGTGGAAAAATAATAACCACCATCATTTATTCTGGATTTGGTTGCACCACTCAGACTGTAGGATCTCAGTTCCCCAACAAGGGACTGAACCTAGGCCAGGACAGTGAAAGCGCTGAAACCACTAGATACCAGGGAGCTCCCTAGTGCGCAGTCTTAGAGGAGAAAAGATGTCCCTACGCCAGGCACTGTTCCATGTGCTTTACGGACTCTGCTTTCTGTTTATAACAATTTTATGAAGTGTTATTATTTCCCCCACTTTCGAAAAACTGAAAGCTCAGAAACTTCTGATCATTTACTCAAGATTTCTGCTAAATTATAGTCAGGATTCAAACACAGGTCATCTACTTCCAGAACTAATGTTCTTAACAGTTTTACTATAGTTTGGCATCATTTTTTTGTCTTTAGAAACACTTAAACTAAAAAAAAAAACAAAAAAAACACAAAACTACCCATAGAGATAGTTCACAGTGTACCTATATAAAAAAATAATTGACTACAACTAAAAAAATAATTGAGGACTTCCAGGTACAGTGGATGAGAATCCACCTGCCAGTGCAGGTGACATCCCTGGTCTGGAAGATTCCACACGCCTCAGAGCAACTAAGGTTGTGCGCCACGACCACCAAGCCTGTGCTCTAGAGCCTGGGGGTCACACAACTGAACCCACACGCTGCAACTCCTGAAGCCTGTGCGCCTGGAGCCCATGCTCTGCAATAAGAGAAGTCACCGAAATGAGAAGCCTGAGCACTGCTACTAGAGAGTAGCCCCCCTCACTCATGGCAACTAGAGGAAAAACCCGGGGAAGCAAGGAAGACCAAGCACAGCCATAAATAAATAAATAAAATAATAATAAAAAAATAATTGAGGAACTTCCCTGATGGCATAGTGGATGGGAATCTGCCTGCCAGTGCAGGAAACATGGGTTCAATCCCTGGTCCGGGAGGATCCCACATGCTGTGGAGCAACTAAGCCTGTGCACCTCAACTACTGAGCCTGTGCTCTAGAGCCCATATTCCGCAATAACAGAAGCCACTGCAATGAGGTAAATAAATACATTTTTAAAATAAAAAATTATTGAGTACAACTCAGTGTTATGGATGTGAAGGAACCAATTAGAGCTACTCCCAACAACAGGGTGAATCTTTCAAAGATAAAGCTGAACACAATAAAGAAGTCCCCATCCCTCCCATACAGGCTTCCCAGGTGGCTCAGTGGTAAAGAATCGCCTGCAATGCAGGAGACACAGGACACGAGGCTCGATCTCTGGGTTGGGAAGATCCTCTGGAGGAAGAAATGGCAACTCACTCCAGTATTCTTTCCTGGAAGATCCCATAGACAGAGGAGCCCGGCGGGCTGCAGTCCATGAGGTTGCAAAAGACTCAGACACAACTGAGCATGCACGCAGCTCCCCCCACCCCCATACAGTGTGGTTCCATGTATATAAAGTTCAAAAACAGGCAAAACTAAACGGCATCACTTGGGGATTCAAACGTAAGTAGCAAAGCAACAAAGGAAAGCAAAGAAATTGTTACAATAAAAGCCAAGAGAGTGGTTACCTGTGGGAGAAAAGGGCAGGTAAGGATGGGAAAGCAGGAGTAGAGATACTCCTGGGGTGGGCTGCCAATAGCCTGTCCCTTCACCTGTTTGCAGGTCACATGGCTGTGAGCCTTACAACAAGTTATTAAGTTATTAAACTGTACACATATGGTTTATACACTTTTGGGTAGGAATTTTCTATTTTATAATAAAAACTTTATTTAAAAGTATAATAGAGTTTAGGGACTTTCTTAAAAGGTGGTTGGATACCCATCTCTAGGCTTTTTGCTTTGTGTGTAATATTCCTCAAACACTAATAGAAGATTACTCTATGGGATCAGAGTAAGTAGAGCTTATCCTCTAAAGAGGGAGAGAGAGGGTCTTGATCCAGAATTCTATGGATAATGCAGAGAAAAAGATTTGAGAGCTGGGTGTTTTGGGGTTTTATCAGTCATCCGTTGCAGTGGAAAATTGGCCTCACAAAGCTTTTTCAGGAACTTGCCTTCCTGAATATTTTCAGCTCAAAAATAGAAAGCGGGAAAAGTAAACATTAACCAAATAGTGTGAATGTTGTGTTCTCACATCTAATTTTAACTTCCTGGGGCTCTTTACCTCTTGTGTTCCCAAACTTTAGAAATGAGCTTGTAATTTACAACAAGGAATTCTAACCCTAGAAAAGTCACCTGAGTTGGGTCGGTATGAAGCAGATATACTCTAAATGGACAACTAACTTCCCATGACATTCTGTTGGTTATAAGACATAGTTCTCTTATCTTCTACCATGTCTTCCACATGACAGCTTTTCTAATGTTATTTGGAATTTCTTACTTTATTTTTCTTAAATTTATTTTATTTTTTTGGCTTCGCTGAGTGGCTTGCAGGATCTTAGTTCATGGACTGGAGATTGAACCCAGGCCACAGCACTTACTGAGTCCTAAACATCAGGACTACCAGGGAACTGCCTTTATTTGAAACTTCTTTAGGAGAAATTTCCGGAGCCTGTAAAGGGACTCACTACAGCTCCTGAAATGTTGATGCTCACACATAGGGTGTGGTCTATGGGGCACATCTGTCAACTGTATACCTAAAGAAATATTTATTCAGTCAAAAAACATTTATTTGGACTTTCCTGGTGGCCCAGTGGTTAAGAATCCACCTGCCAGTGCTGGGGATATGGGTTTGAACCTTGGCCAGGGAAGATTCCCCATGCCGTGGGGTGACTAAGCCCGTGCACCACAGCTGAGCCCGCACTCTAGGGCCCACGCATCACAACAGCCCCCAGTCAGGACAACTAGATAAAGCCCACGTGGAGCAAAGAAGACCCAGTGCCACCAAAAAATAAATAAATATATATATATATTTAAATATATTTACTCAATATCCCCTATGTACCAGATCCTGCTCTAAGCCTTGGAGATACAGTGGACTCAGGACAGACAGAGTCCCTTGTGGAGGTTTATACTCTAGTTGGGAAAAGACATGCAATGATGATGACTAAACTGGAAATGAACAAGATAAGGTCAGGTGGTGATGAGCAGCTTGAGGAAATGAAACAGGATAAGGGGACAGAGAGAGCTGGGAGAGGCAGGGGGAGAAGCTGCCCAGGACAGAGTGGTTCTGGGCCGCTGCTCTGAAGAAGTGACATTTGGGCTGAGACTTGAATGATGAGAAGGGGCCAGCCATGTGGAGATCCGGGCCAAGAATATCCTAGGGCAAAATCTAGGGCTGTTTTGGAATTTCAAAGCACAAGAGGCCAGAAGAAAGGCAGAGAGTGGGGAGATGAAGCCTGAGGAAGACAGAAGTCAGATCCTGGATGCCGCTCCACCTGAGTGTTCATTTTCTTCTAAATGCAGCCAGAAGGCTGTGGAGGGTTTTAGGCATTCTATGGTGACAAATTTATATTTTGAATCCCATAGGATTTTGTGTCAAACTCAGCATTTTCCTGTTTTTTAAAATAATTTTTGGTAACTCTTGAATATTTGTCTTTCAAGTTTGTAGTTTCTAAGTGGAAAGGATTAAACCTGAGAAAGACAGCCAGGGTAATCTGAAACTCAACTGATATGATCTTTGAGAAATGTAAACCACTCCTATTCCTCTTCCTACATGAATCTTAATTAGAAAGGTTGGCTTCTGTACCTAAGAAGTTCCAGATGCAGAGGGACTGAAAAGGAGAGGGTTAGAGAAATTGCTTATTTTTCTTGCTTTTTCTATTTATTTTTAAAGAATTTCTTATTGCACAAGCTTGTATTTTTTTTAATTAATTTTTTTATTGATATATAGTTGAACTGGGCTTCCCTGGTGATTCAGCGGTAAACAATCTGCCTGCCAATGTAGGAGACTCAGGTTCTATCTCTGGATTAAGAAGAGACCCTGGAGAAAGAAATGGTAACCCACTTGAACATTCTTGCCTGGAAAATCCCACGGGTGGAGGAGACTGGAGCATTAATGTCCATGGGGTCACAAAGTGTTGGACACCATTTAGTGACTGAACAAGAACACTAGTTGAATCACAATGTTGTATTAGTTACTGTACAGCAAAGTGACTCAGTTATGCATATATACATACATTCTTTTTCATATTCTTTTCTATTATAATTTATCACAGGGTATTGAATATGGTTCCCTGTGCTATACAGTAAAATCTTGTTTATACAAAGCCTGTATTATTTTTGACAATTAGGGAAAAGATATTTCATTTTCCCCTAACTTACTATGTTGGAAAATTTCAACCTGTAGAAAAGTTGAGAAAATGGCACACTGAATTACGTTCTTCCCTTAAATTCACAGATTGTTAAGATTGTTCATATTTGTTTGCTTGCTTCCCCAACAGACACAACACAGACACAAAATAAGTACATAATATATATATATATGTGTGTGTGTGTATATATATATATATTTTTTTTATATATTTGCTCAACCATTCATACACAGCATTCATACTTTTATATTTGGTCTGACCATTTAAAGCTAATTTGCAGGACTTCCCTGGTGGGGGAAGTGGGTAAGAATCCTCCTGCCGATGCAGGGGACACAAGTTTGATCCCTGGTCCAGGAGGATTCCGTGTGCTGAGAAGCAGCTAAAACCTGTGAGCCACAACTACTGAGCCTGTGCTCTAGAGCCCATGAGCTGCAACTCCTGAAGCCCATGTGCCTAGAACCTGGCTCTGCAACAAGAGAAGCCACCACACTTAGAAACCTGAACACCACAGTGAGGAGCAGCCCCCACAACTAGAGAAAGGCACTGGCTCAACAATGAAGAGCCAGCGTAACCACGAATAAATAAAGTAATTTGCAGACTTAATGACACTTCACCCCTGCATACTTCAGCACCATCTCCTAAGAACAAAGCCATTTTCTGATTCAACAACTGTCTTGGTTTGTGCTGCTTCAACTGAGTACTATAAACCAGGTGGTCTATAAACAACAGAAATTTATTTCTCACAATTCTGGAGGTTAGAAGTCTGAGATCAGGATGCCAGCCAGCATGGTCAGGTTCTGGTGAGAACCCCCTTTTTATATGGAGGAGAGGACAAGAGGGCTCTCTTTTGTTAGAGTGCTTTTCCCATTCAGGAGGGCTCTACCTTCATGACCTTATCATCTCCCCAAAGGCTCCATCTCCTAATACTATTGCACTGGGGGTTAAGATTTCAACATATGAATTTGGGGGAGGGATACAAACATTCACTCCGTAACAACTAACATACAATTAACATATACCCACAAATGAACATTAATATATAATCTTATCTAATATACAGAATATATTCACATTGCTCCAGTTGTACCAAAAATGTCTTTTATGGTTTATTGTTTTATTTTAATTCAGGAGCCCATCAAGGATCATTCCTTGCGTTTCACTGTCATGTCTCTTTAGTCTCCTTAATTCTTGAACAGTACCAATGCCATTTTTATCTTTCATGACCTTGTCTTTTTAAAAAGAATGTGGTCCAGTTGTCCTGTTGAAGGTCTTACAGTTTGGATTTGTGGGCTCTCCTATCACTATTAGATTTGGAAGAAGCGCTGTTGGCAAGTATACCATCTCGGCAGTGCTGCGGAGTTCATAGTTCATTATGTCCAGAGACTGACACTATCAAGCTGTCCCAGGATGAATGATGCTCAGTTTGAATCGGGTAGTACCTTCCAGATCTCCCTTTTCCCTTTATAATTTGTAAGTATTCTGTATGTGGGGGAGGGGTGAATACTTTGGTTCTTCGTGTCTTATTCTCCAACAACGTTTTATCCATTGAAAGCTTTTAGTGCCCATTGCTGATTCTTGGTTGACTCAGGTATTGCATCAGTTGCTGCATAATATTTTTTCTAGTACTATCAAATACTAGTATCAGTACTATCTAGAGAATTCCCTGGTGTTCCAGTGGCTAGAGCTCTGCACTTCTACTGTATGGGGCATGGGTTTGAAATCTGGTTGTGGAATTCAGATCCCACATGCGGGCAATGTGGACAAAGAAACAACAACATCAAAACCCCACAAACAACATCTAGTACTCCGAAGAAAAAAAACAAAAGCCCAAGAATGTTAAAGCATGATCAAAAAACAGGTGGAAAACATTCTAATTCATTAAAATATTGACCTTACATTAGAAAAGAATTTTGTGACATGATTTCTTTCTGGTTTGTGTCCTCACCTGCACAGTGTATGTATTGCTTGTTTATTAAGGAAGGTAGGTGATGTGGGAAGAAATCAAGGCACGCTGCTGTAGGGCAGTCTTCCCTCACGTAGTCTAGGAGATGAAGTGTATACTTGTGCAAACAAAAATAATAAGAGGACAGATAAGCACTGGACGAGTGGTAGAGATAAGGATACTTTCTTTGCCA
Organism: Bos mutus; assembly: GCF_027580195.1. NCBI lineage: Eukaryota > Metazoa > Chordata > Mammalia > Artiodactyla > Bovidae > Bos > Bos mutus. The sequence goes on along the minus strand of NC_091636.1, from coordinate 28,023,115 downwards.
GCCAGGTGGAACTGCTCACCTGGCTGCCCACATGCCCCTCCCACCCTTGTCTCTGTGGCTTGCCCTTTGCTCACACTAATTCCTGTGCCTGGAATGTTCCCCATCCACCCTTGTGTCTGCAGGTTCATTACCAAAATATTACCAGTAGTTCAAGAGTGAACTCTTCTATTAAAACCTTCTTTAACTTCTTCTCTAAGAAGTGACTTCTCCCAATTCCTTACATATTCCAAAAACAATTTACCTCAATCTTTTGACTGTCCAATGTTAAATCACTGTCTAACTCGGGTTACTTAAGTGTGTGGGCCTTTCTAAACTAAATGCTTTCTGAGGGTGAGCTCTCCTTGTGATTCGCCTGGGCTCCCTGTAAGCCCCTCCTTCTGGTACTTTGAACTTCTGTTACTTTTAATTGAGTAAATGAACAACAGTCAATGTCTCAATAAACTATACTTAAGTATATTGGAGTTGAATTATGCTGGTCATAATCGTGATGAGAAACTCTACTCTTGCTGCCTGTTCTTAATTTTTTCAAACATGTTCCTTACAGTAGTAGGTTAATAAGGAAGTTTCCTTTACTCCCTTCCTCTAGACAGAGGGAAAAAAATAACAGGAAACCAACCCACTGCAAACAATGAAGATGGATATCAAATATTTGTTCCTTTCTGTACAAGAGGAGTTATGCATGATACTAGGTCATCATCGTTGCTCTTGAAAGAATCAAAGTTGCTTTGAGCTTTAAGAATTTCCAATAGAAATTCTGTTTTCATCTAAAGGAAGTAAATAGAATCCAGCCTTTAACAGAAGTAAGTAGATTTTATTCCAAATATCCATAATCATCCAAAAACTATGTTTGTTATCAAACTTGCGATTCAGGAAACTAGTCTGATGCTGCAAGCAAGATAACTTGCTTCCTTTCTGTGCTCCTGTACACTTTGTACATTGTAAAAAAAAAAAAAAAAAAGAAGTAGAACATATATTTGTTGAGTAACTTCTCTGTCACTAAAATACTACATGTTAAAGAGTATGTACATTTTATAGGTAAGAAAACTGGATTTTATAGATGATAAAACAACAACAACCTTGCTTCAAATACACAGCTGTTGTTGTTCAGTTGCTAAGTTGTGCCTGCAGGTTCTTTACCATCTGAGCCACCAGGAAACCCTAAGAACTACCATATGATCTAGCAATTCCACTTCTGGGGACTTATTCAAAAGAAACAAAAACACTAATTTAAATAGATATCTGTACCTCCAAGTTCATAGTAGCATTCTTCACAATGGCCAAAGACATAGACAAAACCTAAGTATCAGTATACTAACGCATATATATGGAATTTAGAAAGATGGTAACAATAACCCTATATACGAGACAGCAAAAGAGACACAGATGTAAAGAACAGACTTTTGGACTCTGTGGGAGAAGGCGAGGGTGGGATGATCTGAGAGAATAGCATTGAAACATGTATATTATTGTATGTGAAACAGATCATCAGTCCAGGCTCGATGCATGAGACAGGATGCTCAGGGCTGGTGCACTGGGATGACCCTGAGGGATGGGATGGGGAGGGAGGTGGGAGGGGGGCTCAGGATGGGGAACACATGTACACCCGTGGCTGATTCATGTCAATGTATGGCAAAACCACTACAATATTGTAAAGTAATTAGCCTCCAGTTAAAATAAATTAATTAAAAAAAAAAAACAACCTAAGTATCCATCAACTGATGAATAGATAAAGAAAATGAGGTATATATACACAATGGAATATCATTCAGCCAAAAAATCCTATCATTTCCAACAGTATGGATGAGGCTTGAAGATATTATGCTAAGTGAAATAAGTCAGACAGAGAAAGACAAATACTGAATGATCTCACTTATTTGCAGAATCTAAGGAAAAAGAAAAAAAAAACACCTCATAGAAAAAAATATCAGATTTGTGGTTTCCAGAGGTGGAGAGGAAGAGGAGGGGGAATTGCAGAAAGACAAAAAAGGTACAATCTCCCAGGTATAAGGTAATAAGTACTAGGGATAAAATGTATAGGATGATGACTATCGCTAACACTGCTCTATGATGGATGGGAATGTTGGGAATAAATTCTGGGTTCTCACCACAAGAATACAATTTTTTTCCTTTCTTCTTTCTTTTTATTTCCTCTGTATGAGAAGATGAATGTTAGTTAACTGATCCTATTGTAGTAGGTAACCGTTTAACAATACACATAAATCAAACCATTATGCTGTGTGCCTTAGACTTGCACCGTGATGTATGTCAGTTATTTCTAATAGGTTCTAAGTTGAGTCGTTCAGTCGTGACTCTATGCAATCCCATGCACTACAGCATGCCAGGCTTCCCTGTCCGTCACCAACTCCCAGAGCCTACTCAAACTCATGTCCATCGTGTTGGTGATGCCATCCAACCATCTCATCCTCTGTCATTCTCTTCTCCTCCCGCCTTCATTCTTTCCCAGCATCAGGGTCTTTTCGAATGAGTCAGTTCTTCGCATCAGGTGGCCAAAGTATTGGAGTTTCAGCTTCAACATCAGTCCTTCCAACGAATATTCAGGACTGATTTCCTTTAGGATGAACTGGCTGGATCTCCTTGCAGTCCAAGGGACTCTCAAGAGTCTTCTCCAACAACACAGTTCAAAAGGATCAATTCTTTGGCACTCAGCTCTCTTTATAGTCCAACTCTCACATCCATACATGACTATTGGAAAAATCATAGCTTTGACTAGATGGACATTTGTTGGTAAAGTAACTTCTCTGGTTTTTGGTATGCTATCTAGGTTGGTCATAGCTTTTCTTCCAAGGAGCAAGCATCTTTTAATTTCATGGCTGCATTCCCCATCTGCAGTGATTTTGGAGCCCAAAAAAAGAAAGTCTCTCACTGTTTCCATTGTTTCCCCATCTGTTTGCCATGATCTTAAGTTTTCTGAATGTTGAATTTTAAGCCAACTTTTTCACTCTCCTCTTTCAGTTTCATCAAGAGGTTCTTTAGTTCTTCTTCACTTTCTACCATAAGGGTGGTGTCATCTGCATATCTGAGGTTATTGATATTTCTCCCAGCAATCTTGATTCCAGCTTGTACTTCATCCAGTCCAGCATTTCTCATGATGTACTCTGCATATACTTTAAATAAGCAGGGTGACAATATACAGCCTTGACATACTCCTTTTCCTATTTGGAGCCAGTCTGTTGTTCCATGTCCAGTTCTAACTGTTGCTTCTTGACCTGCATACAGATTTCTCAGGAGGCAGGTCAGGTGGTCTGGTATTCCCATCTCTTTCAGAATTTTCCACAGTTTATTGTGATCCACAACAGTCAAAGGCTTTGGTGTAGTCAATAAAACAAAAGTAAATGTTTTTCTGGAGCTTTCTTGCTTTTTCTATGATCCAACAGATGTTGGCAATTTGATCTCTGGTTCCTCTACCTTTTCTAAATCCAGCTGGAACATCTAGAATTTCATGGTTCACATGCTGTTGAAAATTGGCTTGGAGAATTTTGAGCATTACTTTGCTAGCGTGTGAGATGAGCGCAATTGTGCAGTAGTTTGCACATTCCTTGGCATTGTCTTTCCTTGGGATTGGAAAGAAAAGTGACCTTTCCCAGTCCTGTGGCCACTGCTGAGTTTTCCAGATTCAGGGAGGGAACACAGCCCCACCCATCAACAAAAAACTGGATTAAAGATTTACTGAACATGGACCCACCCATCAAACAAGACCCAGTTTTCCCCTCCCATAAGCCTCTTATCCTTATCCATTAGAGGGCAGACAGAATGAAAATCACAATCACAGAAAACTAACCAAACTGATCACATAGAGCACAACCTTGTCTAACTCAATGAAACCATGAGCCATGCAGTGTAGGGCCATCCAAGATGGACGGGTCATGGCAGAGAGTTCTGACAAAACGTGGTCCACTGGAGAAGGGAATGGCAAACTACTTCAGTATTCTTGCCTCAAGAGCCCCATGAACAATATGAAAAGACAAAAAGATAGGACACCGAAAGATGAACTCCCTAGGTTGGTAGGTGTCCAATAAGCTACTGGAGAAGAGTGGAGAAATAATTCCAGAAAGGATGAAGAGATGAAGCCAAAGCAAAAACAACACCCAGCTGTGGATGTGACGGGTGATGGAAGTAAAGTCCGATGCAGTAAAGAGCAATATTGCATAGGAATCTGGAATGTTATGTCCATGAATCAAGGCAAATTGGAAGTGGTCAAACAAGAGATGGCAAGAGTGAACATCAACATTTTAGGAATCAGTGAACTAAAATGGACTGAAAATGGTGAATTATTTCTAATAAAAATTGGTAAAAAAGAAATTATGTAAAAAAGTGAAAATAATTTTTTAAAAAAGATTCCTCTAGTCCCCCTGCCAGTGATTGGCCTGGGACCCATACCTAAACCTAATCAGCACTTATGTAGCTGAACACATTGCCCCATTGCTGGTGGTGGCCACCTTACGATTAAAGGGGGATCCAGCCCACAGGTCAAGTTTACACACAGAGGAGGCAGAGCCAATAGAACTAAGGAAAGCCAGGGACTGGAGCCCACTCTGGCCTTCCACTTATGTGAGATATACATTGCCTTATTATATATGCTACTTTAAACTCATTTTTTTTCTGCATTAAACTAGAATCATCCTGACATAGAAATTAAAATCATTTAGTAAATGTCCACTGAATAAAATTTCTTTAGTGATGGGATAAAGGCTAGTCACTTTATAAACAACCCTTTCAAGATGGGTATAATCATCATCCCCATTTTATAAATAAGAAAATTAAGCTTCATTTGGTTGAGTGACTTGTTTGAAGTCACAGATCTGGTCAATACTGAATTTGGGAATCAAACAAGAATCTTTTTTTTTTTTTTTAAAGAAATATTTCTTTCTTTCTTTCTTTTTGGCTGTGCTGGATCTTTGTTGCTCCACGTGAGCTTTCTCTAGTTGCAGCGAGTGGGAGGCTACTCTCTAGCTGCGGTGCTCAGGCTTCTCAATCCAGTAGCTTCTGTTGTTGCAGAGCAGCGGCTCTAGGCTCGTGGGCTTCTGTAGTTGCGGCACAGAGCCTTAGCTGCTCCGCAGTATGTGGGATCTTCCCGGATAAGGGTTCCAACCTGTGTCCTCTGCAGTGGCAGGAGGATTCTTAACCACTGGGCCACCAGGGAAGTTCCCAAACTAGGATCTTTTGACACCATGGCTCTGTTGCCTTCCATATCAATGAAAGGATGAAGGTCCTCATTTTCAATTAAGGAAGAACTCAATCAATGGGAAGTTTTAAAATCATTACTTTGCAAGATTCATTTCTTCTCCCTCTTTTACTAAAGAGATATTTCCAGAAAGCTTCAGTGACATAAATGAAAAACATCCATGTCCAAAATGGCCAGGCCCATCATGGAGATTTAGCTGAGCTAGATTATGCTGACGTAACAAAAACCTCAAAAAATTGCAGTGTATTTATAACAACAAAGGTTTGTTTTTGCTCGTGCTGCATGTCTAAAGAGAGGTAGGTAGGGACTTTGCTTCACAATTTTCTTATTCTAGGAACCAGGAGTCAGAGAAGCCACCATTTCTCATATCACCAGACACAGTAAGGGAAAAGAAAGTTCTGGAGGGTCTCACACTGGCAATTACTTGTTCTGACTGGCAAGTGATGCAGGTCACTTCCATTAAGAACATATTGCCAAAATTAGACATATAGTTTCACCCAGCCAGTCTTCCATGTGCCTGGAAGGGGAAGAAGACTGTGTATTTTTTCTGTAACCACAAGCTGGTTATACAGGTAGGAAAGAATGCCTGCATTAATGTTTATTCTTAAAATAAGACATAATAATGTAAAATTGATAGCTTATAAATTCCATGGAACCCTTAAGGACACTTTACCAAGGTACTTTTACAAATATGACTGTATTTAATCTTCACTACAACCCTGTGGAGCAGGTATAGTAGATGTATGTTAATATCACCCTATTTTGTAGGAGACTAAGGAGGTTATCCAGGTTGCCCACAGTTACAAGTAACAGATGGAGATTCAAACAGTTTGCCTGTACATCCTACATGACCTGTAGTATACTACACTACCTTTAAGAACCATCTTCATCTCCTGACTATTAGCACATTAAAGTATTGTCAAACACATGGGCAAATATTAGCTTTAAAAACAAAAACATGTGAGGTTTCCCTGGTAGATTCCACAACTCCATGAATTAAGTCCAAATAGTGATGACAGCCATCATTACATATACCTGTAATGAGTCGGAAAGACAGAGACAACCTACTAGTCATCCACCACCATCATAGCCTTCTAGGGACAAAACTCTATCAAATCTTCTGAGAAGTAGTAAAATCATAACCAAAATGTCTCTTTCTTCTTTCTTTCTGATTTTTTTTGGGGGGGCAGGGCGGTAGCGAACTGTGCAGCTTGTGGGATCTTACTAAATCATTCTCCGACCAGAGAGAGAGCCCAGGTCCACGGCAGTGAAAACCCACATCTTAACCATTGGGCCACCATGAAACTCCCTCCTTCCTTCCACTTTGGCATCAGTCCTGGCATAAGTTCAGTTCAGTTCACTCGCTCAGTCACGTCCGACTCTTTGTGACCCCATGAACGGTAGCACACCAGCCCTCCCTGTCCATCACCAACTCCCAGAGTTCACCCAAACGCATGTCCATCGAGTCAGTGATGCCATCCAGCCATCTCATCCTCTGTCATCCCCTTCTCCTGCCCTCAATCTTTCCCAGCATCAGGGTCTTTTCCAATGACTCAGCTTTTCGCATCAGGTGGCCAAAGTATTGGAGTTTCAGCTTCAACGTCAGTCCTTCCAATGAACACCCAGGTCTGACCTCCTTTAGGATGGACTGGTTGGATCTCCTTGCAGTCCAAGGGACTCTCAAAAGTCTTCTCCAACACCACATCAAGAGAGAAGAAAAAGGGAAGACGTCCTAAGGGAATTGCACTGAAAGCAGGGAGATGCAGTTATAAACTCCACTCTATCAGACCAGTTGTATAACTTTAAGCATTATTTAATCTGTTGTTACCACTGACAATAAAATAATGTCTGTGGAAATGCTTTGCCATCAGTAGTTATTCACTCAATATTTAAAGCCAAGCCTCTTCTGTGTGCTTCAGTTAAGTTCAGTAGCTCATTTGTGTCCAACTCCTTGTAACCCCATAGACTACAGCACACCAGGCTTCCCTGTTCTTCACCAACTCCCAGAGCTCACTCAAACTCATGTCCATCTGTGTGCTTGGTCTTAGGGAAAACATAAGAATAATTACGGGATGGTCTATACTGTGGGCATCTGTTGCTTTTGCATGTCTAGCTTCTATTAAGAGCACACAGCTTTTTCTTTGACGACTTGTCCTTTCCCCGACTTCCTGAGGTCGGATGGGGTTGTCAGTCACAATGCCCTCCCATCCCCACAGCAGTGGGGATGAAGTCCAGGCTAGCTGGCTGGATGTGGTGATTGGCTCAGTAGTGGACACATGACCTAAATCACAACCTATCAGAGGCTTCCCAGACATGCAATAGAAGACTGCTGGCAGACAGCCTCTTCTTGTGTCCCTAGATATAACCATGCTGCATGCTAGAGTGGCACCTTCTTCCTCAGTTACACAGAGGGAGGGTAAGAATGAGAACTTGAGACTAATATGCTGTGAGAAGGAGACCAGATAGGAGAGATGGGCCAAGATGGAGCCCTGAGGCCTAATCAACTTCCGGACTTTTCACTTCTCTGAGTCACTAGATTCCCTTTTATACATGAGTTAGCTTGAGTTCAGTTTCTGTCACTTGCAACCAAGCATGTTCTGACTGATAGTGTCAGTGCTCAAATAACTCATAAATCATATAACTACTTACTTAACAAAAGATGTGTGTGTGTGCTTAGTCACTCAGTCACATCCAGCTCTTTGCCCACCAGGCTCCTCTGTCCATGGGATTTCCAAGCAAGAATACTGGAGTGGATTGTCGTTTCCTACTCTAGGGGCTCTTTCCAACCCAGGGATCAAACCCACGTCTCTTGTATCTCCTGCTAATTTTGTAACATACCTGTTGAGTTTGAGTACCTTGAAATGCCCTCAGCACCTTGGAATCTCACAGCTGGAAGGCAAGTTTATAGTGAACTGTCCTAATTCCTCCCGACCGTGGAATGGGTGGCAGCAAACTGTGTTATACCCAGGCTTGCTATTGCCACTTCTACTGTTTCATAAATTATCTGTGATTTCTAGTTTTAGTTTCCTTAAAATTGAGTGAGAAATTAAAGGCAATTGGGAAGCAATCTGAGAATAGAAGCCTTCTGGTTTTTTGTATTTTTTCCTTCTAAGCTTTTACATTTGTCTCTACCATGTCTAACTTGACAACAAATGTTTTCAAGCAACATCTTTCTTGAGTCTTTTAACAATTAACTTGCTTTTCATATGAACATCTCTCTTTTGGGAGTTCATCATATTTCATCAGTGTATATAATATTTAATATATATATATAAAATAAACAATAGGAGGTACAAACTTACTTATGGGTTGGAATATTCATTTCAATCATAAAAAATCCATGTTTTTACATTTATTTTCTGAAAAAAAAATTTCAAGATGATTCATATATTAAGTGATAGAGTTTGATGGAGTCCACTTAAGAAACGTTTAATTACATTTATGTTTAGGACCATTTGGCTTTTAAGTCATATAATTTTGACATGGTATATGTCCTTGTATTTCCATGGTTGAGCAGAATGCCTGGCACCTAAAAGGCAAACATATTTGAGTATTGAAAGAACCCTAGCTAGGCTATTAAGCTGGACTGGAAGAAACACAAGCTGGAACAAGATTGCCGGGAGAAATATCAATAACCTCAGATATGCAGATGACACCACCCTTATGGCAGACAGTGAAGAGGAACTCAAAAGCCTCTTGATGAAAGTGAAAGTGGAGAGTGAAAAAGTTGGCTTAAAGCTCAACATTCAGAAAACGAAGATCATGGCATCCGGTCCCATCACTTCATGGGAAATAGACGGGGAACCAGTGGAAACAGTGTCAGACTTTATTTTTCTGGGCTCCAAAATCACTGCAGATGGTGACTGCAGCCATGAAATTAAAAGACTCTTACTCCTTGGAAGGAAAGTTATGTCCAACCTAGATAGCATATTCAAAAGCAGAGACATTACTTTGCCAACAAGGGTCCATCTAGTCAAGGCTATGGTTTTTCCTGTGGTCATGTATGGATGTGAGAGTTGGACTGTGAAGAAGGCTGAGCACCGAAGAATTGATGCTTTTGAACTGTGGTGTTGGAGAAGACTCTTGAGAGTCCCGTGGACTGCAAGGAGATCCAACCAGTCCATTCTGAAGATCAGCCCTGGGATTTCTTTGGAAGGAATGATGCTAAAGCTGAAACTCCAGTACTTTGGCCACCTCATGCAAAGAGTTGACTCATTGGAAAAGACCCTGATGCTGGGAGGGATTGGGGGCAGGAGGAGAAGGGGACGACAGAGGATGAGATGGCTGGATGGTGTCACTGACTCGATGGACATGAGTCTGATTGAACTCCGGGGGTTGGTGATGGACAGGGAGGCCTGGCATGCTGCGATTCATGGGGTCGCAAAGAGTCAGACACGACTGAGCAACTAAGCTGAACTGAACTGAACTAGAAATAAGGAAGAACATATACAAAAGCCTGCCTCCCTGAAGTGGACAGCCTCTCATGCCACCCCACTCTTACAGCATTGGGATGAGGTACAAAGCAGACCATGGGATGTGCTGTGTATGCTGGAATTTTTCAATTTCATGATGTAGGCATGCAGAGGGAGCTTTTGAAGGAAGGTACACAAATGAAATCATGTTAGGACAAAGATTGCTTGGAACTGTGGCAAGAATGAATAAGAGGAGACTGAAGTTGAGGGTGATGGTTGCTAATGTGTGGTCTTTTCAAAACCCGGCACCTTCCTGTCCTCCCAAACTCAAGGATTCTGAGTTCTAAAGAACCTAAGGTTGAGCTTGCCACACCTTCTTCCACTTGCATCTGTACCTTCTTTGGGACTCACCTCCAATTCAGTCAATTTCACCCTCTCAGAGACTCTTTTTTTTTTTTTTTGTAATTGGAGAACACTTTCTTTACATCTCAGAGCCTCTTAACATACCCTACCTATTTTGTAAGCCCAGCTCAGGGCTGAACTGCAGCTTTACTTCTTCATCCAAACACTTTCTGGCCACTCCAGCCTACTGTGGTCTCTCCAGAACTCCCTGTCTCCAAAATTCCTAACACTGTTGGGGGCTGTCAGTCCTGAGATCAGTTATGTAAAAGGGCTTAAGAAAGAATAAAGGTTAAAGAATAAATGTAAAACTATACTATCATTTGAATTGCCTTTAAACATAAACCAATCCCTTCACCGTCAGCTCCGGGAAAATTCCTAAAGGACCAAAAATGTTTTTCCAACTTCTCTGAATTCTAAAGAACATAGCACTTATTAGCACAGCGCTCTTTATAATTCTCAGCCTTGCCTAGCCTTCACATTCTTTCCAGCTTAGCTCAAGAGAGTTCTGCTTTTTTACTGAGAAAATCTCGGCCACTTTTATCTTTCTCCAAGGGTCTCTAGAGTCAACTTTGTTCTCTAGCCCTCCACTCCCTCCCCTCCCCTCATTTAACACACCCTTCTTGGCATTAGATTTATTCTCTGAATGCACCTCCTAAGGGGCTGTCCACGAACCCAAAACTTCCAAGTCCTTTCCTGGGCTCCTACGTTCAAAAAATTCACGAGTTCTTTCTTTACTTTTTAAGGGGTAAAGTTTTATGTAACACTAAACATTATTAAGGACCTACAGAAGTTATTAAAGGTAACTCACCTTTGCTATTTATAAACCAGAGTATTGACTCTTAACTCATGTTTACACAGGAATTGATTCAGCCTTGTACTGAGAAGTTGAGTTGTCAACAGCTTTGCAAAGACCCCACGATGCAATCACTCAGATAGCTGGAATTCTTTGCTTTTCCAGATAGAAGGCTTTGTTAAGGGAGTACTGTCAATGTTGACTCAGGTTGGTTCTTAGGTATTAAGTTGGCTTAGTGTTTCCTTTAAATGTCAATTATTGTTAGTTTAGTTTCATTATTGTCAATTTAGTGTTTTACTTTGCTCATTGTATTTTTTTTGTGATTCTAGATTACATCAGTAGGATTTTTGGACCATAAATTTTCAAGGAACTAGACTTTAAGATGTGTATGGGTTGATTGTCTAATAGGAGACTCTTATACTCTCATTGCTAAATCAGGTATTTTTATAACTCCCTAGAAATATCCTTGCACTGGCACTTCATTGGTTATGTGTTTCTCAGGAATTTGTGCTATTGATTTAACTTATAACATGGAATCTAGGTTAAGTGTAATGAAACAATGGGTTATTTTTAAATGTATAAAGCATTGTTTTATAATACAAAATCCTGTGGGCAAGTTCATATTCTTCTGTTATCAAGTAAATACAAAGTGATTTTATATTATGTATCCAGCTGTATATCCATCTCAATTTGTTTATAAGGAAAAACATATTAAGGACGTCCTTAGTCTACACTGTGGTATCATTTCGTGATGTGATATTAACAATACATTTGTTGTTTTGTCTAAAGTATATTGCTATTTTAGACAAAAAGAGCCAAGACTATTCAATGAAGAAAGAATAGTCTTTTCAAAAAGTGGTGCTGGGGAAACTGGATATCCATAATATGTAAGGAAACAAAGGAGGACCCTTACCTTACACGACATAAAAAAAACGACTCAAACACACCAAAGACCCAGAATAAGAATTAAAACAGTTGAACACTTAGAAGAAATATAGAGAAGAGGAGTTTTCACCACATCAGATTTGATAATGATTTCTTAGAAATGACACCAAAGACACAGGAAACAAAAGAAAAAATTGGTAAGTTGGACTTCATCAAATCCGAAAATTTGTGTGCATCAAAGGACACAATCAATAGAGTGAAAGACAACCCAAGAAATGGGAGAAAATATTTGGAAATCATATATCTGATAAGTGACTGATACCCAGAATACATAAAGAACTCCTAGAACTCAACAACAAAAATACCAAAAAACTCAATTAAAAATGAGAAAAGGACTTGAGTGGATGTTTCCCCAATGAAGATACATAAATGGTCAATAAGCAAATAAAAAGATGGTTAATATTACTAATCACTAGGGAAATGCAAATTAAATCTACTATGAGATACCACCTCACATCCATTTAGAATGACTGCAATAATAAAAAAAAAAAAAAGAAAAGAAATATTGACAAAGATGTGGAGAAATTGAACCACTGTATTCTGTTGGTGAGAACATAAGTGGATGCGCCACCGTAGAAAACTAAAACATAGAATTACCATATGATCCAGCATAGAAGAAGAAACAATTTTTTCTACCCTCTTAGGCTCTGTTACTGGAGCCTTGAATTACACTGGCAAAAGACAGATTAACAGGAGAAGAGCATACACATTTTTTTTTTTGACATTAATATTTTTATGTGGCCTTTGGTGCTTCATGAAAAAGAAATGAGAACCCCGAATAAGTGATTAAACTTTGGGGCTTCTATTTTATATTTATATCTTATTGGAGGCTTAAAATTTTAACAAAGGACCAAAAATGTGGAGAAATGACTATGAAAAAAAGGAAAAATGGGGTTGGGTTTTTAGGGGTAGTAAATTTTGGGAAAGTGACTAGTGTTAGTCGGTCAGTTATGTCCAACTTTTTGCAACCCCATGGACTGTAGCCCACCAGGTTACTCCATCCATGGAATTCTCCTGGCAAGAATACCGGAGTACCGCCATTTCGTTCTCCAGTGGATCTTTCTGACTCTGGGATCAAACCCCTGTCTCCTGCATTGCAGGCAGATTCTTTAGTGTTTGAGCCGCAAAGGAAGCCCTAGGAAATATATGGGGGGAAATAATGGAAGAGAAGCATTACTTCTGTAAGGTTGGTTTGTGCAGACTTATCTTGGCGTCGATTCCCCATCTCTAGGGACTTCCCTGGTGGCACAGTGGATAAGAATCCGCCTGCCAGTGTAGAGGACACAGGTTCGATCCCCGGTCCAGGAAGATTCCACATGACGCGGAGCAACTGAGCCCATGGGCCACAACTACTAAGCCTGTGCTCTGGAGCCCAGGAGCCGCAACGACTCATGTGCTACAACTACTGAAACCTGTGCTCCCTAGAGGCCGTACTCTGCAATGAGATGCCCTTGTACCGGAAGGACGAGTAGCCCCCGCTGGCCGCAACTAAAGAAGCCTGTGAGCGGCACAGCCAAAAATAAATAAATTATAAAATAAAAAGTCTCTATCTCCAGTAATAAAAATGCCCTCTGTTTTCTGGTACCAGGAAGGCAGCTTTCTCCTAGAAGTGAGCGTATGCCAAAGGATGTGTTCATTTAAAATTTTCATAGGTACTGCCAAATTGCTTACTATAGAGGATGCACCATTTTATACACCTACTGGTAATATAGTCTCTGAAGCTCAGACGGTAAAGAATCTGCCTGCAATGCAGGAGACCGGGGTTCAATTCCTAGGTCAGGAAGATTCCCTGGAGAAGGGAATGCCAACCCACTCCAGTATTCTTGCCGGGAGACTTCCACGGACAGAGGAGCTTAGTGGGCTACAGTCGATGGGGTCGAGAAGAGATGGACATGACTGAGTGACTAACACTTTCACTTTTTTCATCACTTAAATGTGGAATCTAAAATATGACACAAGTGAACATATGTATGACACAGAGACCCACAAACATAGAGAACAGATGTGCCAGGGGAGGAGGCATGGGGGAGAGAAGGATTGGGCGTTTGGGATTAGCAGATGCAAACTAGTATGTATAGGGTGGATAAACAAGATCCTACTGTACAGCATGGGGAACTAGATTCAATATCCTGTGATAAATTGTAATGAAAAAGAATACAAAAAATAATATATGTAAGTGAGTTACTTTGCTGTGCAGCCGAAATTAACACGACATTGTAAATCAACTATACTTCAATAAAATTAAAAACAATTTTTTTATGAGGTTATACTGGAGAAGCATGGACCCCAATCCAACGTGACTGATGTCCTTGTAACAGCAGAAACACAGAGACAGAGACATATGCAGAGCAAATATTATGTGATAATGGAGGTAGAGATTGCTGCTGTAAGCTAAGGGCCACCAAGGATTGCCACAAACCACCAGAAGCTAGGAGAGAAGCAAGAAGTCTCCCCTGAGGTTTCAGAGTGAACATGGCCTGCTGACAGCTTAATTTCAGACTTGTAGCCTCCAGAACCGTGAGGCATACATTTCTGTTGTTTCGTTTTTGTTTTTTTAATTTCTGTTGACTTCCTCTCTTCCTGTTCTCCTAAAAACTAGCCTGACCCTCCTAAAGATTTTACCTTTTCTCCACTCTGGGAAAATGGACAGAGGTATAAAACAAAGGTACATCTGTAGAGGTTGTTGTTGTTAATTGCTCATTCATGTCCGCCTCTTCTGTGACCCCATGGACTGTAGCTCGTTGCCAGGCTCCTCTGTCCATGGAATTCTCCAGGCAAGAACACTGGAGTGGGTTGCCATTCCCTTCTCCAGGGGATCTTCCCGATCCAGGGATCGAACCCAGGTCTCCTGCATGGCAGGCAGATTCTTTACTGTCTGAGCCTCCAGGTAGCCCAGAGATTTAAAAAGTTGTCTTCTCTGACCACCCAGAGTTAAGTAGCCATCCAGCTCTCTGACATAATTCCTGTTTTCTCATTTACTTTATATCCTTCACTAGAATATAAACTGCATGACAGCAGGGACCCATTCTTTTTTCTTCACTACTGTATCCTGAGGACTCACCGGACACATGAATGATCAATGCTTTTTGTACAATAATTGAATAAGATTCTTACAGAATTCTAGCTGATTACCATCTGTGTCCTAGGACATGTCATATAATTGTCCCAGCCCTCAGTGTTTTCATCTGTAAAATGGGGAGAAGTATATATGCCAAGAGTTAGGAGGAAAAAGTGACCAGTGCTATGGGGCTGTGCTGTGCTTAGTCTCTCAGTCGTGTCCGACTCTTTGTCACCCCATGGACTGCAGCCTGCCAGGCTCCTCTGTCCATGGGGATTCTTCAGGCAAGAATACTGGAGTGGGTTGTCATGCTCTCCTCTAGGAGATCCTCCCAACCTAGGGATTGAACCCCGGTCTCCTGCATTGCGGGTGGATTTTGTACACTCTTTACCAGCTGAGCCACCAGGGGAGCCCAGGCCAGCTATGGGGAGGTGGCCTAGTTTTTTGGTTTAGTGAGGGAGGAATCAACCAGACTAGAAGCTCTCCTGATTCTCCACTAGACTTTTTTTAGTGTGGTACCCTCAGTCACTAGCAGATCCTGACACACAGTAGATGATCAATAAATGTGTTGAATAAATGAATGGAAGGCAAGGGTTTTGAGAGATACTTCACAGGTAAAACCTGGTAAAAAACTGGATATTGGGGAGAGGAAGAATATCTGAGATGAAAACAAATGTTTTGTTCATATAGGTGGGGCTCCTTTGACGTGGCCTTCATACTTTAAAACTTTTCTCTGGGAGGGCAATTCTAAAGTCTAGAGGCAGGCTTCTTAGAAGAAGAGTCATAGATCTGACCCTACCCCAATTTTTCATTTTTAATTTGGCTGTGCTGCGCCACATGCGAGATCTTAGTTCCCTAATCAGGGATTGAACCCATGCCTCCTACATGGGGAACACAGAGTCCTAACCACTGGATCATCAGGGAAGGCCCCCCCCGCCCCCCACCAGTTTTTTTAATTTAAGGGAGTAATTAGCTTTTCCAATGCACACTCCTCTTTCAGTATTTCTTTGGAATTAAGACCGAGTCATTTCTTGGTAAGGGGCATCCCAGAGTGAACAGGGAAGAGAACAGGTGAAGTCAGTGGCTGTAAGCCAGCCAGAAATAAACAAAGATTATGAGGGAAGATAGAGCGTTGGTCAGTCATATTCTTTGAAACTGAGAGTCACAAAGCCACAGATTCTTCACCTTCCCCACTCTTAGATTTAAAATATCAACAAATTCAATCTAGGACTTCCATTGATGTGGTCCTGCCTCCAGAGTCACCAAGAGCCACATCCTCTCCCCACCCTTGGGGACTGGCCACAGGCATCCACAGCTTTTATACTTGTGAAGAAGAGGAAGTAACACCCCTCCGGTTCTTTTGAACTGGTGGGCCGTCCCCTCCTTTTTCCATCCCCCCTCCCACTCAGACCCTCAGAAAAGAAAAAGTAGACTTTCAAAGCTGGCAAAATAACAAAAGTTTGGTTTTTAAAATGGAAACAAAAACAAACATTTATAGCCCTTTTCCCACTTCTCAGCCTCCACTAGGCAAAAATTTAATTAAAAAAAATTTACCCTTTGCCCTCTCCCATTTTTCTTTAAAAAACAAAAATTTATTTATTTGACTGCACCAGGTCTTCGTTGCAGCGTATGAGATCTTGTTCCCTGAGCAGGGATTAAACTTGGGACCCCTGTATTGGGAGCTTAGCCACTGGGCCACCAGGGAAGTTCCCCCATTTTTCAACAAGAAAAAACTCTATACTACTTTTCTCAATTAAAGTATAGGACTGCCCTGGCTCTCCAATGGTTAAGACTTTGCCTTCCAGTTCAGGGGGTGCTGATTCAATGCCTGGTTGGAGAGCTAAGATCCCACATTCCTCAGGGCCAAAAAATCAAAAGACATAAAACAGAAGCAATATTGTAACAAATTCAATGAAGACTTTAAAAATGGTCCACATCAAAATAAATTTTAAAATTAACTAATTTAATGTATATTTTTATATCTACACACAGATACATGATTTTAAATATATGATATGATTTAGGTCCTTCTTTAAATCTTCTTTAGATAGATTAATAAAACCTAGAAAAATTTAAAAGTTATTTATTCATTCATATTATTTAAAAAACTTTTAAACTGGTTTTGTAGAATTTTTAAATAGTTTGGAATATATATCAAATAATAATAATGAAATAAGTAGATTAAAAGTAGTTTAAATTAGATACAGCCAATTTTGTGTTGCTAATTTGAAAAGGTCAATTTTTTTGTTAGTATGGGGCTTCAATTATTTATAATGTTCATATAATTATCTCAGTTTTCTCAATTATTTAAATTATATGCAGTGTACATCATGAGAAATGCTGGGCTGGAAGAAGCACAAGCTGGAATCAATATCAATAACTTCAGATATGCAGATGACACCACCCTTATGGCAGAAAGTGAAGAGGAACTAAAGAACCTATTGATGAAAGTGAAAGAGGAGAGTGAAAATTTGGCTTAAAGCTCAACATTCAGAAAACTAAGATCATGGCATCCGGTCCCATCACTTCATGGCAAATAGATGGGGAAACAGTGGAAACAGTGGCTGATTTTATTTTTCTGGGCTCCAAAATCACTTCAGATGGTGACTGCAGCCATGAAATTAAAAGACTCTTTCTCCTTGGAAGGAAAGTTATGGCCAACCTAGACAGCATATTAAAAATCACAGACATTACTTTGTCAACAAAGGTCCGTCTAGTCAAGGCTATGGTTTTTCCAGTAGTCGTGTATGGATGTGAGAGTTGGACTGTGAAGAAGGCTGAGCGCCCAAGAATTGATGCTTTTGAACTGTGGTGTTGGAGAAGACTCTTGAAAGTCCCTTGGACTGCAAGGAGATCCAGCCAGTCCATCCCAAAGGAGATCAGTCCTGGGTGTTCATTGGAAGGACTGATGCTGAAGCTGAAACTCCAATACTTTGGCCACCTGATGCGAGGAGCTGACTCATTTGAAAAGACCCTGATGCTGGGAAAGATTGAGGGCAGGAGAAGGAAAAGGGGACAACAGAGGATGAGATGGTTGGATGGCATCACTGACTCAGTGAACATGAGTTTGGGTAAACTCCGGGAGTTGGTGATAGGGACGCCTGTCATGGGAGGCCTGGCGTGCTGTGGTTCATGTGGTCGTAAAGAGTCGGACGTGACTGAGCGACTGAACTGAACTGAATTACCTCAAAACTTAGATTCTTTTATCCTTTTGTCTTCAGTCAAAAGGCTTAAACTAAACTACTAACAAGGTAAAGGTTATAGCATGAAAATAAACATTTAGATTGTCTTTTAAAATACGTCTTGTCAGCTGCCTGTTGTGAAAGTGAAAGTTGCTTGGTCGTGTCCAACTCTGTGTGACCCCATGTAGTCCATGGAATTCTCCGCACCAGAATACTGGAGTGGGTAGCCTTTCCCTTCTCTAGGGGCTCCCAACCCAGGCATCAAACCCAGGTCTCCTGCATTGCAGGCAGATTCTTTACCAGCTGAGCCACAAGGGAAGCCCAAGAATACTGGAGTTGGGTAGCCTATCCCTTCTCCAGCAGGTCTTCCCAACCCAGGAATTGAACCAGGGTCTCTTGCATTGCAGGAGGATTCTTTACTAACTGAGCTATCAGGAAAGGCCCAGCTTCCTCTTAAAATAACTTTATTCCCATAAAATAATGTTTTTGAAACCACATCTGGGGATAAAAAGCATAATTGGGTGGTTAGTTTTAATTTTAAAATCCTGGCCCCAAATACTTACTTCTGAATTAACTGCTTTCATATTCTCTCACTCAATATTTATATTTAATGCCCATTCTCTCAATGTCTCTGAAACTGCTCCCCCATAATGTACTTTTAATTTCATTTCTCTGTCTCACCAAGTATATATTCCATTTTCTTCAGAATCTCTTGGCTTAGAAGATCCTGAATGATTCACTAGAGTATTCCTTCCCTCACTACAAGCAAAACACACTTCAGAAATGTGTCCCTTCCACTTCCCACCAGTTTATGGACACTCAGGTTGGAGGAGAAGGCAACAGCAGGCTTGGGTACCAGGTGACACAGCAAACACAGGAATGAAAGGAGTCTTGGCTTTTGTTGTTTGACATTCACTTTTTGGTGACCTAAGGAGTCGGACATGACTGAAGCGACTTTGAATATTGTCTTTAAGATTACTGGCCAGCCCAGCCAACAGTCCAGAAGTAATGTTTGACCAGTTTTTGTGTTAAGTTCCCTCCACCACCATAAAATTCCCACCAGATTATATTATTTTTTATAGTTTTGCTTCTAAAGATAATCTAGTTAAGAATATTTTTTGGAGTCTATAAGTCTCCTGGTGCACAGACAATTTAATCCAGCTCAAAACAAACCAAATTCAGAGTATATACAAATCTACAATTCAACAACGACAAAAAACACCCAATTAAAAAATGGTCAAAGAACTTGAATAGATATTTCTCTACAGAAGATACAGTCAGTTAACACAGACACTATTTGTCTTCCTTCAAACTCACTCTCCACCCTTCTCCACCCTTCTCCACCCTGACCCCAGAGGCTGAAGCGGGTAGACCACATTATCAGACTCCTTGTCTCTGCCTTCTGGTTGGGTTAGTGGGGGGAACCAGCAGGACATGGGAGGAGGAGAAACATCAGGCTGGAGTTTTTGTTCCCTGGGTCTCTGCCCTGGGCATCTCTCATAATACATACTAAGCACAAATACATAACAAATACAAATCCTGGACCCAACTCTGGACCGGTCAGAAAATGCCAGAGAGGGAAGTAGGAACACAAACTAGCAACAGCATGCTGGGTGATTTGGATAATCAGACCAACCACTTCAGGCAGAGGCCCTCAGATGCTGAAGTCATGGTCCCGGTCTGGGAGGTGAAGTGACTTGCCTCAGGTTACACAGCTGGTAAGTGATACCGTCAGGCTTTGAGCCCAGCCTTCGGTTTCCAGAGTCAGCACACGTAAAACAAACAAATACACAAACATATTATTATGACTTTTAATCTTGGAAGCTCAGTGAGTCTTATTTATTTATTTGGCTGTGTCTGATCTTAGCTGGATCATGAGGGATCTTTCACTGTGGTGCGTGGACTCTCTGGTCGTGATGCACGGGCTTAGCTGCTCTGTGGCATGTTTTTAGTTCTCAACCAGAGATTAAACCCTTGTACCCTGCATTGCAAGGCAGATTCTTCACCACTAGACCACCAGGGAAGTCCCCCAGAGCCAGTACTCTTAACCGCTCTACAGCTTCTAATACAGTTCATGGGCCTATGTATATGCCAATGACTGCTATGACAGGAAAAACCATGGTTACATCTCATGAGCAGCACTGTAAGCAAAGCATCTGCTTTGTACAAGGAGAAGCTCAATTCCTGTTCAACTAACACCACAAAATGGAGATGGGAAGACCGTGTAGGTGGCTCTTCCAGCCTAGAGGCACCAATTTCAGTACCAATTTCTCATCAAGGGAATAGGAGAAAACCAAGGAGCAGGCTGTGAGGAAACAGTGAAACCATGACAGTGACTCATGAAGAGTTGCTCATTGACACGCACCATGCTGACATCAGACACCTGCCACAACATTCTCGCAGGGCGTAATCTCTCTGTAGTCTCTGATTTCAGATGCTTAATCCCAGGGGTTTCTAAGAAAATCCTAGATATCACCACTAATTATATGAAGAGCAGCAGCCTGTTTCCACCACCCTGTTGCATCTGGGCGGCTGAATCACGTGACAGGCACCTCCAAATACTTAGATGGTGGTTGGGCATAACTTTGTCCCACGGTTTAAATTGCATTTGCCCTTCGGCAAAAACAATCCCCAGAGTACCCTTGAATATTAACAACGTTGGCAGGCTTCCTGATCACAAACAAGATTTAAATAGGGAAGGGCTGCATTTTTTCACACATTACTAACAAACAGTATTTTCCTCACCTGTCATATAACCATCAGCCTCCTGCCCTATGCACAAGAGAATTAATAATCATGAATTCAGTGTTAGAATAAAAGCATTGAAAACAGGTATAAGTAATCTTCAGGTTCATTCATGTGTAGACTGTTTTTGGACAGCTCATAGAAGAAAAAAAGGAAGAAAATGGTTATAATCTGCCACCTCTGATAGGAAGTTGGTTCAAAGTCTCAAACACACACAACCCTGGGTTTCAAATATAACTCATTAAATCAACAGTTGTAAGACTGTAGTGTTGCCTTAGCTCTAACTCTGTAGAGCTCTCCAAAGACCACTAGGACAGCAGGCAGTTCACAATTTATGAATGGATTGTGTTCCCAAATTTATCTGGATTGTTTTAAACTGGGAATATGCTTTTCTTCAAATGTATATTATTGTTAAAAATTGAAGTATTACATATGTGCAGTAAAAGGCACTAATTTTAAGTCTTCAGCTTGATGAATTGTTACGTAATTTATATACCCAGGTATATACCCTGATGCCGGGAGAGATTGAAGGCCACAGGAGAAAGGGCAGCAGAGAATGAGATGGTTGGACGGCATCACCAACTCCCTGGACATGAGCTTGGGCAAACTTCAGGAAATAGGGAGGGACAGGGAGGCCTGGCGTGCTGCAGTCCATGGGGCCACCAAGAGTCGGACATGACTTAGCCACTGAACAACAACAACAACAACCCTCGGCAACCAACCAGATCAAGTAATAGCATCTGGAAGGCTCCCTCATGCCACCATTCCCAGGTGATAACCATCTTTCAGAGGTATCCTCTATTTGACTTCTACCACCAGAGATTAGATTTTTATAACACAGTAGCTTTTTTATTGATACAGAACAGACATATGTTAAGTGTATAGACTAAACTCAAGGGCAAAGGGAAATAAATATTTAAATATGTATATAGCCTTGTAGGGGCTTCCCTGGTGGCTCAACTGGTAAAGAATCTGCCTGCAGTGCAGGAGACCTGGGTTCGATCCCTGGGTTGGGAAGATCCCCTGAAGGAGGAACTGACGACCCACTCCAGTATCCTTGCCTGGGAAATCCTGTGGACAGAGGAGTCTGGCGGGCTATAGTCCCTGGCTGCAAAGAGTTGGACATGACTTAGCAACTAAACAACAACAACTTCTATGACCATACCATAATTTCTCATCTCTACTACTCTCCTGTTGATGGATGTTTGAGTTGTTGCCAGTTCAGGGCTTCTGTGAGCAACATTGCTATTTACATAGTAGAATATTCAGTAGGAGGATTTGACCTACTCTGGAAAGGCCAGGAAATGACTTCACTGCAGTGCTCTCTGGGCGATCGTGTTTTTCTGAATCTCAAACCTGGAGGTGGTCCTGTGGCAAAGACTCTGAGTTCCCAAAGCAGGGGGCCCAGATTCGATCCCTGGTTAGAGAACGAGATCCGGCATGCCATAGTCAAGAGTTCACTCTTTGCACGTCCAACTCTTTGCAACCCCGTGGACTGTGTAGTCCCTGGGATTCTCTAGGCCAGAATACTGGAGTGGGTAACTGCTCCCTTCTCCAGGAGATCTTCCCAACCCAGGAATTGAACCCAGGTCTCCTGCATTGCAGGCAGATTCTTGACCAGCTGAGCCACCAAGGAAGCCCAAGTGTTCACAGGCTGCAACTGAAGATCCTGTGTACCACACTAAGACTCAGCGCACCCAAATAAACTAAAATAAATAAATCTCATGGCTCCAGCAGTAATGCAAAAAACCCCACAAAAAACCTGGAGGCCAGGGATCCATCTCCTATGTGTCCATAGTGGGGACCCTTTCTGTCTTTTCCCTCAGCTCTGGAAGCATTAAGGGTGTTCTGGCATTGGCTGTAATGTGTGTATCTGGCCTGTTCATATATGAGTAAGATAAATCCCTGACTACACTCACCATGAGAACAATTAATCTGTAGGTAATATTTGTTTTGGTTTTTGGCTGTCAACATCCAAATCCCTTCATACTTTGGGGAATTCTCTAAGTGATAAATCTCAGTAGGAGGCCGGATCTTCCTGCTGAAGCTCAAAAGGCCCCACCCCAGTCCCCTTTGCAATTAGAGCATGGCAAAGGACCTAACTCCCACCAACTCGTTTCTCACTCTGAATCATCTGAATCTGAGTCATGTATCCAAGGATGGCAGGGTTGGCGGCGCATTTGCCACACAGAGGGCAGCAGGAGCAGGAGAGCTGTTTGCACGAGATTGAATTTTAGGTGTGATTTTGGGCATTTAGGTGTGATTTCTTCCTGCTGTATAGCCTCCAACTCAGTTCTCCATGGCTCCCAACAGTTCTATAAGCTAGACAGTGCATGCATGCGTGCCAAGTTGCTTAAGTTGTGTCAGACTCTTTGCGACCCCGTGGCCCATAGCCCGCCAGCCTCCTCCGTCCATGGGATTCTCCAGGCAAGAATACTGGAGTGGGCTGCCATGCCCTCTTCCAGGAGATCTCAACCCAGGGATGGAACCTGCGTCTCATGTTTCCTGCATTGGCAGGTGGGTTCTTTATCAGTAGTGCCACCTGGGAAGCCCAGGCTAGACAGTAGATGGTAATAAACCCTCTTCTACTTCAACCAGCCAGCTTTGTTCTCTGTCGCTTATCACTAAGAACATTGACAGTTAAATCCTCCTACCAAAACTGCCCCATAAATAATGAGTATGACTATTCACTGTTTGAACTGGTAGAACAAATTGCTGCTTTATGTAAAAAGCGAAACCTTGTACACTACTTACAATTCAAACTATCTTGATAAATCCCTTTTATGGGTCTAACATCTTATAATAACTTTAGTTTCTCCAAAGCAATTAAATGGTAGAGTTATCCGTTAAACAAACCACAAGGCAAACAGAACTGTCTTTAAATAGATATCTGGAGGTAGGGTGATGAGCCTGTTAGGTCTGAGGGCCCCTTTTCCCTCTTTGTAAATAAAAAAGGAAGGTGCCAAATCAGTACTCTATTAATTGGAAAGTCAGTTCAGTTCACTTCAGTTCAGTCGCTCAGTCGTGTCTGACTCTTTGCGACCCCATGAATTGCAGCACACCGGGCCTCCCTGTCCATCACCAACTCCCGGAGTTCACTCAAACTCATGTCCATCGAGTTGGCGATGCCATCCAGTCATCTCATCCTCTGTCGTCCCCTTCTCCTCCTGCCCTCAATCCCTCTCAGCATCAAAGTCTTTTCCAGTGAGTCAACTCTTTGCATGAGGTGGCCAAAGTACTGGAGTTTCAGCTTTAGCATCAGTCCTTCCAATGAACACCCAGGACTGGTCTCCTTTAGGATGGACTGGTTGGATCTCCTTGCAGTCCAATGGACTCTCAAAAGTCTTCTCCAACACCACAGTTCAAAAGCATCAATTCTTCAGCACTCAGCTTTCTTCACAGTCCAACTCTCAAATCCATACATGACCACTGGAAAAACCATAGCCTTGACTAGATGGACCTTTGTTGGCAAAGTAATATCTCTGCTTTTTAATATGCTATCTAGGTTGGTCATAACTTTTCTTCCAAGGAGTAAGAGTCTTTTAATTTCATGGCTGCAATCACCATCTGTAGTGATTTTTGAGCCCCCCAAATAAAGTCTGACACTGTTTCCCCATCTATTTCCCATGAAGTGATGGGACCAGATGCCATGATCTGTTTTCTGAATGTTGAGCTTTCAAGCCAACTTTTTCACTTTCCTCTTTCACCAAAAGGCTTTTTAGTTCCTCCTCACTTTTTAATTGGAAAATGCCTCCTCAATTCCCTGCTTTTTGCCTACTCCGCATGCACTGTGGCTTCAATCAGTTGAAATGGAAATGTTCTTTGTATATGTGAAGGACATTCTGGCTGTACCAGAATATATAGACCTCCAAAGAAGTCCTGATTATATAATAAATATGTTTATTGGGCTTCCCAAGGTGGCTTCTGCCAATGCAGGAAATGCAGGAGACGTGGGTTTGATTCCTGGGCTGGGAAGATCCCCTGAAGAAGGAAATGGCAACCCACTCCAGTATTCTTGCCTGGAGGATACCACGGACAGAGGAATCCAGTGGGCTATACAGTCCATGAGATTGTGGAGTCTGACACGACTGAGCACACATGCACTGCAGACTACTAATGAAAAGTTCTTATTGATAACATTATCAGAACAAAAAATATAGAAAAATAAATTAAGGATTTTCACAGAGACGTATGGTTTACAAAATTATATCAGGTACTTTTGTCTCATCTAATTCCATTGCTCAGAGTTCAGTGACTTGCCTGAGGCCACGCAGCTTGAATCTAGAACTAACTCCCATTCTTTATTTTCCCACAATATGAGCATTAATCACTTTGAAACAATGATAACTGCATTGCATTAAAATGAAACAGAAAACATAAAAACTCTACATTCAGAAAAATTATGTTTTATTAAGTAAAATGCAAAACACAGCATGCTATTTGTAATAAACTTGTTCTGTAAATACCACAATTCTTTCTTTACATGCTTATACATACACTTGTGTAAGATGAGAATGGAAGGATATGATCTCAAATGTAAACAGTGACTATCTCTAGGGGTCAAAATTATGGGCAGTTTTATTTGCGTGAGCTTGGGAGGAAGTGCATAAGCTTATTATCATTTTCTACATTTTCTACAGTTAGCACATTACCTATACTTCCTGAGAAAACCTTTTATCATTATTATTAGTCATTTTTGATATTCTGTCTTTAAAACAGACAGATCATTATCTAACTCCATGAAAAGTATAGTTTGAGTATCTAGCCACCACTAATTATACAAGCATCTTCTTGAAATTTTACTAACAGTATTTCATTAATTTTGATAACAGTATCATCAGGTAGTAATACTATCCCATCACAGGTAAGGAGGCTAACGCTCAGGTTCCTTTGTTGAGATCACACAGGAAATAACAGCCTTGGTTGCTGCCAGCTCCAAGTGCACCTTCCCCTTCTGCTGGGCTCTCCTTACCTTCCTTCTGACTCAGCGTATCTTCTCTAGCGTAGGAGAGCTGCTTTACCACACGCTGGTGCACCTCCCAGATTCATTTCTTTAAACACAGACTTATGGTAGTAAAGGAGACTACTTAAAATGATTCTATGTATTATCAAAAGACTAGAAGAATATATTCCGAACAGCATGGTAGGACTTCCATTTTCTAAGCTTTTGTGTCTATTAGTTTTTTTTTTCTCCTTTAAAATTTTTTAATTAAAAAAATATGAGTCAGAAAAAACTATATTTTTTCCCTATATTGTCTATCTTTTAAACAGTGGGGCATCTCAGTTTCAGGCTATGCAGACCATTTCTAGAAATGCACATAAGAAAAATGCATACTTCATCACCATCCCTTTGGCTTCTCATTTGTATCTCCTGTTAAGACAGGGTCTCTCCTGTTTTACTGACTACCAAATCTTCAGTACTAGAACATCTGGCCAAAGAAGGCACTTGGCATATAACTGGCAAATGAATGAGTGAAGGATATATACTATTCTCCTTCCAAATTTTAGATATACTGATATGTTCTCATACTGTTTCAAAATAGAATACATGTCAAAAGTCAGCTGAAATAAAAAATATACAGGAACTTTTTCTGAATCTCACAGCTTGTTCACGGTGGCTGTTATGTGTTGAACTGTGTCCCCTCCAAAAAGGATAGGTTGATGTCCTAATCTCTGGGACCTCAGAATGTGACAGTGTTTGGACACAGGGTCTTCGCAGGTATAATCAGTTAAGATGAGGCGACTAGAGAGTGTTGGTCTCTGATCCAATACGACGGCCGTGTGAAGACAGGCACAGGGAGAGGGACACGTGAGGACAGAGGATTGAGGGGATATGTACTCAAGTCAAGAAGGTCAAAGACAGCCAGCCAAAAGCATCCGAAGCTGGAAGGCTTCCCCAACACGCTTCAAGGGAGCTTGGTCATGCTGACACCCTGATTGCAACTTCCAGCCTGCAGAACTGTGAGACAACACACTTCTGTGTTAAGCCTGTGGTACTTGGTTAAGGCAGGCAGCCTAAGGAAACCAAAAGCGGCCTTGACTTTGAATTCCTGCAAGTAGTGGGGGAGGAGTCACCTGAGCATTATGACCTACAAGCTTCCAATGACTTTCCACTTTATTTTCTGATAATGGAAAATATTTTCAAGAACATGCCCAGTCAACTCAGGAATGCCAGCAAGGTAAACAATAAAGGGCACACACAAAACAACAGGTAACTGAAATTTTAATAAACCTACGTATTTACATAAAAACTGCAAAAATCAACATTACAACACGGGTTTTCAAAGATTAACATTTACAATTATAGTAAAATATAGTTTCACAAGTTAAATTTCCCTGACACTTCATTTCAGTATTAATCTAACTCTTTATAGTTAATCAAAGTGGTATTATTTCATCTTTTTTTTTAAAGCATAGGTGTTTTTAAGTGAAATGTTAACATGGGACCCCAGTATATAAAACAGAAAGTGAAGCTGTTCTAGTTCATGAGAAGGGTTTCAGAGGGGGCCTCACACTTCCCTCAGTATCACCTCTTCAGATTCGTAGCACCCTAAGCCTTGTCTGAGAACTGAGGACTGAAAATATTAACAATATACACTAAATGAGATTTCACTGACAAAGAAGAACTAGAAAGCTTATTCGGTAACCAATTTGTTTTTCCACATGCTTTTCTTTGGTTTTATCACCTTAGAAAATTCCTCAAGTATTAATTATGTGAATGGCAGCTATATGAAGCAAACATTATATTTCTGCTTTGCTGCATTCTCCCACCTGGTCTCCTTTTTTCTAAACATTTTTGCTGCTCCTTAATTTTATCTTTCCAAAGCATTAGTTTTATGTCTTACTACTTCTTACTTACTTCCTACTACTTCCTTACTACTACTTACTTACTTCTTTCTCACCAGGAGAAGGAAATGGCAACCATTCCAGTATTCTTGCCTGGAGAATTCCATGGACAGAAGAGCCCGGTGGGCTACAGTCCATGGGGTCAAAAGAGTCAGGCACGACTTAGTGACTTGTACTTCTCTACCTGGGAAATTATCTACAAGATAGATGCTGCCGAATAGGGTCCAATAACAATGATTTTTTTAAAAACATTTTCAAGGCAGTCTCTTGTTCACATTAACAAAAATAAAACATTTCTCATGAATACAGCCTTAAAGTCAAGCTAATTCTTGGGGTGATGAAGCATTCCAATAAAGCGAAGGGAGGTTCTAAGTAAGATGTAACATCACGGGGCCTTAGGATGGACGTCTAAACAGGACAGAAAAAGAAACAGTAAAAGCTCAGTCTTTCTATCTGAGGTTTAGAGGAATGGCTGGGCTGTGGGAACATGAAGTGGGAACACAGTGACGTTGATTAAAGAAAGGTAAGAAGGTTGCACTGGACCCCAGTGGGCACAGGGCCACAGGGAAGCAACGTGTGTAAGAGTTATTTACAGGCCATGGCCTTGGGTTAGCTGGCTGGACTTGCTCATTAAGGTCCTTTCTTTGAGACTTAACTCTGGGTAGATTATTCACTCCACAAACACGTCTGTATTTCACAAACACTGGTGCAGTGCTTACAGTGTGCTCCAAGTGCTCACAAAAGTAACTCATTTAATCCTCATAACAACCCTGTGAGGTAGGTACTATAATTTGCCCCATTGTACAGATGAGGAAATGGACACAGACAGGTTAAGCAACTTGCCCACGGTCATAAGGCTTGAAAATGTTGATCTTGGATTCAAACCCCTTTCAAGGGAAGAAATGACATCTTTGGCTGGGATGAGACATTTGTCCTAAGAAGTCCCAGGAACCGGCCTAAATAAAAAAGGAAAGAGCAGCACCAGGACTGATGACTTCACTCGATCGTCACACCACAAGGACACAATATCTGAATCAATTTGAACAACATAAATATAACTTGCACACAGATGAGTCCAGAATTTCTTCCACTCTCAGTAAAGGCCCTTAGTAAATTTGAATTTGTTTTGAAATGTCTGAAATGCAACTGCAAACTGTCTTAACGTGACTTACCAGCTAAACCAACCAGAAGCCTATTCATGAGGCATTTGCTTCTCTCTCACAGACACCAGCATAAAAAAGATAGTAAATAAATATTAAGCATGATATAAAAAAGTGGCTTCAAATAAGTTTTAAGAATAATCCTGTACATCCCAATTCATTACTTTATCATATTCTTGAATCTTTTGCTTTATGTGAGAAAGTTTATTCTTCAGATAATCACAGCGTTCTTTTTTTTCTAGAAATGTAGGATCCTGGAAAAGAAACATAGCTGTTATCCTGGCCGCTGGCTTCCTCAGTGAAAACCATAGAAACACACATTATCACCCAGAAAATGGCTTTTCATAGCAGATTTCAAAATCTGCCCAACTAGAATAATAGGAAGTTCTCTACATGTACTTCAGTAGATTTTATTTTTTAGAACAGCTTTTGGTTCACAGCAAAACTGAGTCAGAAGTAGAGAGCTAACGTGCCCTTAACTTGAGTAGTTTAGAATACATTAAAGAGTAAACCATGGATTACTAAAAGCACTCCCCAGCCTCTACTGATTTGTGCAATTAAGTTAGGGATGGAATTAGAAACCTCTAGAAGAACTTAAATCTGTGAATGAATGTGGGTGAAGAGCTCCGTCAGGGGGCTCATTTCCCTGGGTTCCTAAAGCAGGACACAGCAGAGTGTATTCAGGACAGAGAGGACAGAGGGCGCCCAGCAGCCAACCGCGGTTCCTAACAAGTAGCATCTTAAGAATCACAAAACAAGAACTACATTAGCTTCAACAATCTGAAGTCTGTCAGCCGACACCACTGTACCTGGATAAGGCTATACCATAAGAAGGAAATGGTTTTACTCACATTTTTCTTTTTCTTAAGCTCTTGGTGGATTCTTGAAATTCTCTCATGTTCCTAAAAATAATATATCATATACGTGAATGAAAATACTTGCAGTTACTCAGATCGTATCTCAAGAGGACTTCCCTGGTGGTCTAGTGGTTAAGAATCTGCCTACCAATGCAGGGGGACATGGGTTCGATCCCTGGTCTGGGAAGATCCCACATGCCGCAAAGAGCAACTAAGCCCGTGTGCCACAACTACTGAGCCTCAGTGCTGTAACTACTGAAGCCCGGTGCTCTAGAGCCCGCGCTCTGCAACAAGAGAAGCCACTGAAATGAGAAGCCTGGGCATCGCAACTGGAGAGTAAGCCCCCGCTCGCTGGCACTAGAGAAAGCCCGCAGGCAACAACCAAGATCCAGCACAGCGAGGGGGGAAAAAAAGAATGTCTCAATAGTACACTGGCCACTGAGTACTGAGTACACAGTGGAGACGAATAAGCCTGGCTGGCAGACTCCTGCCCGTGCAGAGCTCAGCCTGAGGACCAGAGGCTGTCTTTTGTGATACAATTAATATCTCCACTTTGGATAAGGCCTGGAGGAGACACCGAGACTAACTGCGGCCCTGTCGTTTGGCTACTTACTTGCCAAGCCGTGGTAAAAACCAGAGGAAATGAGTATTGTCGACACCCTGTGGGATTATCATTGGAGGACTCAGTGTCTCTGTGCCTGCTGTAATCAGGACCCTGCCACCCCACCAACTGCAGACCCACCTCCTGAGCCCTGTTCACTCATAAGCAGCCTACAAACCTGAGACCACCGGGCCTGGGCTTCGAGACCACACAAGACGGTTGGGTTTCTAACATCTGTCTGCCAACCAGCCTGCTATTTCCAACCTGCGCTGATCTAGATGCTTGGCGCCTGCTCCTCCCTTCCTCATCTAAACTTGGTCGCCCTTCTTGGAACTGTGGACCTTGTCTGTTCACCAAACGGTACTAACTGATCCTGGGCCTGCCTTCTGTGCTGGACTCCTCCTGGTTCCCTGTACAGGTGTCTCGCAGCCAACACCTTTCCATCACTCCAAGACTGGGAAAATGTCACGACTCCACACATTGGGCTTGGAGAGCTCATAGTTATAACTCATTTAAATGTACGTGTAAAAGTCTGGTCAAAACAAAATGCCCAACTAACAGAGGTCTCAGGAGAAGAATATACATATCTACATATAAAATATGCATGTGTGTGCTAAGTTGCTTCAGTCGTGTCCAACTCTTTGCAACCTATGGACTGTAGCCCTCCAGGCTCCTCTGTCCATGGGATTCTCCAGGCAAGAACAGTGGAGTGGGTTGCCATGCCCTCCTCCAGGGGATCTTCCTGACCCAGGGGTTGAAGCTGTGACTCTTATGTCTCCTCCTTTGGCAAGCGGGTTCTTTACCACTTTGCGCCACCAGGCAAGCCCCATATAATATGGATATAGACTCTATTTACATACATTTGACATTTATTAAAAAAATGCTGTATGAGTTTTAAAAATTTCAATGACACAAGTGGTAGATTAGATTAATACATTCTTTTTATAAAGGATAAATGTTCCTTTACATGTGTGTTCCTTTACACACAAATGTGCATAGCAGCATTATTTATAATAGCCCAAACATGGAAACGATTCACTGTCCATTGTCTGATAAATGGATAAAAAAATTCATACAAAGGAATATTATTATTCCACCACAAAAAATAATGAAATATTGATTTCTGACCCAACATTGATGAACCTTGAAAACATGAGGCTAAACAAAAGAAGCCAGACATTCGAGGCCAATTCCCAGGTGCCGCAGCAGTAAAGGATCTGCCAGTGCGGGAGATGCGCATTTGATTCCTGGGTTGGGAAGAGCCCCTGGAGGAGGAAATGGCAACCCACTTCAGCAAACTTGCCTGAAAAATTCTGCGGACAGAGGAGCCTGGTGGGCTACAGTCCACGGGGTTGCAAAGAGTTGGACACAACTGAGTGCCAGAGCATGCACACACTTATATTACTGCATTTACACCAAGTGTTCAAAATAAGCAAATTCATACAGACAGAAAGCATTAGTCGTTGTCAGTGGTTGGAGAGGGGGGAAGTGGGGAATTAGTTCTAAGGGGTATATTTTTTTTGTAGGGGTGATAAAAATGTTCTGGAATTAGAGTGGTAATGGTTATACAACTTTGTGAATATATTAAAGCCACCTAGGGAGTTTCCTGACAGTCCAGTGGTTAGGACTCTGGGCTTACACTGCTGAGGGAGTGGGTTCAATCCCTAATCAGGGAAACTGGGATTTCGCAGGTTGTATGGCATAGCTAAAAAACCCCACAAACACCCAAAACAAACAAACAAAAAAACCACGAAACCACTGAATTGACACTTAAAAGCAATGAATTTATGTCATGTGAATTATATTTCAATGAAAGAAATGCATGTCAGGTAAAAAAATGCCATTGATTATGAGGGCATCCTAATTTCCCAGATATTAAAATGTGAAAAAGACAAAACATTAGAGAAAAAGCATGAGTCTCCTATGACTGCCATGTCCACCTTGGTTTTCCTTTCTGCCATAGCCACGGTCATCGGTCTGAAGCACGGGCCCTGCAGCTCACACGTGCAGCCTCAGGTCCACTTTCCACCCTTACCCGCTGTGCTCTCTGGGCCTGGGGTGCAAGCTGCTCAGCTGTGACTTACCTGGAGAATGCACGGCCACTGGCGGCTCCTCTACACTCCGTCCACCATTTGTGAATAAACTCTCCTCCAATTATCTTAGTTTGAGTGTGCTGTCTGTCTCCTTTGGGACCCTAATTGACTCAGTGTGCACCTTAGGCAAATTTATATTTTACTTAAGTAGGAAAATAAAATGCAGTTTAACAATTGAAAGCAAAAGACATTAAATGATATATTTTGAATTGTCACCCTGAAGATCTCAAGTGACTTCCCCAGACAGCAGATGTATACGGTTATGCCTTCTCTACATTTTGGACAAAGTCAGAATTCATCCTTCCTCTATTGGAACTCTTCCCCAACAGTGCAGGCCCTCACCTGCTGGTTTTCTGAACGATGCGGCAATCTGCTCATCACGGCATCCAGCTCATCAAACTTCCTCAGGACGGCCTGGACTTCTGCGGAGAGCTCTTTGTACTCTGCAAACTGGTCCTGGAACACAGCTTTATAGCGTTCTCGCTCATCACTTGTCTGAATCATAGGGTATTTCCTGAGGGAAAAAAATAAACCAAAGTTGAAGCGTGGCCAAGACGGTGGAGTAGGAAGATCCTGAGCTCACGTCCTTCCATGGCCACAGCAAAATTACAACTATTTATAGAGCAACTATTGCTGAGAGAGACCAGAACACTAGCAGACGATATCTTCTACAACTAAAGATGTTTACTAAAGAAGCAACCACAACAAGATGGGTAGGAGGGCAGAGATACAGTAAAGTCAAGACCCATACCCCTGGATGGGAAGCCCACAAACGGGAAGCTGACTACAACTGCAGAAGGTCTGCTCAAGGAGTGAGGTGTCTGAGCCCCACACTGGGCTCTTCTGTACTGGGAAGACAAGGCCCCAGAAAATTTGGTGTTGAAGGTCAGCAAGCCTTACTTTCGGGAGACTCTGAGGCCTGTGGCAAATAGTCTCTACCCTTAAAAGACGCACACAAAATCTCACACGCTCCGGGATCCAGAGCAGAAGCAGTTATTTGAAAGACGTCTGGGTCAGACCCACCGCTGATCCTGGAGAGCCTCCCAGAGAGGCAAGAGGTAATTGGAACTCGCCCTGAGGACACAGACACTGACAGCAGCTATTCCGCAGAGCTCGTTCTACCACAAGCGCCATTCTGGAACCCTCCCTCCGGCTTCCTGGTGCAGGGACCAGGCCCTGCCCACCAGCCTGTGAGCACAGTACTGGGATGCCCTGCCCACCAGCCTGTGAACACAGTACTGGGATGCCCGGCCCACCAGTCTGTGAGCACAGTACTGGGATGCCCGGCCCACCAGTCTGTGAGCACAGTACTGGGATGCCCGGCCCACCAGCCTGTGAGCACAGTACTGGGATGCCCGGCCCACCAGCCTGTGAGCACCAGTACTGGGATGCCCTGCCCACCAGCCTGTGAACACAGTACTGGGATGCCCGGCCCACCAGCCTGTGAGCACCAGTACTGGGATGCCTCAGGCCCAGCAGCTAGCCAGGTGGGGTCACAGTATCACTCACTAGGGGGCCAGGTGGGCCCGTCCACCAGAAGACCAACACCAGCTCTGGGACCCCTAGACCCTGTAGCCAGAGACCCCAGGACCCAGCTCTGCCTACCTGTGGGCCAGCACTCGCCCCAGCACCTGGCCCTACTAGTGGGCGCACACCAACTCCAGGACCCCGGGACCTGGCGTCACCCCACCAGCTGACTGGCACTACCCTTGGGATCCCTTGGGCCCCAGCTTTCCCATTGACAGGCTGAAGTCATCGGACTAACCCTCCCCCCCACCCCCGCCCACCTTTCTTTCCCCTGGCCAGACCCCAGCATACCCACCAGCACCAGAAGACCAAGCTCAGCTCTGAGACACTTTGGGCCCCAAAGCAGCTGCCCTGGGACCGGATACAAGCTTTGAGACACCCTGGACCCCACAGCCAGCCATGCTAGGAACTAGCCTCATTCAAGCAGGCTGACCCTAGACCTGGGCTCCCCAGGCCTGCAACCACCAACCCTGGAAACCAGCTCTGCCCATCTGTGGACCAACACTAGCCTCAGGACCCCCGGGACTTCACAGGCATCAACCTTATGACCCAGCTCCACCCACCAGTGGCCAGCAACCTCCACACAAGGCCGGGCCTGGCGGCAGGACTAGGAGGCAGCCACGCTGATCAGACATCCACGGTAGGCAGCCTGCCGTCACAGCAGGGCCCATGTAGCCATCACAGGGGATACGGTTAGAGCATGCAGCTCTGGTGATGAGAAGGGAGTGCGCCGCGGGGACACACGGGACATCTTCTACAAAAAGCCACTACTTTAAGGTCAAGAAACAAAACTGCCAACCAAACACACAGAAATAAAAACAGCAAATTAGGCAAAATGAAGCCACAGCAAATTATGTTCCAAATGAAGAAACAAGATAAAACTCCATAAAACCAAGTAAAGTGGAAATAAGCAAACTACCTGATTATACTCATAAAGATGTTCAAAGAACTCAGCAGAAGAGTGCATGAGCAGGGTGAGAAGTTAGAAGGTTTAAACAAAGAGTCAAAAAATAAAAAGGACGCCGAGCTCAGCTGAAGAATATAATAACTGAAATGAAAACTCTACCGAAAAGGAGGCAATAGTAGATAAGATGATACACAGCCACAGATCAGCAAACTGGAAGACAGAGCAATGGAAATCACTCACTTGAGCCAAAAAAAGATTTAACAAAAAAATGTGAGAACACTCTAGGAGACCTCTGGGGCAGCATGATGAACACTGACATTCACATTATAGGGGTCCCAGAAGGAGAACAGACAGAGAAAGGGACAGAGAAAATATTTAGACACATTAATAGCTGAAAACTTCCCTAGCCTGGGCAACAAAGGAAAAGCAACAATTTATCACAAGGGAACTGGCATAAGGCCATCACGTGACATTTCAGTAGAAACTCTGTAGGCCAGGAGGGAGTGATAGAATATATTCAAAGTGATGATAGGGGAACATCTACAACCAAGAAATACTCTACCTGGTAAGGCTTTCATTCAGATATGATGGAGAAATCAAAAATTTACAGACAAAAACAAAGAACAAACAAACAAACAATTTTATGGACAAGCAGAAGATAAGACTTAGTACTACCAAACTAGCTTTACAAGAAATGTTAAAGGAACTTCTTTAAGTAGAAAAGACCATTAACTAGAAACCTGAAAATTAAAAAAAGAAAAATCTTATTGGTAAAGGCAAATATACAGTAAAGGTAGTAAATCAGCCCTGTACAAAGCTGCTGCTGCTGCTGCTGCTAAGTCACTTCAGTCTTGTCTGACTCTGTGCGACCCCATAGACGGCAACCCACCAGGCTCCGCCATCCCTGGGATTCTCCAGGCAAGAACACTGGAGTGGGCTGCCATTTCTTTCTCCAATGCATAAAAGTGAAAAGTTAAAGTGAAGTTGCTCAGTCGTGTCCAACTCTGTGCGACCCCATGGACTGCAGCCTACCAGGCTCCTCCATCCATGGGATTTTCCAGCCAAGAGTACTGGAGTGGGGTGCCATTGCCTTCTCGGTGTACAAAGCTAGTGAAAGTGAAATCACTCAGTCGTGTCCGACTCTTTTCGACCTCATGGACTGTAGCCTACCAGACCTCTGTCCATGGGATTTTCTAGGAAAGGGTACTGGAGTGGGTTTCCATTTCCTTCTCCAGGGGATCTTCCCAACCCAGGAATCGAACCTGGGTCTCCTGCACTGCAGACAGACGCTTTACCCTCTGAGCCATCAGGGAAGCCCGTATAAAGCCAGTAGGAAGGTTAAAAGACAGAAGCCGTAAAACCATCTATGTCACCTGTAAGTAGTGGTTGCCAGAGAGGAGAGAGGTGGGGGAAACAAAGAAACTGGTAAAGCAGATTAACAGGTAAAAACTTTCAGCTGCAAAATAAATGAGTCACAGGTAGGACATGTCCAGTGCAGGGAGTATAGTCAATAACTACGTAGTATCTTTGTTTGATGACAGATGATAACAGACTTATCCTGGGGATGATTTTGAAAAGTATAGAAATACTGTATCATTATGTTGTATACCAGGAACTAACATACTGTTGTAGGTCAATCATGCTTCAAAAACAAACTCATAGAAAAAGAGATCAGATTTGTGGTTACCAGAGGCAGGGGTAGGGGAAGAGGAAGTTTAGGGAGAGAAAATTGGATGAAGGTCATCAAAACCTATGAACTTTCAGCTATGAGATAAATAAGTATCAGAGACGCAATATACAACCTGATAAACACAATTAACACTGCTGTATGTTATATATGAAAATTATTAAAAGAGCAAATCCTAAGAGTTCTCATCACAAGAAAAAAATTTTTTCCTTTCTTTAATTTTATATCTATATGAGATGATGGATGTTCACTAAACCTACTGTGATGAACATTTTATAATGCATGTAAGTTCATGATTTCATTACACTGTACACACTAAACATAAACAGTGCTGTAGGTCACTTATATCTCAAAATTGGAAGAAAAGAAAATCAAAGTGATAACTTTTTCATTAAAACAAGAGGAACAGGAAATCAGCTTATTACCTTATTTCTCAGTGACCATACTGTACCTTCAGTTCAATATACTACCTCTCAGGAAACAAACAACTGTTCAAATATAATTGACTTTAAGCAGAGTATTAACTTGAAGATGAACAGAAAAATGAAATTCCAAATGGAACCTTGCTATCTCTACCTTGAAGAAAGGCAGATACTCACGCCACGTAGTCTGGCATCACAATGGGTTTTGGGATGTGGCCCGGGGGAATAGGTCCACTCAGAAGTTCAGGTTTCATTTTTGTTGCTCTCAGTTCTTTAAAATTAACTTCTTGGTCTCTCTGTCTCTCACAACTGGTGGCCATGTCACACTACAGTTAGAGGGGAAAAGAGGATTTATTTATAAACAGAGCCAAAAAAACTCAACTTCATTCTTAGAGGAATAAAGACCCAGCACAGTCAAAAATAAATAAATAATAATAATTTAAAAATCTAGTCTCATTAAAAAAAAAAAAAGGAATAGAGTGCTTGGGGGCCCCACTGGGCAGTGCCCAGAATACCAAGCAGGCTGGAGAGGCTGGTGGATTCCAGGAGAGGGGTTTCCACATTACAAATAAAGGAGTAAGGTTCAGAGAGATTCAGTGAATTCAAGGTCTCACAGCTATGAAGTGAAAAGCAACAATGAAAACCCAGGCCTTTCTAGTTAAGACTGCGCTCTCACTGCTGAAAGCCCAGGCCCTGTGAGTTGCATGGCACAGCCAAGAAAAAAAAAAACCTAAAGCCCCTCAAAAACAGTACTTTTTGACTTTTGGGTTCTTTAAATGAATAAAAGGAGGAAATCAGTTTACTTAAATGTATATCGTGTCCGACTCTTTGTGACCCCATGGACTGTAGCCTATCAGGCTCCTCCATCCATGGGATTTTCCAGGCAAGAGTGCTGGAGTGGATTGCCATTTCCTTCTCCAGGGGATCTTCCCAACCCAGGAATCGAACCCAGGTCTCCCGCATTGCAGGCAGACGCTTTACCGTCTGAGCCACTAGGGAAGCCCTGGTATTCCTAAATGTGTATCACTCAATCCTAAAGTTCCCTGAAGTTCTGGTTGTGGTGCTGTGCTTGTTGCTCAGTCGTGTCCAACTCTTTGCGACCCCATGGACTGTAGCCCACCAGGCTCCTCTGCCCATGGGGATTCTCCAGGCAATAACACTGGAGTGGGTTGCCATTTCCTACTCCAGGGGATCTTCCCAATCCAGGGATCGAACTCAGCTCTCCCACATCGTGGGCGTATTCTTTAATTACTGAGCTACCAGGGAAGCCCGAGTAGCACACTAGAAATGAGGCTGTGATGGGCAGAGGTGGGCAAAGGCATACTGCTTTCCGTGACATAGAACAAAGCTCCCTCCACTCCTCCGGTCTTCAGTCTGTGCTTGCTGAATAAAACTCCATCAACTAATTGACAGTGGCTGGGGAGGGACCCTAGTCTATTGAAAACAAAATATAAAACAGGAATTTAAAACCTTGCTCTTTACCTGGTCAGGCAGCTTTGCAAATCCTTTGTTTCCTGATTTCTCTCTCTCTCAGAGGCTGCCTTTGAGGTCTCATTTAACATTAGCTCACGCTAAAAACCTCCAACTGTTAACTCACCAAATAGTGCAGCCCATGGATAAGCCCAGCTTAGACGTGGAGGCTGCTGACTTGCCCTGGGGGAGGGCTACTGAGAGGGGAAGCCTGCACCCGGCAGGTGGAAGGGGAACCAGGGCTCCTCCGCAGAAACGATGCCCAGCCACGGACCCAAACAGCAGGAATGCGAGTGGAGAGCAGAAAACCCAGAGGAAACGGGATCAAACAAGACTATTTTAGGAAACATATTCTGAGGTTAGCATCTGTTGCACTTTGTTCCTCGCTGGTCAGAAGGCCACTTCTTCATCCTATTGAATTCTTTAATGCTTAATCTTGAAAATCCAACATGGTATTAAAATCAGTGGAAATTTTTTGGCTTAAGTAAGTGAATTTCCATTTCACGGCATCCCTTTCTAGCTTCTAAATATTTAACAACCTGTTTTCCCCCACAGCTGCCTGAGAAGTGTCTAGGGAGCACACTGACCCTCTTGGTCAGCAGCGCTGGGGCAGGCTCAGACTGCATGGTCAAAATCACGAACTCTACCCAGGTAGTCACATTGGACAGGAGAGTCCATGTGAGGCTCCCCGCTCAGTCAGTCAGTCAGTTCAGTAGCTCAGTCGTTTCTGACTCTGCGACCCAATGAATCGCAGCACGCCAGGCCTCCCTGTCCATCACCAACTCCTGGAGCTTGCTCAAACTCATGTCCATCCAACCATCTCATCCTCTGTAGTCCCCTTCTCGTCACACCTTCAATCTTTCCCAGCATCAGGATCTTTGCCAGTGAGTCGGTTCTTCGCATCAGGTGGCCAAAGTATCGGAGTTTCAGTTTCACCATCAGTCCTTCCAATGAATATTCAGGACTGATTTCCTTTATGATGGACTGGTTGGATCTCCTTGCAGCCCAATGGACTCTCAAAAATCTACTCCAACACCACAGTTCAAAAGCATCAATTCTTCGGCGCTCAGCTTTCTTTATAGTCCAACTCTCACATCCATACATGACTACTGGAAAAACCATAGCTTTGACTAGACGGACCTTTGTTGGCAAAGTAACATGTCTGCTTTTGAATATGCTACATAGGTTGGTCGTAGCTTTTCTTCCAAGGAGCAAGTGTCTTTTAATTTCATGGGTGCAGCCACCAAGTTTTTTCAAGCCAAAGCTATTCATTTTCCTTACCTGCCTGTCCCTAATTCCAAGATTCACCTTTTAATATAAAAAGGAGTTCTAAGAAATCATATTTCCACACAGACTATCTCACCTGCTTTACATTTTCCCCCCTGTTTTTATGCTCTTAACATTTTCTTTCACTCCTTTTGGGTGAACCACACTGATACCAATTCAGAAAATCTCCTGGGGAAAAAAATCTAGAACTAGACATGACACAAAAATGAAAACCTCTTCAGGCTTTCACAGGAAGGAAGTTCGTTGGGCTCCAGCCCTAGGACACACCACTCTCAAACAGTACTCCAGATTACAAACACATGGCCCCAGATTTCATGACCTTTCTCTGCATCTAGCAAAAACTAGTCTTGTCACAGAAAAGCTTTGCTGTGAGGCAAAAGAAAGCAATTAAGCCTGGGGTAAGTAATGTTATGGATACAACTACTAAGCTTTTCAAATAAAAAATGGGCTGGAGGAATACATTGTCAAGTTGGAAATGGGGAGAGTCAGACATGTGTTTCAGGGTGCTTTTGTTCAATTTCTGATTGTCCCTCCCTGTAAGTGTATTTGATGTCATGATGCACAGACCCCAATCCCAAACCCACACTATTACTTTTTATGCCCAGATTAGATTAGAAAAAATTATTTATTTATTTGGCTGCATCAGATCTTAGTTGCAGCATGTGGGATCTAGTTCTCTGACCAGGGATTACACCCAGACCCCCTGCATTGGGAATGTGGAGTCTTAGCCACTGGACCACCAGGGAACTTCTTCAGGTTAGATTTTGACTTTTCTAGTTTAGAAATCTGCTCAACACTTAAGGACTTAGAACTTCTTTCTGTAGAAAACTGATGATCCATTTAGCTTACTCTGATTGTTAGTCACTGAGTTAGTCACAAGTCTAACTGAAATGTATATCCTGACGCAATTAATGTTGAATAAATAAATGAACATTTAAAATGAACTAAAACACAAGAGAATCAGGAAGTTAAAACAAAGTACAATTAAAAAACAACCAAAATGCCCCCCTCCCAAAGCAGTATTTCTCTAATTCTATGAACAATGTTTAAACTGTAGAGGTTTGTAACATTTGGTCCACACTGTCCTGTGAGAGAGAAACTCTTCAATATTCTATAGATCAGCTATTAATACCAGTCTCACTTATTCCCATGCATGGTCAGTCAGGACTGGTCAGATATCCCTTGATTTCTAAAGATTTATGGATCTCCAAGAAAACCACAGCAAGGCTCAGCTGTAATTCAGATGACTTCATATATGTGTCAATCATTTAATGCAACTGACCCTTTAAAAACCATGACTAATTACAGATCCTCAAAGTTGCTTTGATCAGTGAATAATGTTGAACTTGAGATACTATCATTCATAAATTGATTTCCCGAGGAGATGACATAGAAACACAAATCTGTGAGTTATTTAGTTTTGTACTTCTTGCTCGCTTGCTCTCACACTCACACACAATCACTCCACTAATCTTTTGTCTGTGTTTTTCACTAGATTTGTAAGCCCCTGGGAAATGGAGATAATGTTCCTTGTTGCATCCATGTCACTGGCCCACAACCTGTCATGTGTTTGTTCAGTGAATGAATTAATGATGACACCGATGCTTTAATCATGATTGCTGAGATAGGCTGTTGCTCATCCACTTAATAACGTTCTTATTTCAACATGAACAAGATGTTTTCAAATAGTATTAATATTTGTATGTTACAACATAATTGAGAACAAAGTAAAAAAGAACCTCATCAAAGGTATTTTCAAAACGAATGCATTTAACAAAAAAGAACTTAAAGAAATTAGCAACCCAATTAAAAAAAACTGGACAAGATATAAACAGACAGTTAATAGGGAAGAAAATGCAAACATATGAAAAAGGCTCAACCTCACTCCTGATAAGAGAAATGCAAATTTCTACATTAGTGATATTTTTCACCTACCAGGTTGACAGATGTTAACAAATTTCCTAACACTGTGTGGTGAGGGTGTGAGGAAGCCTGTAGTGTGTTGGGGATAGAAATTGGTAGACCTTCTACTGGGCAATCTGGCAGTCAAACCAAAAATGTACATGTCTTTTGATCCAGAAACTCTCTTCTCAGAATTTCAGTGTTCTTGCACGTATATGAAAGGAAGTCCGTGTAAGTATGTAGTCGTATGTATAAGGTAATTCACTGTAGCACTATTTTTAATAGTGAGAGGCTAGAAACAACTTACATGTTAATATCTGACTAAATGAATTACAGTCTAACCACAAAATGCAATATTCCGTAGTTAGAAACCAAGAATGCAGAAGTTTTCTATGTACTAATAAGGAAAAATCTTAGAAATACATTGTTAAGAGAAAAAAGTAAGGGATATAACAGTAGGTGTGGTATGCTACCATTTGTGTAAAAGGAGGAGTAAAGCAAATAGATATCGATCTAACACACTCCTGAAAGGAAATACAGGATACTGGTAACACTGGGTGCCCCCACGAGAGAACTGGGAAGCCACCATACAGGGACGAGAGAAGACTTTGTGAGACAGCCTTTTGCATTTTGAATTAAGGGAATACACTTCCTTTTTAAAGAAACAAACAAATCCCAAGGTTGGATTCTTATCTTCTTGCTTAGAAATAATGCCCAGGGACTTGCCCAGTGGTCCAATGATTAGGACTCCATGCTTCCACTACAGGGGCACGCGTTCAATTTCTAGTCCAGGAACTAAAATCCCGCATCCCATGTGGCCTCCCCGGCCTCCAAAAAAAAGGAAAAAAATAATGCCCAATATCTTAAAAAAAAGAACTTTTCAATGAGGTAAAATTATGATTGAAATATATTACATTATTCTATATATACAATAATTATAATAACAGCATCTCAGTTAATCCTCTCAAGCAAACTTGTGAGGTAGAAATTATTAGTATCTCAATTTTACAGATTAAGAAACTGAGGCCTGGGAAGGTAAGCACCTTGTCTACCGTCACAGTTAGTAAACTGTGGAATGGGGATTTCTTTCCCAACACGACAAAATTTGGCATCTGAAAGCAGCGTGACAAGAATAGGAAAGAATGGAGAAGAACTGAAGACACTGAAAAAAATGAGGGAGAATCGCCTTCATTAAAAAAAAAATTAAATATATAATAAGAACCAACTGTGTTCACTTGCAGAAACTTTCAGCTAACAAAACCAAAAGATGCTACAAATAGCCTTGTCTGATTTGGCCCTCTTCGTATTAGAAAAAAGCTAAAAAGTTCTATTACGAACTTACTGCAATAGATACTTTTACAGACAGGTGATCTACAAACAGACAAGAGAGAAAATTGGCAAATCCAAAGACAAAATATGATGTGGACTTTGTTCTTACCATTTTCCTTTTCGATGGCAATGATGGCTCACTTATCTGGAACAGAAAGAGTTAAAATGACTTTTTAGAGGTGTGTGAAGCTACTGAGCAAATAGTTTTGTCCCTTTGTATTTACAGCCCAATTTCAATTTTATAGATACTGCTTCTCTACAGATGGATTCCTGACTCTCCTGGCCACACTTTGATGGACCAGTGGAGAATGAGAGGAGGAGAAATAATTGTGACTCCCTGTCAATCAGGAGCAGAGAGCAGAGCTGGCAATAAGGAGATGGTGGCGACGATTATGGAGTTGCCTTGAACTACCTAGAGATTTTATTTATTCTTGATTCCCACTGCCTCACACAATTAAAGAGTTTGGAATGGTTACATTATTAATTTTATAATTAAAAAAGCTACACGTCAGTATGTCTTAACATTTAGGAAGTTACAGCAACACAAACAGGCATCATTCAAGTTTAATCAACCATTATGCAAAGTCTTATAAAAACAAGCTTCTGTTAGGAAAAGGAAAAGAAATAACAGAATTATATGAGTGACAGCCATCATAACATAGAATTTGAAGTGATATTAAGAACTCCATTATTATTAAATTACATAAAATTATAAGGATGTGTTTCACCATCTGATTTCACACTGATTAGAATTTAAAATTCTGTACTTTGCATACACAGATGTAAAACTTAAAAATATGCTTACAATACTGAGATAAATTTATAAACTCCAAGAAAAGTGGGTTTCAGATTTCATTACAGATTTAAATGAGCACTTTGCTCTTGCAACTGAACAATTATGCTTTTTATTAAGTCTTACCATACTAAGGAATCAAGATTGTTCTTAATGATGGGCCATTTACTTTACTGAATATGTTGTTATTCTTCTTTATAGAAATTCAATAGCTGTGTCTTCTCTTACCTATTGGACAGACAATAGTGCAACCAACGAACTATATATTACCTTACACATCTGGGGTCTACTTGCGACATTACACAGCAGTGACACGCCAGAGTGGGTTATCTGGTCAGAGCACGTCAGATACGGAGTGAGGCCTTTGGAACTTCAGACCATTAAAAACAACAACGACGGCTTTGTTTTGAGAACTATAGGTATTTAAGGAGGGAGCTAATAGCAGAAAGAAAGAACAAAGATGGTGAAATCCCTTACCTCCTGCTGCTCAATGTATTCCCTGTGTCTCCGAGCCGCCTCGTGCCT
This sequence comes from Bos mutus, assembly GCF_027580195.1. Classification (NCBI taxonomy): domain Eukaryota; kingdom Metazoa; phylum Chordata; class Mammalia; order Artiodactyla; family Bovidae; genus Bos; species Bos mutus. The sequence goes on along the minus strand of NC_091636.1, from coordinate 27,978,969 downwards.
CCACAACTTTAGGCAAACCAAAGCACCGATGAGATAAACAATCATGGTGACAAAGAGGAAGATCATGGCTGCTATCTGCCCTCCTTCCACCCGGCAGAATCCTGCGTTCACTGGCGTGTTAAATAACGGATAGTAGCAGAGTCCCCCTCGGTTGGTATCATTCACGTAGACTATGGCTGCGGCCATGTACAAAATGAACAAGGAGACATTGATTCCAAATTCAGTGAGGGGCCACCAATTTGAGTCCAAGAGGATGGTCCGATAATACATGGACATGCCAAGCACCAGGATGATGATGGTGGTCACCCAGGCCAAGCCAGCAACCACAAGGACAAAAGCAGTTTTGGGGCCACTGTAGTAATAGCCCCCATAGGTGCTGCCCAGGCCACCCACGCCTCCGATGCCGTAGGGCTGTGAATACCCAAACATGTTATACCACTCGCTGTCCTTGTGAATGTACGCTGTGACACAAGCGAAAACGCCGGCCCCCAGCAGCAGCTCGGCCACCCCCAGGATCCGCAGCAGGCCTGCCCACGACTTCATGTAGGAGTACTTAAGGTGGTACTCCTCCACCTTCTCGCTGTAGGTTCGGGCTGTGTGCGTGTGTCGGCCTAGGGATCCATAGGGATCGTGAGGAAACACGGCCTCAGTCTCTTTCTGGGAATGCCAGCTGCCTTCGGACTCGCCGTGAGGATCTTTGCAGGAGTTTGGGGGTGAACGATGGTTTGATCTTGTGGGCGAGGCTGGAGGTGAACACTCCACTCCATCGGAGATGTATCTGATGTCTGACACTGGCTTATCCCACCCCGGGTCCTTTTTCTTCCCTCTGAAGAAGTTCTTCCAGGACTCAGGGACAAAGCGTCTTACAGGCTTGAGATCCGGCGCTATGGCTGGTTCCTCTGTGTCACTTGAGTAGAATTCTGGGCCGAAGGGTGGCTGTAATGGGAGAGGGGGTGGTGGCAATGGATCAGCGCTCACAGCCAGCTCACTGTCTCGAAGAGTCTGGAAGGTTCTAACGGTGCCATCTGGATAGTCCGAGTCCCTTGGGACCTCATCATAGTGTCTGTCCCGATTCCTGGATCTTCTGTCACTGGATGACATTTGTGATGTTCACACCTGGGGTCAGGATTAAAGTTATCTCTTATGCTTAGTTATGTATCCCTTCAATGATACTGGTTTTAGTCACTTAGTAGCAAATGATCATATTCAGGAAACCAATATGATCATATCTAATCATCATGATATAGAGAATGACAAAGCAAATAAATACATTTTAAACATGTGTAACAATTACATTAGCCAGGGATACAGAACCATTCTATGAGATTTAAGGGCAATTAAAATCTTAAACCTTAGGGATTACAGCATTTATAAGTCAAATTTACCTACGAGCCCTATAAACAACAAAATGTAAAAAACCAAAAATGAGACTAAATTTTAATGCAGGGTGCTAACACATTCCAAGCAGAGTCCTTTCCTCAAATATCTAAATAAACATATTTAAGAGTTTGAGCATACCAAAATTTGATGGGTCAGCAAATACTCACTTTCATTAACTCAAGTCTGTTTTGGAACAGCCCACGAGAATCAGTCTGGTAAACACATGGAATGGAGAGCCCCTTTCCTTCCTAACTTGGGAAGTCATGTTTTGGGAGTCACTTCTTCCACTCTAATGGGATAACGCTTGATACTAGAAAATTGACTTCTCAGAGCCACAGCAATGCCCATGGACATCACTCTTTCCAGAGCAATTATTTAAAGGTGATTTGCTGAGCCATGGAAAGACTCATAAAGTATCTCAGAAGACTTGCCTGGTGGTCCAGTGATTAAGAATTTGCATGCCAGTGCAGGGGACATGCGTTCAATCCCTGGTCTGTGAAGATTCCATCTGCCTCCGGGCTACGAAGCCTGTGGACCACAACTACTGCGCCCAAAGCTTTAACCCTGTGAGCCGCAACCCTGTGAGTTGCTTGGGCGCAACTGAGCCCAAGCACCTAGAGCCTGTGCTCTGTAATAAGTCACACACCGTTAACTAGAGAGTAGCCCCTGTTCACTGCAACCAGAGAAAGCCTGTGCATAGCAACAAAGACCCAATGTAGCCATAAATAAATAAAAAATCTTTTTAGAAGGTGGTGTCTCTTTGCGACCCCATGGACTATACAGTCCATGGAATTCTCCAGGCCAGAATATTGGAGTAGGTAGCCTTTCCCTTCTCCAGGGCATCTTCCCAACCCAGGGATCAAACCCAGGTCTCCTGCCATTGCAGGTGGATTATTTACCAGCTGAGCCACAAAGGAAGCCCAAAAAGCTGTCTTGCTAAGCTAAGTTGCTTCAGTCGTGCCCGACTCTGTGCGACCCCACGGACGTCAGCCCACCAGGCTCCCCCGTCCCTGGGATTCTCCAGGCAAGAACACTGGAGTGGGTTGCCACGTCCTTCTCCAATGCAGGAAAGTGAAAAGTGAAAGTGAAGTCACCCAGTCGTGTTAGAGAGTATTTAATCCATCTGAAAAATAGAAAATATCTATAACTTTTTATCAAACTTGATGATTTCCTTCAAGAAATCAATGACCTGAACACATATGCAAAAAGGAAACTATTTGCTATTATAACTACTATGTTTAAGGTACAATGCTTTTCTCCCTCAAACTGCTCATGAGTATTTATTGAAGGCTCACTGGGCACATGGTATTATACTTGGCACTGTAAAGTTCTCAGAATTAAAGCTGGTAATCCCACCTTTACGATGTTGAACAATTTAGAAATTCCTAAGGTTTTGTTTTTACTTTGTCAAACAGAGATCTATCACTCAAACAATTATTTACCAAGTACCTCTCACGCACAAGGTTTCCTGAAGATGTATCGGTGAAAAAAGTTGATGGAAATCCTTGCCTTCATGCAGCTTAAATTCTGGGGGTGGGGAGCAGGGATGACAGATGATAGATAAGGCAAGTGAAATAGATGCCAACGAACAAAGTTAGGAAAGAGGGTAAGAAGTGCAGTGTGGATAGGATGCTATAATTTTACATAGAGTGGCCAGGGAATTCTTCAGAGAGAACAAGACATCTGAATATAGAAACGAAGGAGGTGAGAGAAGATGCCAGGCAGGTATCAGGGGAAGTGTTTTGGGCAGCTGGAACAGCTAGCATAAAAGCCTTAAAGTGGGAGTGCCTAGCATTGTTGAGGCATGGAGGCAGCAACAGCATGAGGGTGCGTAGCAGAATTGAGGCTGTCTGAATCCTTAGGACTTAAAAATCATTAGAAAGGATTCAGGCTTCTATTGGGAGTGACATGAGAAGCCACTGGAAAATTTTCAGTAGAGGTCTGACATGATGTTATTACCTTTTTAAACAGGATCACTCTGGATGCTGTGTTAATAGTGCATTCCAGGAGAAAAGAGTGAAAAGAGGGAGACCGGCTAGGAGGTCACTGAAATACAGTTGACCCTTGGCCAACACAGGAGGAGTTGGTAAGGTGTAGTTGGGATTCCAAACCCAGGGATTCAACCAACTGCAAACCACTCAGTACTGTACATATATTTATTGGAAAAAAAAAAAGTATCTCAATGGACCCTCACAGTTTAAAGCTGTGTTGTTCAAGGGTCAACTGTACTCCAATGGGCCATGGTGGTGGCAACAAAGATGGCAAGAAGAGGTCAAACTCTCTGTACAGGGAATTAAAATTTTTAATAAAGAAACTTCCAAACACAATAAAAAGTGGAAAGAATAGTATTACGAGCCCTTATGTGCCCATTAGCAACCTTCAATAATTATCAACTTATCAATACTGTTTCATCTATACCTTCCCCCTTATTCATGAATAGATTAAAGCAAATCCCAGACATCAGATCATTTTATCTACAACATTTCTACACTGCCCAGCTTAGTCCTTGGAGGAGCAGCCTAAAGAGAGTCTAAGATACCTGTTAAAAGTTCAGGCAAAGCTAACAAGTAGGTAGGCTGCCCACTGAAGGGTATATACTACCACAGACTAAATACAATCACCTGGGTATTGAGTGGAGCTGGAGAGGTCTAAATTCTGGGGTTTTCTAAAGGGGCACTCCAATTTTAAAGAATTAACTGTGAGTCCCAACATGGTGCCCAATGAAAAGTAGGAGAAAAAATTTAGTACAGAAAATAATTTATATAAATGATAGCAATTAGCAGTATTTTTTGGTCCTTTATCTCTTTATCTGTTGTCTAAAAGTACTTAAATTCTAAGAATGCGTAGTACTAGTATAATTCTTGAAATACATTTTCCTAAAAAAAATAGAGGCAAAAGCACAACAAATAACTTTAACAAGTTTTACATATCCTTCAATATCTTTGATATACAGGCATTTAAGGGATACCAGTTTGGCGAATGGAGAAGGCAATGGCAACCCACTCCAGTACTCTTGCCTGGCAAATCCCATGGACGGAGAAACCTGGTAGGCTGCAGTCCATGGCGTAGCTAGGAGTCGAACACTACTCAGCGACTTCACTTTGTGATCACTTTCATGCATTGGAGAAGGAAATGGCAACCCACTCCAGTGTTCTTGCCTGGAGAATCCCAGGGACGGGGGAGCCTGGTGGGTTGCCGTCTCTGGGGTCGCACAGAGTCAGACACGACTGAAGCGACTCAGCAGCAGCAGCAGCAGCAGCAGTTTGGCAAAAGGAAATGGCAATCCACTCCAGTATTACTGCCTGGAAAATCCCGTGGACAGAGGAGCCTGGTAGGCTATAGTCCATTGGGTTGCAAAGAGTCGGACACGACTGAGCGACTTCACTCACTCATAATGGATCTAATTTATGCTCACTTCTAATGGCATCACCGACTCAATGGACATGAGTTTCAGCAAACTAAGAGATAGTGAAGAACAGGCAGGGCTACATACATGGGGTTGCAAAGAGTGCGACGCGACTTAGAGACTGAACAACAGAAAGACTTCTGAAAAGTAGCTTATTTGAATTAGATCACCTTGGTGGTGGTTTGGTTAAGTCGCTAAGTCGTGTCCGACTCTTGTGGCCCCATGGACTGTAGCCCGCCAGTCTCCTCTGTTCCTGAGATTCTCCAGGCAAGAATACTGGAGTGGGTTGCCATTTCCTTCTCCAGGGGGATCTTTCCGACCCAGGAATCGAACCCGGGTCTCCAGCATTGCAGGCATATTCTTTACTGACTGAGCTACAAGGGAAGCCTAAGATCACCTTAAAAAGTCAAAATTCCAAATTTGGAGAAATGTGTAATAGCAAATTATGTGATTTTAGAAGGGTTCAGTCAGTTGTATTTTTACATTTCTATATCTGGATACCGCTAGCATCTTTCAGGGTCTCATAGAGCGTCCAGTTACAATCAGCACGCTGAGGCAGGGCGAATTTTTGTTTTGTTCAAGCCCCGGGGCCCTGACTTCTTTCGGTCTGCAAACACCATAGCGGTGATTAGAAGAAACGGTCTCCCCAGGAAAGTTACAGGAATCCAGTTGGTCACCTTTACACCACAGAATCACCACTTAGCTGGCTTTTAAAGTTACGCTGGGCCCCAGACACAGGCAGATTTCACACACTACTGGTTTCCAGTGGAAAGGGAACTGCGCTTTGAACCGGGAAAAGTTGCAAGCATCCTTGTCGGGGTCTCTGCCCAGGCCGCGGCTCATCGCTCCGCACCCCGCCCCACCTATTGGTTCGGTCTTTAGCTCTGCACCCCCAGGTACGCGTCTCCGAGTCGGAGTGAAAAGGCATTTTCAGTCTTTCAAGATTCCGGCCCAAAGCGGCCGGAACTAAGTTGGGCCGGACCAGCCCAGGTCGGAATAGCCCTGCGCCCGGAAGCACCGCGGCTTCCCGGCCGGGGGTGGGGCGCGTCTCGCCCGGCACCTGTGTCCGCCGCGTGAAACCTGGCTGGCCGAGGGGCCCTCCTGCTTCCCAGGCCCCAGCTCTCCCCGGGGCCCGCACCCCTTACCGCGCCGGCGGCCGGCCTCGGCCGAAGGTGGTGGCGGGCGGCGCAGCAAGCGCGCGGCCAGGAAGCTCCGAGGGGCCTACCCCCCTCCCCACCGCGCACCTGCCTGGGGTCCGCCGGCCCCTCCCGGCCCGCGTCCCGGTCACGTGGGCCCCACCCCTTGGGCCCAGCTCACCTGAGCGGCCACCTGCCGAAGCGCCCTCGCCGCCCGCGGCTCCGAAACCCAGATCGGGCTCCTGGGGCGGGGCCGGGCCGAGCTTCGCCCCGCCCGGCTTTGTCAGGCCCAGACTCCCGCCTGGGGCTTGGGCGGGTCGGTGTCCCCCACCCCCGCCAACCACACCTTACAGCAATAGCTTCGGATCAGGCTCCGCTGGGAGAGCTCTGGAAAGGTCTTTAAAAGAAAAGAAAGTGAAGTCGCTCAGTCGTGTCCGACTGTTTGTGACCCCATGGACTGTAGCCTACCAGGCTCCTCGGTCTATGAGATTTTCCAGGCAAGAATACTGGAGTGGGTTGCCATTGGATTAAACCCTCCGGAGTGTTCTTTGCAAGCTTGCCATTCCCTTCCTTCCCTACTTTTGAAAAAGTTTGGCACTGGATGAAGGAGACTCGTGTCCTATGTCCAATGATACATGGCAGACAGTGCATGTTAGGAAACATTGAAATACAGAAGAAACAGAAAGAAATTCAATATTTTAATTTTATATAAATTACGTAAATAGTTTCCAGAAAGTTATCTAAAATATTCCACTGTACAACATATAAAAATGGCATCTGAGAAGCTAGAGACCAGAGAGAAATTGTGAATAAGGCACAAAGTTTATTTACACTCATAATTGCATTTATAATTCTTATTTACAGCCCATAGAGTTTCTGTGTTCTGAATTACTCCTTCACATTTTCTGGTATTTGGCATAACGTTCAAATGCACTTGATACACACTGACCTCCTCTCCCAACACCACTCACAAGACTAAATAAATACTAGAGGAAAAAACTGAGATTATATCAAGGTTTGAGCTTCTATTTACTTCAACATAACAGAGGTCAGTTCTCTGTGCTGAAATACTAGGAGAAGAATTAACAAACTAATTCACCTGAAGTCTATTATCACCGTTCAAGTACCACTGAATAACATGAGTGTGAATCTGTCAGTTAACAGTCTCATGGGCAGGCTGCTTTCTATGTCCCATCGCTCTCATAGTCTTCTATTATCATGTCTTCTTCTTCCACATCTCCCTGGGCTGAAAAGGGCTGAGGCTGGCTGGCCGGCAGTTCATTCCCACTATTCTGACTCAGAGGAAGAGACCAGGTTTCAGGTTCAGCGCTTTGAATGGGTTCACCCAGTGCTTCCTCTGCAGACTGCCCTCCAGTGAGCTGGGCTTCATCTCCGCTGTCCACCTCTATCATTCCATTCTCCCTGTCAGTCAGGGCTTCCATTTTCAACCTGCCAGATTCATAACACAGGCACTAATAATAATCAAAGGAGAGGATTCTTTTAAATTACATCAAGAGTTTGAAGATTATAAAGCCATCTCCCGTGGTCTCTCATTTACCTTCCTTGTGCTTTTTAACCAGGCACTCCAGTTTATTTAATAATATAAACAAAACTAAAAGGTAAACGACAAACTGAATAAATCATTACAACTTATATAATACAAGTTAATTAATATCTTTAGTAAACAGTTCTTATGAAAATAAAAAATTAAGTGAAATAAAAAACAGATATAAAACATGAACAGAGAGCTTACAGAGAAGAATGGTTACTAAATAAATTGCTTAACCTAATCTGTAATTTTAAAATGGAAATTAAAATAACATTGTCATCTTTCAAACTGGAAAAGATCTTTAAGATAATAAAACCCAGTGGTGGAAAGCATTAGGAGAAAAGAACATGCTTAAACATTGTAAGTGGGCATTAAGATTGGCAAAACATTCTTGGATGCAATCTGGCAATATAGAGCAAAGGTGTATATCCATTGATTTAGCAATTTTATTTCACAGAATTCATCCTACATAAATAGTATTTGATATACATGATGATTTAGCTTCAAGGAAGGTTGTAATAACAAAAGCTGGAAACAAGCTAAATTAATACAGAACAAGGTGTAGGTTCAATTAAAGGAAACTATGCAGCTATTAAATAGAAACATTAAATATCAAGTTTAAGTATCAGAATATTCAACATTATCAATATAAATCAAAGATAATGTTAAATATGGTAAGTGAAAGACAACAGTACCAGTCATTGTGATAAGGAGCACCGACAAATCCTGCCTCCCAATTCAGATCAAGTACTTGAACCAATAATAAAATAGTGACTCTCGTTCTTTTAATTACATCTTAGGAGGAAAAAGACAACAGAAGACAACTGTCTTCCCTTGATTTTTATGTCATAATCTTGGAGGGAAAGGAGCCAGTGAGAATAGCTGGTCCTTCTTTGATTAAGACAGAAGTGAGGAAAAATGGAAAGTTTGTAAAAGGTCTGAGCCCTGATCATATCCCACTGGGATGATGCTCTAAAATCCACCCATTATTATCTTCCTGTAAAAGGAAAGGTGCGCTCCCCATAGCTAAGTCACTGTACAGAAGAAACCATTAAACAAAGGCCTTTATTGAATCTATGAAGGTAGAGGGAAAAAAAATCCCAGATAAGCAAGTTTTCCATTTGGGACCAGGAATAGGAGAACTAGTAGAAGGGGTACTAGGTGCCGTTTCTATCATTTACTCTCACCCTTAAACCAGGATGTGAGTGCTTTCTAAACCTTTTTTAGAATGCCTGAGTGCATAATTTGATCTTATAAATAAGCCAAGTAGAAATGAACTACAAGCACTGTGTTAATCACTGATATTAGCCTAGAAACTATTTTGCAATAGAATGAACAGTATAGATGGAGATTTATCCCTATATTTATATATTTTTTTCACTTGTCTGAATTTTCAATGATAAAGAAATAAAAAGTTCCTGACTATCACACACTCCAAATATATGCTAAGAACACATTAAGCAAAGGGGTTTTCAGTTATGCAAAATTTGCTGAACTCAAGGATTTTAAAGATTCCACTGCCTTTGTAATCCAATGATTCTATCTAACCTGATTCTGAACTGGTGAAAAACGCTGTTATATGTAATAAATACAATAGATGGGTCTACAGTGTGATCATATAGTCTTTGATCACTGGTACAACATATATTTCTTAACCTTTACAGATATCATTTATTGACTATATAATGAATAAATAGATAAAGTATTTGGTGGTTATTTAGGTAACAGCTCTTTGAAAATGAAAATGATCAGCTTACCTTCCAAAGTGTCGCTTTAGAGGAAGTCTTCCAATATCTTGGATAAAAGAAATCTGAGCTAAAACAGAAATTTTAAAAAAGTTTTAAACAGACATTTCTCCCAAAGAAGAATGGCAAAAAAGCACATGAAAAAATGCTTAAGGTCACAAATTGTTAGGAAAATGCAAACCAAAACCATGAGACACTACATCACACCCCTTAGGATGACTATTAACAAAAAAACTCAGAAACCAACAAGGTGACAAGGATGTGGACAAAGCTGTAGGATATAAAATGGTGTGACTGCTATGGAAAATGGTAAGGTAGTTCCTCAAAAACATAAAAACAGAGTAACTATATGATCTAGCGATTCCACTCTGGCTATATGCCCAGGGAAGAAAGAAACTGAAAGCAAGGTCTTGAAGAAACATCCGTATACCCATTTTTATAACAGCCACATTATTGGTGATAGTCAAGAAGTGGAAGCAACCTGTGTCCATCAAAGGTGAATGGATAAACAAAATGTGATAAATATATATACAATGTCATATTACCCAGCTTCAAGAAGGAAGGAAATTCTGACACATGCTATAATGTGGATAAACCCTGATGACATGCTAAGTGAAATAAGCCAGTCATAAAAAAACAAATATGGTATGATTGCACTAAAGTGGGGTACTGAGGGTGGTCAAATTCATAGACAGAGAGTAGGCAGTGTTTTCAGGGGGTAGCTAGCATGGGGGTGGAAGGGAGGTGGTTAGTGTTTAATGTGGGTAGCTTCAATTTTTCAGGATGAAAAAGTTCTGGAGATTGGCTGCCCAACAAAGTAAATATACTTAAGACTACTGAAAAGTGAAAGTCGCTCAATCGTGTCCAACTCTTTGTGATCCCATGGACTATAGAGTCCATGGAATTCTCCAGCCCAGAATACTGGATTGGGTAGCCTTTCCCTTCTCCAGGGGATCTTTGTACTTAAAGATAGTTTAAGATGGGTGCGTCCTTACTAAGGGAATCCACCTGCCAGTGCAGGAGACAAGTTTGATCCCTGGTCCAGGACGATCATACGTGCTGTGGAACAACTAAGCTGGCGTGCCACAATTACTGAGCGTGTGCTCTAGACCCGGGAGCTCCAACTACCGAAGCCTGAACACTCCAGAGACTGTGCTCCACAACAAGAGAAGCCGCTGCAACAAGAAGCTTGTGCACCGCAACGAGAGAGTAGCCCCCGCTTGCCACAGCTAGAGAAAAGCCTGTGCAGATACAAAGACCCAGCACAACCAAATCAATAAACAAATAAAATAGTTTAAGATGGTAAATGTTATGTTATGAGGAAATATTTACTCAAGAATGCCTAACAGCAAAGAGTCTCACATTTGAGTCATGATCTGCTCTTCCCCTTCCTCAACTTGGGAGATACTTCACTCCAGGTGGACGCAGCCAAGAACACAGAGCTTCCCCTACAGAGTGTCGCCAGCCGAGAGTTTGGGGCTCCCTTTCTCCACCCAGCCCCGAGCAAAGGATGGAGACTCTACCCCAGGGCACAGCAGTGCAAGAACACTGCCTCCTCTTTGAACTGCAATCACCCTCGCCCCCAACTCATTTGTAGGGCAGAATGTCCCCAGTGGGAGAGCCCAAGCCTAGATCATCAGCGGCTCCCTTCAGCTGAGCACACACGTAGAAGAGTGGCTCAGAGATTTTGCCCAGAGGCCTCCTATAGGAAAAGACCGCTCTGAAGCTCTGCCCAGAGGAACTGGCTCTATAAGAAACAGAATGTTGGGGAAGTTCAAGCCAAGGGGCCCTCTTGAAACCAATAGCCCCTCTTAATTAAGACTAACAAGCTGAGCAAAAGCCAGCTAGTTTACCAGAAAAGAACTAGGAAAGAGACAAGTAAGAAGATCCACCCCCCTTCCCCTGGGTCAGATCAAACCTGACACTCGCTTCAAGGTTTACACATGCCCACATTTAACTGGATCAGACTGTGGAATAATTTATAACCCCTTGACACTATTGAAAACAATAGAGGAATCTGACAGTAACTACTTAAACAGAACAGGTGGGTGTGATATCAAGCAAGGCAAACAATTTAACAAAAATAAGGGAAAGAGACAGTTACAAACAGCCCTCCTGTCATCTCATGGTGATTGTGGGCATGTCCAAAGCTGAGCTCACTGAGGAGTGACAGAAGCTTCACACTGTAAGGGAAACAGACTTCATCAATAGTTTAGCCAAATCACTAAACAATTAATTAACAAACAACAGAAAACACAAGCCCCAGAGAGTGGAGGTGACTCAGTATCCAGAGGAGCTACAATATATTACCCAAATTAGCCCAGTTTTCAACAGAACATTGTGAGATGATACAAAGAAACAAGAAAATGTGATCCATACACAGGAGAAGGGTAGGTAACAGAAACTCTGAGAGGGACCAGACATTAAACTCAACAGAAAAAGACTTCATGGACAGGAGCCATTATAAAGATTTTCAAAGAACAAAAGGAAACCTTATTTAAAGAAGTCATGAGAGCTATAATGACAATGGTTCATAAAATAGGGAATATCAGTAAAGAGAACTGTGTTAGTCACTCAGTTGTGTCCAACTTATAGGCTGTATCTCGCCAGGATCCTCTGTCCGTGGAATTCTCTAGGCAAGAATATTAGAGTGGGTTTCTATGCCCTTCTCCAGGGGATCTCCCGACCCAGGGATTGAATCCAGGTCTCCCGCACTGCAGGCAGATTCTTGACCGTGTGAGCCACCAGGGAAGGCCTTAATAGAGAAGAAAATTGCAAAAAGAACCAAATGGAAATCTGGACTTGTTTGAACAAGGAGAAGAAACAATCCGTAACCCTGAACACAGACTGACAGAGATTATGCAATGAAAGAGAAAACAGAATGCTTTTTTAAAGCCTTCCAACAAACACTAATGGAGGACTAGCAAAGAGGATGGAGAGAAAGAAGAAGAAACAGTGATAATGTCTGAAATGACACAGTAAATAAAATGAAAGAAATGGGATAAAATTTGATGAATAAGAAGAAAAAAATTGATGAATAAAAAGAAAAGCCAAAACATCCTATTTTTGACTATATTTGTGAACCTTCTAAAGTTTGCAAAACAAACTCTATGAGAGCTCTTGGACACCTACCTTTTTAAAAATCCAATATATGACACCATTAGGATTTTCAAAAACAGCTTTTTGATATGGAAAACCTGAGTTGTGATCCTGGAATCTGAACTTGTAACTAGTGGATATAATGATTCTCCAGAAGATTCCAGCGTGAGTAATGCAAACCAATACTTCTCAAACATCTGCATAAGAATCACCTGGAAAATCTCATTAAAATGCAGATCAATTCAGCAGGTCTTGACTGAGGCCTGAGATTCTGCATTTTTCTCCAGCTTCCAGGTGATGCTGACGAGTCTTGTCCAAGGGGACTCTTATTAAATCAAACCAATTCACTTTCCCACAGTGGGAATGGGACAAAGAATGTGGCCAGCTGTGCCAACATGAGTTGGTGGCAACAGGCTGGAGCTGAAGGAATAGCCTGCATGGTTAGGAGATAGGTTATAGACAGAAGAATTAAGCAAATATATTTAGCAAAGTGGGAGACAGGTCCATATCCACTAAAAGGAACCAGAACTCCTAGAGATTTCTAAGTCCAAAAATAGACTTTTTTTGGGCAGCAAAGTATTAAATAATTCTGGAACATTTTGTATCAGAAACTACTCTAAGAGTAAAGGCAAAGTCACCTAAAGCAGCTTGCATTGGCCAAATCTGGGCCAAAATAAATAATGATAGTGCAAAACAACAGCTGACAAAGAATCCAGACTCCATACTAATGAAAACAAACGGAAGAGGGTGAAGCGATACCTTACAGCAGAATTTACCAACAGGAATGGAGAAGGAATAATGCCATTAGAAAATCGTGACTTGCCAACTATCACAGATTCAGGAAATAATTATCAAAAGATGCTGTGACCAGTGGGTGAAATTTTAATGAGATACAGGATATTTACATAGTCTCAAAGTGTCTCCCCACAAAACACTTAATGATTTTACATTAGAGAACCTCAGAGATAATTACCTTACAAAATAATTAAAGTTAACTTTACCAGCATGGTATAAACAGACACTGTATTCTCCTGATGTGATGCACTGAGAAGAACATGGCATCACTTTTGTGGTATTCCTGACAAAAATACATACCTGTATCCACTCAGACAGATAAACCCAAATCCTCAGATAAACCGAAACTGAGGGACAGTCCATTTTGTAACAATCTTATATGTTTCAATTTGCAATGGACAGGGGTGGGCCAGTGGTTAAGAATCTGCCTTCCAATGCAGAGGACACAAGACTGATCCCTGGTCAAGACCTAGGATCCTACAGACCACGGAATAACTAAGTCCATGCGCCACAACTACAGACGCCCACGTGCCGCAGCTCCTGAGTCTGCGTGCTCTAGAGCCAGTGCTCCGCAGCCGGAAGCCAGGGTGCCCAACAAGAGAAGCCCGTGAGCCTCAACTAGAGAAGCCCTTGTGTGCCGCAAGCAGGGAAAAACCCTGCATACTGCAAGGAAGACCCAGTGCAGCCAAAAAAAAGACATAATGGACAAAGAAACAACAAGGTACTATTCTAAATCAAGGAGACTGAAGAGATAGCAACTGAATAGCTAAGTGAATCATCTGATCTTGCACTGGATTTTTGGACAAGAAAGAGAACAAGTTTTTGTTGTTATTTTGCAAAGGGCATTATTAGGACAACTGGCAAAATTTGAATGGGGTCTAAAAATTATAAATGGGGTCTAATAATTAAACTATGAATTAGCGGTAATGTATCAAAATTAATTTCCTGATTTTGTTGTAAATATTGTGGTGATATGGGAGAATATCCTTGGTTTCAGGAAGTACATGCTGAAGTGTTTAAGAATAATGGGCATCATGTCTGTACTTTCCTCAAACATGGTTCAGAAAAAATATATTTGTGTACAAGTGTGTATAAAGACAAAGAAAACAAGGCAAATATGGTAAAAATGAAACACTGAGGAATCTTTGTGAAGGATATACAAGAATTTCCTTTGTACCATTCTTGTAATTTCTAAGTTTAAAAGCTAACGTAATCTGAGAGTTCCCTGGCGATGCAGTGGTTAGGACTTTACATTTTCACTGCTAAAGGCCCAGGTCTAATCCCTGGTCAGGGAACTATGATCCTATAAGCCACACAGCACAGCCAAATAAATATGAGTATAATCTAAAATTAATAGGCAAGCATACGGAACTCTCTGGATTCTGACTCACAGATTAAACATGCACACTATTCAAAAGTCATCTCACTTCTGCCTATAAATATAGAATATTTAAAATTTTTAAGTATCAATATTCTTAAAAGATGAAACTCTTGTATGAAGGTAGACATTTACTCAATAATCTTCTCTTCTGATCATTCATAAGACAAACACTATCATTGAAATTTATGAGAAGTTTTGGGACTTCCTAGCAGTCTAGTGGTTAAGATTCTGCCTTCCAATGCAGGGGGCGTGGGTTCATTTCTTGATCAGGGATCTAAGGTCCCACATACCATGGGATGTGGCCAAACAATAAAAAGAAATAAAACTTATGAGAAGTTTGATGAGTTATGTAATAGATTATATTTTCAATATTACACAAATTCTCTGTTCTACCTTGAAGATCAGCACCACAGACATGTGACCTAAGACTGTTAATGAAATATGGCCCTTAAGATATATGTTAAAAAAGAGAAAAAAAAAAAAAAGAGAAACAACGGATGGAAAACTGCTCTTCAAGAAAGGCAAACCTCGGTACACATATATCGGGCAAGTGGGTATCACACAGGTTTTTGGCCGCACGGAGTCTCTGTGCAGCGTGTAGGCTTTCTTGAGTTGCAGCAGGTGGGCTCAGCTGCTTCACAGCGTGTGAGATCTTTGAACCCACATCCTCTGCATCGGACGGTGGATTCTTAACCACTGGACCACCAGGGAAATCTCTCACTTTTTTTTAAAGCATTACTTATAACTTCAAAATTAGGAAAAACAATGTAAATATACTATTAATGGACACTATTTGTAATACTGAATCAACCAAAATACATTATCAACAAGGTTGAATGAGTTAGATCTGAATATACTTTAGCATTGCTGCTATTACGGACTAAATGTTTCTGTCACCTCAAAGTCATATTTTGAATCCTAACGCCTTTAGGAGATGGGGCTTTGGGAGGTGCTTAGGTCATGAGGGTAGAGCCCTCATGAATGGGATTAGTGTCTTTATAAAAGAGACCCCAGAGAGAGCTTTCTTCCTCCTCTCTTTACCACGTCAGAATACAACAGGATGGCCATCTGCAAGATCAAAAGTAGGCCTCACCAGACACTGGGTATGCTGGCACCCTGATTTTGGACTTCCCAGCCTCCAGAGCTCCTTTGCACTAATTTATAAAATATGGCGTTCTATGTATGATAAGTGACAAAAGCAAATTAAAGATCACTTTCATTATTATATCTGCACAGAAAAAAGTCTAGAAGAATTTACACCAATCTGTGAAAAGGAATTACCCATGGTTTATAGAGGACTTTCGATTTTTACTTTTATACTTCTTTTTTTTATCAAAAAGCAGTATTAATTCTGATTCAAAAAACAACGGGGAAAAAACTGAGTGTCAGTGGTACACAGAAATGACTTGATGCACAAAAATATAATGTTATAAAACACTACTTCTTGGGAATAATAAAAACCCATGTATATTACCTTGATTTCTCATTGGAATGGTTAGCAAAGTGAGGTATGGCAATAGCTGAGTCTGGAGGCACAAGGCTGGTAAGCAGAAATCAGAAAAAAGTGCTTTTGCTGCCAGGCAATTTTCCCGATACTGTAGAGAGAAAAAAAAGGTGAAATGAAAAATAAAAATTTAAATATGGATATTTATTCCTACACATAAGTTTATTATGTCACAATATGTGTGGGTTTCTACACTAGATACTTTAGAAGTTTATCTCATCAGTCTTCTTTTCTGGCCGCATCAAGCAGCTTGATTAGTCCTTTCTAACTGTCCTGTTCTTGTTCAACTGCTAAGTCGTGTCTGACTCTGAGACCTCATGGACTGCAGCACCCCAGGTTTCCTTGTGCTTTGCTGTCTCCCGGAGTTTGCTCAAACTCATGGCCATTGAGTAGGTGATGCCATCCAAGCATCTCATCCTCTGTCTCCTCCTCCTCCTGCCCTGTCTTTCCCAGCATCAGGGTCTTTTCTAGTAAGTCCTAGTATTATCTAACAAAGCACTTTATCTGTGCAACTAATTCACATTTGATATAATAGCAGAAAGAACAACACCTTAGGTAGAAGGTCCTTAAAAAAATTAAAGGATTTCTGTTTATGAGCATACACATACACCAATTATGTGAAGATACTGTTTCTCAATAAAAGAATGTATTTTCTTCAGTTAAGAGAGGTGCAGTGTTATGGTGATGGCAAGAGAAATATAATCTCTAGCGTTTCAGAAGCCCACGGTTGTAGATCACTTATATGTAACAAATGAAAAATTAATACACATGCTATAAAGAGCAAAGCAAGTCGATAAGGGACATAAATTGCTTACAGTTGCTCCAAGAAATCCACTGGAAGATTTTTCTCAAGTAATGAATGATACTTTCATATTTTAGCTACATGAATTTAGAACTGGAAGACATCTTAGAGATGACCTAGTTCAGGGGTCACAAAGTCAGATGCTACAGGAGGTCAAGCAGGTAATAGAAATCAGTGCAGCAGAATATCTGGGGACAGCGGCACCCATCACTCCCGCCACCAAGGGGCAGGTTATACTTGGCTTGAGCCAATTACAGCCATGTAAAATATGGACCAGTGTTGCCCTCTTTTTTTTTTTTTTCCCCAGGACACTCAAGAAATTCTGAGGCCAGAATTTCTTATCTGAGTTTTAACTATTAAACTAGTTTTTAAACATGGGCAATTCATTAAAAAATCTATTTGTGTTGTGTGTTGTATTCAAATTGTGAGCCACCTGTTTTTGACTTCTAAATAATCCAGTCCTATACATTTATAGCTGTGGAATCAGAATCTAGAGGCATACTAGGTGAAATAACTTGTCCAGATGGTTAGAGGTAAAGCCAGGATTTATTTTCAACTGAAACAAAAATATAACTACAGGCATACCTCAGAGTATTGTGGGTTCAGTTTTAGACCACTTCAATCAAGTGAATATCACAATAAAGCAAGTCACACAAATGCTGTGGTTTTCCAGTGCATATAAAAGTTATGCTCACATTAGACTATAGTCTATTAAAGCGTGCAACATAGTTTAATGAAAAATTTCTGCTGCTGTTTAGTCGTTAAGTTTTGTCCAATTCTTTGTGACCCTAAGGACTGTAGCCCACCAGGCTCCTCTGTTGATGGGATTTCTCAGGTAAGAATACTGGAGTGGGTTGCCATTTCCTTCTCCAGAAGATCTTCCCTACCTAGGGATTGAACCCATGTCTCCTGCTTAGCAGGTGGATTCTTTACCACTGAGCCACCTGGAAAGCCCACTAATTAAAAAATTCATTGCTTAAAATATGCTAACCATCACCTGAGCCTTCATCCAGTCATGATTTTTTTTTTGCTGGTGAAGAGTTTGAAATATTGTATAAAAGTATGACACAGAGTAAGCAGTGCTGTTGGGAAAATAGTTCTGACAGACTTGCGTGATGCAGGACTGCCACAAACCTTCGATTTGTAAGAAACGCATTATCTGCAAAGCACTTTAAAAAAGTGCAATGAAACAAAGCAGGCCTGTATACTTTGATTCCAATAAAACAGGCATATGCTTTCAAATTTTGAGTGCTTTTTCTTTAAAAAAGCATTTAAGAAGACTGTCCTTTTAATGTTTTATCATAATGCTAAGAAAACTAAAAGCCTTAGCCACTATTTCTTATTAAGAATGAAAGATCATTTTTCTCTTAAATAAAAAAAATAGATTTATTGGGATATAATTCACACACCATAAGGAGTTCACTTATTGAAAATGTACCATTCTCTTTTTTACCTTTTTATTTATTAGAAACCACTGGGGTTTGTGCAAGGGTCGAAAACTTGATCCCCCTCCTTGGCAATGAGCAAATCCTCGGGATTTGTTGGAATGTATGACACCTCTCGTAGCTATAGATGTACTATATTCCCTGAGTGAAGAGCGTGTCTAAAAAAGAATAAAAAATAAAGAAAATAAGAGATTTGTAAGATAGTACTTATTGGTACTACTGACTCCCCAAAAAGGCTAACCGTATTTATTTACTACATAGTCATTTTTTTCACATTCACCATAGCCCTAAACATAATAATGCCACAAAATTATCTGAAGAAAATTCAGCGGAGACATAGCCACCAAATGCTATGTGCGACTATTAACTGTGTATCAGACGGGGTGGTAGGGATAACTTTAAATACATTTTTGAAGTAACTGGGAAGCAGGAAGGAGGATAGTATCCTTACTGAATTTATGTTAATTATAATACATACTGATTATATTAATTCTCTTTAGGTGTGATAATGCTATTGTGGTTGTAATAGAGCAGTGTCCTTATCCATGCTTAAGTAAGTGCTGTGATGCTCCAATTACTTTCCAAGTATTCAGCCAAAACAAGTGTGTAAAAATACAGACTAAGCAAATGTGGAAAAATGTGAAAACTGATGAACAAAAGTTAAAGGTGTTCAGATAGTCATTGTATATTCTATTTGTCAGTAGAGTTATAAAATTTCAAAATAAAAAAAGCAATATAAAATAATTAAGCAAATGCAACTACTAAATAGTGAAACTCTAAGTATATAACAGAAACTGTATCATAAATGTTTAAATGCTGGAAATATGGCTAGCATGACCAGGGAACTGAATTTTTAATTTCACTTAAATAGCCATGTGTATCTAGTGACTACTATACCAGTCAGAGCAAAGTTAAAATATTAAGAAAAATTACAAGCTTTATAATGAATAATTTCAAATTTTAAATAAATAAATTTAAAAACTCAGAAAGCACAGAAAGTAGTACAGGGCATTCCCTGGTCAGGGAACTAAGACCCCACATGTCACATGGTATGGCCAAAAGAAAAAATGAAAAGAAAGTAGCACATTCCTTCCCTTCAATCTACTTTTCAATTTGTCAAGTTTTCCAACTATGTATTAGTTTTATTATTACAAAATAACTTTAGAAAAAATTAGTGCTACATTAACATAGAAAAAGCAGATTCACTGCAGAAGTTTCACTGCGAACACTGGTTGCATGAAATTAATTTTGTCATAGTTATTAAAAAGTTAATTAAAATAATGTCACGTAAGTATGAATAAAAGTAAACTTTCTTTCTCAGTTCTGAGGAAATAGTCATAAACCAAACACTTAAGTCTTACATTCCAGTCACCACTGAGGATATCCGCAAAACTCAGAAATTCACTGGCTCTCACAAGATCATCCACTTCCGTGAAGAAATCTACATAGTTCTGGTGAAGATATAAATTAAATAACTCTCCTGGCATGTGTGACATTTCTACTACTTCCTATAAAAAATAAAGCATATATAATTTTAGTAAAAATTCACTGGTTAAATTTATATGGACACAAATGTAAATAGCATGTATTGTGTAAATAGTACTAGGTATTATTAAAGACTTTACCTCAGGCTGAACAAGCAGTGTATCCCGGTCATACTCTGATAAATGAGAAGGTAATCGAGGTGAGTCTACTTCTGTTACAGGTGTGCCTACAAAAAAAAACGTCTGGGATTATTAAAAAACAACACCATCTTTATATAGCACCTCTCATTTGAAAATTTTTCAACAGGTGATTTTTTTTTAATAGTTGATTTTTATGTTTAATTCCACTTATAATCCAAAAATACTCTAAGTACATTTTCCTGCTATGTCTTCCTTACGTCGTGCCAAAGAGTATCTGACCTATCTTAGCTCTTTCTTGAAACTGAACCTAATGTATGACATTCTGAAAAATGGGGTTTTTAAATTTTAATTGTAAGATAATAAGATATTTTTAAAAAATGAATAATGTTTTCTTACGTTTACAATATAGTATTTTCCCCAAAGCTCTGAAGAGAAAGAGGGAAACATCTTTGCCACCAATAGCTTGAACCTCCTGATTTTCAAATATCCTATCAGTTTTTTGTCTTCGTTTTGATTTTGACAGCACAACATCTGATTTTAAGGAAGACATTCCTTTTTTCCTTGGCCGTAAATTGTTCTTTCCTAAATAATATACACCAAAGAAACAATATTTAAAATAAAATTAAAACATGAAAAGTAAAACAGAACATTTCAGATATAGTTACACTAAGTATTCTACTTTAAATGCTTTTCTAATAAATAATAATGAGGTATACAAACTGAATCAGAGCCCTCTTTCAGTTACTAAACTACTAAGGACATAAAATGTCATCTGAAAGTATGTCATGAGCTAGATTTAATCTTCAGTGACTGAAATTATGTAGTCCCACCAGAACTATTTACACAAGTAAGCTTGATCTATACAATTCATTTTTCTCCTTAAGTTTTGTGTATGTGTGTCAAATACATAATAAACACTGCAACAATAAAAATAAATAAAATATGACTTGACACCTTTCAAATTTTCACATACACAATGACATACTAATATAGTTATATTACCTTGGTTTCTCACAAAGGCAAGGTACTATTCTTGGTGCATGGTATGTACTAACCAATTCAGTCCTCACAATAACTATGAAGGAAGAACGATTACTATACAGAGTAAAGAAATGAGACATAAAGAGGTTAAGTAAATGGCTAAGGTCATCAGCTAGCAAGTGATTTGAATCTGGGCAGTCTGGTTCTGCAAACCCTGCTTAACAATGACTCTATATTACTTCTTTACTGATTTGGGCAGTCTCCAACTTCTGAATATGCCCATGTTCATATTTCACTGGGAAATCTACTTTTGAAAATTCAGAATGCATGATTTTAGAAAACCAGCCTGGAAGAGCAGAAACACAGAATCTGGGTTTTCAATTGTAGTACTATCTCATTAGGCTGGTCTGAGAATTAGATGAAAAAACATACAACTGCTAATATAGTTTCTAACCCACCCCAAAATTATTATTTTCTTCCTTCTGAAATTTCTGAGTTCAGAGCAATAATATTATAAACGGTAGTCAGGATCTCAAACTGGCCCACTCCTAATTCTAGTAGTGAACCTAAGGATAATTTACATTTATGTTTCTATAGGAAGAAGCAGAATTCTGGTTTTGGTTGAGTTAAAATGTCTAATTCTTTACAGTTATTTTGAAAAACAAAGATGAAACTAAGTGAACAGGTTACACTTGTGGATAGAAACTAGATTTCAGGTGGATTTTGAGAGCACCAAAGAGCTATTAATTTTTTAAGGTCAATCTCTCAATGTTAAGCATCGAGTAGGTCACCTGTTAAAAGTTTTCTGATGATGACTGTGTGCAGTAAATTATGATCATTAAGAATAAAAATTAATTCATTCCCATTAGTGGGGCTATCTCTTTACTTCAGCATGGCTAGGCACTCCTTTTGTTTCTTAATAAGTGGAAATATATTTGTTAAACATATCTTATATAAACCAATATCAAACTCTAACAGCTGGCCATTTCAGAACTCAGTATGTGTCAAGCCCTGGAATAAACACTCTGTATTACCTCACTTACTCTTCACATAACTTGATGAGACAGGTGCTCATATAAGAGGTGAAAAAATAAAGGCATGGAAAGACTAAGTAACTTGCACGATTAAGTCACTAAAAAGTGGCAGAGCCACAATTTTTTCCCAGAAAGTCTCATTCCAAATTAACTTTGAAAGGTAAAGTGGCAAACTATGTAAATAAGTTTTACCTCAGATATACAAATATATATGGTGACACGTTCATAGGGGTGTGTCTATGTACACATACATACATAATTTTATTATTTTGTCTCAATAAAAAATATAAGTGGGTATATATCAATTTCAAGTTAAAGTATGTTTAATTTAATTTCATTTCATGAACAAGAAAAAGTTAGTCACCTAATTAATATTATGAGTGTATCTTTACCAATTACCTGTTGAGGAAGAAAACTGGAGGCTATTTATTGCACTTCTGATATCACCAGAGCATCCTTGACAGAGAAACTCTAGAGAAGTTTTATCAGGGACAATTTTTCCTCCATTCTAAAATGAAACAATTAAAATTTTAAAAATATATGTTTTCTAAAACAAAAACCAAAACTCTCTATTTTCTAAACTTAATGGAAGTATATTAGAATCTTTCAAATTTGCATGCCAAAAAGCCTACATGTTAAATAGTCTGCTTATGAAGGTACAAGTGTCAATGACCCCTTAAAGTAAATAATCAAGATTATAAAACAGTTTTACTTTTTTACTTGGACTAGGCTATATAATATTTTGAAGTTCTCTCACTATATATATATATATATATATATATACACACACACATATATAAAATGTATAGATACACACATATACATATATGCACAGAGAGAGACCTCAAAATATAATACAATGCAATAAAACTAAATACACAAGAAAATTTGAAACTTATATGAAAATCCCTACACTGGAGTCTTCACCATATTTGTATAGTCTGTTGAGTATTAAAAAACCACAACTGCATCAACTCATATTTAAACCCTAAACTTCATAGTTATTTAAGGTATATGATATATCACATTTCACATCCTTGGTAGATCAAGTGTAACGCAAGAGAAATTTATCCTCTCTTTTCCCTTCAGAAATTCTTAAATAGTTTACCGACAATATGACTTTAGCTGGATTCATGTGATTGCTCAAAGGTGAACCCATTTCAGGTCCTGTAAAAATTGCTTAAAACAGAAAAACAGTACTGTGCTATGATTTTCAATATATTTTTAACTGTATTAATAATGAAAGCTGTCTTAAAAGTTCTTTATGCAAGTTAGTATACTTTTAGTCTCCACGATTCCAACTTTGTCACAACTGCTAACATTTTGGTAGGAACCTTTCCAGACCATTTTTTGTGCTCATACAACTGTAAGTATATATAGTATCTATAAGTATATACAAAGAGCTAGTTTTTTAAACACAAGTGGGGATCATATGTATTATTCCATTCTTTATGATCTATGTTAGTTCCTTTAAATCTATATAATTAAAAAAAATTATGGTTATACAGTAATTAAACTAATACTTCTGTCAATGAAGGGATATTTACGTTTCCATTTTTTTCCAACCATTCCAGACCTCTCTCTCTATATATATATAGATACACACATACTATATATATAGTTGATCCTTGTATAGTGTGGGGTTAGTGACAGGAGCCTCTCTCAGAGATAAAAATCCAAGTATAACTTATAGTTGACCCTCTGCAGCTGTAGTTCTGATTCTTTGGATTCAACCAATCATGGATCATGTAGTACTGTAGTATTTACTGAAAAAAATGCATATATATGTGGACCCATGTAGTTCAAGAGTCAACTGTATATACCTTTGCCAACATGCATGAATACTTCTGTAGAGTGTCGTGCAAAGTGTCTGTAACATTTACCAGTTTTATTTTTCCCAGCAATGGTAGGTGAGAGTGTCCATTTTTCCTTATCTTTGGCAACGCTGTTTATCAATCTTTTTCTCTGATTACTAGCAGGCCTGAATACCTCTCATGTTTACTATCCATTTGTCTTTCATTCCCATGTTTGTCTTTTATCTTTGTTTACCATGTCTTCTGTTATTTCCTAAGTTTCCCATTTTTTTGAAGTAAATCCATGGCTCTCAGGTTTTTTTTGTTTGTTTAGGAAGACTTTCCCCCAACTCAAAGTATTTTTTTCCTAATACTCTTCTAATTTTTGTATTTAAATTTTAAATCAAGGTTTAAATTATTTTTCTGCATAGTATGAACGAAAGAGACAATCTTATGTTCTTCTGTTTGAATATGCAATTGTTCCGATACCACTTATTAACCATTAACAGTCTATTCTCTTTCCCTCATGATGTAAAATGCTACTTTCATTGTGTTAAAAAAACTCCATTTACACATACTGATCTAGTCTGTGCTGTCTTCTCATGTTACTCTTCCATTTGTCTATCCTTACACTGATATCACTGCTGTACTCTCTACAGTCTCATATTATGTTCAAATATCTAGACACCAAGTTTCTCTTTATCACTCACAAAATTTTCTTGCTCATGCCTTCGCTTCCAGATTAACTGCATTTATATTGTGAACACATTTACTTTAAAAATTGTTTTGGGAGGAGTAGCTTGTTTTTGAAAAAATTTAAATTTGCCAGCAAGGAAATATAATTTGAAATCATGATTCTTGGAGCTGAAGAAAATACTACAGATGTTAACTACGGAGAACATAGCAAATGTGGCTGAAATGTGTGATCAGCAGTTCCTTCCACACTTTATATACCTAATGACATCAGAAAAGACTAAAGATCTTTTTTCCTATAAATACACAGAAACATTTATTTAAACTTAAACACTTAAGATAGTCAACACTCTTTATTGTAACTCATTCACATAAGATGTCTATACTCTTTCTTAAGATAATTAACTAAGCTATGGAATAAAAGAGATTAAACTCACTTAAATCTTCTTATACTATTGTTATCATCCTTGGCAACCCTAGACAGTATCATAACATTTGATTTTATATTTACATTTGATTTTTATTTAAATATTGGGCTTACTGCTGCTCCTGTGATGTAACATATCAATGATGATTTCAAAACTATACTAGTTCTAACATTCTTACAGGTCAACTATTTAAGGTAAAGCACATTTACTATGGGCTTCCCTGGTAGCTCAGCAGGTAAAAACTCCATGTGCAATGTAGGAGACTCCAGTTTGATGCTGGGCCGAGAAGATTCCCTGGAGAAGGGACAGGCTACCCACTCCAGTATTCCTGGGCGTCCCTGGTGGCTCAGATGGTAAAGAATCTGCCTGCAATGCAGGAGACCTGGGTTCGATCCCTGGGTTGGGAAGGTCCTATGGAGGGGGGCATGGCAACCCACTCTAGTATTCTTGCCTGAAGAATACTAGACAGAGGAGCCTGGTGGGCTGCAGTCCACGGGGTGGCAAAGAGTCTGACATGGCTGAGTGACTAAGCACATCACATTAAATACGTAACAAAGAAGTTATGGTAATTATTTTACTAGTATAAAACAACTTGCTAGAGTAAATGCCATTTGCAATTTAATGACTTAGTCTTAAAAAAATTGTAAGTCACATGATAAAGTAACATGAGGCTGACTTTTTATTATTTCTCCAACTTTTTAATAAATATTTAAAACTATAGTTTATAGTTATCATGCTTATAGTAGAGAATGTAGAAAAAAATTGTAAGTAATTCAACCACCCAGAATCCCACTTAGCATTTTTATGTGATTTCTTTTAGTATATATAGGTTGATGTATATATGTGCATTGGGCCGTCATAGATTAACATAGATTAACAAATCTATGTTTCGTTTTAGCACGGTAATTTGGAGTCAGAACAAAACTTCCAACTCATCTGACACTTAATAGTCATGGAATATTATTCAAGTTATTTCCTTGCAAAGTTCAGTTTCTTTACCATAAAATGGAGATAATTTGTATAACTGTAGTAAGGGTTTAATAAGATCAAGTATGTAAAAATACCTTGCATAGGGCCTGACATATATCAAAGGCTGAAACATCATTTCTATTGTTAGCATTATCATGTAACTTTGCATCCTGTTATTTTTAACTTGACATTAAACTGTATTTCCCTTTATCACTAACTGGGACTTCCCAGGTGGCGCTAGTGGTAAAGAACCTGCCTGCCAATGCAGGAGACATAAGAGATAACATTCTTACAGGTCAACTATTTAAGGTTAAGCACATTTACTATGGGCTTCTCTGGTAGCTCAGCAGGTTAAAAACTCCACGGGGTCATGGGTTCAATCACTGGGTCAGGAAGATCCCCTAGAGGAGGACACAGCAACACTTCAGCGTTTTAGCCTGGAGAATCCCATGGACAGAGGAGCCTGTGTGCTACCGTCCATAGGGTCACAAGGAGTCGGACACAACTGAGGTGACTTAGCATACACCCATACCACTAAATATTTTCAAAATATGAATTAAGGACATAATAGTTCACCACAGCAGCTGCTCCCTCTATTACTGGATTCACTGTGTTTCTAATGTTTCACTATTAATAGTTGTATTTATTCAGCTAAGTGCTCCACATACATGCGCCATTTTGTTTAATCCTCAACATAACCTCTCCCCTGGAGATTTCCCTCAGTTCCTGTGATCCAGCATTGCAAAACAAATTATGTTTCATGTAAAATCCAGTTGATTGATAGCAGGTGGTCCACCTAGAACCATGCTGCTGAGAGAAGAAGTTTTACCAATTTAACTTTAACACCATCTTGATTTGAAAGATTAAAAAAAAAACGATGCATTAAATGTAACAGCTATTTCAGAACAATGATAGTATACTCAACACTACTGAACTGGATGGCTAAAAATGGTTAAGATATTTCAAATATAAAATACAGTTAGTAGTACTGTGTATATTATATATTTGAAAGTTGCTAAGAGAAAAAAATCTTAAGTGTTCTCATCACAAAAAAGAAAAGGTAATTTAAGTGACATGATGGAGGTATTAGAAAATGCTATAGTGGCGATCATTTTACATTATGTAAGTTTTATCAAGTCAATGTGTCATACACTTTAAACTTACATGACGTTATATGTCAGTTATATCTCAATAAAGCTGGAAAAAAAAGTCTAAGATGGTAAATCTTATGATGTATTTTTTACCATAATTTTAAAAAATTATTAAATCTTTGAAAAGTGACACAGGACAAAAGTAGAGTTGGATTATAACTGATTAATGAACCAAGATGGCAGGAAATAGTTTCTTAACAATAGACACAAATTAGAACACTAAGCCAAGCAAAGGAAAATTAAAGGTTAAGGATGTTTAAATTTTTTATTTTTTGGCCACACTGCATGGTATGTAAGATCTTGGTTCCCCAACCAGGGATCAAACCTGCAGTCCCTGCAGTGGAAGCATGGAGTCTTAACCACTGCACTGCCTGCAAAGTCCAGGTTAAGGGTTTTTAAAATCAGTCTTTCCTACATTTTCGACATGCTTTAGGAGTATAATTAAATTTTTTTAATTTTAAAAACTGAGATAATTCATGTCTCTAATTCCTCAAGTTTATATAATACCACTTAAGTTTGGCTTTCTATAATGACAATGTAAAGTTCAAAAAAATCAGTTCTTAAGAAACTTACCTTATTAGCTTCTACTGTCACTATTCGATTAAGAAACTTCATCATAATTGTTGGTGCCACAGGGTTGAAACTGTCAAAGTTTTATAAAGAAAGACAGAGGTTATGTGATTAAAAATACAGTATGTATGTGAAATTTTAAGCAGAAATTTCATTCTTACCTAATATTTGAAATAGCACACTCTTCTTGAATTTCTTTGGGAAACAGTAACCTTTGACTATTATCTCCACTGAGACTGTCAGAGATTATAAATATTAGAGGACACCGACCAATCTGCACATACTTCCTAAAATAACAAAAGATAGCAAGCAAGGCTGAAATTTAAACCTCCTGTCATTTAATTTGGAGTTTTAGAAGACTTCACTGAAACTCACCTCAAAACTTCATGTAAAGTATGAGAATCCCGATAAAACTGGTTAGGTAAGTCCTACCAAAAACAAAGGATAAACACTAGCTCAGTTTTATTCCCATGTAAATTTATTTTCAGACTTATATTTACCAAAATGGGAAAAATGTTATGTATTCAATGTACTATAATCAGAACTTCTGTAGAAATTAAACATCAACTAGCTGAAAACAACTAGCTGATTCCCTAATAGTAATAAGCGTCTATGGAACTTTCAGATCAAATTTCTTCAGGTCACTGCAAGTTATAATATTCTAAGACATCATTTTCCAATTATTTTTTTGCCTCTCTACATTTAGGCCATTAAATTTTTAAAGTTCACTAACCTATAATATATATACACATGCAACCTATAGTTACTCTATCCAAGTTTAATGCAAGTTTATTCTATTACACAAAGACTTTATATTTTACCACTACTAGTACCATGGACAGAGTTAATGTCACTCTCACATAAGATATATCTTGCAATTGTTTATTCAATAGTTACAGCAGAATCTCAAAAGTTATCCTTACTTCAACTAGAATTATCTTCTTATCAGTTCTCAGATCATCTCCAAGCATTTGTAGTTGGTTATATTTTGTTGCTCTTAGTAGAAACTCTTTAAAAACTGCTATCTGAGACTGGTAGGGAAATATATGGAAGCTTGATTCTGAAAAGAAACATACTTAACACTTACTTTCCACAAACTATGTATATATCAATATTACATATATGTACATAACATCGGAGAAGGCAATGGCAACCCACTCCGGTACTCTTGCCTGGAAAATCCCATGGATGGAGGAGCCTGGTAGGCTGCAGTCCATGGGGTCGCACAGAGTCGGACACGACTGAAGCGACTTAGCAGCAGCAGTACATAACATACATGAATATTACTAAATATATTTACATATACATAAAGATAAAGTAGCACACAATACTGTAGACTGTTTTTTAATTTAAAACTGTTCAAATTTAAAACAGAATATTCATTTCAAAAGACAAACTCACTATGAATAACACTATAATGCTTCTGTACCAAGAAATGTAATATGGAGTTAACTTGATTTCAGAACACAGCTGTTAGTATAAAAATCATAAAAGTGGTACAAATATTTATGACTTTGTCTACACAATGAAGACTCTCCCAGTAAGTGTGTGATCATAAATGAGCTATTTTCAGTAAGTTTTACCTTAATAAGTTTTAATGACAAAAACAGAATGACTGATTAGTAAACTTATTAGGACTACAAGAAGTAATATTTTATGCAGAAGATTGTAAATAAAGACTTTCAGATTGTCAAAAGTAACATTACTACTAGAAAGTAGTAAGAATTACAGGAGTAGCAGCAAAAGAGTATGCATATGCACAGATGGTACAGAACCTAAAAATAGCATTTTAAAGAATACCCCACATTAAAATACTAATATAATTGTCCTTCTACAGAAACTCTTGCACTTCAAAATGGCCTAGGTGATTTGTATATGCCTAGCCTAGTTACTCTAAAGCAGCAATAGGAAAGCTATGCAAGTTAAAAATGATCATGCTGGAGTTTATAAGCATATATGTGAAGTTGTATTACATTATATTACATTACACAGTATTTTCCCTGGTGGCTTAGATGGTGAAGAATCTGCCTGCAATGCAGGAGACCTGGGTTCAATCCCTGGGTCAGGAAGATCCCCTGGAGGACAACATGGCAACCCATTCCAGTATTCTTATCTGGAGAATCCCCATGGACAGAGGAGCCTGGCGGGCTACAGTCCATGGGGTTGCACTGAGTCAGACGTGACTGGGCGACTGAGCACCACCTCTTTTATTGGAGGGACCCTCTCCTTCCTTCTCCTAAAGTTACTTCTCTCTGAACCTAAATGCACCCATAAAGTTTCATGTGATTGCTCCTCTGACTGTGAAGCAGCTGGTAGTGGGCAGATGCCGATCAAGTACAGGAGCCGCAATACATACCTTCCTCTCAAAAACATATCCAAGTAGGGTCTGAGGGGCTTGTTTCAAATCTTCTGTAAACACAGACTTTCCCACTATTTCCACTACCTTCACAACAAACCTTACCAGGATTCAATATCTCCTTGAAATCATCTTTTTGGAATTCTGGTAAAACTGGATTAATCCACTCTTGTACTTGAATACCATGCTCTTTTGCTAGTATTTTTATAGTTGTTGTTTTTCCACATCCAGGAGGTCCTGTTATTAATAAAATAGATCCACCCTAAAACCAAATATAAACATCAATAAAAAATCAAAATCATTGGAATGTTAGAATATTGTTTTAATATTCTTCTTAAATATTATCTCTAGAAATATTTAGTCATAAAAGCAGAATTAATTGCACAATGTTAGCTGGACTAAACCAGCTATAGATAAAAGTATCTTATTTCCTGAACTTCTAAGCACAGCTTCTGATAATTTCTCATTCAATTTTTGGGGGGCGGGGGGACTTCCATTTTTTCTTAGTATCTTTATAAAAATTTTTTTAATTAGAGGACAATTGCTTGACAATATTCTGTTGGTTTCTGCCATATATGATGTGAATCAGCCATAGGTACACACATGCCCCCTCCCTGTTGCACCTCCCTCCCACCTCCCAGCACCTTCTATCCGTCTAGGTTGTTTCAGAGCACGGGATTTGAACTCCTTATGCCGCAGAGCAAATTTCCACTGGCTATCTGATTTTATGTGTGGTACTGTTTATATTTCAATGCTATTCTCTCAATTAGCCCCATGTTCTTCTTCCCCTGCTGTGCTCACAAGTTTGTTCTGTTTGCATCTCCACTGCTGTCCCTCAGATAGGTCCATCAGTACCGTCTCTCTAGATTCTATAAACACGCATTACCATGTGGTATTTTTCTCTGACTTACTTCACTGTGTATAATAGGCTCTAGTTCATTCACCTCATGAGAATAGGAATGATTCAAACACATCCGTTTTTATGGCTGAGTTGGAAGGAATGCCACCTCATGCGAAGAGCTGACTCATTGGAAAAGACTCTGATGCTGGGAGGGATTGGGGGCAGGAGGAAAAGGGGACGACAGAGGATGAGATGGCTGGATGGCATCACCAACTCGACGGACGTGAGTTTGAGTGAACTCCGGGAGTTGGTGATGGACAGGGAGGCCTGGTGTGCTGCGATTCATGGGGTTGCAAAGAGTCGGACATGACTGAGCGACTGAACTGAACTAATAGTCCACTTTATATATGTTCCACAGCTTCTTTATCCATTCATCTGTCAATGGCCATCTGGGCTGCTTCTATGTCATAGCTATTGTAAATAGTGCTGTGATGAACAATGGGGTACATGTGTCTTTCTCAATTATGGTTTTCTCAGGGTATATGCCTAGTAGTGGGACTGTTGGGTCATATGGTAGTTTTATGGTACCATATGACCATAAAACCATATGGTCATATGGTAGAGTTGGACACGACTGAGCAACTGAACAACAGTAGTTTTATTCCTAAATTTTTAAGCCATCTCCATACTGTCCTAAATGGTGACTGTATCCACAATTCTTGCACTATGTTCCTCCCAAGGACTATTCAGCAGCCAAATTAAAACACCTTCAGCTAGATTAAAGAGGTCATGTCTGATACAAGTATTTTTAGAGGTTACCTGAACTCAGAAAATTCAATCTTAATATCAACCTCTCTTTGGATTATATAGTTCAATATTATACAAGTATAATATTCTTATGGAATGACCTCAGTTTGGATATCAGGTTTTTTAAGAAATGTATACTAAGAAATGTATTTACCAGAGACAGGACTCTAAAGACAGACTAAAGGTTATAGGTCTCAGTAACATTTCCTCACACATTGAAAAAAAAGTTTTAAAAGTTTAAAACTGAAAAATTATCAGGGGAAGATATCCCACATGTAACGGTGGGCTGTGATCCTTGCTTGCTTGTTTACCTTTATTAACTATGGTGAACAAGGGCATGTGTACTTGTACCCAGAGAAGAGCCAGTTACACTATTCATTTTATTTAATTCTATTTTTTTTTTGCCATGCCATGCAGCTTATTGAATTTTAGTTTCCCCACCAGTGACTGAACCTGGACACTGGCAGTGAAAACACTAAGTCTTAACTTAGTGGACCACCAGGGGATTCCCCTGTTCTATTTTTTAAAATGGAAGACCTTATGAGTGATAGTTCTACAGGCCATGAGTTTAATGTTAATGATCTAATAATACATATTAAATAAGGTATCTTGAGGACTTCCCTGGCAGTCGAGTAGATAAGACTCTGTGTATCCACTGCAGGGGGATGGATGCTGGTTGGATCCCTGGGCAGGGAACTAAGATCCCACACGCCAAAAAATAAGTAAATAAATAAAATTTTCCAGTGGTCATGTATGGATGTGAGAGCTGGATTGTAAAGAAAACTGAGCGCCGAAGAACTGATGCTTTTGAACTGTGGTGTTGGAGAAGACTCCTGAGAGTCCCTTGGACTGCAAGGAGATCCAACCAGTCCATCCAACCATCCATCCTAAAGGAGATCAGTCCTATGTGTTCATTGAAAGGACTGATGCTGAAGCTGAAACTCCAATACTTTGGTCATCTGATGTGAAGAGCTGACTCATTGGAAAAGACCCTGATGCTGGGAAAGATTGAGGGCAGGAGGAGAAGGGGACGACACAGGATGAGATGGTTGGATGGCATCACTGACACAATGGACATGAGTTTGAGTAAACTCCGGGAGTCGGTGATGGACAGGGAGGCCTGGCGTGCTGTGATTCATGGGGTCGCAAAGAGTCGGACACGACTGAGTGACTGAATTGAACTGAAATAAATAAGGTATCTTTACACAGAAACATACAAAACAAGGTTATGTATTGATGGGGAAGTGATGAAAATGTGACCAGAGCAACATTAGGTTTTTCGTTTTCTTTCATCATTAGGTTTTGAAGGAACCAATCTTGCATTTCCCATAGGAGCAATGGTTCAGGACTTGCTAATTCTTTGCTTGCAGGGACTTTAACAGAACATAACTAATGCTGTTAATGAGAACTGATTACTTCTAAGGAAACTACTTCTTTTCAAAAGAAGAGGAAGCTCAAACACAGGCAGCCTTGCATTTTTCTTATGGAACAAAGTTGCATATGTTTTCTGACACATGATACAGCCACACCAGGTTTTGCTTCTAGCAACAGAATTGGGAGCTAGTCTCCTATTGGAACACTAAATATTTTTTTAATCCCCCCAATGCTTACATTGTAATAGATTTACTATATTTTGAAGGAAAGAAGTTGGCCTCCAAAATTAAACTCAGTGAAAAAACAATTTTTTAGCTTTTCCATACAGAAATCTAGAAATTATCCAGGATTTTTAAAATCAAAATGTCTTATAATTACTGACATTGAAAGTTTTGTATAATAAAGAGTATATGGCTGGTTAAAGTACAACTTCCTAGAGGGAAGAAGCTTTTCAAACTGTAGAGGAAATACTTTCGCTAATACCTATATGCATGCACACACAGCTAAGTCATCCTACTGGTAAAACAATAACAATAACACTTGTGTTAACACTTGTGTAGGTTTAAGACACAATAATGCTTATACTAAAAAAAAAAAAAAAAAAAGGTACTGTTAAGTGATAAAACACAGTGGTCACTGAAAAATAAAGACTATTTAGTTGAGATGACCAAACAACACAATGAGAAAAAGCTTTCTGAGAAAGTACCCAAGAATTGGTACTCAGAGAAACAAGTGATTTCTATGAGCCAGTAGAGGAATACCAATGCTGAAAATGAAGATTCATTTTGAGTACATTATCTTAACTCTACACCAAAGATTAGATTGACAAACCAGTCAGAAAGAATCTTGATTCAAAAAAGGACCTGTTTACCACTGGAGGTAATGAAAACACCAACTCTTCATCTCAAAGTAATTTATCCTGTCTTTCCAGTTGGAAATGTATTTAAAGGTATTAATAACTAAGCAAACCCAGTTAGTAATGAGGAAATCTATTTTTATAGAAAAATGCCAGCTAACAATTATAGAAATAACAATAATAGAAGTAGAAAATTCACCATTTCACAATCTTAACAAAATTACTAACCAGACAAGGACTGAAAATGAACACTAAATCTCTTAGGTGAAAGACTGTCAGAAAATCCTATATGCTGCCAAAGCATCTTCCAATAGATTATGTGCCAAATGCAAGAGGAAATTACAATGAAGAGTTTTGACTATCACCTCCTTAATCTACCGATCAAACAACAGGATAAAAAGACCATGGTCTCTTCAGTAAGTCAATGTCATAGAGAGAAAGAGAAAAGTGAAGGGAACTGTTCTAGATTTTAAAGCCCTAACAGATATAATAATCAAATGTAATGGATGGTCCTTGATCATGCACTGGTTGTAACAAACCAGATATAAAAGACATTTTGAGGACAACTGGGAAAATGTGAATATGAATGGATCACGAGATCATGTTAGGGAATTAAATGTCAAATGTTTACATTTTATGTTAAAATACTCATGGGGGAAAATGATGGCTATATTACAGGTTTGTGAATATTCAATTACTATTCTATTTTTATGTTTGCAGAATCTAAAAATTTTAAAAGTTTAAAAAGAAAGAGAGGAAGAATATTCTAGCTTGGGAGTCAAGGGCAATTATGAAATTACGAGGTGAAAGAAAAAACATTTTACAGGGTAAAATAAATGATTATTTTAGGTTATATTTAGTAAAAAACTAGTATGTAATTTGCCTACTTGCTTCAGTGTGAGATAATCTGATATGCTAAATATATTAGCACCCAAATGGTTTACTATGCTTTAGACATAAGAGGGAAAAAGAGATAAAGTAAAGGAGAAAACTCAAAGTCTCTTGAGTCTTTTAATGAGGCAGAAGTAGTAAGGTCAGACAGCTTTCTACCACAGATGAGATGGACTCATGAGTACAAAGTCAGCATGTTTATAATAGCCAGGACATGGAAGCAACCTAGATGTCCATCAGCATGAAAGTTTTTAACTTCCTACAACCAACTATAAGGCAGAGAAACATCTGAGGTCAAGTATTTCTAAACATTCCTTGGGGTTTCCCTGGTGGCTCAGTGGTAAAGAATCCACCTGCCAATGCAGGAGACACAGATTTGATCCCTGGGTCAGGAAGATCCCATATGCTTCAGAGCAGCTAAGCCCATGCACCACCACGACCGAGCTTGTGCTCTAAGCCCGGGAGCCACCACTACTGAGGTCTGAAGCCCACACGCCCTATACATAGCCTGTGCTCTGCAACAAGAGCAGGCACTCCAATGAGAAGCCCTCTCACCACAACTAGAGAGCAGCCCCGCTCGCTGCAACTAGAGAAACTCCCACACAGCAACAAAGACTCAGCATGGCCCAAAAAAACACTAATAAACAAAGAAACAAAAATAAATAAAAAAAACTGCTTAAAAAAACAACAAAAACATTTCTTATTTAGTTACCTGTTTTGGCTGCCTTTCTAAGACTTCAGCTTTTAACCAGGTTTCAACTTCTTCAATTTTCTTTTTATGCACAGCAAGTTCATGCTAAAATTTTCAAGTTTAAAATAAAAACACTTTAACTCAAAAATTTCTGATACATCGCACAGACTATTGTACACATTTTTAATGAAAAAACTAGCAAATGAGTAACATAATAAAAAAGTCTTTTTGATTGTACTTCTTTATATTCATATGGAAAAATTCTATTGTTAAACTGACCACAACATATGAATATCTGAAGCACATCTGAAATTATAAAATATTTAAAAATCCTGAAATATATTTTATTAAGGTAATAAATAGGGAGGGACTTTACAAAAAATTAAACAGATTAAGTCAATGTTAGGGGTTGATTAAATGAAACTAAATCAAAGGGTTAAATTAAATCAAAGACAAATAACCAATGATATATCTTCAGAATAACTGCTGGGAAAATTCGAGACTGGAAATATAAAAAAACTTAGAAGTTATTATTTTTTTCTAATTCATTTAGGCAAAAAGGTTTTTATGAATAATAACAAAAATGCACATCCCTCTCCTTCCTGAAACTAAATTATGAAGACTTCTTTGTATGCTAATTATTACCTGAGTTTCTGGTTTGTATTTATCCACCCATGGTTCATTTTCTGACAGATATTCTTTTGAATTTTCTAGACCACAGATCTGTTTAGAGGAAGATAGGTTTCCTCCTTTGCTAGCCGGAAATCGGCTACTTTCTAATGTGGAAGGCACCTTTTTTCTTCTAAGACTTGAGTTATTCACACTTAATGATGCGGCAGTAATAGCAGAAATGCTTGTAGTCTCTGAAAAACCATCAAATGATGGGTCTACCCAGTTTGTTACCTGAAAAAAAGAAACCATATAAATAAAGTTACATTTTTTTGCATCTATTCCCTATGTAACTACTCTATTAAAAATTCTTCTATTAGCAACATTGACAATAAATCTCACAAATTCTTTAAATAAAACTGACTCTATGTATGTTATTCTTCTACTTTACAATAAGTATAAATGCATGCTTATCTACTTGACCATGGCAATGATAAATGCCATATAGATGAATACAGAGTACAAACAATTATTTTTATAAATAATCTTTCCAGGGTAAAGATTGGTGGCTTCCCTGGTAGCTCAGACAGTAAAGAATCTGCCTGCAATGCAGGAGACCCAGATTCAATCCCTGGGTTGGAAAAACCCTGGAGAAGGAAATGACAATCCACTTCAGTATTTTTGCCTGGCGAATCCCACGGACAGAGGAGCCTGGTGGCTACAGTCCATGGGGTTGCAAAGAGTTGGATACAACTGAGTGACTTTCACTTTCAGGGTAAAGATGAGGCTGATTCTTTTAAAACTCATTTGTAGCTTTGAAACACAAAAATTAAAATCACCTATCAAAAAAGAAGTAAAACAGAATAAAGAAAAAGGCAACCACGTAGAGCAGTAAGAAAAGGAACACTTCTGCCTAGACCAGATTAATATATTCACAAACTAAGAACCATTTCATACATTGAAGTAATCCCTATCAACCTTAAGACTTGTGAGGATAAGGTCTAAGAATACTGATGCTATGAATAATCCGTATGTATGACTTGATTATATTTTTCTTCAGCTCACGAAGCAACTAGTATGTTTCTGAAAGGGAAGCAGGCTTTCCAGAGAGGATGATCTGTCAGATTTGTTCAGGAAAATGAGTACTAGGTTAATAGAGCAGGAAAGTCAGTGAGTTCTACTTCACGGTCCTCTGGTCTATAGAAACTCCTGACCTCTCTATTCCCCTCCATCATTTCCTTTTCTTTAAAATCCTTCATAATGATACACAGTGAAAAATGCAAAAACAAAATATTTTAACCTAAAAATATTTAGGAGTATTAAAAATACTTAATTTTTAATTATTAAAAATATTTAATAATTTTATTTTTAAAAGTGAACTTTTTCTTAACATTCCAACAGTATAAATCTAGAAAAATCTAGTTCAGTGCCTGACTTTTGGAATTCCCTGCCTGGCTAACAAGGGGGAACAAAGATATATTTTCCTTGAAGAATGCTCAGCCACAGTTGTGAACCATTTACTTACTACACAGTGCTTCTTGCTGGGAAGGAAAGAAAAAAACAAACAAACAGAGATTGGCACTGCAAGTAGGCTCAGGAGAAGGGAGTTAGAGCTTACAGGTATTTTATGAATGCAAAATCACACTTCATTCCTCTTATAAAGGCAGAGGTTAGGATTATGATCAGTAGAGGGTAAAGGAAGGAAGACCTCTGGGGAAAACAATTTCAGTCATAGCTACCCCTCTCATTTCCTCCTCTTTAAAAGACTATCACTGGTACTACAATTTTGGCCCCTTTCCTTTATAAAAATAGAGTACATGAAAATATGAGTAGTAGTAAAACTCTTAATAGCAATTCTCATCTAGCAACTTCAATATGCATATTACTCATAAATTTTAAAGTTTTATTTCTTACATAAATGTGAATTTTTCCTTAAAAAAAAAAAAAAAAAAGAAGAAACAGCAAAGTTAAATAATCTACTTACAGTCAGAGGACAATCAGATCCACCACTAGGAAAATGGATAACTTCCAGTACACTGTCTGACACCCATCCTACCCATCCACCAGCTGTACTGAGAACTGGTACACGGAACCACATAATTTCTAAGAGGTGGGGCTTTTCAAGTTATAATACCACATACAACATATTTCTCTCTGATTGCTCTTTCATTCCCAATGTTCATCACAGCACTGTTTACAATAGCTAGGACATGGAAGCAACTTAGATGTCCATTGGCAGATGAATGGATAAGAAAACTCTGGTACATATATATACAATAGAATATTACTAAGCTATTAGAATACATTTGAATCAGTTCTAATGAGGTGAATGAAACTGGAGCCTATTACACAGAGTGAAGTAAGTCAGAAAGAAAAACACCAATACAGTATATTAATGCATATATATGGAATTTAGAAAGATGGTAACGATGACCCTATATGTGAGACAGCAAAAGAGACACAGATATAAAGAACAGACTTTTGGACTCTGTGGGAGAAGGAGAGGGTGGGATGATCTGAGAGAACAGCATTGATATATGTATATTACCGTATGTGAAATAGATCACCAGTCCAAGTTCAATGTGTGAAACAGGGCACTCAAAGCTGGTGTACTGGGACAACCCCGGGGAGGGGATGGGGAGAGAGGTGGGAGGGGGGTTCGGGATGGGGGACACATGTACATCCATGGCTGATTCATGTCAGTGTATGGCAAAAACCACTAAAATATTGTAAAGTAATTAGCCTCCAATTAAAATAAATAAATGAATTAAAAAAAATTAAGGTTGTGTTTTCAGTGCACAGTTGTTTCACAATTATTAGAGTCTTTAGATCACTAATTATAATAAGTACTGGGCACCATTACTTTGATTGCAGTAACAAGTCATTAGGAACATATTCAAAAATTTATAACTCCTTTTGGGCAACTATCACATGGCCATTTTAGTGTATCATACCTTTGTGGAAGATACCTTTGGTCTAAAAAAAGTTTTTGACATTATAAACTTCAATAGTTCCCATCCGTAGTATACAACCTGTAGTACATTAAAGTATAATTCACCTAGGGGCAAAAAAAGAAAAAAAATCTCAAATTCAGAAAATTGTAAAACAGAAGTACAGTAATATGTATTGGTAAAATCAACAACATAATAAAGGCTCAAGAACTAGTGAAAGAGAATACTGTAAATATACATGCAGTAAGAAATCAAAATGGTAAAGTGAATTTTATTTTTAATGACTATAACTGTCAATTATCTACAGAGATACAGTTTTCACATGAACTCAGTAATACATTAGGTAACACAGAAAAACCAGACATTTGTGTACTTCTGTTTTGTTAAGAAAAATTAAACTATTCTCTTTGTGCAGTTTTTATACTGAAAATTAAAATTTTCCACACTTCAGGGCCTCCCTGGTAGTCCAGTGGTTAAGAACTGTGCCCTGCAATGGAGGGGACATCAGTTCCACTCCTGGTCTGGAAAGAGCCCCCATACCAGAGCAACTAAGCCCCTGCACGGCAACTACTGGGCTCACACACACTAAAGGCGGGGAGTACCCAACCAGAAGTCCACACACTGCCACCAGAGCGTAGCTCCTACTCACCGCAACTAGAGAAAGCCTGCAAGCAGCAAGGAAGACCCAGGGCAGCCAAAAATAAATAAAATAAATCAATTTTTTCCCCCCACACTTTAAATTTCAAAAAATTTCCCCAAATTTCAAACAACCAAAAAAGCACCATACAATGAATTCAGACTTATCACTGACTTTAGACAAAGACTTTATATTTTACTATGAAGTTTTTCTGTAACGGTTTGTTCTTTTTTGAATACGTCATCAAGACATTTTTTTGGCAACACTCTTCTGAATTTCATAGTTCTTCAATGTTTACATAAACTGACGAACTCAGCAATTTTAAGTTTGCGAGAAGGAAAGTTCTTTAAAGTCAAAAACCTGTAAACTGAGCTTTATAGTTTGGAGACACACGTAATTTATGTGTAAACACTTCCACACACTAGAAAGCAAATCATACACACTCACAAATTTTTCACAACTGGGAACATCTTTGCAGTTTCAAAGAGGTACATAGGTGGAAAAAAGCACCTCTTTGAGTGAACATAGTTGGCAGGTCGAAATAAGAGAGACAGACTGTTGTTCTAGTCAGAATTCTAGTTGCTCTTTGAAAACAAGGCTGACAGTTACCTCCTTTTAAAAATAGGCAACTGTCCTTGAGGATACCAGGTTCCTGAAAAGAGATGTCAGCGGCAGAAGAGACCTTGAAGAGTATTTCTAGCACACCCACCACCACCCTACACACTGCACTGGAGATAACTAAGCTGAAATATTTGTCCAAGGTCAGGCTGCTAGTCAGGCGAGAGCCGAGACGAACTCCCGTGCCTCTGCTCCAGGCCAGAGCTCAGCACCCCACCCTCTCACCCCCAGATGGGATGGGCAGTTCGGGAGGAGGAGCCACGAGAGGCCGGGAGGCGTGAAGGCAGACATGGATTCGCGTCTCGAGGACATATATACACCACAGCCGCAGCAACGACAGCCTTACTTTCGGGTAGCTGCATCCCCTCGCGGGCGGAGGGGAGCGGTGGAGCCCAGGCTCTGCTCCAGATGGAAGGCAATCCACCCGGCCCTGCCCGAGCTCAGCGCGGAAGCCTCTCAGAGGCCCCGCCCCTCGGGGACCTTCCAGATCTGTCGGCGCTTCCGCGACCCAGTCCGGAGGGCGGGGCCGCCTAAGGAGCGACTGTCTTAGGCATCCAGCGCATTGCCTGACTCGAAGCGCCAGCCCGACCGCTGCCGGTATCTCGGACCCTGCGATGCAAGCGTGTCCTCGAGGGCTGGGTAACCCACTGTGGGTGACGAGGCGACGGAGGTGGGTCTCGAGTGCCCCTCCAGGCCTCGAGTACCCCGGGCCGCTGGCGCTTGCCGTTGCCCGCCCCTGCCGGCCCCTCCCAGGAGTGTGTAGAGCGCGTGTGCAGAGGCGTGCGGAGCCAGCGCGGCGAGGACCATGTTGCTTCCGAACATCCTGCTCACCGGTTAGGGCGCGCGGTGGGGTGCTGTCGAGGGGCTCGGCTGGCCTGGGACGCCGAGTGCTCTGGGGCCTGGCCCGAAGGGTTCCTTTAGTGTTCTGTAGGGAGGTTCGGCGAGGGTCCCGTGGCGGGGTTGTCGTCAGGGCGTCGACCCGGCCCTCGCGGCGGTTTTGCGGGAGGCGGGGGGAGGGGACGACGAACGTTAATTCTGTTGGCGAGAGGTGGCCTTCTCTGTGAGGCGGAGAGAGGTAGATAGATCCAGCTCACTTTTCTGGCAAGCTGCCTAATCTTTCTTAATCACGTTTTTGTTTGTAAAATGGCTGTTGCTTTACTTGGGTAGGGTTGTCTTTGGGTTGTTAGCTAAATAGCATAAAGCAGTATCTGACCCTTAGTAGATCTGTTAATGATGGATGCCATTATTAGGTCTTGAGGCTTCTTGAGCTGCCTCTCATTTTTCCTTTGTATCTGAGAGTCAGGTGAACGGAGTCGGATGTTTGTGCTGTGGATGATTCATTTGTCATAAACGCTGGCGGAGGTTGCTTCAGGGGCTTTTTAAATTTTAAGAACAGAAGGCATCGACTGAGATCTCTGGTCGTTTCTCGTCCAGAGGTGCTGTAAGATTCCCGGGATGATTGTGGGGTTTCTTCTGGGTCTTTGGATCCATACTCAAGGCGCCTGTTATATATGAGGGGCCCTAAAATGCCGCATAGTGACTTCAAGAATATTATTTCTAATTTGTTTAACTCTGAAAATGTCTTAACTGTTAAATTGTAGTAGGTAATAGCATCACGGGACATTCATGTCAAAATCTAATGGGTGTAGATGCTGTTGCAATACAAAATTGAGGCGCTCTTTGTGGAAACAAAGCAGTTGTATCTTTCAACAAAACAAGCATACTGGCAGCACATAAGTCTTGACTGTTGCTGAGAGCAGCAGATTAACGTCAACAAATTAACATTTAGCCTGCTCTTTAAGAGGAATGTTTTACAACATCTTATTTATTTGTGTCAGACAGTATCTTAATTTTTTAATATTAAACCATATCGTCAAAAATATAAATGAGCATTTTATTGAAAACATGGTGAGTTTAGGATTCAAACTTGGTGTATTATAGTGGACTGGAGGTAAAATGTTATTTTCCTTACAGGTTGACCTGAATTTATTCCTTTTATCTTTAATTATAATGACCAGATTTTATAATTTTGGCGGCATTAAATCTGAACAGCTGAAAATTAGAGTATGATTATCTTGAAGCAATATGAAAAAGGGAAGGTGAAGAACAATGTATAGTATTGCCATTTATGTAGGAGAAGGAAATGTATGTATATATATTGATATATATGTATGCAATGTGTATATATGTATACACGTTAAATAAATGGTGGCAGTTTATTTGAGGTGGCTAATTTTATTCTGGGAATTTCCATGATGGCAAACAGTCTGTGATTGGCATTAGATTCTCCCAAGCCCCACTTGCTCTGGTAAAATCAGATACACTGGGTGAAATTCTGATATCCAGCAGGCTTTGGGTAGTTCATTAGGTTATGGTGTGTGTTCATATAGGATTGCTAATTAGGAAACTCTTCATTTCAGTTGTTGAGAACCTTAAGGGCAGATCAGTGGCTAAAGTCTAATGAGTATTTCATGAACAGTATTTTTCTGTGGCTTGTCTTACAGGTACACCAGGGGTTGGAAAAACTACATTAGGCAAAGAACTTGCATCAAGATCAGGACTGAAATACGTTAATGTGGGTGATTTAGCTCGAGAAGGTAAGGGACACTTTGGTGTTAGGTTTGTTTATTTAAAAAGTGAGAGATAAATAATGAAGTATTAGCACTTTTATTTGTGAGAAAGAAGAGAAAAT
Source organism: Bos mutus (assembly GCF_027580195.1). Taxonomy (NCBI): domain Eukaryota; kingdom Metazoa; phylum Chordata; class Mammalia; order Artiodactyla; family Bovidae; genus Bos; species Bos mutus. The sequence continues at coordinate 27,936,160 of NC_091636.1, read as the reverse complement.
TTTCCATGAAGGAATTTATGCTCTGTTGGGGACATAGAAATAGAACATATTGTCTCATGCTGTGTCCTGGTTATTTTGACTGCTGTGTCCCCTCTGCAATTGGCTAGCAGTTTTTGTGGACAGTAATAACTGGAACAGCTTCCATGAAGACAGGACTGTTTGAATATGAGGAAGAGTATTTTGAGTTGTGCTAAGCATATATGTATAGAGAGAAAGATAGTCTGTGAGCTTACTGGAAGGACAGAATTTTGAACTCAGGCAGTAGGATATGGCTGTACTACGGTCTTAGATTAGTTTGATAGATGCATGCCTGCAAGCATCTGCACATGTTTTTAAAGTATATGTTTTTACCTATTTTACCCTGGTTTTTCCCAGTCTTTGATCACTTCCATTATTTGTGTCTTCATCTTTTTATATTCTCTAATGGGTAGAAACTCGATAAATTTAAGTAAAGGAACCTTAATGTGCCTCATTAAAATTGAAAAGATGTAACATTTTTTAATTTCTGTTTTTAAAAACTTGTATTTAAAAAATTTTAAGTTCCTGACAGTTGCTACTAAAGTAACTATTTCACATTTGATCTAATGTACATATTTTTTTCAAATGATCTAAAGTTTGATCACCGGATATCATGGAGTCTGGCAAGATGGCTTCTCCCAAGAGCATGCCGAAAGATGCACAGATGATGGCACAAATCCTGAAGGATATGGGGATTACAGAATATGAGCCAAGAGTTATAAATCAGATGTTGGAGTTTGCCTTCCGATATGTGACCACAATTCTAGATGATGCAAAAATTTATTCAAGTCATGCTAAGAAAGCTACTGTCGATGCAGATGATGTGCGATTGGCAATCCAGTGTCGTGCTGACCAGTCTTTTACCTCTCCTCCACCAAGAGATTTTTTATTAGATATTGCAAGGCAAAGAAATCAAACCCCTTTGCCATTGATCAAGCCTTACTCAGGTCCTAGATTGCCACCTGATAGGTATTGCTTGACTGCTCCAAATTATAGACTTAAGTCTTTACAAAAAAAGGCATCTACTTCTGCAGGAAGAATAACAGTTCCACGGTTAAGTGTTGGTTCAGTTACTAGCAGACCAAGTACTCCCACGCTTGGCACACCAACCCCACAAGCCATGTCCGTTTCAACTAAAGTAGGGACTCCAGTGTCCCTCACAGGGCAAAGGTTCACAGTACAGATGCCCACTTCACAGTCCCCAGCTGTAAAAGCTTCAATTCCTGCAACATCAGCAGTTCAGAATGTTCTAATTAATCCATCATTAATTGGGTCCAAAAATATTCTTATTACCACTAACATGGTCTCATCACAAAATACTGCCAATGAAGCATCAAATGCATTGAAAAGAAAGCACGATGATGATGATGACGATGATGACGACGATGATGACTATGATAATTTGTAATCTAGCCTTGACGCATGTAACATGTATACTTGATTTTGACTCTATTGTACTGAGATTAAACATGCATGCTAGATGTTTCCATGTTGTGTTCTAGAAAAAATAGTATTTAATGAGTAAATATGCTTACCATACTTTTCGATTGAGCTGTCGTGTTAGATTTTCTTTAATAGGATTAGTAATGGTTTCTCATCAGCCTTTAAGTGTAAAAAATAAAGTTGTAATTCGTGCATTTAATTGTTGGTACTTTGGCAATTATGTTCTTAGTTTTTTTTTTTTATAATTGCAGTTTTCCACCTCATCACCAACAGAAATAGCAGTTGGAAAAACTTGAAGTTGCTGCAGTCTACTCCTTAACCATTAGAGTCACTTCTAGTGTTTTCACATGTTTAGATCATAGTATGATCTCTGGTGTTGAGTCACTCTTAGGGGCCATTCTTTCAGATTGCTGAAAGAATTCAGATTGATAACCATGTCTGCTTTTTAGAGAGACCACTTGGTCAGGATTTTTATTTATAGTGAACCTTATCCATTTGGGCTTCCCTGGCAGCTCAGATGGTAAAGAATCTGCCTGCAGTGCAGGAGACCTGGGTTTGATCTCTGGGTCGGGAATATCCCCTGGAGAAGGGAATGGCTACCCACTCCAGTGTTTTTGTCTGGAGAATGCCATGGACAGAGGAGCCTGCCCGGCTTCAGTCCATAGAGTTGCAAAAAGTCAGACACGACTGAGTGACAAACACTTATCCATTTAGATTTACCTTTTTCAATTGCCAGGGTTTTTCTTAGGTCCTATTTTTCTATTCCTTTGCTAATATTTAAGGATCCTTGGTGTGTCTCTCAGTATCTCACTACTTAAAAATTTTAAGTTTTTTCCCAGCTTCCCTTTGTGCAGGTCAGTTATGTATCTTTGCTCATCATATTCTTGATACTATAAGCTAGTATCATGCTTATATTTTTAATCCAGGTTTGGTGTTCAAATTATAGTTGATAAAACTTAGGTCTTTATTTGCTACTGTGTATAGCTTGTCATTCTGCATTTTATACCCATATGAAATCTGGTTTGTTCCTTTGCCTGTGCAACTTTACTATTTCAGAGTCACCCGTGTGCTTGTCGCTAAGTCATGTCTGACTCTTTTGTGACCCAATAGACTGTAGCCCGCCAGTCTCTTTTGTCCATGGTGGCTCTTCTGTCCAGCATGAAGACTGGAGTGGGTTGCCATTTCCTCCTCTCAGAGTTACATACAGTAGTCAATTTCAGTCATGTCTTCCAGTTCTCACCCACTCAATTTTATGTTCCTAAACTTAATGAAATAATCTGTCATGAATAGCATTGAGAGCAACAGTAACACCAGAACCAAGGATAATCCACAGTAAGACACTCTCCTCTTGAGTCTGCTTTACACACAAACCATTTTAGTTGTGTGCCTTGATGGTGCATGGTCTTGACCATTCTGTTTGTATTTTATTGATGAGTTATTTAATGAGATGGAATCTTCCTTATAAATGGGGCATTTTTCCTCCTATTATGCCAGATAAAGGATTCTGGTCTGACTTAACATGTTAGATGATGTGCTTTATTAGATTTTTCAAAATGTATCAGATTTTTTGCCCCCACAGATGCCATTTGAATATACCTGAAAATCTAACTAGGAGATAGTCTGAGACATTCAGCTGCCTCATTTTTTCCCAAATGGTAATATGTTTTAAGGGAAACCACTCAGTCTTCTACAAAGCACTGTTTCTCAATGGGGTGATTTTGTCCTTCGGGGGATATTCCGAGACATTTTTGCTTGTCACAACTGGAGTGGGAGGTTTTCTTCTAATCTCTAATGGGTCGATGCCAAGGATTCTGCTGAACATCCTGAAATTCACAGGACAGTCCTCTGTCTTCATAATGAATTCAGTTCAGTCACTCGTCATGTCCGATTCTTTGCGACCCCATGGACTGCAGCACCCCAGGCTTCCTTGTCCATCACCAACTCTGGAAGCTTACTCAAACTCTTGTCCATTGAGTCTGTGATACCATCCAACCATCTCAACTTCTGTCGTTCCCTTCCCCCGCCTTCAATCTTTCCCAGCATCAGGGTCTTTTCCAGTGAGTCAGTTCTTTGCATCAGGTGGCCAAAGTGTTGGAGTTTCAGCTTCAGTGTCCGTCCTTCCAATGAATATTCAGGACTGATTTCCTTTAGGATTGACTGGTTGGATCTCCTTGCAGTCCAAGGGACTCTCCAAGAGTCTTCTCCAACACCATACTTCAAAAGCATCAATTCTTTGGCGCTTAGCTTTCTTTATAGTCCAACTCTCACATCTGTATATGAATACTGGAAAATCAGAGCTTTGACTAGATGGACCTTTGTTGGCAAAGTAATGTCTCTGCTTTTTAATGGGCTGTCTAGGTTGGTCACAGCTTTTCTTCCAAGGAGCAAGTGGCCAAGCTCAAAATGTCAGTAGTATTTCAGGTTTAGAAACCTGCTGTAAGTCATGAGACCAAAACAAAACTGGTTTTAAATGAATGTGCCTAAATGGAGTTTATTGCCATCCTGGTAATCATGTTAAATTTCTGTATTATTTGTAAGAGACCATCTATGTTGCTTAGAACTAAAGCAGGAAAAATTAGGTGGGGATTTAAGCTTAATAAAACTAGAGAGAGTCCTGACTGTGGAGGGACCAAGACTGCTTTCCTTATCCCTCTTCATTCAGCCTGCATTCCTCTCTGTCCTGTCCCATGTGCAGTCATTTAATTACACTTGTTATCAGCATCCTTAATTGTTCTGCCACTAGTTTATCAATCTTCAGCCCCTGTCCCTAACCCCAGCATGCTCATGGATCTAGACATTAGATGCATTTCAAATATCTGGCCCACAACACTTAAAAAATCTTGGTGTGTTTCTAACTCAAGGATTGGCAGGCTGCTCCTGGTTTTGTAGGAGCCACTAGCTAAAGAGTAGGGTGTAAATTCTGAAATATTTACTGTCTGGCCCTTTATAGAAAAAGCTTGCCATCCCCACTCTAACCTTTGTGTATCTCATTTTTCCCCTCACTTTAATAACCTACCACTAGAAGACTTTGAAACTAACTTATTCCTTGTCCTCTCACCAGCACTGCTATCCCAACGCTTTCATCTGATTCTTGCTTTCCCACCACATATGTCTTTTCCTCTGTGATCTTGTAATCCTGCCTTTCTGTCTAGTGATCTCATTGACTCAGACTGGTCAGTTATTTTTGCTGGTGACTCTTAGATTAATAATTAAAACTTAGCCCAATTTATAGACATCTACTAGATGTAACCATCTGGATAGTCCTGGACATTTCCAAATGAATGTTTAGGTGCTCTGTGGTCCTCCCTGACTGCTTGTCCACTCCTGATTCCTGTCCCACCACACATACAAATGCATTCACATGCTAGCCAGATGCACTTGGCTTCTAATCTTGATAGTTTAAAAAATCCGTTTGAAACCCCTATTCCATTCATAAGACCACTGATGCTGTGTCCCTGGTACCACTGAGCCATCCTCAAGACCATTAGTGCTGAATCTCAGTATCTCATTGTTGTTTAGTTGCTGAGTCGTGTCTGACTCTTTTGTGACCCTGCGGACTGGAGCCCACCAGGATCCTCTGTCCATAGGATTTTCCAGGCAAGAATACTAGATACTAGAATACTAGTTGCCGTTTCCTACTCCAAGTGATCTTCCCAACCCAGGGATTGAACCTGAGTCTCCTGCATTGGCAGGCTGATTCTTTACATATTGAGCCACCTGGGAACGAAGGATCATCTTACCTACCTTTTTTTCCTTAGCTTCAAGTTTCTACTTAGAAGTTACCTCCTCCAGGAAGCTTCCCCAAATATCCTGCTTATGTTCTTCACCTAAAAGATGCCCATCTTATTGCTCAAAGCACCATGATCCACAGCATTAAATATTACAATTTCCAGGTTACTTGTCTATCATCTCTCATGTTACTGTAAACTGTTGAAGGGAAGGACTAAGTTGGTCTTGGTGTTCAATTTGTTCACTATTATATCTTCATTTCCTCTGTAATTACTGGACATGGTGTTAGATAAATGTTTTTTGAAATGAATGTTTGAAAGCTTGAATTACACTATTTTATTAAAATGTATTAACATGATTTTAAAAAATCCTGCATTTCAGCATTGCAATACATAAAGACTTTTAATAATAAAGTTAATACTGCTATAGTTGTATTTTAGACAACATATATTAAAAGTTGTATTTTAGACAACATATACTAGTCTGGACTTAAAATATGAAGGAACATTTATCTACTCCAGATTCCCACATAGTACAAAATCAGCGGTAGGTATTCTTCATTTTGTGGCATTGTGATATATATATATATACACACATATGTATATATGGAAAGTAATGTAAAAATAATGGAGAAATTTAACAACCTAATTTACTTAAGTTTAATTACATACTTCAGCCAGTTAGTAAACAAGATTTAACTAATTCACTGTTGTTGAGTATTTTAAAGCATCTTTTATACTTTTTTCTGGTTAGAAATTCAGAGGTCAAAGAAATCTCTGGACAGGACATTTTTCTTGAAAAAATTACAGATTTCCAGGGCGGTTGTGGTATTGCGGTAATCCGGTTCCCGTGGGTGCAGCCATGTGACGACCTGTTTTGCTTCAACAACATTTAACTTGGATCCACTTAGAGAAACTTATGGGATTCCTTTTTACTTAGAGTACCTCGCCCACTGGCTGGAGTACTTCTTCATTGCAGAGGCCCCTGGTGGAGAGTTAATGGGTTATACCATGGGCAAAGCAGAAGGCTCAGTGGCAAGGGAAGAATGGCATGGGCACATCATAGCTCTGTCGTTGCCCTGGAATTTTGGTGCCATGGTTTGGCTGCTAAACTTATGGAGTTATTAGAGGAGGTTTCAGAAAGAACGGGTGGATTTTTAGTTGATCTCTTTGTAAGAGTGTCTAACCCAGTTGCTGTCAACATGTACAAGCGGCTAGGCTACAGCATGGACACAATAGTCAGGAGTACTATTTATTCAGCGCGCAATGGGGAGCCGGATGAGGACTCTTTACAATATGAGGAAAGCACGATCCAAGGACAGTGAGAAATCCATCATACCATTACCTCTTCCTGTGAGGCCAGAAGACACTGAATAACCATGAACAGTGGTTCTTAGGCTGATGATGCTCCAGATAGTTTATGGACAATATTATTTTCATTAGATGATCTTGGAGCTCTATTAGGAGAAAAGGGGCTCATTTAGCTCTTAAAGACTTCAAGAAAATACAGGTTATTAACTTATTTTAAGTCTTCTTTTCTACTAGCAATATTATACCTTCTAAAGCTGTTCACTGTAATAAAATCCAATAAAAAAAGGCATTTAGGTCAGAAGGGAACATTCCACTGGCATGGCTCATAACATACTATTCACAATGTGCTAGGGAAAAAGCTTGCTCCAGTCTCCTAAATTCTGTGCCTGAGAACCGCTGCTATATATACATTTTTATCTTGTATTGAACTTAAGCTTTAAAAGCATATTTGAATTGTATGAATCTAAGATGTATACTAAAATGCACTGTTGACTCTAAAAAATAATTACACATTTTCAGAGTCAATTTACTAAATACATAATATAACAGTTATAAAAAGGCTCATTTAAATTTGCATCTCTTTAGTAGCTGGGAAAGTCCAACATTTTTTTCATGTATTGTTTATTAATTATCTTTTCCATTCTGTGTGAATTGTTTTCTTATTATTAGGTTACTGTTTTTGAGATATTTATATAATCTACATTTCAGCCCTTTGTCCTAGTATAAATATTTCTCCCTGCTATTAAAAAAAAAAAAATTCTTCAAGAGATTTAACATTTTATTTATTTGAATCAGTTATTTTTTTCACAGACTCAAATGAATCATTCCTTTGTAAAGTTTAGTTTTCCATTAGTTATCTTTGGAATGTAGTAATTAACTTTTTAATCCACCTAGAACTTGTGGTGTAAAGTAAGGGTTTAGATTATTTTCTATATAGTTAACCAGTTTTCCCCACACCAAGACAGTTTAACTTTTTAGCAGGTAAAGTTTCTGGTAGCTGAACAGTAACCCAGGAAGTCCGAGGTCACACTAGGATGCTAGAGAAGTGGTTCATGTGCTCAGAATCGGTCCACAGGCCGATTTCCAGGCAAGACAGTTAAAATTGCCTCTGCCTTCCACTAACCCTCAGGGACTACCCTTCTGTCACTTCAGAACTTATGTCCATTTTAAGCTCATTTCAACCTGTGCCACATTGTTAGGGGGAAGAGGGAGAAGACTATAGCATGCGTTTTGAGATGGCTAAAAGGATGATCTAAGTCTGCCTCGTGAGGACATGCCTCCCAGGGGTTCAGGGTGAGGGTGGGATTGGTATATCTCGCCTCCTTACGACACACTTCATTTGAAAGAGAACGAATTTACTGGAAAGTTTTTATGTTAGATTTAAATTTGCCTTCTTTATGCCTGCCCGCATCATTCTTGTTTTACCTTCTGAAATTTAACCCTTGGCTTTTGGGGATGCTGGAAATCTAGACGTTCAGGAGCATGTGTATACTGACTTTCCTTCCCCAAACCCCGTGAATGTGACCTCGGTGACAAAGGGTTCATTCGTGGAATCAAGCGCCAGTTATTGCTTTTAATAAGTTTCATATCCTTGGCCTAATAAGTTTGGAACTTAATCTGCTGTTAATGTATGTGAGTGTTTAGGACCACAAATACTGAAGTTGGTTCTCTGTTGATGGTTTCAGTTTTGAAACCATCAATAACTAAAGCGGTTGCAGATACACTGTTACCCAAATTTCCTTTTAGACAAAATTCTAACTTATCAGCATTGCTCATTATATTTGGTGTCCATGTGACACTGTGTATTAGTGCCCTCTCTTATCTCTAAAAAAGTAATAGAAAATTACTGAAAGTTACCAAGAAAAGACTACTTTAATACTCCAATGTAAATCTCTTTTAGGGCAGTTATATGATGGCTATGATGAAGAGTATGACTGTCCCATTTTAGATGAAGATAGAGTAAGTACAATTTTTTAAAGTATACATTTAAAAAATTTAATAGGAAAGTTGACCTTAGGTTTTTTTTTTTTTAATTGATTGAATACTGAGGTGATCATTTTTTTAGCTTATTTATTTTATTATTATTTTTTTTGACCTCAGTTTTTAAAAGAGTATTCATCTTTATTTTTTCCCTTTCTTACAGGTAGTTGATGAGCTAGAAAACCAAATGAGTGAAGGTGGAGTTATTGTTGATTACCATGGTTGTGATTTCTTCCCTGAACGCTGGTTTCATATAGTATTTGTCCTGAAAACAGATAACAGTATTTTGTACAAAAGACTTGAAAATAGGTAAGAAAGGAAAAACATTACATTTTTTTTTTTTTTTTCTTAAAGTATTATATAAACTTCTTTCAGATTCCTGAAGTTGGCAACTACTAACATCAAAAAGGTTCTATTTGAAAATGTGACTGCTTTATATTTTGTTCTCATTATAAACCAAGTCTGTATAGTACCAACATTCTGAACCTAAGAGAAAAAGATGCATTTGTAAAACACAAGCAGTAGATTCTGACCTAACTGACAGTCTGATTCAGTAAAATGTACTATATAGCAACTATTTAGTCATGCTTTTTCCCTAATGTAAAGCTTGTCTAGGAAAACAGCCAAGACAATAGCATATTCTTTGCTATGGAATGAAAATTACCCACTTAAATCATCCTCACATCAGAAATGAGAAAACTTATAAAAAACTAACAAGATAAATTAACATTTCACAACATATTTGAGTTCATCCTTTCCAAGAGAGCATCAGGCTTAATCTAGAATAACCAAAAAAGCAAAGTTTTATGGAAAACATTTCCCCACTGTCTTTTGATTCAAGCTGTGGCAAAGGGGGAATTTTAAAGGAATTTAGAAAGAAGTTTCTGGAAGGAAAATTCCAGAAGTTTGCCTAACTAAGGTCAGGTTCAGAATTTGTGTTCTCAGTGATCATAGTCAACTCTGACTAAACACCGTTGAATTGTATGTCTGTGTGTGTGTGTGAGTCACACTCTTTGCAACCTCATGGACTGTAGCCTGCCAGGCTCCCTCTGTCCATGAAATTCTCCAGAGAAGAAGACAGGAGGGGGTTGACATTTCCTTCTCCAGGGGATCTTCCCAACCCAGGGATCAAACCTGAGTCTCCCACATTGCAGGCAGATTCTTTACCATCTGAGCTACAAGGGAAGTCAATCCTTGCACAAAAAAGTATAGTATGAAATATACAGGGAAAGTTAGGTGGGAATAATACCTGAAGCTTTCATCATCTTTCTTGAGGCAGAAAAAGCCATTAAAAATATTTGAACAGAGAAGTAATAGAGACAATATGGTACATATGCCTTTTCTCAAAAACCATTTAACATTTTTATTAAAAATTAAAATTTTATGTAAAGATTAAAGTATGAGAAAAGCAGTCTTGTTTTTAGCCATTGAAAAAATTAATCACCTATTTTTTTTAATGAGTAATCACCTATTTAAAGAAAAAAACCTTATTGAAATAAATTCACATACCATATGAATTGTACAGCCCATTTGAAGCATACACTTCAGTGGTTTTCAGTGTATTCACAGAGTTGTATATCCATTATTATAACCAATTTTTAAAAATGTTCACCTCCCCCCCCTTAAAAAAACCCATACCCATTAGCAGTCACTGCCCATCTCCCCTTAGTCCCCAGTCCCAGGCAACCAGTAATTTACTTTCTATCTCTGGATTTGCCTATTTAGGACTTTTTATATAAATGAAATCATATAAAATGTGATCTTTTGTGTCTGGCTTCTTTTATTTAGCATAATGTTTTCAAGGTTCATCTGTGATGTAGCATGTACTGGTACTTCTTTTCATTGCCAAATAATATTCCATTATATGGATATACCATATTTTATTTATCTGTTTATCAGATTATAGACATTTGGGTTGTTTCAACTTTTTGGCAGTTATGAATAATGCTGCTATGAACATTCATGCATGTGTTTTTCTGTGAACATTATGCATTCATTCATTTATCTTGGGTATTGAAGTTTCTCTAGGAATAGGATTTCTGGGTCCCATGTTAAATAGCTATGTATAACTTTTGAGAAACTGTCAGACATTTTCCATAGTGACTGCACCACTTTACATTCCAAAGAGTAGTGTATGAAGCCTCCAGTATTTTCACATCCTTGTTATTATCTTTTTGATTGTAGCCATCCTAGTGGATATGAAGTAGTATCACAATGTACTTTTCATTTGCTTTTCCTTGATGGCTAATGATACTGAGTGCGTTTTCATGTGCTTATGGGCCATTTGTATATCTTTTGGGAAAATATCTATTTAGACCTTTTGCCCAATTTTTAATTGGATTATTTGGCCTTTTTTATAAAGTTGTAAGATTTCTTTATGTATTTTAGATATAAGTCCCTTATCAGATATAAGATTTGCAAAAACTTTCTCCCATTCTGTGGGCTATCTTTCCATAAAGTTAATCACCTTTTGAGTAGTTCAATCTAATTTTGATTGTTACAAAATTGAATTAATTTGAGTCTGAATTTTCCTTACTCATTTCACTAACTAGCTGGCTAATTTACATCTTCCTAAAGATTATACAAGTTAATTTTTTCAGTGTCTTTGGAACTGGTAAACTACAGATACATCTGTGTGATCTAGTACCCAATTAGTATATGATATTCTTTATCATGTGCATTTTATTATATGCCATTTATTTGTTTTATCTGTCTATATCTTAATTCCTCTAACTTTTAAAATTTAGAACCATAACTATAGACTGCTTAATCTCATAGCTGGGCATCTGGCTTGAGGTAAGTAGATGTTTGCTAATTGAATGGCTGACAGATTGTAGGGGGAGGAATGCCAACCTATTATTTCTAGGTAAAGAAACTAAGAAGTATTTTTGTGCGATTCTTCATGTGTTCAAAAAGTGTATAGATTCTGAAGTGTCCAATTTCTAATTTGTTCCTAAAACTCTAGTTAATGCCATTCAGATTATCTCCTCTTTGCCTTCTAGGGGTTATAATGAGAAGAAACTAAAAGATAATATTCAGTGTGAAATTTTTCAAGTTCTTCATGAAGAAGCCTTAGCATCCTACAAGGAAGAAATAGTGCATCAACTGCCGAGCAATAAACCAGAAGATCTAGAGGATAATATCAATCAGATACTGAAATGGATTGAGCATTGGGTCAAAGATCACAGTTCTTAACAAGAATGGCCACTGCACAATCACTCTTGACATCTCTCTGCTGATGTCACATAAATTATTCAATTATCAATAAAACTTTCTTATTGAAATTGTGCTGTTAGACTAGGAGGTGGTTATAAAGGTTTATGTTTGGGTTTTTTCCTCTATGAGAAAGCTAAACTCAAATATAATGAATAATACTATTAAGGATTGAGAGTTAAACTGTAAAAGTTTATTACAGAAGAAAATCAAGATGATCTCTTAAAACACAGGTTAAAGATAAAGCATCAATTTTCCATTTTTATTTCTTAAAAAAAAGAAGTAATACTTGCACTCTGTATAGAATTCAAAATGTACAAAAGCATATACAGATGGTACCCAACTTAAAATGGTTCAGCTTAGGATGTTTTGACTTTATGATGGAGCAAAAGCGAGAACATACACACTAGAAATTGATAGCTTATGGTGAATGATGTCTGATTTGTGATCTGTGAGGAAGATTTAGCTTCGGGACCAGGGACCAGGCTTGATCACTCAAGCTTTTGTGTAGCAGAGTGTTATTAAAGTATAAAAAGGACAGAGAAAGCTTCTGACACAGACATCGGAAGGGGGACAGAGAGCCCCCCTTCCTAGTCTAAGCAAGGGAGTTATATGCTTTTTTAATTAGTTATTACAATAAATCAAAAGAATGTCTCAAGGTTGTAAAGATCTTACTAGACCCCTCCCATAATTTACATTTTAAGGTAACAGGATTAGCCACAAGGTTTTCAGGAAGAAGTAACTGTCCTCAAGCCAGAGACGTTGTTATATAGTCCTTACTAAGGAATGTAGAAAAAAACGTTTGTCCTTTCGTCCTCCTTGAGAATTCCAGAAACTTACCTCTTCTTTGAGAGCCCCAGATCCCACTTTTCCTCAGGGACCCCAGACTTACTATCAACCTGCCTAGGAATTGACTCTTTCAAAATCATGCTTTGAATTTGGATGTTTTCCTGGGCTAGCGATCCGCATGCAGCATGTTACCTGTGATAGTAGGGAGTGGGGGTGGCTGCAGCTCCCAGTCAGCCAGGTGATAATGAGGGTAAACAGCCGATAAAACTCACCGCCACTCTGCACCGTGCAACCGTTTACTCTTTCAGTTTAGCGGTCAGTAACTTACGAGACAGTCAACAAATTATTATAAAACAGGCTTTATGTTAAGATGATTTTGCCCAATTGTAAGTTAATGTAAGTATTCTTACGTTTAAGATAGCATATTTAAGGTAGGCTAGGATGGGAGCTTCCTGGTCCTCCAGTGGTTAGGACTCCGAGCTTCCACTGCTAGGTGTTGTGGGTTCATCCCAGATTGCAGAGCTAGGATCTCACATTCCACAGTGGGGGGGGGGCGGGCAAAAAAAAAGGCAGGCTAGGCTGAGCTGTGATATTTGGTAGGTCAGGCGTATTAAGCACATTTTTGACTTAGGATATTTTCAATTTATGATGGATTCATCAGGCTGTAACCCCAACATAAGTCAAGGAAGACCTGTACTAGAAAGGTAGGCTTCCCTTTCAGGCCACCCTGTTATTCAGCCACTGCTAGTTTCCCTCCCTTTAGGAAAGAATGTTTCTGGTTTGGATGTGTGTGTGTGTATGCTTTTTTTAAGCATATGGTAGCATTTTGTGGGTGTTGTGTGTGTGTGTGTGTGTGTGTGTGTGTGTGTGTGCTTTTTTTAAGCATATGGTAGCATGTGTGTGCTTACTTTTTTTCTTTTAAGCATATGGTTACCACATACCATGCTGGAGAAGGCAATGGCACCCTACTCTGGTACTCTTGCTTGGAAAATCCCATGGATGTAGGAAGGCTGCAGTCCATGGGGTCTCTGAGGGTTGGATATGACTGAGCGTCTTCACTTTCACTTTTCACTTTCATGCATTGTAGAAGGGAATGGCAACCCACTCCAGTGTTCTTGCCTGGAGAATCCCAGGGACGGGGGAGCCTGGTAGGCTGCCGTCTATGGGGTCACACAGAGTCGGACACAACTGAAGTGACTTAGCAGCAGCAGCAGCAGCAGCAACATACCATGCAAACTGTTGTGTCATTTTTTTTTCATTTAATGTATTTTGGATATTATACCATCTTAGAACATACAGACCTTCCTATTCTTTATTAAGCTATAACTCACATATAAAATCCACTATTTTAAAGTGTACAGTCCATTTTAAAAATCGTATTCACAAGATTGTGCAACTACCCCATTCTATAACACTTTCATCACCCCAACCAAAAGACATCCCATACCTATTAGCAGTCACTGCTCATTCTTCCCTTCTCCTAGCCCCTTGCTATTACTAGTCCACTTTGTTGCTATAGATTTGCATATCCTGGAGATTTTATATAAATAGAATCATACAATATGTGGTTTTTCATATCTGGCTTCTTTCACTTAGCATAGTGTTTTCACGATTATCCATGTTGGAGGCTTAATGAGTACCTCATTCCTTAATATGGTTGAATAATATTCCACTGTATGGCTATTCCACATCTTGTTTATCCATTCCATCAGCAGCATAGTTGGATCGTATCCATTTCGGGTATTATGTTTTATGAACATTAGTGCACAAGTTTTTGTGTGGATGTATGTTTTCAACTCTCTTGGATATAGCAAAGAGAGAGATTGCTAGGTCATATTGCAACCGAGTTTAGCATTTTCAGGATATGCCAAAATGTTTTCCAAAGTGGTTGCATTACTTTCTATTCTCACCATCCATGTATTGGGATCTAATTCTCCATATTCTTGCCAACACTTGCTACTGTTCACCTAATAGCCATCCTGTAGATACACAGTCGTAGCTTCATTTTGGTTTTGATACATTTCTCTAACGACCAATGCTTGTTGAGCATCTTTCCATGTATTAGTCATTTGTGTATCTTCCTTTGGATCCCTAATACTTTGTTTGTTTTGGCCAATCCACGTGGCTTGTGGGATCTTAGTTCCCTGACCAGGGATCGAACCCACTCATGCCCCATGCAGTGGAAGCATGGAGTCCTAACCATTGGATCACCAGGGAATTCCCAGTCATCTGTTTAGAAAGGACTTTTTTCACTAGGATTCACTAAATCCTCTTGTCAAGTGACTGCTACTACTTATCCATCCTAACACTAACATTGCCTCATATTAAGATGTTCCTTGAACAAAGGAAATAATGGAATCTAATACTGAACTATATACATTATAAGACTCTTAAAAATATAAATATGCTTATTAATTTCAGGCCAAGGTTTTCATGTAATGCTTTCATCACAATGCTTTAACATTCATAGTTGTTTGGAAAAAAGTCTTAAAAATAAACCTGCTTATTGTTTGTCTCGGTTTTATCCAAACCTACTTGTAAACTTTTTGTTTAAATAGGCAGTATGATATAAACCAAACTTGAGATAAAAGTGTGGCAAATTTTTAGTCATTTTGTATTTCTGTGAGAGTTCTTAACCTGATTTATTCAGTTTCTCAAAAGTGTCCTGGGACTTCCCTTGTGGTCCAGTAGTTAAGACTCTGGGCTTCCATTGTAGGGAGCATAAGTTTGAAAGTGTCTTAATAAGCTTTGACATGTGCATAAACAGTCATTTTCCCCCCTTATGCCCTTCTTGGTATATTTTTATTTTTGTGGGCTTTGAAATAAGGTATTGGCCTCAGTGGGGCTATATTTCTTCTGCATTCTAAGCATGTCCTACCACCAGTGCCTAACAACATTTGAATTTGTGTGTATCTTTAACACAAGAGTCAGATCTGCAGAGAACTATTTATTCTTTCCAGTTGAGCGGGGAGAGGGCAAGGTGGAAAAAACACCTTGTCTTGGGGGACTTCCCTGGCAGTCCAGTGGTTAAAACTCTGAGCTGCCACCACAGGGGCCATGTGTTTGATACTTGGTTGTGGAACTAAGATCCTACATGGCACAGCTGAAAAACAAAACCCTGTTCTTAATAACTGGTTGCTGCATATGAGGAAAACAAGATCATGGAAATTATACCTGTGCTTTTACTAAAGATTTAGTTCCTTAATCCTTTCGATGATATAAATTCCTTTAACAGTCATGTAAGCTATGAACCCACTTCCTTCAAGGAAATACAGATCTACATACTAACATAAAATGTTATATTTTTAAGGGATTTATGGATCCCTAAAATCCATCCAGAGGTTTATTTTTTAAGGAGTTTATTTTTATGGAAGGGGAGATTAGAAAAATATAATTTGTTAAGTGAGACTAGTGAATAAAAAGCAAATTGGTCATCCTGTAAGTCCTAGGCAATGGCAAGCCACTCTAGTACTCTTGTCTGGCAAATCCCATGGATGGAGGAGCCTGGTAGGCTGCAGTCCCTGGGGTCGCTATGAGTCGGATGCGACTAAGGGACTTCACTTTCACTTTTCACTTTCACACAATGGAGAAGGAAATGGCAACCCACTCCAGTGTTCTTGCCTGGAGCATCCCAGGGACGGCAGAGCCGGATGGGCTGCCGTCTATGGGGTCGCACAGAGTCGGACACGACTGAAGTGACTTAGCAGTAGCAAGTCCTAGGCAATTCATTAAGCAAGAAAATAAAAGATGTACAGAGCTGAAAGAAAGAAATCAGCTATTCTCAGTTAACATTGTTTATGCAGAAATTCCAAAGAGAATACACACAGAAGCTACTTGAATAAGTCACATTAGTAAGGCCACAGGATACAAGACCAATACAGAAAAGACAATGCATTTCTATACAGTAATGACAAACATTTGGAAATTAAAACAACAATACCATTTTAAATGGTACCAAAAAGCATTACATACTTTAGGTATAAATCTAACAAAATACGTGCAAACTCTGCATGCAGAAAACTCAAATGAGAAATCAAAAGATCCAAATAGGTGGATATACCATGTATGTGGACTTCCGAGGTGGTGTTAGTGGTAAAGAACCCACCTGCCAATGCAGGAGATGCATCCAGATGCCCTGGAGGAGGTATGGAAACCCACTCTAGTATTCTTGCCTGGAGGATCCCATGAACAGAGGACCCTGGGAGGGCTACGGTCCACAGGGTCGTAAAGAGTTAGACACGACTAAACCAGTCCATTCTAAAGGAGATCACTCCTGGGTGTTCTTTGGAAGGATGATGCTAAAGCTGAAACTCCAGTACTTTGGCCACCTCATGCGAAGAGTTGACTCATTGGAAAAGACTCTGATGCTGGGAGGGATTAGGGGCAGGAGGAGAAGGGGACGACAGAGGATGAGATGGCTGGATGGCATCACCGACTCGATGGACGTGAGTCTGAGTGAACTCCAGGAGTTGGTGATGGACAGGAGGCCTGGCGTGCTGCGATTCATGGGGTCACAAAGAGTCGGGCACGACTGAGCGACTGAACTGAACTGAACTGAAACCAACTTAGCATGCACACACCTTGTTCATGAATTTCAAGACTCAATATTATTAATATGTCAGTTTTCTCCAAATTGATGTGTAAATTAAATTCCAACATACTCTTTTAAAATAAAAATTGATAAGTTGAATCTAAAATTTGTATTCTAGAAACTAGAATAACCAGACAACGATGAAGAAGAACCAAGTTAGAAGACTTAAAGTAAATGATTTCAGGATTTGCTGTGAAGAGTAAAGTCAGTCAGTGTGGTATTAGTGGAAGGATGAATGAAATATGATCTCAGGTGGCCTCGGACTGCAGCAGCTTGAAACAGGATTTCGATTCCCTGGCCAGAGACTGAAAGTCAGGCTCTGGGAGTGAGAGTGCTAAATCCTAGTCACTAGACCACCAGGAACCTGTGACTAGTGACAAGGCCCTGGCCCGCCACCTGTGTAGAAATGAATTCCCACGGAGAGATGTAAAGTAGTGAAACAAGTGTTTACAGGAAGAAAAAGGTATGTGTGAATAGACACATGGGAGGGCTCAGAGAGAGTCTTGCCCTTGTGGTAGGGCCCTCCCACGTGTGCGCGTGCATCTCTTAACCAAGATGGAGTCTAGGAGACAGGCCCATGGATAGGTCCACATCACCTACTACAGGGTGGCATGCGTGTGTGCTCAGTCGAGTCTGATTCTTTGCGACTCTATGGAGCGTAGCCCGCCAGGCTCTTCTGTTCATGGGATTTCCCAGGCAAGAATACTGGACTGGGTTGTCATTTCCTCCTCCAGGGGATTTTCCTGACCCAGAGATTGAACCCTCGTCTCGCGTTGACAGGCAGATTCTTTACCACTGAGCCACCTGGGAAGCCCTGTCGGGCATTCAGTTCAGTTCAGTTCAGTTGCTCAGTCGTGCCCGACTCTTTGCGACCCCATGAATCGCAGCATGCCAGGCCTCCCTGTCCATCACCAACTCCCGGAGTTCACTCAGACTCACGTCCGTTGAGTCAGTGATGCCATCCAGCCATCTCATCCTCTGTCATCCCCTTCTCCTCCTGCCCCCAATCCCTCCCAGCATCAGAGTCTTTTCCAATGAGTCAACTCTTCACACGAGGTATTAGGAAATATCAAAATCATTGCACCAGGTGAGGAAGCTAAGGACTGGCACATTTTGGGTGGAGTTGAAGGGAGGTAGGGTCTTTCTCAGGAAATTCACAGGAATGGATCTCCTCAGTAGCAGTTCTCCAGGCCCTTGCCCTCTGGTTCCCTCCCACTGCCTAGCCTTCGCCCTGGCAGTTTCTTTGGCCTGCAAGGCCTCCTCATTCCTCGGCTCTGAAACCCTTCTTTTCAAAAGCCCCTCTACAGCTCAGCTCCATCCTTCTCTTAAGCGACTCCTAGAGGCTTAAGCACTCTTGCCTGGAAAATCCCACGGACGGAGGAGCCTGGTAAGGTTGCAGTCCATGGGGTCGCAAAGAGTCGGGCATGACTTCACTTTCACTTTCATGCATTGGAGAAGGAAATGGCAACCCACTCCAGTGTTCTTGCCTGGAGAATCCCAGGGACAGAGGAGCCTAGTGTGCTGCCGTCTATGGGGTCGCACAGAGTCGGACACGACTGAAGCGACTTAGCAGCAGCAGCAGCAGCAGCAGAGGCTTAAGCTTTGAACCAGTTCTTTTACCTTCAGTGACGCACACACGACCTCGTCGTTTCTCGAGGTCTCGAGCTATTATTTATAACTCGGTTGCGCTGTATCTGGGGACATTATGAGTGTCCAAGTCGCACAGAGCTCCTAGTCCCCGCACCCTAACCGGGAGAGCTCAGACGGTGGCGCCGAGGTAGGGGGCGGGGCCAGGGACCCGGGCGCCGCGCCGCCTTCCCGATCGGGGCCGCACCGCGCGGTCATGTGGCGGGAGGAGCGGCGGCGCGCGCGGCGAGGAAGCTCGCGCCCGGTGAGCGCGCTTAGGGGCCGTCGGGGCGAGACGCGGGCGGCGCGAGTCGGCCAGGGTGCCCCTCGCCTTGCCCCACTCTCAGTTCTTCACTCGCCAGGGATCTGGGGAGGGTGTGGAGCCAGACCCCAGGACGCAGCTGCGCAAATTCGAGTAACTCCGCAGGTTGTGGACAAGCTGGTAAACGGGCTCCTCCTTTCCCTTATGCTAGTTAATGGCCTTGTCTGACATTATGGAAATGAGAAATAGGTTTGAAAGACTCTATTTCTGCCTCTCCCCCCTCCTCCTTTATTACTTTTTCTATAGTTTTTCTACTAATTATGAACGTTAAAACTGTAGCTCACTAAATGAATTGTGGTATCCTGGATTGGATCCTCGAACAGCAAAGGACTTAAGTAGGGAAACTGGAAAGGACCCTGATGCAGGAAAGATTGAGGGCAGGAGGAGAAGGGAATGACGGGGGATGAGATGGTTGAACGGCATCATCGACTCAATGGACATGAGCTTGAGCAAACTCCGGGAGATAGATAGTGAAAGACAGGGAAGCCTGGCGTGCTGCAGCCCATGGGGTTGCAGAGTTGGACAGGCCTGAGGGACTGAACAATAACAAAGGGAAAGGGGAAATTCTGATAAAGTATGTGGTTTAGTTAGGGCTTCCCTGGTGGCTCAGTCGGTAGAGAATCTGCCTACAATGTGGGAGACCTGGGTTTGATCCCTGGGTCCGGAAGATCCCCTGGAGAAGGGAATGGCAACCCACTCTGATATTCTTGCTTGGAGAATTCCATGGACAGAGGAGCCGGGAGGGCTATAGTCTATGGGGTCCCAAATGGACACGACTGAGCTACTAACACACATACAGATATATGGTTTAGTTAAGTGTGTGTATCATTGTTAATTTCTTATTTTTGATAAATGTACCCTAATACTTCATTAAAAGAATTTGGGTAAAGGGTATACAGGAGTTCATGGTACTATCTTTGCAACTTACTGTATATCTAAAATTATTTTAACATAAAAATTTAAACAGAATTCTACAGTGATATGCAGTAGACCATTGTTTACAGAAAGGGCTGACGTCACTTCCTTTTTTGCCAGGAATTAGGTGTCTGTTTGATCAACTTGTTTGCTAAGGAAAGAGCTGTCCGGCTAGTGGGTGTGGGTGTTTCTAGTTCAAGTTTTCCAAGCAGGAATCTGTTTTCTTTTTCCGTTCCATCTATGAAGTGTCTCTGGAACACCTGTTATGCACAAGTAAATGAGACACACACATTAGGGGCGTGTACAATAAAAACACAAGTCAGGAAGGAAGGAAGGACTGTTAGAAAGGTACAACACTGAACTAGGAGGGCTCAGAGGTGGGAGAAATCGCTTCTGGCCCCGGGGACTCGGGAGGGCTACTGAAGGGAGTGGCTGTCGTGAACTGAGGGGTCCTGAGACGAGAAGGGATCCCTGGGGTGGAGAGTGGCTCCAGCAGAGACTTTAAGGAGATGAGGCTGCGGGGGCCTGGGAGCAGGTAAAATACGTCTCACACGGAAGCACAGAGCGTGCCCAGGGAGTTCACGTGGCACAGGAGGTGAAAGCTGCAGTTACCTTATAGAAAAGGGCGACACCTGCTTTCCCTGTATATGCCATGGGAGCTGTGGCTTGTCTTAGGGCAGGAGAGGGGCATTATTGGATGTGTGCTTGGAGATGATTGACTTGGCAGCAGTTAGGGGAGTATTGGTTTAGCACAGGAGAGGTTAAAGAAATTCACCCAGGGCTATGACGTCGATGTGCAAAGACAGACACAAGCATATGTGCGTGCCAAGTTGCTTCAGTCGTGTCTGACTCTTTATGACTCTATGGACTGTGGCACTCCAGGCTACTCTTATCTGTGGAATTCTCCAGGCAAGGATACTGGAGTTTGTTGCCATTTCCTCCTCCAGGGTATCTTCCCATCCCAGGGACTGAAGCTGCTTCTCCTGTGGTTCCTGCGTTGCAGGCGGATTCTTTACCACTGAGCCACCAAGGCAGCCCAAAGAAGGACATGGCTTGGGGAAATTTTGTGGAAAACTTGACAACTGAAGGCCAGAAAATAAGAAAAAGGGGAAAAGCCTAAATCCTGGAGTTTTTTGTCCCTGAATGTTTTGGAGCATGGTTGATGGATTTGCAGAAATGGGGGACTCAGGAGGAGACCTGGGGTGGAGGTGGGGAGCGCAATGAAAGTATTTTTGAACAACCTGTGTTTGAGTTGTTGGCAGGATAACCAGCTGGAGATGTATATTTAAAGTATTTAGGAGAGGAAGCCAAATATATACAAAAGGGACAGGAAGAGGAAAAGGAGTCTGAGTGGGCAGGTAGGAGGCAGTCAGGGACCCCTGTGGGGTTGTGTGCCAAGAGGGACTTGGACATGGCGAGTCAGTAGCATCATAGCTTGTGCAGAGGTAGAGGAGACAGAGGGATGAGGCTGTCTTAAATTTAGGGATTAGGAGGCTAGGTCTTAGATTTAGGAATTAGGAAGACCCATGTCCCATTCAGGGTTGTTTTAACGGAAGAGTAGGAGCTTGTGTGGTCACAGTCCGTCATCTGTTCATCCAGGGGCCATTCGCAAGGGGGCTGGGAGCCAGAGATGTGGTTTCTAGTTCTGGCTCTGCCACTGCCGTGCAAGTTTCTGTATAATTTTACACCCTTAATAAAACCAAAAGGATCCTTTTATTCCTAGCAACACTGAATAGTCCAGAGAGCCAGGGTTCCCTGGGGCACACCTTGGAAGAATGCTGCAATAGAATCAGAATTTTAGAGGTCTAAAGAACAAAAGAGTCTTATCCAGTCCTGTGACTTGACAAATGAAGACACTAAAACTCAAATTCATATCAACCAACATTGATTTCAAGTATATTAATAGTGCCCCAAATCCACCTATAAAGTAGCCATGCTTAAACCCGTTTTGGAAATTCTGACATAGGCTCTGAGAGGTTAAATGACTTGCCCAGAATCACAGAGCAGCAAGTGGTGGTGTGAGATTTGAACCCAAGCCTCCTGGATCAGGGCTTTCTCTGTCACACCTCCTGCTGCCTCCCTGGTTGATAACTTTGGATGCATTTAAAAGTGGTTGAATGGAATGTAACGTCAGTCTTTTCTCCTTTCTTATAAGAAATGTGTTCTAAAAGTCAAGTTTGACTGCATTACAGATTACTATTATAAATGGCTGCCTGGGGTGGGAAGGATAACTTCAAAGAGCATGAGGGAACTTTTCTGGAGTGATGAAAAAGTCACTCTAGACTTAGTATATAAAAGTGTCCCAAAGTTACATTTTAAAAAACACTAGAGCATTAGACCATGTGAAATCTCATATTCAACTCTGAATAGTGGCAAGGTATACCTATGATACCTGAATATATATGGCACTTTGAAAAATATTCTTAGCTGATCTTGTGATTGCTTACTCTTTCCTCTTACTGCTTTTTTCCTTTGTCTTGACCAATTCCATTTTCTTCACTGCTGGCTGCCAGACCCTGACCACACCCTTCTTAACAGAGGCAGGAGGTTGAATTTATAAGCAGAAATCTGCTCTAGTGCAGCCTCTTAGGGATTAGTCTCTGATTCAATAAGTAATTTCCTATCAACCTTGACAAATAAAAATAGACAGACTTATTTAGGAAATAAACATATAAAGGAACCAAGAGGATTTCATGAAAATTTTTGGGGGAAAATGGGTCCAATATACTGTGTTGAGTGTTGGCCAAACTAAGTATCCTAGACTTTCACTCTCAGTTTTATTTGATGTCATAAGTAATAGAAACTTGGTTTACGCTGATATTAATCTCATTAAAATGCTCTGAAAGATAGAAAGCAAGGTCTAAGAGTCTAGCAGTATCTTTGACATGAGGAGTCTAGATTCAGAATCTGGCTGTACTCTAGCTATGTTATTTAACCTCTCTGTACTTCAGTGTAATGGTTCTAGGTAGACTTAAACAATAGTAGTATTGTCTTTTAAAGTGTTTGTGGAGATTAAATAGAATAATCTAAGTAGAGCACTTAGAATAGTGTCTAGTAAGCAACAAGTGCTGGCAATTATTAGATCATGGTTTAAAAGTTGTTACCAATGTAAGACATCCAGTTTAATGATTCTCTTACCGAGGACAATACAACCACTTAACACACTTCTAATCTTTTCCCCTAGTCCAGTTAAAAGATCCTTTACTTTAAAAAAATTTTTTTAATAGCTTATTATTGAGGTATAATTTACATATAATAAAAGGTACCGTTGTAAACGTATGGTTTAATGAATTTGACAAACCACCATCCAGTCAAGACACAAGACGTTTTCATCACTCCGGAAAAGTTCCCTCGTCCTTCCCACCCCAGGAAACCATTGATCTGTTGTCTCTTGGTCCAGATTTCATACAGTATATGGTTCTTCTGTTGGATAATGTAAGATTCATATTATCACATGCGTCTGAAGTTCGTTATCTATTAATGAGTATATTCTTTGTGTGGACTACCACAGTATGTTCATTTTCCTGTTGCTGAACATTTGGGTTGTTTTCAGGGTTTTTTTGGCTAATTTGAATATCAGCCAAAGAAGTGAACATTCATGCACACATATTTGTAGGCACAGTGTTTTCATTTCTCTTGGGTGAATGCACCTGACGGGTCACTTGTTTGAAAGAAGCCTTCAGACTTTTTCAGTGGTTGTACTGTCTTACACTCCTGCCTGCTGTGTGTGTGGTGTCCGTATCCTCGGCACACTTGGAATTGTCCGTGGTAGGTGGTGGAATCTCACTGTGGTTTAAATCTCCAATTCTTTCATGATGAATGATGCTGAGTCTCTTTCCATCCACGTACCTTCTTTTATGATGTATCTTTTCCAGTGTTCTAAGGGCCTTTTTTTGTTTTTAAAATTTTTTGAGGGCCTTTGTTATTAAACACTGAAAATATGTGGTACCTTGGCCCTAAAGGCACCAGGATCCCCTTCAAAAACATGATAGATTTATTTGGCATCTGTGTCTGCTTTTAATAGCAGCAAACTAAGAGAGCGACTTCAGCAAAAACACAAGACTGAGATTTAACCATTTTGAATGTCCTTGTAAGCAGCTACTTAAACAGCAGGGTATTTAGAAAGGATGTCAGATCTGATTGTTTTCCTTTTTTAAAAAACGTGAGTCTTGAGAAAAGGATGAAATGTTCCTAAACAGCTTCAGCACAGCAGCTGTTTTGAAATGCCTGGTGGTAAAAGGTCCTCTTAACTGCCCTCATACTGGAGGGCAAGGCTGGGCATTTCCGGTGCTCTTCAGCCAACAGGCAGGCCACTGTCACCAGGCAGGTGGCCACAGTGGGCTCCTTGTGCGAGGCCTCAGTGATGGGCATTTCTCTGTATGGCATTTTCACCTGCAGTTAGTCCCAGGTTATCCAGAAGGGAGCCTTGCCAAGGTGACTGTTCAGTTTTTTACCCCAGGCAAGTATTTCAGTTTTTTAATTTGTCTGTTTATTTATCTATCTATTTATCTGTCTTTTATTTATATATCTGTAGCTCCGATGGTAAAGAATCTGCCTACAATGCAAGAGACCCGGGTTCGATCCCTGGGTCAGGAAGATCCTCTGGAGAAGGGAATGGCAACCCGCTCCAGTATTCTTCCCTGGAGAATTCCATGGACAGAGGAGCCTGGCAGACTATAGTCCATGGGGTCACAAAGAGTCTGACACGACTGAGTGACTAACACTGCTAAGTCGCTTCAGTTGTGTCCGACTCTGTGCGACCCCATAGACGGCAGCCCACCAGGCTCCCCTGTCCCTGGGATTCTCCATGCAAGAACACTGGATGGGTTGCCATTTCCTTCTCCAATGCATGAAAGTGAAAAGTGAAAGTGAAGTCACTCAGTTGTGTCCGACTCTTCACGATTCCATGGACTGCAGCCCACCAGGCTCCTCCGTCCATGGGATTTTCCAGGCAAGAACACTGGAGTGGGTTGCCATTTCCTTCTCCAGTGCATGAAAGTGAAAAGTGAAAGTGAATTCACTCAGTTGTGTCTGACTCTTAGCGACCCCATGGACTATAGCCTACCAGGGTCCTCCATCCATGGGATTTTCCAGGCAAGAGTACTGGAGTGGGATGCCATCGCCTTCTCCGGTGACTAACACTACTATTTATGTATCTATTTATGTATTTTGATTGCGCCGTTCAGCATGCAGGATTTTAGTTTGCTGACCAGGATCGAACCCATGCCCCCTGCAGTGGAAGCATGGAGTCTTAACCACTGCATCTCCAGGGAAGTCCCTCGGTTTGTTTGTTTATTCCTTCCTTCCTTTATCCATTTATTTAAAAGTATGTGTTGAGCACAGATCATGTCTCTGATAACTGTTTAGGCATTGGGCTTGCAGTGTGATTCAGACAAAAGTCTCTACCCCGTGGAGCTTGCATTCCACTTGGCACCCTCAGGAGCAGGTTTGGGCTCCGGCAGAGGAAATGTTCAGGACACCCTGCTTTTTAAGAAGCATCACAGACAAGCCAGAGCCACCTTCTGCTTCCCTTTTGTTGTTGTTCAGTTGCTAAGTCATGTCCGACTCTTTGTGACCCCATGGACTGCGGCACACCAGGCTTCCCTGTCCTTCAATATCTCCCGGAGTTTGCTCAAACTCATGTCCATTGAGTCAATGATGCCATTCAACCATCTCATCCTCTGTCACCCCCTTCTTCTCCTGCCTTCAGTCTTTCCCAGCATTAGTGTCTTTTCCAATGAGTTGGCTCCTTGCATTAGGTGGCCAAAGTACTGGAGCTTCAGCTTCAGCATCAGTCCTTCCAATATTCAGGGTTGATTTCCTTTCAGATTGACTGGTTTGATGTCCTTGCTGTCCTTGGATTCTCAAGAGTCTTCTCTAATACCACAGTTCAGAAACATCCATTTTTAGGCACTCAGCCTTCTTTATGGTCCAACTCTTACATCCAGACATTACTACTGGAAAAACCATAGTCTTCCCTAGGCTCCCTTTTGTACTATTTTCCCCCTTCTGGTGGTGTGCTTTGAAAAATGAGTAAAATATGGAGGGGCATGCTAGAAGGTCATAAATGCCAAAGAGAAAAATCAGGCAGAGAAGGAGGGGAGAGAGGAGGAGTTGGCAAATTTAGGTGGGGTGCCAGGAAAGGCAGCAGTGAGAAGGAGACACTGTAGGAAAGATCCAAAGAGGCGAGGGACCAGCTGCGCATCCCCTGGGGAAAGAGTGTTCAGGGCATGGGGAACTCGAAGCTCTGGGGCAGGAATGCCTGGCTGGGTCCACACCACCAGGGAGGTCAGGGCAGCTGGCCCAGGGTGAGGGTACCAGGCAGAGATGAACCTGGGGCCCCTCACCATTGGAAGGGCTTTTTGACATGTACTCTGTGCTGAGAAACGGTGGAGGGTTTTGATCACAGATGTGACCTGGTTTGAGAAAAAAGAGAGGGAGGGATGATGTAGGGGCAGGAGAGGGAACCTTCTTCCCTCCCACCTGTCACTGACCCAGCAAAATGTCTCCTAATTGTGTCTGCACAGAAATAGACAATGAACCAAGCAGAGCTGTAGGAGAGAGTGTAAGAGTCCTAAGTATCTCAGGCAGATGAAGGATAAAGGACAGGGATAGGATGGTCTTAGTCATTGGGAACTGATTTTTCAGACACTTTTTGGATTATATATATATTTTGGCTGCACCTCACGGCTTGTTGGATCTTATTCCCCGACCAGGGAACTCCCAAGACTGCTGAATTTTGTACAGCTCTTAGGCTTGTGAAAACTGAATGCTTTCCTTTGGAAGCTCATTTGTCAAGACTGTTGTTTCCTTGGCAAAGCCTGATCTCTTCATCCTGATCAGTTATTACTGGAATCAGTAAAAGTCTGTCCTGTGTCCTCAGAAATATAGAGTCAGATTTTTCTTTTTCTTATTTAAAAAGTCTTGAAATGTTAAATAGCTTCAGTTGGGTTGCCAGGGGCATCTGTGTGCTTGTGCGTCGCTGGCTCTGCCAGCATGATGCAGAAAGGAACTTTTCTTCCCTGGCAAACCCAACTCTGATTATACTGATTGGATTTTAACTGCTGTTTTTTCTTAACTACAGGTAACTAGGTAAAGAAGGCTTCAGGGGACCTTCCCGACCCAGGGACAGAACCCGCATTTCCTGCACTGGCAGGCGGATTATTCTTGGATTATTCTTTACTGCTGAGCCAGCAGGGCAGCCCATTGTAAAGAAGGCACGTGACTGATGAGCAGAGTGGCGAGGCTGCCGAGTGAGGCGGAGGGGCAGGCCTGGGAAACAGAGGACGATGACACGGCAGAAGGCGACCTAGGGTATGGCCTTGGAAGAAGGCCTGGCGGCATTTGTGAAGTGCCAGTTTCACATTTATTTAAATCTAGAAAAAGATCAGATGGAAAGAATTCAAGTCCTCCCCTTTTTTCAAGAAATGGGGACAAAAGAAACAGTGCCGTTTTTCAGTATTCCAGACAGAAGAGCTTTCAAGATACATACCTGGAAGGGCCCCGAATTCCCTATCACAAGCAACAAAGTAGCACCGGTAAGGATGCCTACTGCCCTCCTCTTTTCTCCGTTATGAGTGCGATCAAGGCTGTCACCCTTCCAGTGCCTGAAGATGGGGCACCAAAACCATCATGGGTTTTAGAAATTTATCTTTATTCACCTCTAGAGATTGATTGGTGATGGTATAAAAGTAATTGATCTTTCTGTTTCCAAGTATTATACAAATTGTGAAGTAGTTATTCTGTGGCATTACATACAAGCTCCAGGAGTTGGTGATGGACAGGGAAGCCTGGCTTGCTGCAGTCCATGGGGTCACAAAGAGTTGGACACGACTGAGCGACTGGACTGACTACCTGACATATATGTTAGTAATATCGATAAGTGATTACTTACCTTACTTTTCTTGCGAAGTAGTGGTATATTTCATTTTTAAATTTTTTGGTCTTATTTGATAAACGTTTACTGGGTACCTATTAGGTGCCCACGACAGTACCAGGTTCTGGGAATAACATCAGTGAAGAAAATAGTCAAAGGCTCTAAGGTCATGGAGGTCACATTCATGGTAGAGGACACAGAAAATAAACCTGCAGATCAACTATATAACATTAGGCAGTAGTAAATGGAAAGACAGTAAGTGATTGGAGGGCAGAGGTGCTGCTGTTTCAAGCAGAGATCCAGGAGGGCCTCCCTGAGGAGGTGACATTTGAGCACTGCAGGCCCGGAGCTCATCTGGGGAAAGAGTGTTACAAGGCAGGACACAGGCTTCAGATTATTTTAGGGATATCATAAAATTCTCAAAATAAAATTAATCTTAATTTGTCATAACTATGGAATGAGGTTCCATAGTTCGTGACATTGTACAGGAGACAGGGATCAAGACCATCCCCATGGAAAAGAAATGCAAAAAAGCAAAATGGCTGTCTGGGGAGGCCTTACAAATAGCTGTGAAAAGAAGAGAAGCGAAAGCAAAGGAGAAAAGGAAAGATATAAACATCTGAATGCAGAGTTCCAAAGAATAGCAAGAAGACATAAGAAAGCCTTCTTCAGCGATCAATGCAAAGAAATAGAGGAAAACAACAGAATGGGAAAGACTAGGGATCTCTTCAAGAAAATCAGAGATACCAAAGGAACATTTCATGCAAAGATGGGCTCAATAAAGGACAGAAATGGTATGGACCTAACAGAAGCAGAAGATATTAAGAAGAGATGGCAAGAATACACAGAAGAACTGTACAAAAAAGAGCTTCATGACCCAGATAATCATGATGGTGTGATTACTGACCTAGAGCCAGACATCCTGGAATATGAAGTCAAGTGGGCCTTAGAAAACATCACTACGAACAAAGCTAGTGGAGGTGATGGAATTCCAGTTGAGCTATTCCAAATCCTGAAAGATGATGCTGTGAAAGTGCTGCACTCAATATGCCAGCAAATTTGGAAAACTCAGCAGTGGCCACAGGACTGGAAAAGGTCAGTTTTCCTTCCAATCCCAAAGAAAGGCAATGCCAAAGAATGCTCAAACTACTGCACAATTACACTCATCTCACACACTAGTAAAGTAATGCTCAAAATTCTCCAAGCCAGGCTTCAGCAATATGTGAACTGTGAACTTCCTGATGTTCAAGCTGGTTTTAGAAAAGGCAGAAGAACCAGAGATCAAATTGCCAACATCCGCTGAATCATGGAAAAAGCAACAGAGTTCCAGAAAAACATCTATTTCTGCTTTATTGACTATGCCAAAGCCTTTGACTGTGTGGATCACAATAAACTGTGGAAAATTCTGAAAGAGATGGGAATACCAGACCACCTGATCTGCCTCTTGAGAAATCTGTATGCAGGTCAGGACGCAACAGTTAGAACTGGACATGGAACAACAGACTGGTTCCAAATAGGAAAAGGAATTCGTCAAGGCTGTATATTGTCACCCTGTTTATTTAACTTATATGCAAAGTACATCATGAGAAATGCTGGACTGGAAGAAACACAAGCTGGAGTCAAGATTGCCGGGAGAAATATCAATAACCTCAGATACGCAGATGACACCACCCTTATGGCAGAAAGTGAAGAGGAACTCAAAAGGCTCTGGATGAAAGTGAAAGTGGAGAGTGAAAAAGCTGGCTTAAAGCTCAACATTCAGAAAACGAAGATCATGGCATCCGGTCCCATCACTTCATGGGAAATAGATGGGGAAACAGTGGAAACAGTGTCAGACTTTATTTTTCTGGGCTCCAAAATCACTGCAGATGGTGACTGCAGCCATGAAATTAAAAGACGCTTACTCCTTGGAAGGAAAGTTATGACCAACCTAGATAGCATATTCAAAAGCAGAGACATTACTTTGCCAACAAAGGTTTGTCCAGTCAAAGCTATGGTTTTTCCTGTGGTCATGTATGGATGTGAGAGTTGGACTGTGAAGAAGGCAGAGCGCCGAAGAATTGATGCTTTTGAACTGGGGTGTTGGAGAAGACTCTTGAGAGTCCCTTGGACTGCAAGGAGATCCAACCAGTCCATTCTGAAGGAGATCAGCCCTGGGATTTCTTTGGAAGGACTGATGCTAAAGCTGAAACTCCAGTACTTTGGCCACCTCATGCGAAGAGTTGACTCATTGGAAAAGACTCTGATGCTGGGAGGGATTGGGGGCAGGAGGAGAAGGGGACGCCAGAGGATGAGATGGCTGGATGGCATCACTGACTCGATGGACGTGAGTCTTAGTGAACTCCAGGAGTTGGTGATGGACAGGGAGGCCTGGCGTGCTGCGGTTCATGGGGTCGCAAGGGGTCAGACACAACTGAGCGACTGATCTGGTCTGATCTGAAACATAAATTCTGCTTGTACACTAAGGAGAGACTAACATTCAGAATCATCTTGTGATAGAATGTTAACATCCCTGAAGTGACTGGGAGCTGGTGGATGAGCCCCTGCCTGCACTGGGGCACAGCTCTGGTGTGGCTGGATCTTTTGTAATCCACTGTTGTAAAACTTCCCCTCCAAAGTGGAACAGCATGAAAATAATTTAAGAAACATGGTTTCAGATGTACAAATAACATGTTGCAGCTAGGGACTGATGTCTATCCTTCAGAATCCTTGAAATTGAGATTATTTACATATTTTTCTTCAAAGTCTTTATCATGCATAGAGGATGGATACTGTTTTGCAAGAAAGATGTTGAAAACTGAGCATTAGAAACTTTAGGAAACTACTGGGATATAAATAAGAAATAATAGTAATGGTGAAAGTGAAAGTGAAGTCCTTCAGTTGTGTCCGACTCTTTGCGACCCCGTGGACTGTAGCCTCCCAGGCTTCTTTGTCCGTGGGAGTTTCTCAGCAAGGGTACTGGAGTGGATTGCCATTTCCTTCTTCAGGGGATCTCCCCAACCCAGGAAAATAGCAATGGTATGAGCTCCTATTTTGGGAGTTTATGGACTTTTGTCTTTTCATCAGAGTTGACTTGATTCTAGGTAAGAATATGGTATTCGTTTCCTCTTGCTAATAGGCAGTTTCCAAATGATCAGAAATGTAATGGTTTAAAACAACACAAATTTTATTCTCTTACAGTTCTGTAGGTCAGAAGCCCAAAGTAGGTTTCACTGGGCTAACACCATAGTGTTAGCGTGACTGCCTTCTTTCTGGAAACTCCAGGGGAGAATCCTGTCCCTTGCCTTTTCCACCTTGTAGAGGCTGAGTCCCCTGGTCCATGGTCCCCTTCCTCTATCTTTGAAGCCTGCAGTCGCCGGTCGAGTCTTTCTCCCGCTGCATCATCACTCTAATTCTGACTCCCCTGCCTCCTCTTTTCATTTGTAAGGAGACTTGTGATTACATCTGGCCCAGCTGCCAGAATAATCCAGAATAATCTCCTGTCTCCAAGTTCTTAATCACATCTGCAAAAATCCCTTTTGCGAGGTATTCACAGCTCTGGGATTCAGATGTAGACGTTGTTGGGGGCCATTATTCTGCCACCACAAGTAGAATAGAATAGAACTTGTCACTGTCAGCCCAGAGGCGCTTTTGTCCTTCCTTGGAACCCTGAATTATCAGAGTAAAAACATGACTTAGGTTTTCCCTTGGATACTGTCATGTTCGTGAAAGTTCAGAATAGCAAAAAAAATTTGGAGAAATCTTTAATATACTTTCAAATATTCTAATTGTTTTGCTTCTTTTTACTTCCTGCCCTCTTGCTCTAATTTACCAGTTCAGTGTTTTTCTGTTGCCAGTGAGACTGCAATGAAAATGAAGTTCCTGGGAAACTCAGTTTAATGTCTCAATTGATCACATTAAGGAGAGAATAATTGAAGTTACTAGAGAGTTCTCGTCATTCCGCTTGGAAAGAAACTAAATTTAGGTTATTTCTTAGATATTTATATCATGATATTGAATAGGCTTAAGCCAAACACCAAAATTCATTTATTTCACTCACGAACATTCATGTTTTCTGATACTGTATGTGGTTACAGTAGTTAACCAATTCATTAACAACAGTTTTATTTAAGAGTCCTTTTTTTTAAAAAATCTTTTGATTCAAAAGTATGTGCTTTTCATTTGTGGAGTGTTTTAAGCTACCTGTTTTTATCATCAGTGTTTTATTACAATTATTTTCTCTTTTCAATTTAGGGAAAGCCTGTATTTGATATCTTGTAAACAAATGTCCTATATCTAACTAATTTAAGAAAATATTTAATAAATACTTAATTTTTTCTCCCTCTAATAGATTCTAATTCAGAGTTGTCAAATGTGGAATTAAGGCAACGTCTTCATGAAACTTTAGAGGTAGGTACTCAGGCCGATATACAAATTCGCATGTGAATGAAGACCACTGACATTTTGTTTAAGTGATACTAACATGGCATGGAATGCAGTTGTTGGCCTTCCAGACATTCTCGAGCCATGGTGGCAAGCTCCTAACTTCTAACTGACCTCCTTATCTCTCAAAAAGGCTGTTTATGTAAACATGCCTTCCTGTTCTCCTTTCCACCTTACTTCTCTAATCTCCTAGAGAAAATACTAGTCCCTCCCTTTCATCTGTCTTCCCAGAGTGTGTGGCTTGAAATAACCTGACTTAATTTAACCTCTTTCAAGTCAGAGGACCAGAAAGCGCCCAGGGGGTCTGTGGAGGTCATCCATCTTGCTTGGGAGTAGGAGTTTCAATGCGGGTGGCTGTCCTCTCAGGGACAGGAAAGCTGTCTTCAGGCGCATTTGTGAACTCTTCTGGTGAAAGCTGCTCTACTCGTTTCGTAGAGCTGCCTTGACACACTGGTGGCTTAAAAGAGCAGATTGATTCTCTTTCAGTTATGGAGGCTCAGTTTAGTTCAGTTACTCAGTCACGTCCAACTCTTTGCAACCCCATGAACCGCAGCACGCCAGGCCTCCCTGTCTATCACCAACTCCTAGAGTTCACCCAAACCCATGTCCATCGAGTCAGTGATGCCATCCAGCCATCTCATCCTCTGTTGTCCCCTTCTCCTCCTGCCCTCAATCTTTCCCAGCATCAGAGTCTTTTCCAATGAGCCAGCTCTTCGCATCAGGTGGCCAAACTACTGGAGTTTCAGCTTCAACATCAGTCCTTCCAATGAACACCCAGGACTGATTTCCGTTAGGATTGACTGGTTGGATCTCCTTGCAGTCCAAGGGACTCTCAAGAGTCTTCTCCAACACCACAGTTCAAAAGCATCAATTCTTCGGTGCTCAGCCTTCTTCACAGTCCAACTCTCACATCCATACATGACCACAGGAAAAACCATAGCCTTGACTAGACGGACCCTTGTTGGCAAAGTAATGTCTCTGCTTTTGAGTATGCTATCTAGGTTGGACATAACTTTCCTTCCAAGGAGTAAGCGTCTTTTAATTTCAGAGGCCTGAAATCAGGGTGTGGGTGGACCATGTACCCTCTGAAGGGTCTAGAGGGACCTTTACAACCTTCCTAGCTTCTGGTGGTTGCCACCAACAGTCTCAGACTTGTAGCCGCATCACACCAGTCACTGGATTGAGGCCTACCCTAATCCAGTATGACTTCAATTACATCTGCAAAGACCTTATTTCCAAATAAGGTCGAATTTATGGTACCAGGGGTTAAAGCTTGAACATATCTTTTGGGATAGAGAGCACAGTCTCAGCCATAATATTAATAGCTCATGGAGCTGTATGGATGAGCATGTGCTTAATTTACATGGTCTAAAGATTTTTCTCCAAATTATTAACTGTGGAGCCTAGGGAATTCCCTGGTGGTTCAGTGGTTAGGACTCTGCACTCTCACTGCCAGCAGCTCAGGTTCAATCCCTGGTTGGGGAATTAACTACAATCCCACAAGCCTCACATGTGGCCAAAAAGCAGAAGCAAATACACACACAAACACACACAATCCCACAAGCCTCATGTGTGGCCAAAAAGCGGAAGCAAACACACACATACACACACAAACTGTGTGGCCTACATAGGTAAAAGCAAAAGATTTGGGCTTTTAGCCATAACTGATACCTGATAGTAATGATCTCAGTTTTAGCCTCTCTAGTCCCCTTATATAGCCTGGAGGAATTTCCAACCTCATTTTGTAAGGTCAGAGTGCTTTGAGTCAAAGTGAATGTTGAGCTTAAATGTAAACTAAGTTGATCATTAGGGGTTGCATATATTACAGATAGGAAGACTGACTATATTTTTCTCCTCAGGAGGTAGAAATTTTAAAAACTGAACTTGAGGCATCTCAAAGACAACTTGAAGGTAAAGAGGAAGCATTGAAAATTCTTCAAAGCATGGTAAGAAGTTATTTTCAAACTTTCATCAGGTACACATTCCAGTGATAAGTAGTATGATTTTTAGCTTTTGTTTTTCATTTATCTTTATTTTTATATTTTTGGCTGTATTGCACAGCTTGCAGGATCTCAGTTCCCCAAGCAGGGACTGAACCCTGGGCCATGGCAGTGGAAGTGCTGAATCCTAACCAGTAGATCACCAAGGAACTCCCTGGTTTTAGCTTTTAAAATAAATGCATCAATTCTTAATACAGTTGTTTTTTTTTTAGCTACAGATTTTAAAAACAGCTTTATTAACATAAAACTTATGTGTCATAAATTTCACTTGTTTTAAGCATACAATTTACTTTTACTAAATTTAGACCTGTGAAACCATCATCACAACCTAATTTATACTATTTCCATCACCTGCCAAAAGGAACCTCTTAGCCATTAGCAGTTACTCCTATTCCTATCCCCCCAAAAGCAGTATCTGCTGTTTTACAGCTTTGCCTTTTCTGTTTCATAAATAGAATCATACAATATGTGTCTAGATTCTTGTGCCTCTGGATTCTTTTAGTTTGCATATTTTTAAGGTTCATGGATGTTGTAGTATGTGTCAGTGCTTGCCTCCTTTTTTATTACCAAATAATAAAATGTGGTATAGATATACCACATTTTGCTTACCCATTCACCAGTTGATAGGCATTTATGTGGTTTATATTAATACATTTTGGCTGTTATAAATCATACTGCTGTGAATGTTCATGGATTCGTTTTTGTGTGGGAAATCCATCCATTCATTCATTCATTCTCACATTCATTGGGAAAGAAATGAACCAAGATCTTCTGATTTTGAACTATCAAACTCTATACGAAAGGTGGTCTCTGTGGGAATTCTCATCTCAAGGCAGTTTTCTGCTGTCTTAAAATAAAAATATGAAGAATAAAGATGTGAACTTCACCTTGTATATAAGGGTGGTCATATATTTAATTTATACTGATATGTCTTTATTTTTTGTAGGCAATATTTGGCAAAGCCACAAGTCACACCCAGGCAGTGCTTCAAAAAACTGTGGAACACAAGAGATCCTTGGAGAAGGTATTTGATCACTTGTAGCATCAGTTCAGTTCAGTCGCTCAGTCATGTCCGACTCTTTGCGACCCCATGAATCGCAGCACGCCAGGCCTCCCTGTCCATCACCAACTCCCGGAGTTCACTCAAACTCACGTCCATCGAGTCGGTGATGCCATCCAGCCATCTCATCCTCTGCCGTCCCCTTCTCCTCCTGCCCCTAATCCCTCCCAGCATCAGAGTCTTTTCCAATGAGTCAACTCTTCGCATGAGGTGGCCAAAGTATTGGAGTTTCAGCTTTAGCATCATTCCTTCCAAAGAAATCCCGGGGCTGATCTCCTTCAGAATGGACTGGTTGGATCTCCTTGCAGAGAGTCTTCTCCAACACCACAATTCAAAAGCATCAATTCTTCGGTGCTCAACTTTCTTCACAGTCCAACTCTCACATCCATGAATGACCACTGGAAAAACCATAGCCTTGACTAGACAGACCTTTGTTGGCAATGGACTTGTTCAATTCAATAATCTTTCCAATAGAATTTCCTTAAAAATCCCCATACCAATGGTTATGTCATTTGTGCCTACCTTCTACCAGATGTGCTTCAGCTTCATATCGTCCCTTCCCTTTTGGATCTTATAATCCAAAACAGATTGTCACATGGGCTAACCCTGCCAAACTGACACTTCTATTTCTCTTCTTTTTCTATTTTTCTTCCTCTACTTGCCCTGCAGTGCTTGCCTCTTTCTATTTCATCTTCACTAAAAGGGTAATTAGGCAGCAGCATTGGAAGCAGCTTGAGATTATCATACTAAGTGAGGTAAGTCAGAGGGAGGAAGACGAATACCAGATGCTATCACTTCTATGTGGAATCTAAAATATGACACGAGTGAACCTATCTACAAAACAGAAAGAGACTCACAGACACAGAGAGCAGGCTTGTAGTTGCCAAGGGGTCAGGGGTTCGAGAAGGACAGACTGGGAGTTTGGGCCTAGCAGGTGTAAACTGTTATACACAGAATGAACAGCAAGGTCTGACTGTATAGCACAGGGAACTCACTGTCCTGTGATAAACCATCATGGTTAGGAATCACTCTTAAGTGGTCACATTCCTGTGTCCGTTTCTCTCTCCCTTGATGGGAGTGTCCTGGGCTCAGACTTCCATGAGTGTATTTTGGGGTCTGCATGGATTGGAGGTGATGAAAAATCTAGGCTCAAGCCAGCAGAATTTGAAGCTAGACAATTTGAAATTTTTCTAATGATAAGTAACCTTCAGTAAAGCTTTTTGAGTGCTAAAGAGGCATGTTATATGTGTTTACAAATGTCACAGACTTTTTGAGCAATAATTAGTGTTTTCTCTTTAGCCTAGTTCTGTGAAATGACTAAATGATTTATTTCAGTTATTTGTTAAGTCATAGAATGATTTAATTGTAGTAATTTTCCTTGAAAGTGCTATTTTTTTCTGTAGGAAATAAATGCCTTGCAGTGGGAAATACAATTTGATCAGAATAGATTTAAAAATATAGAGGAATCTTGGATCCAAAAATATGACAGGTTTGTATATTATTATTCCATAATTTTTCTTTGGAAAATTTTAAACTGTGTATAATTTAAGTGTAGCTTAGGCTTTCTTCTTCTTTAACCTAATTGTAAACATAAAATTCAGGGAATTCCCTTGGCAGTCTGGTGGTTAGGACCCAGTGTTTTCATTGCTGGGGCCTCAGGTTCAATCCCTGCCCAGGGGACTAAGATCCTGCAAGCTGTGTGGTGTGGCCAAAATAAAAAATGAAATTCATGTTGCTTATCTACTTACCAGTTCCATATTTTACTGTTACTGTTTTCTTTTTTAAAAAATACAGTATAAATTGTGTATTAAAATACTGTTTAAGAATTGTGTTTCTGAAGTTATTTTAGCATTGGCACTGTTTTTTACAGTCTTCTGAACAACTTTTTTATCAGCGTGAATTTATTTAATAACTTTATAGCATATTTACAAGGTCAGTCATTGAGAAATTGATACCTGGGGTTATAGATGGCTTTAGTACCTAATTTTTTAACTTATTACTTCTTACTTGGAGATAATTGAAGACTTACAGAAAAGTTGTAAGAATAGTACAAATAATTCCTATATATCTTTCACCAAGATGCTCCAAATTTTAACTCTTTACCACATTTACTTTATCATTCTTTTTACCTTTCTTTTTCTCTCTTTGTAGTTAAATACATAAATATAAATAGAGGTAATATTTTTCTGCTTTGTTCAAGCGCTATAGACACTGCTTGAAAAAGTGATTTCACGTTTTATTAATTTGTTAGGTAATTCATGGAAAGAGGATGCCTTAGGTTTACATATTTTTAGATGCAACCAACATACTACATTAGTTCAGGTGTACAACACAATGCACTCAGCACCTGTTCACGTTGCAGAAGGTTCACCACAGTAAGTCTAGTCAATATCCGTCACCATGCATGGTTACAGAATATTTTTTCTTGTGATGTGAACCACATTTCACTTTTTAATTGAGAAACTTGAGCTTCATGACCACTGTTCTAATGATATGAGGCCTATGGCCTATAGCATTTGGGATAAATGATATTATATCCCAAGCACAGGATGTAATATTCCCTAGGCATATCACAACATGTCTTGATAGGTATTTTATTTAAAGTTACAAATTAGACCAGATGATCTGGCTACTGTTTTTAATTACAAAAGCAATTTTTTTTAAGCCTCTGGTGTTGGGCAATTTAAGAACTCCTGTAAGTAATTCCAACTTTCATTCAATAGATAAAACTCCCTATATTTCTTTTTCTTAAATTAAGGTATTACTGACATATAAATAACATTGTATTAATTTCAGGTGTACAAGATAATGATTCAGTATTTGCATATGTTGCAAAATGATCATTACAATAAATCTAGTTAATATTCATTGTCATACATCATTACATTTTTTTCTTATGTTGAGAACTTTTAAGATCTACTTTCTTAGCAACTTTCAAATACTGCACAGTAATTGTTGGCTATAGTCTCCACACTGTGTATTACAGCCCCAGGACTTATTTATTTTTAACTGAAAGTTGGTACCTCCTATGTAGCTTTTTATGTAAATTTTGGAAGGTGTCCTAAGCATGTAGTTGGTGTTCAAATAGTTATTAAGTTGATTGAAACTTTAGTAAAGATATATGAGTGTTCAAGATAGATGCCTTACAGTTATTTCTGGTTCTGATTTTCTCAGCTAAATATACAGAAGTGTTAAGAGTAAGTACAGAATCTTACCACATACCTTTAAATTTTTGTTACACATATAAATTCTAGACAATTTTGAAGTAAGAAAAACTATATTTGGGTTTTAATGTTCTAACTATGGGATTAAATATTCAACTACAAAATGTTAATGTTTTAATGATTTGGAGGGTACTCTTTTCCAGGCTAAACTGTGAAAATGCAGTCCTCAAAGAAACTTTGAAACTAAAAACAGAAGAAATTAAAATGCTCAAGTCTGAAAATGCAAGTAAGTAGAATGGTATTTTGATAATTTTTTAAAAATATTATGTTAAAAGACCAGTTTTGTCCTATGTTAAGAATATTGTGAAGTAATATATTTTAAGAATGAAAGAAGAAATGCATCAATTAGTTTTTTTCTTTTTTAAAAAATATATTTTTGGCTGCACGGGGTCTTTGCTACACTAGGGCTTTCTCTAGCTGCATTGAGCAGGGGCTACTCTGTTGCGGTGCAAGGCTCCGCATTGCAGTGGCTTCTCCTGTTGCAGAGCACGGGCTCTAGGCACAAGGGTTCGGCAGTTGTGGCGCCCGGGCTTAGCTGTCCCACGGCATGTGGGATCTTAATTCCCTGACCAGGGATCAAACCTGAGTTCTTGGCACTGAGAGCCTGGAGTCCTAACCACTTGACCGCCAGGGAATTCCCAGCAGAAGCTATTTTTTAAAGTGGTGGCTTGAAAGGGATGAGTGCTCAACTGGGCCACGGGCCCAAGAGCAGCACTTTCCACAGTGTAGTAAGTAAAGTGTGGCGATGCCTGGGTGAGAACTGCAGGCACAGACATGCTTCTCCACACCAGTGATCTGAGCAGATAGTGATTTCCCTCTTGTTGGGTTCATGCCAGGACAGAAACTGCTAACCACTAGCCCTGCCCTTCCTCCCCATCCTTCTACCCTGCAAGAAGAGAGGAAAAGTTACTCTGTTTTCTGCTCTGCAGTAAATACCAGGACCCCTCTTGTTCTAAGTATTTGGGTTGAGAGCCTCTTATGAAAACTCTTAACTAAAACAAAAGTCTGATAGCATTTAGAGAGCTGGTACGGTACATTAATTTAATACA
Source organism: Bos mutus (assembly GCF_027580195.1). NCBI lineage: Eukaryota > Metazoa > Chordata > Mammalia > Artiodactyla > Bovidae > Bos > Bos mutus. The sequence continues at coordinate 27,896,593 of NC_091636.1, read as the reverse complement.
GACAGTACATTAATGTAGCATATGCGATTTCATTGTCTGATTGTCTCACAGTGTGGATACTGTATATCTCTTTTTGAAAATCCTACAAATTTTTTTTGAGCAAATGACGACCAGACTTCAGTTGCAGTTAAGATCCTTCCACATTAAAAATAACATTTTGGCCTTCGCTGGTGGCTCAGTGGTAAAGAATCTGCCTGCCAATGCAGGAGACGTGGGTTCAGTCTCTGGCCTGGGAATGATCCTACATACCTTGGAGCAGCTAAGCCAGTGCACCAAGCTCCTGAGCCTGTGCTCTCAAGCCTGGGAGCTGCAACTACTGAAGCCCATGTGCCCTGGAGCCCGTGCTCCGGAGCAAGAGAAGCTACCACAGTGAGAAGCCTGTGTACCAAAACTAGAGAACAGTCCTCGCTTGCCGCAACTAGAGGAAAGCCCACACAGCAGCAAAGACCCAGCCTGGCCGAAAATAAATACAATTATTTTTTTTAATTAACATTTTTATCTAGTGTTGCACGTCCGTCTAGTCAAGGGTATGGTTTTTCCAGTGGTCATGTATGGATGTGAGGGTTGGACTGTGAAGAAGCTGAGTGCCAAAGAATTGATGCTTTTGAACTGTGGTGTTGGAGAAGACTCTTGAGAGTCCCTTGGACTGCAAGGAGATCCAACCAGTCCACCCTAAAGGAGATCAGTCCTGGGTGTTGATTGGAAGGACTGATGCTAAAGCTGAAACTCCAGTACCTTGGCCACCTCATGTGAAGAGTTGACTCATTGGAAAAGACTGATGCTAGGAACAATTAGGGGCAGGAGGAGAAGGGGACGACAGAGGATGAGATGGCTGGATGGCATCACTGACTCGATGGACATGGGTTTGGGTGAACTCCGGGAGTTGGTGATGGACAGGGAGGCCTGGAGTGCGCAGTTCATGGGGTCGCAGAGTTGGACACGACTGAGCAACTGAACTGAACACGTGTATTTACATGACTCAGTGGTAAAGAATGTGCCTGCCGATGCAGGAGACTGGAGTTCAGTCCCTGGCTTGGGAAGATCCCCTGGAGGAGGAAATCACAACCTACTCCAGCATGGGAAATCCTGTGGAGAGAGGAGCCTGGCGGGCTACAGTCCATGAGGTCGCAAAGAGTCGAACATGACTAAGTACGCATGCACATGTGTATTAATACCTGCTTAATACCCACTATTCTTTCAGGTAGATTTTCTGGCTGGAGGCAGATTTTGTGGGTAACTGTATATCCCTTGCTTAGAGGAAATAAGTATATGATGCTAGTTTAGGTGGATTAGGTGAAGCTCGAGTTGGACCTCGTGACTAACACTTTCTTACATGGCCCTTCCCCAGTTTTGAATCAACAGTATTTGGAGGTACTCGCCATGCTTGATATTAAACAGCAGCAGCAGATGGCTCAGGAAGACACCTGCCAGGATAGAAGTGGCTTTTCAGAGGTTTCAGGCCTTGAGGTAGGTAAGCAGTTATGAAAATTTAGCAGAAGGGAATTTTTCACTTGTGTTCTGTTTCTGTGATCGCCATCACCTCCATGTCTACAACAGCAGCGTGCTTAGCACCTTGAGACTGAGGGTGAGAGGCCTGTGTCCCCTCTTCAACCTTGCAGGTACTGTACCCTTTGGGCATTAGGGGATGAGCTTGCTGCTTCCTGCTCCTTTTATTTCCTTTGTCTAGCTTCAGGAGAAACTAGTTAGTAGTATCTCTCCGGGTAGAGGCTTACCATGGCAGAGTACTTTCCCACACATTTTAAAATCTGATCTTTGTAATGGTCTTGTGAAGCCTGCAAAGCAGGTATCAGCCCCATTTTACAGAGGAAACTCAGGCTCAGTTTCATTTACCTCCCTGAAGTGACGCAGTCAGTCTGGGGTTGAGCCAGGTTCAGGATAAAGATCTGCTGATGCCTTGCTGTTTGCTTGCTGAGGTGTGAAATGTCTTACAAGGTAGAAGTTTGGCTGATAAGATAAAAAGGGTCCTGGGGACTCATGAGAAATAAACATCAGTGAGAGGGAGTAGCCATTCACTTATTATAGAACTTCAAATAAAGTAACTACTACTCATAATAGCAAATACATAGTCCTTAGTAAGCACCAGATACTGTTCTGGGTGCTTTGCATAGATTTATACATTTAATTCTCACAACTACTAAATAAGGTGAGTACTATTAAATCCTTATTTTACAAATGAGGTTAACAGAAGCACAGAAGGGTTCAGTAATTTGCTCACAGTCACAGAGCTGGTAAGTGGTGGAACTGGGATTTACACCCAGGTAGAGTTTAGAGTCTGTGCTTTTGATCACCATGCTCTACTGCCTGGGTGGAAAACTAGTGTATTGGCAGAAAAAAAAAAAGAAACATACAAGAAACTGAACTGAGAGAGAGTTCAGAATAAGTGTGCTTTATTATAATCCTGAGTAGGCTATCATAAGTAACCTTATAACAGGCAGGAACAAGGGCCCTGAGGCAGCTGATGGAGGGGCACTGAGGTAAGGGCAGAGAACTGGGACTGAGAGGTCCTTGCAGAAAACTTGCGATCTGAAACTGGTTGCTGGCAACTTTTGCAGGAACAATATGAGTGGTTGGAGGTTGAAAAGGGAAGAGGGAAGATACCAATCAGCCATATAACCACTCAAGTCAGCCGAAAGCTATGTACTTCAGTTATCTTCCATGCGAGAAGGAATTTTCTGAAATAGCCTTCACCCTAAGAGAGACAGTGGACTCTTCTCTAAACAGTCTGTAAAATAAGATTCTATTTTAAGCCAGTCCATTCATATAAAATTGACAGCAGCAGGAAGCTTCGACAATAATTTGTAGTAAGTTTCACATGAAACTTTAAAAGATATGGCCCAATATCTTACATAGACTGTCCCCATTAAATTGGAGTATGTTGGGGAAGCAACTTGGGGTTAGTTGTCAAAATGAGTTTTAAGAAAAAGTACAACAGTTCTTACTTTTCTTCTAAGTGACCCAGATGGACTAGTTTCTTCATTGTGATCCAAAGACAGGTTTTGAGGAATCCGGGCCTTATGCAATTCCAGAACATTGGGTGAGCCAGGAAGTATTTAAAAATGTATTACATGATCACAGGGCGTCTTTTTTAGGAGTGGCAGGATGATCGTATTCCTCATCAGTGTTAAAAACTACCATTTGCGGGACCTGACAGTAATCAATGCTGGGCGGCAGGGCCAAGCCCAGTCACAGGAAATCCATATGATAGAGGTTTATATTTACTTCGTTAGGTCAAGTTCCTGCCAAGGACTCAGAGGTATAGGAAACTGATACAAAGTGAAAGGTTTTGGAGACTGAAAAGAATGTAGAATTCCTTTAGGTTTTTGTTTTGTAATACCAGTCTCTGCTCGTTTGTAATTAATTTCCACTTGGGTCCTGAAATCATGGTCTCACTTCCTATTTTTGTTTTCCTTCATAGTTTCTTTGAATGAGATGCTTGTCTGAAATGTGCAGTGGGTTTGTGTGTGCCCCGTGTTTGTGTATGGGTCAGCACTGTTACACTTGGTAATGGATAATTCTTTGGGATTTGAAGCTTGCAGTGCTGGGAGCTTGCCTTTGTCACCGTCCCAGAGGGAGCCCCTGTGCTTGTGCCAGACTGGCTGCGTCCACTCGGAAAATGCTCCTGCAGCTCAAACAGGAGGTAAAAACAGTGAAAGCTTTGGTTGTTTCTCTGTTCATACAGTAAGTTCCCTACATACGAGCCTTCAAGTTGCTAACTTTGAGAGATGCGAGTGTGCCTTCCCACGTCCAGTCACGTGAGTTCACATGTGTCTGGTGTAGTCACGTGCATGCATCCTCTACAAGGGCTTGTGCTTTTGTGTACATTACTGTACACGGCTATATGGAGTACAGATCTTTATTTCAAGCCCAGGATGTCTGGAAGCAAGTGTAAAAGCAGTGGTATATAGCTGATTGTATTATCTGGGTACCTAGGCTAACTTTGTTGCACTTATGAATGTGATCTTGGAATGGAACTCATTTGTATGTAGGGGACTTACTGTATGAAGATGAATAAATGGAAGTATATGCAGTAATTAGCTTCATTGGTAGTCACTGGCTATGTAACTTATCCTTAGTTTTAAATGATATTAGTAACATTAATGTATAAAAAACAGGTTTACACGGTTCCAAAATACAGATAGTACTTGGCACGATACTGTAACTGTGAAGTTGTTTGCCTATGTATTAGTTAGTATTGCCTAAGTTCTTCTTTCTGTTGTCTATACATGGAGGAAAAGTGCTTAAAATCATCAGGATGCACAGCACCGATTAACAGATAAACATGAAGCGTCTTAGAAAAGCTGCAAGGTATAGTGGAAGGAACCTTTATGCCAGCCAGATCTAGGTTGGAATCTCAGCTCCGTCACTTTCCACCTTTGTGGCTTTGGATGTGTGTTAAATGGAGGGTAATAACTGGCTTGGAGGTTTGTTGTAAGAAATACAGCACCTACAATGTTTAGCATATGGCCATGCCTGGCATTTAATCAAATGATAGCTGCCATTATTAGGCTTTAATAATAAATATAATGTGGACCATAATTTTTAGAATATATTTATTGAAGGTATGGAATTTAGTCTTCAGTATATATGTGAAAGCAAGCAGCTAAACATTACAAATTCATTAGGAAAAGCATAAGATTACAAAGACCAGTGGGAGGTATCTGAAAGATGGTATTCATAATTATTTTAGTGGTATTGTCTGGAATGGCCCAAGGCAGAACTGAAATGTGGCATTTGGCATCCTCCCTGCTTCCTTGTTGGGAAGGGCACACACAGGGCCTGTCTTGATAATGAAGTCTGAGAGTTGGATTACCAAGGAGCTGACAGGCATAAGGGAAAGTTCCAGTAATCTAGTTGGCAAGTACTAATTAGATTAAACAGATGCAATAGGTCACGGATATGCACTCAACTCCACTCAGTGGTAAGACTGCATTTGCTATCCTGACTCAGCATTTGGTAATAAGGTAAAAAAAATTGTTCTGGTTTTGCGTCCAACTCTTAGTGACCCCACTGACTGTAGCCCGCTAGGCTGCATGGGGTTATCCCGGCTAGAATACTGGAGTGGGTTGCCATTTCCTACTCCAGGGGATCTTCTGATTCTGGGGTTGAACCTGCTGACACGTATCTCCTGCGGCTCCTGTGTTGGTAGGCAGATTCTTCACCACTGAGCCACCTGGGACGCCCTGGTTTTGCCTCTGCTGCTGCTACTGCTGCTAAGTCGCTTCAGTCGTGTCCAACTCTGTGTGACCCCAGAGACAGCAGCCCACCAGGTTCCCCCGGCCCTGGGATTCTCCAGGCAAGAACACTGGAGTGGGTTGCCATTTCCTTCTCCAATGCATGAAAGTGAAAAGTGAAAGTGAAGTCACTCAGTTGTGTCTGACTTTTAGCGACCCCGTGGACTGCAGCCTCCCAGGCTCCTCTGTCCATGGGATTCTCCAGGCAAGAGTACTGGAGTGGAGAGCCACTGCCTTTGCCTCTAACACCTCTCAAACTTTCTTTCAAAACCAGATGGAACTTCTGCAGAAGAGTAAAGAAGAAGCCTACATAATGGCAGATGCATTCAGAATTGCATTTGAGCAACAATTAATGAGGAAAAATGACCAGGCACTAAGATTGACACAAACAGATAAAATGTGTAAGAAAGCAACAAAATGGATAAGTTGGAAGCACCTTAAAGAAAATGGTAAATATGAATTATAATGGTAATAATCAGGTATAATTTGTTTTTAGTTATAATTAAGCATAATATGGTGACTATAATTGAAATTTCAGATATGACTTATCTAAAAATTTAGCAACTGTGGGGACAAAGTGGGTCGCTGAATGTTACCTATGGAAATGAAATCATAAAATAACAGGAGACTCTACTTTAGTACTCTTCTATTTCATTTAAACAAGACTGTGCTCAGTGGGAAGAATTTATAATGAGTGCTAGATGATTAAAGGGAAAAATGAGAGTGAAACCCAACATCAAACTTACCTAAGTAAACTTTATTGAAATGTGTGTTTCTGGAAGGACACACTGAGCAGTAGAGGAAACTCAAATTGGACAAATCAATATATTCTTATAAAAAGTGAAACAAATTAAGGTTTAGATTTTGGTTTACAAGCCTGTCAAAAAGTTCATGGCCATTTTTGAGTCATTATGGTATAAGTGTAAACAAAATATATAAAAATGCCATGAGAGAATCAAATTGTCATTGAAGTATGTAGACTGTCCAATATATACAAATAGGTATTACTTTTTAGAAATTAGTTTCTCTTAATGGTCAATCTCAATTTTCATTTATAAGTATTATTCAGTAGAACTCAATTTTGTTTCCATTTAAAATTCCAATTTGAAACCATTTATCAGTCATGATTAAAGTGGTTTATTAAGAAGTGTAAATTTTTATTATTAAAATTCTGAAATGACCCTATTTCTAAATCTTTTTTAATTTGTTAAAATCCATAATCCTAATCCCAGTATCTCTCATTTTCAGATGAATTTAGGACCAATAAGAATCTTACAGTATTTACATATGAAACTTTTAATATATACTTATTCTGTTTTAAATATTTCTTTTCAAACAGTGCATATTAGTATTAGTATATGGGTCAAGTGTTGTGAAGTTTAGCTTCATTAAGCTTTACCCATCTCTTTGCTGAAGTGGTAAGAAATAAGGGATAATAAAAACAGAAGTGGTAAAGAAGAACTGTGAAAGTGGGTGAAAGCAGATTATAAAAGCTGTGTATTTAGAGTCAGGTGGAAGTCAGGACAAATGGGGGAAAATGATACTCGTCAACTCTGATTCTTCAACAAGCATTCCACTTTATCCTGAAACTAACTTTTGAAGTTGTTTCTTCTGAGATTTACAGAGGCTGATGAGCAAGTATAATGGCTAAGTCCTCCACGGGCATGGGCTACCCAGGTGGCTTGGTGGTAAAGAATCCACCTGCCAATGCAGGAGACGCAAGAGACGCAAGTTTAATCCCTGGGTTGGGAAGATCCCCGGGAGGAGGAAATGGCTACCCACTCCAGCATTCTTGCCTGGAAAAATCCCAGGGACACAGGAGCCTGGCAGGCTACAGCCCATGGGGACGAAAAGAGTTGGACACAACTGAACACACATGCAGAGAGAGAATAGGGAGAAAGAGGAAACAAGAGAGGTAGATCCATATTCATTTCAGCGCCTGTATTCATTTTATATTCCAGAATTCCTGCCTTGCCTATTTACAGAATTCAGGAACTTTTCCATTGAAAACATGATTTGAGAGGTACAATCTTTGCTTTCCGTAAGGTACTGAGACTGGAAGCAATATTTAAAATAATTGGTTCGTCTCTGAAAAGTCTTTACAAGTCCATAAAAGCGTTACTAGCTCTGAGTTTCTTAGAGACAAGCATGTGTGCCAAGTCGCTTCAGTTGTGTCTGATTCTTTGTGGTCCTATGGAGTGTAGCCCGCCAGGCTCTGCCCATGGGATTCTCCAGGCAAGAATACTGGAGTGAGCTGCCATGCCCTTCTCCAGGGGAAGCTTCCCCACCCATGGCCTGAAGCCACGCCTCCTTTGGCTCCTGCGCTGCAGGCAGATTCTTTACTGCTGAGCCACTGGGGAAGCCCTTCTTAGTGACAAGACTTTGATTCACTTTATTAATATTCTTCAATAATTTGTTGCAAAATGATTGTTACAGGTCATTTTTTTTATTTGTGGTTAACAGTATATTAACTTTTCTTGATTTGGCAGCTTAGACAAGTCCTGAGAGATAGCTCATAAACATATTTCTTCTTTTTTTAGATTAAAAATAGAGACACATTCATTCACTCTCAGGATTGATGAGCCAGTCAACTTGTCTGGCTTTCCCCCTTTGCCACAGTTGCCACTGGCAAATGTCAGGTGTGAAGCCGTCACTGTGGTTTATCAGGAATGGGTAGAAAGGGAATTGTCCCTTTGGAGTTCATCTAAAACTTTCTTGGTATATAAATCTATGACTTCGTATTTTCTGCTACAAACTGCATCCTTTTGATGGATGAAGAATATCAGCATAAATACTGCAGAAATGTGGACTTTTAAGCATTATGTCAGTACCCGGGCTAGGTGCTTTCACAACTGTGTGGTTTAATTGTGATAATTATACATAAATCTTAGCATTTTAACCATTTTTAAGTCTCATTAAGTCCATTCACGTTGTGTATAATCATCACCATCATCCATCTGAACTTTTTCATCTTCCCAAACAGAAACCCTGTACTCGTTCAATACCACTCCCCTCTCCCAGCCATGCTCTATTATTTAAATGGCACAGCAGCCCAGCAATAGAGCATAGGGACTATTATTCTCGTTCTAGAGCTGAGGGCGTGTAGCTTAGAGAACTTCATTCTAAAGTGATACCCTTCTGAAGTGGCTAAATGGGGATTCAAGTCCAGGTTTTTTTCTGGCTCTAAAGCATAGTTTGCATGGTTCAGAGGCCACCTGTCTGCAGGTATGTTTTGCTGGGAGTGTTCTCAATGTGGGTAGGTGGCTGACCTTTACATCAGAAGATTTCACATACAAATGTGGATCGCTGGTTCCTCTGGAGGACTTGAGTTGGGTAGCAAGGGCTGCATTCTCCCATGGGCTGAGCAATGAGTGCAGGCGCTGCTCTGGGTTCTCAAACTGTGGTCTCTCACCTGCGTTTGCTGCTGGCTCTAAAGTCCATTTTTCCCACTGCACTGTGCTGCCTGCCTCACTCATGCTAGAGGGTCCCTGAAGAGGACAAGGTCCTGATTGATTTAGGAATGAATTAACCTTGGTTCACACTTACCTCTTTTCCTGGAAGCATGTCAGTGTGTGTCTTTTTATGTCTCAACTGGATTTTCATGTTCTATTTTAGGGTCACTATCCCAAGGGAGTAAGAAGACCTTAGGGCAGAAACTGTCGGGTATGCTCCCTTCAGAAAACAGTTCTAAGAGTACCAATGACCAGGACGATCCTCAGGAAATCTTTAAGATGCTAATAGACTTGGTTAGTATCTTTGCTTTCTTTGTTGTTAGAGGTTGTGGATGAGCTAATCTTTTTGCTTCCTATTAATTCAACTCTTTATCGCAGTATACTTGACATTTATGCTCTTTTCCCAGTTGAGGTACCATTTTCTGAAATTTTTATCTTCTTGAACACCCCACACACGCTTTCCAATTCCCCCTTCTAGGTTCCTCCTGTGCAACTTTAATAAAGTTCCACCTCTGAAAAAGAGGAGGCTCTCTGTAATTAAGTCCAGGCATCTCCATCATCAGCACTTATGCATAATTCATGACAAGACTTTTATATATTTAGGATTTTTTTTAAGTGTTCAAAGCACATCCTCATGCATCATATCCTGTAATCATTACCACAACACTGTAATCAGTCCTGTTATCCTCAATTTCATAGATGACTAAACTAAGAAACTCATGTTATATGAACATACGTATCTATAGAAGAGTATTATTAAAGTTATTTATTGCATATAAATATATAACACAATTTTATAAATAACTTCATTCTTTCAGAGGTAAGTACATGGTAGCATTATATACACATATATACACACACCCCATGTAAATATATACTTCTCTCCAAACGACTTAAACATTTTTTTCAGCAGAAGGAATGCTGTTTTCTATTCTTCCTAAAAAAGAGAAAATCTTCAATAACATGTAGCACAATGCTGAGGAATTAGTGGACCTAAATTAATTTATTCATATTGACTGACTGGACAGATTGAAGACTAAATTTAATTTTCATGAAATATTCCTGACTACAGCTCTGTATTCTGATTTACTGACTAACTGGTACATTTTTAATTTCTCTGCATGCAGTTGAATGATAAAGAAGAAGCTTTGGCTCATCAAAGGAAAGTGAGTTACATGCTTGCTCGGGCTTTGGAAAACAAAGACACCACTTCAAAAGAGATTAAAGAAAGAAATTCTATGAAAGACAGTTTTACATTAAAAAACCCCTGGCAGAAAATTTTAGAATTCCCTGTTTCATGTGATCCTGTACATTCAGGTGTTCAAATTTTTAATTCTGTGGGCTGCATTTGTTCAATTCAGCACTTTCAAACAGATCAAAAGTACACAAGAACTCTTAAAAGGTCCCATTCTTTGCCATCAAATATGTACTGAAGATAAATCAGATGAAATTAGAACTGAGAGATGTTTATATTGAGACTTTGAAAAAGGGCCTTGTAAATATTGCTACATTTTCAGAAGTTGTATGTTTTCTAGGTATTTCTAAATTTTAGGAGGCAACTTAATTAAATAAATGTTTTCTACAAGAAATTTATTAGTATTCTGTGTTGATGCATTTTATTTATAAATTACATTACTATGTTATATGAAATTTTCAGCATTTCCCAAAATCTTAAAAGAAATAGTGATTTTTGAGGAAAAAATATTTATTTAGATTGACTAAACAGATTGTTGACCATAGGGATCTTTGGCTCAAGCAACAAAAGGAATGACTCAATGTTAATTTTTGGAATACATTTATCTTGTTCTAGTTCTGTTTTTTATTTCCCATATAAAGCTTAAAAATAATTTCCTTAACTGCAATAAAAAAGTTATTATGATAGGAATTTGGCAGAAGTATATTCAAAGTCATTGCTAGCAACTTTCCTTTACAGCTGATTTTTTTGTTAGAGTAGTGACATTTTATAGCCAGATCTACCCAGAATTCTGGCACTTATAAATACCTCTAAATTAACTTCTTGGTCTTAATGCTGAATTTTAGGCCATTTAAAATGTTCTCTTCCTAAAAATATTACATAGTAATAATTTTCAATACCTTTTGGGAATATTACCATATTAATCACAAAGCATCACAATGATGGCACAGGAAATGCACTGCACTTTCAGCAGTTACGAAAAGATACTACTATTTAAATAGATGAACACAATAGGGTAATAAGGTAACAATATAAACCATTTATAGTTGTGTTACAGGAACCACACTGGTAGTCATTACTAACAAAAGCTGAAAAATTGGCAAATACATTTTGAAAAAGGGAAGAATAATGAGGATCTACTGTTACCAGATATCAAAGTATATTTATCAACTATACTCCAAAATAAAAATTACATTTAATTAAAAAATATATTGTCCTGACAGTAATACAATGCTACATTATTCAAAGCAGTGTGGAAACAGCAGGTCAATGAGAATAAGATAAAGTCCATACACAGTCTAGTACATATAATAATTTTTAAGGTAGGGAAAGGAAGGATCTGGGATTATTTAATAATACCAAAATGAGAAGCATAAAAAAAAATCAAATTGCAAAAACTAGAAAGGTTCTTTTTAAATGTGTTTAAAACAAACACATAAATTGATAAAATTTGTAATATTCCAACTGATCAAGGACAAAGAATTAAATTTCATCAAGTAAACAAAAGCAAAAATAAACAAATGGGGCCTAATTAAACATAAAAGCTTTTGCAGAGCAAAGGAAACCATAGACAAAATGAAGAAACAACTTGCTGAATAGGAGAAAATACTTGCAAATGATATGACAAAGAGTTTAATATCCAACATACATAAACAGCTCATATAACCCAACAGCAAAAAAAAAAAGGCAATCCAATTTAAAAATGGGCAGAAGAACCTGAACAGACATTTTTCCAAAGAAATGCAGATGGCCAACAGGCACATGAAAAGATGCTCAGCATCACTAATCGTCAGGGAAATGCCAATCAAAACCACAATGAGATATCACCTTACGCCTGTCAGAAGGGCCATCATCAAACACACGTAACAAGCAGTGAGGGTGTGGAGGAAGGGGACACTTGTGCACAGCTGGTGAGAATGTAATCTGTACAGCCACTGGGGAAAACAGTACGTAGTTGTCTTAGAAAACCAGTGCAATACTATTCAGCCATAAAAAAGATCTCCCCATTTGAGGCAACATGGACAGACTCAGAGGGCATCATGCGAACTGAAGTGAGAGCAAGACAGACACTGCAAGGTGTCACTAATATGTGAAATAGACAAACGAGTGAATATAACAAAAAAGGAGACACAAATACAGAGAACAAAGTAGTGGTTATGGGGGTGGATCCAGGGGTAGGGGAGTGGGGGTACAAACTACAGGGTGTGAGACAGGCATAAGGGTATACTGTATAACATGGAAATACAACCAGTACTTTGTAATACCTGGGCTTCCCTGGTGGCTCAGACAGTAAAGAATCCGCCTGCAATGTGGGAGACCTGGGTTTGATCCCTGGGTTGGGAAGACCCCCTGGAGGAGGGTGGGGCCACCCACTCCAGTGTTCTTGCCTGGAGAATCCCCATGGACAGAGGAGCCTGGCGGGCTACAGTTCTTCGGGTCACAAAGAGCTGGACACAACTGAGTAACTGAGCATGTATATAGCACACACATATATAAACATTTGTAGTAACTAAATGGAAAGTAACCTTTAAAAATTGTATAAAAAAAATCTGAATCAACAGTTCACAAAGGCGGAATCATATATGATTAGCAACACAGTAGAAATCAAAGAAAACTAAATTAGAATGAGATAAATTAGCAAAGACCTCAAAGATTGAGTGCTACAGGGAACTCTGCTCAACATTGTGTGGCAGCGTGGACAGGAGGGGAGTTTGGGGGAGAATGGATACATGTATAAGTATGGCTGAGCCCCTTTGCTGTTCATCTGAAACTGTCACCATGTTGTTAATCAGCTACACTCCATTAAAAAATAAAGTTTTTAAAAAAGATAGATTATGAGTGTTAGAGATGAGATGATGAGGTGAACTAGATTCCTACATAAAAGTTAATGAATGTATACATTTGGGATCCTGCATTCAACTTTTTGGGGTACATACTCAGAAGTGAAAATGCTGGATCATATGGTAATTCCATTTTAAACTTTTTGAAGAAACACTAGTTTCCGACAGCTGCTGCACTGTTTTTATACATTCCCGCCAATGGTGTACAAGGGTTTCCTGATTTCTCCACATGCTCACTAATACTTGTTAGTTGTTTATTTTTGGTGACTGCCATCTTAGTAGGTTTAAAGTGATATCTCATTGTGGTTTTAACTTGCATTTCCCTAATGATTCGTGATTTGGGCATCTTCTCACATGCTTTTTAGCCATTTCTATAGCATCTTTGGTGAAATGTCTATTTCAAGTTCTTGGCCCATTTTTTAATTGGATTTGTTGTTGTTGTTGAGCTGTAACAACAGCTTCCCAGGTGGCCCATTAGTAAAGAACTGCCTGCCAATGCAAGAGATGCCAGAGATACAGGTTTGATCCCTGGTTCGGGAAGATCCCCTTGGAGAAGGAAACGGCAACCTGTTCCAGTACTCTTACCTGGAAAATCCCATGGACAGAGGAGCCTGGTGGGCTACAGTCCATGAGGTGGCCAAGAGTTGGACATGACTGAGCAACTGAGCACACACAATAACAACATATATTCTTCACATATTCTGGCTATGAACCTTATCAGATACATGATTTGCAAATATTTTCAATCCATAGGAGTTGCCTTTTCATTCCATCGATCATGTTCCTTTGAGGCATACAAGCTTTTAATTTTGATACAGTCCAAACTGTCCTTTTTTAACTTTTGTTGCTGCTGCTTTTGGGGTCATATCCAGGAAGCCCCTGCCAAACCTGACGTCATGAAGCTTTCCTCCTATGTTATTTTCTAAGAATCTTTATAGTTCTAAGTCTCATGTTTAGGTCTTTTGATATATTTTTTTCAGTCACAGCATGTGGCTTTCAGGATCTTAGTTCCCCAACCAATGACTGAATCTGTGCCCTTGGAAGTGAAAGCAGAGTCTTCACCACTGGACCATAGGGAACTCCTGAGTTAACTTTTGTATATAGCGTATGGTAAGGGGCTTCTCCATTTTTAAGAACTACTGAGCAGTTACTGGGAGTGTAAATTGATACAGCTACTCTGCAGAAGTATGGCAATATCAATGCTACTTGAAAATATACAAGTGTGTAACTGTGACCTCACAATTACAGTTCTAAATATGTACAACTCCTGCATGTACATATAAACATTTTTTTTTTTTACAACTGTGAAAAATTTAAATAACCTAAACGTCCATGTGACAGAATTCTTAAAGATGGCCCTCTCAAGATTCCTGTCCTGATTATTCAAGCATTCAATCTAGGAACTGCTATGAAGGGAATTTTAAGACTTATAATTAAGCCTTTGGTGAGCTGACATTAGTTTATCAGGTGAGTCCTTAAAAAAAAAGGAAGAATTTTCTCTACTGGCAGCAGATCAGGAAGCCATAGATTTGACACTGTTGCTGGTTTCCGGATGGAGAGTGACATGCAACAAGGCAAGTGAACTGCCTTCAACTAGCAAGGATAAGAGGCAAGTGCATTAAAACGACATGAACTGTATTAATTAGGAAGCAGATTCTACCTTAGAGCCTCAAATAAGAGCACAAAGTCCAACTGCCATCCTGATATTGGCTTATGCAAAAGAAACAAAAAAAATATCACAGTTGATCAATGAGAGGTATCTGACCTACAGGGCTGGGAGCCAATAAATTTGTGTTATTTTAAACTGCTGCATTTATGGTAACTTTTATGTAGCAAAAGAAAAATAACATGGTCTGTAAATAGAGCATGTGTAAGATATGATATCAAAGATGTGATATATGCTATAAATTATATGGCAGCTAAAACAGAAACTAGATTTACAGGTAATAACATAGAAGAAACTTAAAAGTTCTAAGTAAAAATAAAAATGCTCTATGAGAGTTACAGTCTACTTACCACTCATAAAATTTTGAGACCAAAACCAATTTTCCATTTTTAAATACTACCCCCTTTATTATAAATTTGTAATCCTATATAGGCCAGATCATTAAAATAATTGATAATTATCTTTATTAAGGATTCCTTAATGCATTTTCAATTCTACATTTCAGAGAAGCAGACTTATTTTATTACTACTGCACTCTAATCAGAAAATCAGAATTGTTTGTTTTAAAATACATTTAATAAAAATAACCAAGTTTTACATATTTTACACGTGCAGAATATTTACAAATATCTTGTAAAGCATTTACTTTATGTTTACTATTGTGCCTTTTTCACTGTTTCCTTCAGTAGTAGAATATTGTCCAGTTTTCTCTGTAACTAAAAAATTAGCTTCTTGGGTAATCCTCCTAGGGGGAAAAATGAGGTTATTTAATTTTATAGTAATTCTATAAAATTACATTTAATTTTAAAGTACTTCTAACCAATCATTCATTCCAACTATATTTATACTTACTTTGATTTTCCAATAACACTTGCTAAACATTAAGCATAGAGTGTATTGTTAGGAATTTATGAAAAAAATAGGGTACACATGGATAGTTCTCATTAACTCTGAGGTGTACTCAAAAGTGCTCATGTCCTTAAAAAAAGCATGATTTTAAGTATGCATGATGTTACATATTCTCAAAGGAAGCAAATATAGGTAAAATATCACACTCTACTTTATAAAATTTAAATTGATAATAAGTAAACAGCTCAGTCTGCATTTCTTGGCTACCCAGTCACTAGCTGTACATTAGGTAACTGGAGTTTTTGGAATTCATGTAAGAAAATGAGAGTTTTACCTTGTTCCAAGGCCTCTGTTCTCTTCCGTTTTGTTGCCATGGCTGGATTGGACTGCTCCTTTAGAGCCTCCGCTGGACAGTTTGGTCTTGGCAGCTGACATCCAGGCGTTGGCCCTGGCCGATTACTGAAATACTTAGTTTTCAACGCCTTTCCAAAGAAAAGAGACCAGAGATAGTGAGCTTTTATGTGAATATCTGAACTGTGTTGTAAGGAGCATTAAATATACTAAGCAAATATACCCTGTCTCAAACAAATTTAATTTTGAGTATTTGGATATGTACATTATTACAAATATCTAGCAGCCTAAGATTGATTGCTAATTCCATTACTGTGTTACTACAAGAATGGAATTTTTCCATGACAGCCTATACAAAATATGAAAAATCCTTAATAAGATATTGTAAAATTCATCTCTCTACACATTATAGGCTCTATAGCTGAAAACAGAGAAACTTGCTTAAAAACAACTTCCAAGTTTATTTGTCACAACATTTGTGTGTGTTCAAACTCCAAATCATATGAATTCTTAAAAATAAAGCTTTTAAAAAGATGCGATGGGTTGGAAATGACAGATTAAAGTCCAACAATCCACTAGAAATTAACTGAATTCTTACTTGGAAGGACTTGTCCAAGTTTATTTCTATTTACCACTAGTCCAACGTTCTATAATATTATATTTTTATCTAGGTCCAAAATTCCAATAAAAAGAGTTTATTTGAGGTGACAAAGTTCTCAAGTTCATACTTTATTTGCATCATAGTACTGTTCAACAGCCAAAGTAATTTAATAAGGTATTTCCTTCTGGATAACTCTCTTAGGAACAAAAGAAGTCCTATAAACTTTTCAAGCAACTCTCCCTACTTGCCAACATATTTGCAGTAATAATTTAGATAGAGAATTCTTACTTCAGAAGAGTTGAACTTACAAAATATTACTTCTAAATCACAGCAGTTCCATAAGTAAATTAAGCTAATTTTGAGCTACACAGAGATCTAAGAAGGGTATCTCATTAAACTTTTATGTTTTTAAAATGTTTATTTATCTGGCTGTGCCAGGTCTTTGTTGCAAGATGTGGGGTCTTTAGTTGTGGCATGAAAACTCTTAGTTGTGCCATGTGGGATCTAGATCCCTCACTAGGGATCGAACTTGGGCTCCCTGCATTGGGAACACAGGGTCTCAGCCACCAGACCATCAAGGAAGTCCCTCATTCCAACTTCTAAATATCCATAGGCCAAAACCCATTAAAAAATTAATTCTAAAAAAAAACCCCATTCTATCAAAATACAACCCAAATAAGTTATCACAACTAATATGTTTCTATAAATTTTGAGCTTTACTATTAATAAAAACAACCTTCTTGACAATCTGACCTGGTCTCAAGGTTCTTATGACAGAGATAAGATGTATACATACATGGATAAAAGGTAAAAATGAGTTAACTGTTTGAAATTAGAAGAGTGATTCCAATGGTAAAATATCTATTATATATGTATTAATGTGGCATGTACTGCTATGAAGTAAAGGTTTATACATTAAACAAAGATCTGGTAGTCTATAATAAGCCTATGTGAAAAAAAATCCACTTTTTACCCGATATTTTGTGCACTGATGTTTCGTCAGATATGAAGATGTGCGACATTTCTGTCTCTTCCTTTACGAAGCCGAATCACTGTACCATGTTGCATTTTGGCACTGCATCCCTGCCCCAACTGTAAGCGTTCGTGACCACTCATCTATCTATATGTGCTTGTTTTTAAAATAAAGAAAAAAAAGACTTTCAAGTCTATAGATCTTATATTTTTATGTTGGATAACATTTCTCTCTTCTATAAGAACAGATATTCTTGGTATTCCACATTTTTCTTGAGTTGATTCTTATTTCCCTTAAGTAACTGGCAGTTTCAGTGTTTTTCTATTTAGAGTATCTTTCAATCTCTTGTAAATAATACAGTTGTATCAGGCTATACCATTTTCTACTCATTATCTCTTTCTGACTGTGACAATGACCAGAATGCATTATCTGGACTGCATTTCATGGGCGAAAACACAAAACACTTTTGGCATTGGTTTTGGCACAAGATTTAAGTTACTTAAGAGTTTAACTGAAAAAAAAAAAAGGAGTTTAACTGAAATATTCCAGTGTCTTAACAAACACAAAACATTTTTTCCCTCCTTCTCTAATTTACTTTCAAGTAGATGACCTAATTAGGAAACAGAATCTTTATACTCTTCTGCACTTGTACAGGCATATAGTGCTTATAGCTCAGGGAAAAAAATAACATTTGTTATTTCTTAAAACAAAAGCATCTTTGCAGTATTTAAAGAATGTTAGGAAATCTTAAGAAATTAGAAAAATATACTAACATACCTGTGTGGCTGTAATTCGAGTACATGGATTAAATAAGAATAAGCCTTGTATAAGATCTAGCAAGTCATCTCCTGCTGCAATGAAGATATGTTGTAATGGGATTCCAGGAAAACTCTTAAATGTCACGAAATCTGGAAGACTACACATGTCCTGTAAAAATATTTTTATAATTCAAACTTACGGATTGAATGGCAGATAGATCTCAAATGAGTAAATAAAACTGTCATACCGATGATATGATGATCTATCCTAGCACTACTGAGCAGACAAGGTTACAGGAAGATAAACACAAGTCAACTTTAGTTCTCCGTATTAGCAAAGAACATGTGGACACTGAAATGAGAAACAACGCCCTTTAGAAACTCTCAAAAACAACGATGAAAAGCTTTGGTGAAAATCTAACAAAACGTGCGCAGGACTCGTATACTGAAAGCTATACCACACTGATGAAATAAATCAAAGCTCCAAATCAACGGTGAGCCCTACCATGTTTGTGGATTGGAAGATTCAGCACTGTAAGGATGTCTGACAATTCTCCTCAAGTTAGTAAACAGGTTTAATGCAATTCCTACCAAAATTCTGGCAAGATTATTAGATAGATAGGCTATTCTAAAATTTATATGGAAAGGCTAAGGAACTAAAATAGTATAAACAACTTGGAAAAAGACTTAATATATAATTTATTAAGACTGGTACTGGTAGAGGGAGAGGTATCATAAACAACAAGCCCCACTCCTGCCATAAAGACACTTTTAGTCTCACATCTCATGTAAAAATTAACTCAAAAAGGATCACAGACTTAAACTATAAAATTTTTAGGAAAAAGAAAATCATCAGGAATATCTTTGTGTTAGGCAAAGAGTTCTTTGACTTGCTGTCAAAAGCATTATTCATAAAAAGAAAAACTGATAAGACAGACTTAATCAAAATTAAAAACTTTTATGCTGGGAAGATTCTGGGAAGAGGATGAAAAGACAAATTACGGAGTAACACAAAATTTGCAAACCACATATACAATCAGAGGATGAGTACTTTATATAAGTACTCAATACTCAGCCAAAGTACAAACAATCCAATTAAAAAACAAGGCAAGAGACATTCCATTAAAGCTATATAGATGCCAAATAAGTACATGAAAAGAAATTCAACACCATAAGTCATCAGGGAAGAGAAACTTAAAGCCACCATGAGCTATCACTACACATCTCTCACGATGGTTAAAATAAAAAAGCAACACCACCAAATGCCAGTGAGGATGCAGAGAAAACAGATTACTTCTACATTGCTGGTGACAATATAAAATAGTACAGGCCCCTCTGGAAAGCAGTTCAGCAGTTTCTGGTCTTCCCTGAGGAGCCGTGGCTGTGCGGGCGCAGGAGGGCCTGGAGGAGCTATCCCACATTGAAGGTCAGGAAGGGTGGCGGTGAGGAGATACCCCTCATCCAAGGTAAGGAGCAATGGCTGCGCTTTGCTGGAGCAGCCATAAAGAGATACCCCACGCCCAAGGTAAGAGAAACTCAAGTAAGACGGTAGGTGTTGCAAGAGGGCATCAGAGGGCAGACACACTGAAACCATACTCACAGAAAACTAGTCAATCTAATCACACTAGGACCACAGCCTTGTCTAACTCAATGAAACTAAGCCACGCCCAAGGGGCAACCCAAGACGGGCGGGTCATGGTGGAGAGATTTGACAGAATGTGGTCCACTGGAAAAGGGAATGGCAAATCACTTCAGTATTCTTGCCTTGAGAACCCCATGAACAGTATGAAAAGGCAAAATGATAGGATACTGAAAGAGAAACTCTCCAGGTCAGTAGGTGCCCAATATGCTACTGGAGATCAGTGGAGAAATAACTCCAGAAAGAATGAAGGGATGGAGCCAAAGCAAAAACAACACCCAGCTGTAGATGTGACTGGTGATAGAAGCAAGGTCCAATGCTGTAAAGACGAATATTGCATAGGAACCCGGAATGTCAGGTCCATGAATCAAGGCAAATTGGAAGTGGTCAAACAAGACATGGCAAGAGTGAATGTCGACATTCTAGGAATCAGCGAACTGAAATGGACTGGAATGGGTGAATTTAACTCAGATGACCATTATATCTACTACTGCGGGCAGGAATCCCTTAGAAGAAATGGAGTGGCCATCATGGTCAACAAAAGAGTTCGAAATGCAATACTTGGATGCAATCTCAAAAACGACAGAATGATCTCTGTTCGTTTCCAAGGCAAACCATTCAATATCACAGTAATCCAAGTCTATGCCCCATCCAGTAACGCTGAAGAAGCTAAAGTTGAACAGTTCTATGAAGACCTACAAGACCTTTTAGAACTAACACCCAAAAAAGATGTCCTTTTCATTATAGGGGACTGGAATGCAAAAGTAGGAAGTCAAGAAACACCTGGAGTAACAGGCAAATTTGGCCTTGGAATACAGAATAAAGCAGGGCAAAGACTAATAGAGTTTTGCCAAGAAAATGCACTGGTCATAACAAACACCCTCTTCCAACAACACAAGAGAAGACTCTATACATGGACATCACCAGATGGTCAACACTGAAATCAGACTGATTATATTCTTTGCAGCCAAAGATGGAGAAGCTCTATACAGTCAGCAAAAACAAGACCAGGAGCTGACTGTAGCTCAGACCATGAACTCCTTATTGCCAAATTCAGACTTAAAGTGAAGAAAGTAGGGAAAACCACTAGACCATTCAGGTATGACCTAAATCAAATCCCTTATGATTATACAGTGGAAGTGAGAAATAGATTTAAGGGCCTAGATCTGATAGATAGAGTGCCTGATGAACTATGGACGGAGGTTCGTGACATTGTACAGGAGACAGGGATCAAGACCATCCCCATGGAAAAGAAATGCAAAAAAGCAAAATGGCTGTCTGGGGAGGCCTTACAAATAGCTGTGAAAAGAAGAGAAGCGAAAAGCAAAGGAGAAAAGGAAAGATATAAACATCTGAATGCAGAGTTCCAAAGAATAGCAAGAAGAGATAAGAAAGCCTTCTTCAGTGATCAGTGCAAAGAAATAGAGGAAAACAACAGAATGGGAAAGACTAGGGATCTCTTCAAGAAAATCAGAGATACCAAGGGAACATTTCATGCAAAGATGGGCTCGATAAAGGACAGAAATGGTATGGACCTAACAGAAGCAGAAGGTATTAAGAAGAGATGGCAAGAATACACAGAAGAACTGTACAAAAAAGATCTTCACAACCCAGATAATCACGATGGTGTGATCACTGACCTAGAGCCAGACATCCTGGAATGTGAAGTCAACTGGGCCTTAGAAAGCATCACTACGAACAAAGCTAGTGGAGGTGATGGAATTCCAGTTGAACTATTCCAAATCCTGAAAGATGATGCTGTGAAAGTGCTGCACTCAATATGCTAGCAAATTTGGAAAACTCAGCAGTGGCCACAGGACTAGAAAAGGTCAGTTTTCATTCCAATCCCAAAGAAAGGCAATGCCAAAGAATGCTCAAACTACCGCACAATTGCACTCATCTCACACGCTAGTAAAGTAATGCTCAAAATTCTCCAAGCCAGGCTTCAGCAATATGTGAACTGTGAACTTCCTGATGTTCAAGCTGGTTTTAGAAAAGGCAGAGGAACCAGAGATCAAATTGCCAACATCCACTGAATCATGGAAAAAGCAACAGAGTTCCAGAAAAACATCTATTTCTGCTTTATTGACTATGCCAAAGCCTTTGACTGTGTGGATCACAATAAACTGTGGAAAATTCTGAAAGAGATGGGAATACCAGATCACCTGACCTGCCTCTTGAGAAATTTGTATGCAGGTCAGGAAGCAACTGTTCAGTTAGAACTGGACATGGAACAACAGACTGGTTCCAAATAGGAAAAGGAGTTCGTCAAGGCTGTATATTGTCACCCTGTTTATTTAACTTATATGCAGAGTACATCATGAGAAACGCTGGACTGGAAGAAACACAAACTGGAATCAAGATTGCCGGGAGAAATATCAATAACCTCAGATATGCAGACGACACCACCCTTATGGCAGAAAGTGAAGAGGAACTCAAAAGGCTCTGGATGAAAGTGAAAGTGGAGAGTGAAAAAGCTGGCTTAAAGCTCAACATTCAGAAAACGAAGATTATGGCATCCGGTCCCACCACTTCATGGGAAATAAATGGGGAAATAGTGGAAACAGTGTCAGACTTCATTTTTCTGGGCTCCAAAATCACTGCAGATGGTGACTGCAGCCATGAAATTAAAAGACGCTTACTCCTTGGAAGGAAAGTTATGACCAACCTAGATAGCATATTCAAAAGCAGAGACATTACTTTGCCAACAAGGGTTCGTCTAGTCAAGGCTATGGTTTTTCCTGTGGTCATGTATGGATGTGAGAGTTGGACTGTGAAGAAGGCTGAGCGCCCAAGAATTGATGCTTTTGAACTGTGGTGTTGGAGAAGACTCTTGAGAGTCCCTTGGACTGCAAGGAGATACAAGCAGTCCATTCTGAAGGAGATCAGCCCTGGGATTCCTTTGGAAGGAATGATGCTAAAGCTGAAACTCCAGTACTTTGGCCACCTCATGCAAAGAGTTGACTCATTGGCAAAGACTCTGATGCTGGGAGGGATTGGGGGCAGGAGAAGGGGACGACAGAGGATGAGATGGCTGGATGGCATCACTGACTCGATGGACGTGAGTCTGAGTGAACTCCGGGAGTTGGTGATGGACAGGGAGGCCTGGCGTGCTGCGATTCATGGGGTCACAAAGAGTCGGACACGACTGAGCGACTGATCTAATCTGATCTGGGGGCTCAAATGGTAAAGAATCTGCCTTCAATACAGGAGACCTGTGTTTGATCCCTGGGTTGGGAAGATCCCCTTGAGAGGGAAATGGCAGCCCACTCCAGTATTCTTGCCTGGAGAATTCCATGGACAGAGGAGCCTGGCAGGCTACAGTCCACAGGATTGCAGAGACAAGACTAAGCGAATTTCATTTTCTTTTTGGCAGTTTCTGGCTAAATATGCAACTATCATGACTTAATAACTGCACTCCTGGTCATCTGTCCCAGAGAAATAAAGATGTATGCTTACCTAAAAGCCTGTACATGATTTTTTTTTTC
Organism: Bos mutus; assembly: GCF_027580195.1. Taxonomy (NCBI): domain Eukaryota; kingdom Metazoa; phylum Chordata; class Mammalia; order Artiodactyla; family Bovidae; genus Bos; species Bos mutus. The sequence continues at coordinate 27,873,529 of NC_091636.1, read as the reverse complement.
TTTTGCCCACGTAGCTTGTGGGATCTAAGTTCCCTAAGGATGGAAACTGGGCCCTTGGCAAGAGGAACAGAGTTCTAACCACCAGACCGCCTTTGGACATGAAAGTGAAAGTCGCTCAGTCGTGTCTGACTCTTTGCAACTCCAAGGACTACACAGTCCATGGAATTCTCCAGGCCAGAATACTGGAGTCGGTAGCCATTCCCTTTTCCAGCGGATCTTCCCAACCCAGGCATCCCGCATTGCAGGCAGATTCTTTACCAGCTAAGCCACATGGGACGGGAAGCCCGAGAATACTGGAGAGGATAGCGGATAGCGGATATCTCTTCTCTAGCGGATCTTCCCTACCCAGGAATTGAACAGGGGTCTCCAGCATTGCAGGCAGATTCTTTACCAACTGAGCTATGAGGGAAGCCACGATGCACTGTTATTACAAATACCAGTGTTATTTGTAATAGCCCCAAGCTGGAAACAATGCACATGTCCTTCAATGAGTCAACAGTCAGACACACTGTGGCACATTCACACCACTCAGCAAAACAAGGAAAGGAATGAATTACTGACAACTTGGATGAATTTCCAGAGAATTATATTGAAAAAGCTTACAAATCATATTCCAAAAGCTTACATTTTATATGATTCCACTTATAACATTCTTGAAATAACAAAGTTATAAAAACGGAAATCATATTAGTGATTGCCAGGGGTTAAGGAATGGGTGAGAGTGGAAGGAAAGTGGGTGTGATGGTAAAAGGGCTCTTTGTGGTGATGTCCTGTATCAATGTGGTATACTTTGTGGTGATACTAACTGTATCAATGTTAGCATGCTGCGTGTGATATTATCCTAATTTTGCAAGATGTTACCCTTCTGAGAAGCTAAGTAAAGGAAGTAAGGGATATATCTGTATTATTTCCTTCTACATGTAAATCAAAATAAGAATTTTTAAAAATCCAAGGAAACCATCATAAGCAACTACTATTTAGAAAATCATGTCAAATGAAAAGTACTGGATAAATGCTATGAATATGGCTCTGGAGTCAGAAAGACTCAAATTGGAGTCCTAGGAAATGGCAACCCACTCCAGTGTTCTTGCCTGGAGAATCCCAGGGACAGGGGAGCCTGGTGGGCTGCCGTCTATGGGGTTGCACAGAGTCGGACACGACCGAAGTGACTTAGCAGCAGCAGCAGCTGACACTAGGTAGCTTCGGGTAAGCTACTTAACCTCACGCCACAGCTGTCTCATCTATAAAGTGTGAATAACAGCACCTACCTTAACAGGATTGTTGGGAGAATTAAATACAATTTATGAAACCCTATCATTAACGGCATAGAGTAAGTTCAATAAATGAATGCTGTTAGAGCATGTTTTACAATTAGAACATATAGCTAACCTTCAGTTAGAAAGTTGAGGAAGTAATAACGCAAAAGAAACTCCTTAATTTGTTTTAGACAATTTCATTACAGTTTTAACCAGAAGGTAAAGAGGCTGATTAAAATGTCTTGTCTAGGATTTATTTTTTCCCCAGGAGATGAGGCTATAACAGAAAGGAAAATCAAAAGGTCTACAATTATAATGAACAAGTGAGAATTTCACTGAACTGTAATACATAAAATTAGCAACTTAAACTGTAATAAATTTTATCACAGATTTATTTTTTTGAGATAATTTAATAGGTTAAAAATAAATAATGAGTTCCCTGGTGGCCTGGGATTCCAGGCTTTCCTGGAGGACCAACTTCAATCTCTGGTTGGGGAATAATGAACAACAAAACCAAAAATAAACCTTCATTGTGTTAGTGAAAATGCAATAAATAAATCCATCAAGATGTTGATAAACATGAAACAGCCACAAAATGAAATATTATATAACTTAAAAAGGAAAATGTGAACAATATTAGGAGCAAGTTGGTTGCAAAAATTTACATGGTGTGATCACATTTTTAAAGAATCAAAGAAAAAGCAAGTCATATGTATTTATGTGGGCGTGTGTCCTCACAGCAAGGCTTTACAGCAAAATAATGATTAACACTGGGGTAGAAATTACTGGGATGGGTGAGGGCTATATGTATATAGGAGTCTGGATGGTATATCACAATTTTAACTTTTACTTTGTGTAAATTTTGCAAAGAGTAATTATTACTAGTAAATTAAGACAATTAATGCATTTGTTTAAGTAATATTCATGTTATAGCACTATACACTACTCTAAATTTCAAAGAACATGTATGAAAGCTTACAGGCCACTGCTCTTCAGTTGGTGTGCCCAAAGTTTCAAATATTCTTGTTAGTTGATCAAGGTCTGAATCTCCTGGCAAAAAAGGAACCTAAAAGAAAGTAAGAAGCAGATATTTCAAGATGATCTGTGATAGCTGTTACACAAATAGTATGATAAATTTAATAAGAAACATTAAACAATAACAAAAATAAAAACTTAGTCTAAGGGTGGGACTTCCCCAGTGATCCCAGAAATACAGACGTTTATCCTAACCCTTTTAGTTGCTTTAGAGATAGTACCATATTACAATCCAATAATTTTATGACGGTCGAATTTCAGAACACAGAATGAGCAATAATAAACCTTTATTGTCCTAAATGGTGTTAATAAACAGGCTGTACTTGGTGGAGGTTTTTTTAATTGGCCTGTTTGTTGGTTTCTTATTTCAAGGATGGTAATTACCTCTGGGAAATTACCTCTGAGAAGATAATGTTTACACAAATTGTAAGAACAAATACCTATAACAATACTGAAGAGTGTACATCAACTCAAGACTCACCCTTAGAAGCAACTCTGCTAATATACAGCCCACAGCCCACATGTCCACACCTACACCATACATTCTAGCTCCGAACAGTAGCTCAGGGGCCCGATACCACCTGGAGAACAAAAATAAACATTGTCATTTTAGAGTGGAATTAGTAAAGTACTTCTTAGAGAAAACTCCTCAGAAAAACATCATACACTGATGAAATGTACTTTTACAGATATATTAACTCAGAAAAATTGGCTATAAAATCAAAAGTTCCTTACTGCTGCAGGAAATTCACCCTCAGTCCATTCATCCTCTCACTTTTAGACGATGAACATGTTCTTTCTCCCAAAACCCTAAATACCATCCTACTTCTTAGCTGATTTTCTAATTCCTACTTCACTAAAATAATGCAAGTAATGAAAAAAAATTTCTACAGACTCACCAACAGTCATCTGCACACTCACAATCCACCTTCCCATTCATAACTACATAACTAGCCTTTAGTGTTTTTAAAGTCAGTCCCTCAACTTGGGCACTGGATACAACACTCTTGCCTGTTTCCAAGGATATTGCTCCTGCAATTCTCTTTTTCCTACAACAGTCAGCTTTTTGTTCTTTACTAGATTTATTACTATCAATGTTAAACATACCATTGTTTTCATAGCCTTAAAAAAATAAACTAAAAAACAAAGAAACAAACAACAAAAACTTCTCTGAACCCTGCTGCCCCTAACACCCCTCATTCTCTGGTTGTATGTTCTTACTGTCTCCATTTACTCTTCTCTTAACTCCATCAGTCAGGTTTTCATCCCACACCACTCCACCAAAATTGCTCTTGTCTAGGTTATCAAGATATCCCTATCACTAATCTAAATTGTTAATTCTCAGTCCTCATTTTAATTTGACCTATTAGTAGTGTCTGATTTCAAAGTAGAGAAAGTCAGAAACAGGTAGATGAAAACCAGTGAAACGCAACGCTCATGTATGTGGGTCCTTGTTTTCCTGAGTTCCCAGAGTTCCTGAACGACGGGCCTAATTTTTCCAGAAATTACCTGAACAACTACTTATATCCCTTACTTTATACTCTAGGATCAGGTGATTGACACTCAATGAGATCTATTTGGAAGAAGGTGACAAAGTAATTTAAAGGACAGAAAATCTGAAGATCGTCTCAGATTCTTAAGAGTCAGGGAAGTTAACAAATGCCATCTGGACAAGAATTATAAAATCTACTGTCCCTATCCATATAATGTGATTTTTAGTTTTTATTTTCTGTTTATACTTTTTATGTATAAACAGAAAATATTAGCAATGAAAAATCCAAATAAAAGCACTGCTTTGTTTAGGGAATTTTCATTCACACTCAATGATATAAAATATGGAATCAGAACTGACCAATAAAATAAACACAGGCCCCCCCCAAGTCAGGTGGTTATGTAAAAGAACAGCCACTATAGTTCCAACCTACCTAACTAAACTGTGTAAGAAGTATAAATTAGTCCCCCCAAATTACTAGGTAAATCTCTGGGGACTGAATTAATTCAACTCCATTAGAAAGAAGGGCTGAATATTTTTTCACTGTTTAATAAGATACCAACAATAACTCCTGAACTCAGCCAAAATTCAAAGAAGCCAAATGAGGCTCATTTGTGATTAATATCCTACACAATACAAGCTTTAGTTAGTTAAGGAATCCTTACCTGGTTACAACCTGATGTGTATAAGCTCTACTGGGGCTCCCAAATGATTTGGCCAGGCCAAAATCGGCCAGTTTTAGAACTCCATTTTCATCTAGCAACAAGTTGTTTGGTTTTAGGTCCTATATAATGGAGATTTTAAACCAACAAATAAGCGGGGTGAAGGAGAGCATCATAGTAATACATTTAGTTATATTTAAATCTAGCAGAAACAGGTAACACTCCAAATTTAACCACCACCAAAATTTTTTTCATTGATGTAAAATCCTAAAAATCAAAATAAGATTAGCTATATTTCTTAGTGAGGCCTTGGGTCAAGGTACTTCTTTTCAATGAACTTCAATTTATATACTTCACAGGTTTGCTGTGAGGATTAAATTTAATATTTCCTATGAAAAGCCTAGTGTAATGATTGGTTCCTAGTAAGCATTCAAAAAACAGCTGCTGCTATTAATTCAATAACAATATATACAGGGAACTCCCTGGTGGTCCAGCGGTTAGGACTCTGCATGTCACTGTTGAGGGCCCCGGTTTGATCCCTGGTTGGGGAACTAAGATCCCACAAGCCGTGAGGCCCAAAACAATAAACACCACAATATATGAACTTTAGTAAATAAAAACATTATGTGTTTATAAAAGATGAAGAATATAGTCTTCACAATCAATGCTAAAAAGATATTAGCCTTAACCTAAAAGGAATTCCAAGCTTAAGTATGACAATTACTATTATATATATTTTAGCTACTTTATGTACTGATAAATAGGATGCCTACAGAACATCTACCTATCTAAATCATCAGCCTTGTTCTAGTAGCTGAATGTTCCTAACAATGACTCAGCCATTTCAGAAATTTTACTTCATTACTTCCCAGAGTTTCAGAGCTACCAGAAATATTTTTCCAGAAGTATTTTTGCATTGTATAATTTAATCCAGACGCCCACTGTTGTTGTTTTCTATTATAACAGTATAGCACAAAAAACACTGAACTTCAAGCCAAAATATCTAGGTTCTAATACTCTTGTCAGTCACTACAGCTGCTGACCTCAAAAAAAAAAAAAAAATGTAACTTTTGGGTCAGCAACTTAACTCTTCAAGTATGAAAAAAATGAAGGAATTGGCCTCTTGCATTTCTAAATTCCACCTAGTAACACAGAGTTTTCACAGCGCCACCTGGTTTAACTGAAGGAGCGCAGAGAGGAAGAAGGGTGGATAGAACAGTCCAGTTCTACTTTTATAATTTACATACTTAGGCCTTTTGTGTAATAAACTGGCTGCAGAAAGTCTGACTACAACATAAAGACACAATCATACTTGGTTAAAAACCTTACCCTATGCAGAATCCAATGTTGATGTAAATATTCTAATCCTTGAAGAGTCATCAACATATAGGCTTTGATGTGTGAAGGTGTTAGCACAAGACTGTTATCCTTTATTATAACCTGTAAAGTAGGCAGACAGTATACAGGTACGCTTTTATCATTCCAAATAAATTCTACTATATCAAATCATTTATAGACAAAAGATGGACTTATTCATAAAGGAGATTCTTTATGAAAGAAAAGAGATTCTTGCCTAACTCTCCTTAGGAAGCACGGTCAGAACTCCCAGTTATGTGGTTAGGCAAAGTCTCTTTAGAAGGAAAGCAGTACTGTCTCCTACTGCTTTGTTTTTAGGCATCCATGTAGCAATCATCTGCCGTTTCACTTGCCCCAGGATATACAGCCCCTCCTGATAACAGCATTCAACATTCCTTTCGGAAACCTCGGGTTCCCAGCTTAGTCCACGTGGTTACACGTTGTGCACTACCTGTGGCCTCCAAAGGTAGCGGACACATGATCCAGGCATGCTCCGTCACCACTCTACAGCCTGCTTTCCAGACTAGTTCAGGGATAGAAATGTGAGCCAAGCCAAGCCATACTTGAGCTAGAATCAAAGGCAACAAAATACTTTCTCTCCTCAGGCATTATTAAGCTCTAAGGATAGAAGCCTACAAGCACCTGAGCCACTATATTGAGAAATTTTACCCATGAACGAGGCAACAGAGAACAAGTGAAAAATTGTGTTCTGCTAGCATTATTTGTGAACTATGATTCAAGTCAGTTTATTCCCAGACTTTTAGTTATACGAGCTAAAAATGCAATTTTCTTTTTTTCAAATAGGTGAAAGACACTTTTAATCTCAGTTTTTAACACTTCAGTTGTGTAACCACTACCACAACCAAAAACAGTTTTACAATTTCCCCTAAACTCCCCCATGCCTCTCTCTACTCAATCTTCCCCTCGATTCCTAACCCCAGCAACCAAAGATCTGATTTCTGTTCCTTTAGTTTTTCCTTTTCCAAAAAAAAAACATACATGAATCATACAGCATCAGTAGCTTTTGAGCCTGGCTTCTTTCCTTTAGTGTAACGTATCTGAGAGTTACCTATACTACTGCATATGTTAATAGTTTGTTTCTTTTTATTCTCAAATAGTATTCCACTTTATAAATGTACCAGTTTGTTTATACATTCACTTGATGAAAGACATTTGGGTTGTTTTCAGTTTGGGTCATTATGAAGAAAGCTAAACATCTGTGTGGACATGTTTTTGTTTCTCTTGGATAAATAAATATATAGATGGATTTCTAGATCATATCCTAAGGGTGTATTTAGTGTAAGAAACTGCCAAACTGTTTTTTCCAAAGTGGCTGTATCTTTGCATTCTCATCAGCAGTGTATAAGAATTCCACTTGTTCCACATCTCCAGACTGTCCATCATTGAGATTCAATTAGTATTAATGAAAAGCCTAAAATCTTATTCTTCTCAAAAAGAAACTTGGTTTTCAAAAGGACAGTCTGTGATAATACCACAAGGAAGTTCCAAACCCTCCAAAGCCACACACTTATTTTTCTAAAAAGTAATGTTAATAAGGTATTGGGAACTTGGCAGACAACAAATGCTATCGAAATCCAAATCTTGTATGTAACACTGGGAATATGGGTAAATGATTCAGAAGATCTTTGACTTAAGACCACATCTAGATTTCAACAAAATTTAAGCATTCTTTTGACTACCTTCTTCAAAGGTAGAAAATAAACATTTAGATTCTCTTTTGATAAACAGGAAAATAAATTTCTCCAGAAATCTTAGTCTTACCTCTAGATCAGTTTCCATAAAATCAAAGACAAGACTAATGTTAGATTTATGTCCAAAAGCATCAAGGAGCTACAAAGCAAAATTTAAAAAAAAAATCAACATGTGATACTCTTAATAAATACTTGACATTATACCTAAGTTTTTAATCTTTAAAAACTTAAGCATTTGGACTGTAAAGTTTAAATAATTTTATTAAATTTAATATTTATCCATTTTTGGCTAGGAATTAGTACTTTGAAGCACAAGATATTAAGCCTTACTATTAAAAAAAAAAAAATCACCAATACTTAACCTCTCCCTCCAAATTTTAGGAATTATAATTAAGTAATGAATTAATGAGAACCTCACTGAAGTCCCTATAATCTAGAAAAACTCCCAACCTTGGTACTTAAGAAAATCCAACAAACAGCAGCAATAGCTATTATTCACTGAATGAGTGTGTTCCCTATGCCAGACATTATCCCAGGTAAGTAGGTGTTAGTTGCTCAGTCATATCGGGCTCTTTGTGAGCCCATGGCCTGTAGCCCACCAGGCTCCTCTGTCCATGGGATTCTCCAGGCAAGAATACTGGAGTGAGTTACCATTACTAGACGTGTATTCAGTGAACTAGTCTCATAACAACCCTATGAGGTAGAGACTATGAGGCAGAGTTCAAGGGAAACTGCTCAAGGTCTTACACATGCTAGAGCTCTCTAGACTTCAAAATTTCTGATAAAGTCAGCCTGTATGCCCATATTTAATTTATTTCAGCAGCTGTATAGTTTTTAAAACACTGCCTATAAGAACAATTAGGATAAAAAATACATTTCAGCCTTTTTGTAAGGCTCACCTAGGACAACTCCTTCCTGAGCCTTCAATCAACATCCACATTTGGAAAGGCAGGGTCCCAAACCCCAGAAACTTAGATCATACTCACACCAATTATATTTGGATGACTTAGCTCCTGTAATAATTTTATCTCTCTTAAGGCTGTTCTATTTATACCTAGATAAAAAGGCAAAGAAAAAAGTGAAAAAGAATTCTGAAATCTCAAACCTTCTTATAAACATATTTTTTGGGAAAGATCAGTCTCTGATGAAATAGCAATGAATATTCCTCAGGAAAAAAAAAATAACAATTTTTATAACATACCTGTTTCCAATTTATATTGCTTTGTTTTTAAAACAGTTTAGGACAGACTATGATAAATGATGAAAAAAGTATTCACTTCATCTATAGAATATGAGATCTGAAGACTCCTGGAATAATATGTACACAAGTATGTAGCCTATAGCTGAGAAGTTAATAGCTTTTCTTCTCTTGCCTTATGAATATTAGAGGCAGATTCTTTAAGCTAACAGAAAACTAGTGATTAAATACCATCTTTCCCAATGCAAAGGACAAAACCCAACATTTTAAAATAAGATCTGATGGGATTTCCCTGGTGGTCCGTGCACCCAATGCAGGGGGCCCAGGTTTGACCCTCCCTGGTCAGGAAACGAGATCCCACACGTCGCGAGTTAAGAGTTTGCTTCCCACAACTAAGAGATCCTGCATGCCACAATGAAGATCAAAGATCCAGCATGCTGCAACTAAGACCCAGTGTAGCCAAATAAATAAATACTGGGGAAAAAAAAACAAAAAACGACCTGGTATTAGTATTAGAGAGATGATGGATCCTTTACACAGAAACTATTTCCTGATGACTAAATAGGACTTAGCGCTCAAACAGAGCTTTAGCAGAAGGGATGCAAAAATCTCCCCCATCCCTATACATTTATTCTATAGTGAGCTTTGTATACTTCCATGAATCCTGAATTTTCAAAGTAACCAGAAGCTCAGAAAAACAGTGGCTTGAAAACAACTAAAGCAGTAATGAAGACAGTAAGACAAGTCACTAATAACCTTGCTGTTTTCCATCTGCTTAGGTGATCTGAATATCCTCTGAACACCCAAATGGTGAAAAGTACAAATATCCTATCTCTATCCTGAGTCTATCGTTAGTCTTCTGGGACCTGCAATAACTCTACCCAGAAACCACTGTTAACTTAATTAATACTTTGTTCTTTTCCTCAGTGAGAAGAACCACCTTTTCTGTTCTGTCAGATTACATGAAATAAGTTACTTACCATCTTTAGCTTCTGATCTATGTCCAAGTTTGATCTGGTAGAGGAAAACACAATAAAAACGTGTTAAACTATTTAGACAAATGCGTAATACATAAACACTTCAAATGCTTAAAGCAAAAATACATAACTACTTATATGTAGCTAATATTAGCAGGCAAGGAGGGAGCAGGAATCACGAGTCAGAAAGGCAAAATTAACAATATAATAAAGGATCAAGTACCTATCATTCCTTTCCCCTCAAGTTTTGAATTACACAACTTTGTAAGATTAAATGTGGAATAAATTAAATGCATACAGGCTAATAAAAGAAGCACTTCAAATTAGACTACTTGGGAGGAAATATGTAACATATAAAATAACATGCTTAATATGCCCAATAATATACTCCCAGGGACCACATTTTCCAAGAAGAAAAATTATAGATTGTGATACATATAGAACTTAGGGAGATAATCTAGGTGGGTGGTGGTGGTTTGGTCACTAAGTCAGTATCTGACTCTTGCAACCCCATGAACTGTAGCCCACCAAACTCCTCTGTCCATGGAATCTTCCAGGCAAGAATACTGGAGTGGGTTGCCATTTCCTTCTCCAGGGGATTTTCCCAACCCAGGGACTGAACCCAGGTCTCCTGCACTACAGGCAGATTCTTTACTGACTGAGCCACCAGGGGAAGCCCAATAAACAAAACAAGCACTTCAAGTTAAGACTACTTGGGAAGAAATATGTAACATATAAATAACATGCTTAATATGCTCCCAGGGACCACATTTTCCAAGAAGGAAAATTACAGATTGTGATGGATACAGAAAATGGTTAAACTTTTGCTACTATATACAAGCACAGTGAACTGCATTAATAGGTTCAGTCTCACACAAACCCAACTACTAGGTTAAAGAACAAGAGCTTACTACTTTATGCAATGACAATGTAGCCAAGAATACAAAAAAAAAAAAAAAAAAAAAAATCCTACTCCAGAAAATCAGCTATTTTACCTTTTAAAATACTCCCCACCTATATACTACAAACAACTTTTAACTTAAAGGTAGGCTATTTATTTTATCTTGGGCTTCCCTGGTGGCTCAGCCAGTAAAGAATCTGCTTGTTACACAGGAGACCCAGGTTCAATTCCTGGGTCAGGAAGATACCCTGGAGAAGGGAATGGCAATCCACTCCAATATTCTTGCCTGGAGAATCCCATGGACAGAGGAGCCTGGTGGGCTAGTCCATGGGGTCAAAAAGAGTCGGACACAATTGAGCGACTAACACTTCCACAGGCTATTTATTACAGCACCAAAAAATATAAGGCACATAGGAATTAAAGCCAATAAGAGACGTATGAAGCTTTCCAAGAACATTATAAAACACTCTTGAACATGTTTTAATGTTCAAGAAATGTGATCAAAATAAACACAGACAGCATGTTCATGGATAGAAAGATTCAATATCATAAATACATCAATTCTCTTTAATTAAACTAGATGTAAAGTACAACAGCATTTTTCATGGACACTGACAAACGGATTCTAAACTTTATACAGAAAAGTAAGGAGCTAAGAACAGATAACTTAAAACATTACTTTTTACTGTGTTTAGGAAATGTAATAGACTAGTTTCATGAAGCCATCTACATCATCACTCAGATTCAATAATTACCAATATTTTGCCATATTTACTTCATCCATCCTCTTTTTTGTTGGCTACAACATACATTTTTTTTATGCTGTGGTTGGACTTTGTATTATTTCATCCCTATATACTTCAACAGGGATCTCTAAAACGTGGACATATTCTTATATACCCATAATGCCATTCTCCTAATAAAATTAATAATAATGCCATACAGCATGTAATAACTAGTTCATATTCAAATTCTGATTTGGTTCAAATTTCTCAACTGACTCATAGAGTAAGCCAAGATAATTTCGAAGAAGAGTAGTTGGGCTTCCCTGGAAATCCAATGGTTGAGAATCCACCTGCCAATGCAGGGGACAGGGGTTCAATCCCTGGTCTGGAAAGATTTCACAACTAAGCCATGGGGCAACTAAGCCCCTGCGGCACAACTGAGCCCACACACTGAAGCTACCAAAGCCCAACACCCTGGAGACCAGGTTCTGCAATAAGAGAAGCTACTGCAATGAGAAGCCCCCATACCACAACTACAGAAAGCCCTCGAGAATTTACAAGGCAACCGTAAGTACAGACCCTAGAGCAGTGCAGCAGGAATGGAGGGAAAAAGAAAATCAACCAATAAAAGAATAGTATGCCCAGAAACAAATCCAAGTATAAACTGGAACTTGGCATTACAACTCACCAGGAAAAGAATGTACTAAAAAAATGTTGAGAGCTGGGGGAAAAATACTAGATTTTCATACTACACAACAAAGAAAATTTAACTCCAAATGGAATGTAGACCTAAATGTGAAAAGCGATACTTTAAAATTTTCAGATGAAAATACAGGAGAATTCTTTATAATCTAGAAGCAGGGAAGCACACAAAAAAAGGGAACCAAAAAAGGGGAAAAATAGACAAATTTAACCAGACTAAAATTTTAAATACCTGTACCTCAAAAGATACCATAAATAAACTAAAAGCCCAAAGTCTGAGAGACAATGATTGAAGAAATTTTCACATACTAAAGTACAAACAAGTCATTCTGGCTTATTTAACAAACTTTATGCTAACCAGATATGGAATGAAGCAGGGCAAAGACTAATAGAGTTTTGCCAAGAAAATGCACTGGTCATAACAAACACCCTCTTCCAACAACACAAGAGAAGACTCTATACATGGACATCACCAGATGGTCAACACTGAAATCAGACTGATTATATTCTTTGCAGCCAAAGATGGAGAGCTCTATACAGTCTGCAAAAACAAGACCAGGAGCTGACTGTAGCTCAGACCATGAACTCCTTATTGCCAAATTCAGACTTAAATTGAAGAAAGTAGGGAAAACCACTAGACCATTCAGGTATGACCTAAATCAAATCCCTTATGATTATACAGTGAAAGTGAGAAATAGATTTAAGGGCCTAGATCTGACAGATAGAGTGCCTGATGAACTATGGACTGAGGTTCGTGACACTGTACAGGAGACAGGGATCAAGACCATCCCCATGGAAAAGAAATGCAAAAAAGCAAAATGGCTGTCTGGGGAGGCCTTACAAATAGCTGTGAAAAGAAGAGAAGCGAAAAGCAAAGGAGAAAAGGAAAGATATAAACATCTGAATGCAGAGTTCCAAAGAATAGCAAGAAGAGATAAGAAAGCCTTCTTCAGCGATCAATGCAAAGAAATAGAGGAAAACAACAGAATGGGAAAGACTAGAGATCTCTTCAAGAAAATCAGAGCTACCAAAGGAACATTTCATGCAAAGATGGGCTCGATAAAGGACAGAAATGGTATGGACCTGACAGAAGCAGAAGATATTAAGAAGAGACGGCAAGAATACACAGAAGAACTGTACAAAAAAGATCTTCACAACCCAGATAATCACGATGGTGTGATCACTGACCTAGAGCCAGACATCCTGGAATGTGAAGTCAAGTCGGGCTTAGAAAGCATCACTACAAACAAAGCTAGTGGAGGTGATGGAATTCCAGTTGAGCTATTCCAAATCCTGAAAGATGATGCTGTGAAAGTGCTGCACTCAATATGCTAGCAAATTTGGAAAACTCAGCAGTGGCCACAGGACTGGAAAAAGTCAGTTTTCGTTCCAATCCCAAAGACAATGCCAAAGAATGCTCAAACTACCACACAATTGCACTCATCTCACACGCTAGTAAAGTAATACTTAAAATTCTCCAAGCCAGGCTTTAGAAAAGGCAGAAGAACCAGAGATCAAATTGTCAACATCTGCTGGATCATGGAAAAAGCAAGAGAGTTCCAGAAAAACATCTATTGCTGCTTTACTGACTATGCCAAAGCCTTTGACTGTGTGGATCACAATAAACTGTGGGAAATTCTGAAAGAGATGGGAATACCAGACCACCTGATCTGCCTCTTGAGAAATCTGTATGCAAGTCAGGAAGCAACACTTAGAACTGGACATGGAACAACAGACTGGTTGCGAATAGGAAAAGGAGTTCGTCAAGGCTGTATATTGTCACCCTGTTTATTTAACTTATATGCAAAGTACATCATGAGAAACGCTGGACTGGAAGAAACACAAGCTGGAATCAAGATTGCCGGGAGAAATATCAATAACCTCAGATATGCAGATGACACCACCCTTATGGCAGAAAGTGAAGAGGAACTAAAAAGCCTCTTGATGAAGGTGAAAGTGGAGAGTGAAAAAGTTGGCTTAAAGCTCAACATTCAGAAAACGAAGATCATGGCATCTGGTCCCATCACTTCATGGGAAATAGATGGGGAAACAGTGGAAACAGTGTCAGACTTTATTTTTCTGGGCTCCAAAATCACTGCAGATGGTGACTGCAGCCATGAAATTAAAAGACGCTTACTCCTTGGAAGGAAAGTTATGACCAACCTAGATAGCATATTCAAAAGCAGAGACATTACTTTGCCAACAAAGGTTCATCTAGTCAAGGCTATGGTTTTTCCTGTGGTCATGTATGGATGTGAGAGTTGGACTGTGAAGAAGGCTGAGCGCCCAAGAATTGATGCTTTTGAACTGTGATGTTGGAGAAGACTCTTGAGAGTCCCTTGGACTGCAAGGAGATCCAACCAGTCCATTCTAAAGGAGATCAGCCCTGGGATTTCTTTGGAAGGAATGATGCTAAAGCTGAAACTCCAGTACTTTGGCCACCTCATGCGAAGAGTTGATTCATTGGAAAAGACTCTGATGCTGGGAGGGATTGGGGGCAGGAGGAGAAGGGGACGACAGAGGATGAGATGGCTGGATGGCGTCACTGACTCGATGAACGTGAGTCTGAGTGAACTCCGGGAGTTGGTGATGGACAGGGTGGCCTGGCGTGCTGCGATTCATGGGGTCGCAAAGAGACGGACACAACTGAGCGACTGATCTGATCTGATGCTAACCAGAACAGCCTGCTTCGTCGTCTATGAAACACATACTGTCTATCTGCTTTAAATATTGGAATAAAAGGGTCCACTACCAAAAGTGAAAATCGCACAGTTGTGTCTGACTCTTTGCAACCCCATGGAGCCTGAGAGGCTCCTCTGTCCATGGGATTCTCCAGGCAAGAATAATGGAGTAGACTGCCATTCCCTTCTCCAGGGGATCTTCCCAATCCAGGGATTGAACCCAAGTCTCCCACATCGCAGGAGGATTCTTAACCATCTGAGCCACTGTAAAGAATGCCTATTTTGAAGATAAGGATAAATACCTCCCTTTCAGGGACTTCAAAGGTAGTACTCCTTTGATAAGATCCCCTTCCCAGGAGCCAAGGTCATACTGACTCACTATATACAATTATCTGTCTTCTGATCTTTTTTTTTTTTTTTAAACTTTGAAGGAATGTACCCCAGTCATGTTTGATGTTTTCTGTTCTGACAAGATATAAACTACACTGAAAACCATACTTCTTCAGAACTCAGAGCTATCTGAGAGACTGCCTTCTGGGCTATAATCCTAAGATTGGCTCGAATAACACTCTTCTATTCTTATTATAGATTTACATTGACAATGATATCTGTAGTGCGTATTTCTGACTAAGGTTCAGTATCCAAAATATATAAGAAATTCCACCAAGTCAACAGGAAAGGAAAAAAATGTAGGCAACCTAACAGAAAAAGTATAAAAAGCCAATAAATCTAGGAAAAGACGATCAAGCTCACTGGTAATCAGAGAGATATTAATTGAAAAAACATCCATATACCACTTTAGATCCATTTGATTGACAACCGTTGTAAAGTCTGATGATACAAACATGGTGAAAGTGCGGTGGGAGGTTAAACTGAGCCAACCATTTTTGAAAGCAGTTTGATAGTATCTGGATGTTGATGTGTATTCCCTTGCTGTTGTTCAGGCACTCAGTCATGGCCAACTCTTTGCAACCCCATGGACTGCAGCACGCCAGGCTTCCCTGTCCTTCACCATCTCCCAGAGTTTGCTTAAACTAATGACCACTGAGTTCGTGATGCCATCCAACCATCTTGTTCTGTTATCCCCTTCCCCTCCTGCCTTCAATCTTTCTCAACATCAGGGTATTCTCTATGCAGCAACAATTGGCAATTAGTTTCAACTGTAGATACATTTTCTAGAGAAATGCACAAATGTATGTCTGTGGAAAGACTGTATCAGAGTAAAACATTAAAAAGAAAAAAAAGCAGCTTAAATGTTTATCAACAAGAGTTTGGATAGACCAATTTTAGTGTAGTCATAGAATAGAATCTGATCATCAAAGAGCATGAATAAACAGATCTACATGTATCCATCTGGAAGATTTCAGAAACGATACTGATTCAGAAAAACAAGTTGCAAAAGAGAGTGTGTGTGTGTGTGTGTGTGTGTGTGTGTGTGTAGCAAGAGAGAAAGAGCTTAGAAGTATACAATAATGTGTATTGTTGAGATATATAAAACAAATACCGCAAAGTGAAAACTGCTCCAAAAAGCTACCACAGAGGACTGGTTAAACTGGGAAACGTAAATTCAATACAACTGTTTAAAAAGGATAAGGTGTATTAATGATATTTTAAAGGTCCAAGGAGATCCAACCAGTCCATTCTGAAGGAGATCAGCCCTGGGATTTCTTTGGAAGGAATGATGCTAAAGCTGAAACTCCAGTACTTTGGCCACCTCATGCGAAGAGCTGACTCATTGGAAAAGACTCTGATGCTGGGAGGGATTGGGGCAAGAGGAAGAGGGGGACGACAGAGGATGAGATGGCTGGATGGCATCACTGACTCGATGGACGTGAGTCTGAGTGAACTCCGGGAGTTGGTGATGGACAGGGTGGCCTGGCGTGCTGCGATTCATGGGGTCGCAAAGAGTCGGACACGACTGAGGGACTGATCTGATCTGAAAGGTCCAAAATACAACAGGTGAAATAATACATGCTTATTACTCCTTTTCTGTTAAATTCAAGAAAAGAAAGAAAGAAAGTGAAGTCACTCAGTCATGTCCGACTCTGCGACCCCATAGACTGTAGCCTACTACGCTCCTCCATCCATAGGATTTTCCAGGCAAGAGTACTGGAGTGGGTTGCCATTCCCTTCTCCAGAGGATCTTCCCAATCCAGGGATCGAACCCAGGTCTCCCGCATTGTAGGCAGACACTTTACTGTCTGAGACACCAGGGAAGCCAGTAAATGAGTGTGAGTAGAAATTGAGTATTGGGAGGGGAAGATGCACAAGCACCAAATCTCTAGGGTTTATAGTTTAAGTCTAGACAATGTCTGAACCAAGGAAGAAGGCCATTCAGGGAATCATAAGTATGCTATCTAAAAAAATGGATGTAAATACCAGAGAAAACAATTTTGGAGTTGAAAGGCATTGCTCCAATGAGTGAAAACCAGAGGCATGCTTGGCCTAGTAACTGACTAAAATAAAAAAAATGCTTTGAGAATTAATGGGGTTTGGTAAAAGGAGAAATATTCCTGGTTTTTTTTTGAGGTACAGTTGACATACATTATGTAAGTTTCAGGTGTACAACACAGTGATTTAAAGGTTATATATTCCATTTATATATAGGTTACATTCCATAAAACTACAAAGATGTACTATTTGAAATAAAAATTAAATGTAAATGAATATTCCATAATGAGTCACTTTCAAGGGGTAGCAGTCTATCACTGAGAAATATAGTGCTAAGTTGCTTCAGTCATGTCCGACTCTTTGTGACCCTATGGACCAGAGCCCACCAGGCTCCTCTGTCCACAGAATTCTCCAGACAATACTCAAGTGGGTTGCCATGCCCTTCTCCAGGGAATCTTCCCGATTCAGGGACTGAACCCACGTCTCTTATGTCTTCTGCATTGGCAGGCAAGTTCTTTACCACTAGCATCACCTGGGAAGCCCATCACTGAGAAATAGGATGAATTCTAAATCCTAATTTATGATAAAAGCAAGCAAGTAAGTAAACCAACTGGGATTTTCAGAAAACCCACAGAACTCAATATGCCAACAGTTTGAAGAGACCGTATCAGTTAGTCAAGCCAATACATTTTTAAGAGTGTCTGCAAAGGTACTAGCCACAGTCCTAAATATAATTTGAGTGGTAGTAAATAGAAAATAAACTCAAAGATAAAAGATTTTGATAAATGCTATGAAGATAACACAGAAATATGGAAAAGAACACTAGGGAAGAAGGCAGGTACACCTGTTTTAGCTAGAATGACCAGCATAAGTCTGTATGTACAAGAGATATCTGACTGAGATCTAAATGATAAGGAACCAGCCAAGCCAAGTTTTAGAGGAAAAATACACCAACTGGAAGCCAGAGCAAATGCAATGAATCTGGGACTGGGATGCATTTAATATACTCAAGGGATAGAAAGGTCAGTGTGGCTAGAATAAAGTGAACCAGGGGCAGAATCAGAAAAATAACTTAAAAAGGATTAGGAAAGTTAAGTGTTTTACAAGGGAGTAGCTATAAATAGCATTGACTTATAGAACACAAACTGAAAAAGGAGATTAGACACATTAGAAAAAGTAAAAAAGATAACTATGACAGCAATAATTGTAGAAAAGAAGAATGGGGAGCAGGTGTTAAGAATATGAGAGGGATGTGCTTCAAAGGAATTAGGGGTTTTGAAGGAAAAACAGGTTCAGAGCAGCAACAGGAACAATAGGAAGGTGGCTACCTAAGCCACCAACAGGCCTTTTGTGCTCAGTCACTCAGCCATGTCTGACTCTTTGCAACGCCGCGGACCCACCAGGTTCCTCTATCTATGAGGTGTGAGGAAGCCAGCCTCTCCTGAGAGGGTTACTGATTTCAGAAGTATGGGGAAAGGCAATCAGCCTGGAAGCAGTACCACTGGATCTAAAGCCTGGCTCTCTCAACTACTACCTGTGCCATCTTGATGAGTCACCTCATCTCCCTTAGCTTCAGGCACCTCAAGTATAAAACCAAGATACCTTACCTACGTCACCTGGTTCTTATGAGGGTCAAATGAAAAAACAAGGGTCAGAGTGCTTGGCATATAGAAAGCCAAATATGACCTAAGTTTCTTGAATGAAATGCAAGTAAAAAAGGTACTTAAACCATTAAAAAAAGGCACCCCATCAATGTCATTAATGCTGGCAAAAGCCTTTAATGGTAAATATGTATTCAGAAAAATACAGATATAGAGTGGACGCTGGTGAGGAAGAAATAGGGACCTGGAAAGATGAGTAGTTCTGAGGGCCCAACAGACGAGCATATTTGTCCCCTTTGTCAATGTGTGCGTTTATAAAACAAACAAGATACAGACCTTCTTCATCTCAGTTTCAATGGATAGAACAAAACGCTAGTTCAACCCGAGTTCCACCCTGGAACACAAGACACTAAGATATTCTATTTTCTTTGAAAATGACATAAGTAACTCATTAGCAGAGCACAGTCAAGAGTAGTAACAAGGCGAGTCACCGGCTCTAACACAGACACAGACAGACATACACACACACCAGTAACAAGGCGAGTCACGGGCTCTCACACACACACAGACACACGAGTAACAAGGCGAGTCACCAGCTCAAACACACAGAGACACACACACAGAGACACACACACATGCACCTGTAACAAGGAGAGTCACCGGCTCTAACACACAAACACAGAGACACAGACACACACACAGACACACACACACACACGAGTAACAAGGCGAGTCACCGGCTCTAACACACAGACACACACACACGCACCAGTAACAAGGCGAGTCACCGGCTCTAACACACACACAGACACACACACACCTTCAAGACACAAAAACAAACTGCAACTCACTTTCTTAATGGCGACAATTTGGTTGGTGTTCTTGTCTCTGGCCTTGTAAACCGTGGCAAACTAGACAGAAAAACAGGAGTCATGTTAGGTTTGTGAGGACTTCTTGGTTTGTGTTGGTCTTTTCACTTTTTTTAGATTTGGGGAAGCAAGGAATCCAGGGTTCTCAGAGCAAATTCGCGGCGGCTGGCAACGTGCTGAGGTCGTCCACGTCCCGTTCCAGTCCACTGAGCGGAGAGGGCCGCTCAGGGACTCAGGTCCAGGGGGGACCAAGGGGCGGCAGGGGCGTCTGGGCAGCCTCCTCCGAGGAGAACGAGGAGCGCCCGTCCGCTGGCTTCCACGAGAAAACTTTCGACAGTGTGAGGCGGCCCGGCGCTCCCTGCTCAGGGCCCTCCGAGCCCCGCCCGAGAGCCTCACCTGTCCCTCCCCGAGGAAGTCCAGTTTTTCATAACGCTTCGCTCGCGACTTCACGTCCACTGCCATCCGTCGCGAGGAGCCCGTCTCCAGCTGAAAGGGGTGAGCTGCCAAGACTGCAGGAATTTAAAGCTACCTTAAAGCCTCCAACAGCCACTTCCGCCCACTGAGCGCCGACGCTTCACTCGCTCCGCCCCCACTTCCGGGGTGGGCGGGGATGCTCTGAAGTAGGTCCGGCCAGAGCCCTCCCTACGGAAGCTGCGCGAGGCGAGGCGGGACTCCCGGGCTTCCCTGACTCGGCCCCGTCTGCTCACGTGACCGCAGATAGTACCGGAGGCGTGGTCCTCTTACAGGTAGCTAGTGTGTCGCCCTGTTACCGTTTCAACAGGTATTTTCTTCACTACTGAGGACCGATCAGCGCTCTGAGTTCAGGATTTAATAGGTGTGTATGGGTGTGGAAGGCTTGGCCTTGTCTCTGATCTCTGGTTTTTGCTCAAGGCTATCCTGTCACCATGGTTACCATGGACCCCCCCCAAGCCGACAATTTCAAGTTACTTAAGCAGAGTTGGATGGTATCACCGACTGGATGGATATGAGTTTGAGTAGGCTCCGGGAGTTGGTGATGGACAGGGAAGCCTGGCGTGCTGTAGTCCATGTGGTCACAGAGTCAGACAAGACTGAGTGACTGAACTGAACTGAAGCGAGTGCTAGTTCTTAAGGTCTGGTCAAGAGGCATTCTTAGTCCTTTATGAAGAAGCACATTCAGGCAAACAAATTCCTAGTAAGCTGAACAATTTCGTGCTGTGGAACAGACTTCTGACCATCAGTTTTTCACCCTGTAAGGTGGAAGGAACTAATAGATTTCATCGTAGGCGGTTGCGAGGATTAAATGATACTTGCACAAAGTTTTAGGCATAGTGCTCAATGGTTAACTGTAATCAGTACCCGACTTTATTCGCTTTTCATACAAATCAACAAACACATTAATTCATATATTTAAAGAATATATATTGAGTGCTTACTGTATGTTGGGCTCTGTTGCAGACTCTGAGAAATCAGCCAGCTAAAAACAAAGATCCCTGCCTTCCAATGGGAGGAGCTAACAAAACAATTAAAATACGCTATAATACATAGTGACCAGTGCTACTGAGATAGTAAAGCAGGGAAAGGGAATAGATAGTAGGGTTTGTGATTTTAAATAGGGTGTTACCAGAAAGATATTACTGAAAAACCACTGCAAAGTTTTGAGCAGATAAATGATATCTGACTTAATGTTTTAAAAGCCTCCCTTTGTTGTGAGAAATTACACTATAAACTTAGAGGGGCAAGGAGAAGCAAGAAGGCCAGTTAAATAATTTTTGCAGTGATCCAGGTGATTGTATTGAGAGTACCAGTTTAGCTTCTAGACAATAGATTTGCTGACACTTAATATGGGTTATGGAAAAGAAAAGGATAATTCTAAGGTTTTGAGCTGGAGCATTTAATGTTTTAAGAATTTAACATTCTTAGAGAGATGGAAATAGACCACCTTACCTGCCTCCTGAGAAATCTGTGTCCAGGTCACAAAGCAACAGTTAGAAATGGACATGGAAAAACGGACTGGTTCCAAACTGGGAAAGGAGTACATCAAGGCTGTATATTGTCACACTGCTTATTTAACTTATATGCAGAGTACATTATGCAAAATGCTGGGCTGGATGAAGCACAAGCTGGAATCAAGATTTCCAGGAGAAATATCAATAACCTCAGATATGCAGATGACACCACCCTTATGTCTGGAAGCGAAGAAGAACTAAAGAGCCTCTTGATGAAAGAGGTAAGTGAAAAAGCTGGGTTAAAACTCAGCATTCAAAAAATCAAAGATGATGGCATCTGGTCCCATCACCTCATGGTGAATAGATGGTGAAACAATGGAAACAGTGACAGACTTTATTTTCTTGGGCTCCAAAATCACTGAAGATGGTGACTGCAGCCATGAAATTAAAAGATGCTTGCTCCTTGGAAGAAAAGCTATAACCTACCTAGACAGCATATTAAAAAGCAGGGACATTACTTATCAACAAAGTTGGTAAATACAGTCAAAGCTATGGTTCTTCCAGCAGTCATGTATGGATGTGAGAGTTGGACCATTAAAGAAAGCTGAGCACTGAAGAACTGATGCTTTTGAACTGTGGTGTTGGGGAAGACTCTTGAGAGTCCCTTGGATGGCACAGAGATCAAAACAGTCAATCTTAAAGGAAATCAGTCCTGGATATTCATTGGAAGGACTGATGCTGAAGCTGAAACTCCAAAACTTTGGCCACCTGACGTGAAGAACTGACTCATTGGAAAAGACGCTGATGCAGGGAAAGACTGAAGGCAGGAGAAGGGGATGACAGAGCATGAAATGATTGGATGGCATCGTTGATTCAATGGACATGAGTTTGAGCTGGCTTCGGAGTTGGTGATGGACAGGGAAGCCTGGTGTGCTGCAGTCCATGGGGTTGCAAAGAGTCGGACATGACTGAGCAACTGAACTGATTTAATGTTTCTGAGAGTTGAGAATCCTGATTTTCAGAGTTATATTGAAGAAGGCAGCAGAATACAAAAGCTGACAACTTACTCAAGGTAATATAGTGTAAAAGTTGAGTCCTTGCTCTGGATCTAGACTACCTGCATATGAATATTGGACCCACAAATATTCATTTACTAGATTTATGATTTAGGCACATCATTTAACCTTTCTGTTGCTAGTTTCCTCTTGTGTAATAGGACCTGCTCACTGGGCTGCTACAAGGCTTAAATGACTGCACACTTCAAAAACCCTTAGGATACTGTCCAACAGTGCTCAGTTTATGTTAGCAATAACTGTTATTGGTCACCTTCCAACTCTTTGTCACCACTTGGGTCTTTATTGAGTGCTGATATATTCAGTAAGCAAAATTCTCCTACATCATAGAAAACACACCATCTCTATCACTCTCTCTCTTAATTGTGGCAAGTCATAGCTAGTGATATATGGTGTGTGACTTAGGTCACAGTTCCTTCTAAAAGACATCACTGTAACAGTAATCTATTCTCACTTGTAGAAACAAGCTAAATAGTGAACTAAATTTGAGGCTTGAGGTTCCCAAGTGTGCCATGGCATATAAATTGATAAGCCCACTAAACCATACTTTAGACAAGTGAATTTCTATTTTGGAACTTTTTAAATAGGGTAACAAAGGCAATGTCTAAGTGATATTCTGGGTCCATTAGGTCACTGTATAAATATGAAATACCATTAAGCATGTGTATAGCATTTTACAGTTAACAAGGCACTTTTACACACCAGTGGAAATCAGCTTCTAAGATGGTCCTAATGATTCTTGCCTTCTGGTATGAATGCATTTGGGTAGTTTCCTCAATGAAATGGACTATTTTCTGTAACGAACAGAGTATAGCAGAAATGAATTTGTATAGTGGGTGTAGATCAGAGGGATTGCTGTTTCTGCTTTTAACTTAGATCACCTCCTCTGGGGATGTCAGCCATCATGTTGTGAATTCATTTGGGGAGCCTTGTGGAGAGGCCTAGGTAGAGAATTGAGGCCTCCTACCAACAGCCAGCATCAACCTGCCAGCAAAGTGAGTTAGCTATCTTGTTGGAGCTAGATGGTCCAGCCCCAGGTGGCATTGACTGCAACCTTATGAGAGACACTGAGCAGAACTGCCCAGGCAAGCTGTTCCAGAATTCCTGACCTAGAGAAACCATGAGCTGTGAAGTGATTATTGTTTTTAGCCACTAAGTTTTGGGGTGCTTTGTTACAAAGTAATGGACAATACATGAACCAAGTACTTCCAGATGTGGAAGCTCGGTTTCGAAGAGGCAGAAGAACCAGAGATCAAATTGCCAACATTTGTTGAATCACAGAGAAAGCAACGGAGTTCTAGAAAAACATCTACTTCTGCTCCATTGAGTACACTGAAGCCTTTGACTGTGTGGATCACAACAAACAGTGGAAAATTCTTAAAAAGAGAAGGGAGTACCAGACCACCTTACCTGTCATCCTGAGAAAGTCTATATATGGGTCAAGAAACATTTAGACCCAGACATGGAACAACTGATTGGTTCCAAACTGGGAAAGGTGTACGACAAGGCTATATATTGTCACCCTGCTTATTTAACTTATATGCAGAGTACATCATACGAAACACTGGGCTGGATGACTCACAAGCTGGAATCAAGATTTCTGGGAGAAATATCAACAACTTCAGATATGCAGATGATACCACTCTAACGGCAGAAAGTGAAGAGGAACTGAAGAGCCTCTTGATGAAGGTGGGAGTGAGAAAGCTGGCTTAAAACTCAACATTCAAAAAACAAAGATCATGGCATCTGATCCCATCACTTCATGGGAAATAGATGGAGAAACAGTGGAAAGTGTCAGACTTTATTTTTTTGGGCTCCAAAATCACTGCAGATGGTGATTGCAGCCATGAAATTAAAAGACGCTTACTACTTGGAAGGAAAGTTATGACCAACCTAGATGGCATATTCAAAAGCAGAGACATTACTTTGCCAACAAAGGTCCATCTAGTCAAGGCTATGGTTTTTCCAGTAGTCATGTGTGGATGTGAGAGTTGGACTGTGAAGAAAGCTGAGCACCAAAGAATTGATGCTTTTGAACTGTGGTGTTGGAGAAGACTCCTGAGAGTCCCTTGGACTGCAAGGAGATCCAACCAGTCCATTCTAAAGGAGATCAACCCTGGGATTTCTTTGGAAGGAATGATGCTAAAGCTGAAACTCCAGTACTTTGGCCACCTCATGCGAAGAGTTGACTCACTGGAAGACTCTGATGCTGGGAGGGATTGGGGGCAGGAGGAGAAGGGGACAACAGAAGATGAGATGGCTAGATGGCATCACTGACTTGATGGATGTGAGTTTGAGTGAACTCCGGGAGTTGGTGATGGACAGGGAGGCCTGGTGTGCTGCAATTCATGGGGTCGCAAAGAGTCAGACACGACTGAGCAACTGCACTAAGAAGACCTGAGTGTTCCTTGGACAGCAAGGAGATCAAACAAGTCAGTCCAAAAGAAAATCAACCCTGAATATCCATTGGAAGGACTGCTGCTGAAGCTGAAGCTCCAATACTTTGGCCACTTCATGTGAAGAACCAACTCATTGGAAAAGACTGTGATGCTGGGAAAGATTGAAGGCAAAAGGAGAAAGGGGTAGCAGAAGGTGTTAGCATCACCAACTCAGTGGACATGAACTTGAGCAAACTCCGGGAAATGGTGGAGGACAGAGGGGCCTGGCATGCTGTATTTCATGAGGTCACAGAGTCGGACATAACTAAGGGACTGAACAGCAACAGCAACAGTCAATACACTAATTTGATCCTGCCTATCAAACTGTATAGTACTGGAGAAAAAACTGCAAGTTGGACAAACTAAGCAATTCACTAATGGTTACAGATACTTAAGTGTTTAACTCCTACATGAGTATACAAGCTATTAAAGCTAAACCCAAATTCTTTCTATGACACTATCCTCCTTGGGAGCTCATCCTATGACAGCAGTTCCCACTAATATCCTTTTGTCATGCCTCTAGTCATAAATTATATAAAAGTG